>NC_062284.1:18879410-19531616 GCF_902655055.1 Lutra lutra | reverse complement strand
ACAACAAGAACCATTTCCTAAAGAACAGGCTTTCTGTCACCAATTAAGTAGTAATCATATTTTGAATATCATCTGTACGTTTGACTCTGCCTGCACAATTAGAATGTTGGTTGCCACTTGTACCTGCATTTGGATTTGCCAGTAATTCTCCTGTCCTCTTTTCGACCTCCCACTGTTAATTTATGTTGACCCTCAAAAAAGAAAATGAGGACTTGAATGTCAAGGCATGTGACTTGCATTCTAGGACATATTGTAACTTCCAGAGCACTGACTCAGCAATCTCATGGTTTAGGCTTCATACTCCTGACAGCTGTTTATTTCTTTCAGTGGAATTTCAGAGGAAAATATCCAGAAGGGATTTGCTGCCCTAGATCTATCAGAAAACATATTTAAGATATTCTGTAGTTTTATAATACAAAAACTGAACACTAAACAATCATATCATGAAAGGGTTATAATTTCAATAGCAGTTTATCTGAAATCAGGCAGAAAGGTATTTAAAGCACACACCTCTAGGCAGTATAGACAACTGCCTAGAGCAATCTATACTTTTAATGTCATTCCAATCAAAATTCCACCGGTATTTTTCAAAGAGCTGGAACAAATAATCCTAAAATTTGTATGGAATCAGAAGAGACCCCGAATCGCTAAGGAAATGTTGAAAAACAAAAATAAAACTGGGGGCATCACGTTACCTGATTTCAAGCTCTACTACAAAGCCGTGATCACCAAGACAGCGGTACTGGCATAAAAACAGACACATAGACCAGTGGAACAGAGTAGAGAACCCAGATATGGACCCTCAACTGTATGGTCAAATAATCTTCGACAAAACAGGGAAAAAATATACAGCGGATAAAAGTCTCTTCAATAAATGGTGCTGGGAAAACTGGACAGCTATATGCAGAAGAATGAAACGCGACCATTCTCTTACACCGTACACAAAGATAAACTTAAAATGGATAAAAGATCTCAACGTGAGACAGGAATCCATCAGAATCCTAGAGGAGAACATAGGCAGTAACCTCTTCGATATCAGCCACAGCAACTTCTTTCAAGATATGTCTCCAAAGGCAAAGGAAACAAAAGCGAAAATGAACTTTTGGGACTTCATCAAGATCAAAAGCTTCTGCACAGCAAAGGAAACAGTCAAAAAAACAAAGAGGCAACCCACGGAATGGGAGAAGATATTTGCAAATGACAGTACAGACAAAAGGTTGATATCTAGGATCTATAAAGAACTCCTGAAACTCAACACACACAAAACAGACAATCATATAAAAAAAATGGATAGAAGATATGAACAGACACTTGTCCAATGAAGACATACAAATGGCTGTCAGACACATGAAAAAATGTTCATCATCACTAGCCATCAGGGAGATCCAAATTAAAACCACATTGAGATACCACCTTACACCAGTTAGAATGGCCAAAATTAGCAAGACAGGAAACAACAAGTGTTGGAGAGGATGTGGAGAAAGGGGAACCCTTTTACACTGTTGGTGGGAATGCAAGTTGGTGCAGCCACTTTGGATAACAGTGTGGAGATTCCTCAAGAAATTAAAAATAGAGCTTCCCTATGACCCTGCCATTGCACTACAGGGTATTTACCCCAGCGATACAGATGTAGTGAAAAGAAGGGCCATCTGTACCCCAGTGTTTATAGCAGCAATGGCCACGGTCGCCAAACTGTGGAAAGAACCAAGATGCCCTTCAACAGACGAATGGATAAGGAAGATGTGGTCCATATACACTATGGACCACTATGTGGTCCATATACACTATGTCCATATACATATGTATATGGACAATATGGTCCATATACACTATGTATATGTCCATATACACTATACACATGTGTATATGGTCCATATACACATATACATAGTGTATATGGACCATATACATATACACTATGTATATGGTCCATATACACTATGTATATGTGGTCCATATACACTATGGTCCATATACACTATGTGGTCCATATACACTATGTGGTCCATATACACTATTATGCCTCCATCAGAAAGGATGAATACCCAAGTTTTGTAGCAACATGGACGGGACTGGAAGAGATTATGCTGAGTGAAATAAATCAAGCAGAGAGAGTCAATTATCATATGGTTTCACTTATTTGTGGAGCATAACAAATAGCACAGAGAACAAGGGGAGATGGAGAGGAGAAAGGAGTTGAGGGAAATTGGAAGGGGAGGTGAACCATGGGAGACTATGGACTCTGAAAAACAATCTGAGGGTTTTGAAGGGGTGGGGGGTGGGAGGTTGGGGGATCCAGGTGGTGGGTATTGGAGAGGGCACGGATTGCATGGAGCACTGGGTGTGGTGCAAAAATAATGAATACTGTTACACTGAAAAAATAAAAAATTAATAATAAAAAAAATAAAGCACACACCTGATACTTTGTAGAGATTTAATGAGATAATGCACAGGAACCATAGAAGCTAAGAAACGTTTCCAAAACCGTTTGCAGACAATTAGGGAATAATGGAATTTGAAAGAAACTTCAAAATTATCTGGTTCAAATCTCTGCTTTCTGTACCTAGAAAAGTTTACTTGACTTTTAGTAGAATAAGTAGGGCTGCTCAAAGATTAGAAAGCCTTGGGATCACAGTCAGTGACTGCAAAAGGAAATCATGCACACATATGTAATGGAATATTATGTAACCATGAAAAAGAACAAAAGCTTGCCATTTGCAATGACATGGATAGATTTCCCTTTCTTTCTTCCTTCCTTCCTTCCTTCCTTCCTCTCTCTTTCTTCCTTCCTCTCTTCCTTCTATCTTTCCTCCTTCCTTCCTTCTTCCATCCCTCTCTTCCTTCCTTCCCTTTCTCCTTTCTTTCCTTCCTCCCTTCCTTTCTCTCTCCATTTTTCTTTCTTTCTTTCTTTCTTTCTTTCTTTCTTTCTTTCTATCTTTCTTTCTTTCTTTCTTTTGTTTAGCTCTTTTTTTATTATTTGATTAATTTTTTATTTTTTCAGCATAACAGTATTCATTATTTTTGCACCACACCCAGTGCTCCTTGCAATCCGTGCCCTCTACCATACCCACCACCTGGCGCCCCCAACCTCCCACCCCCCACCCCTTCAAAATTCTCAGATCGTTTTTCAGAGTCCATAGTCTCTCATGGTTCACCTCCCCTTCCAATTTCCCTCAACTCCCTTCTCCTCTCCATCTCCCCTTGTCCTCCATGCTATTTGTTATGCTCCACAAATAAGTGAAACCATATGATAATTGACTCTCTCTGCTTGACTTATTTCACTCAGCATCATCTCTTCCAGTCCCGTCCATGTTGCTACAAAACTTGGGTATTCATCCTTTCTTTTTTCTTTTTCTTTTTTTTTTTTTACAGCTTTATAAACATATATTTTTATCCCCACGGGTACAGGTCTGCAAATCGCCAGGTTTACACACTTCACAGCACTCACCATAGCACATACCCTCCCCAATATCCATAACCCCACCCCCCTCTCCCAACCCCCCTCCCCCCATCAACCCTCAGTTTGTTTTGTGAGATTAAGAGTCACTTATGGTTTGTCTCCCTCCCAATCCCATCTTGTTTCATTTACTCTTCTCCTACCCCTTCAACCCCCCATGTTGCATCTCCTCTCCCTCATATCAGGGAGATCATATGATAGTTGTCTTTCTCCGATTGACTTATTTCGCTAAGCATGATACCCTCTAGTTCCATCCACGTCGTCGCAAATGGCAAGATTTCATTTCTTTTGATGGCTGCATAGTATTCCATTGTGTATATATACCACATCTTCTTTATCCATTTGTCTGTAGATGGACATCTAGGTTCTTTCCATAGTTTGGCTATTGTAGACATTGCTGCTATAAACATTCGGGTGCACGTGCCCCTTCGGATCACTACGTTTGTATCTTTAGGGTAAATACCCAGCAGTGCAATTGCAGGGTCATAGGGTAGTTCTATTTTCAACATTTTGAGGAACCTCCATGCTGTTTTCCAGAGTGGTTGCACCAGCTTGCATTCCCACCAACAGTGTAGGAGGGTTCCCCTTTCTCCGCATCCTCGCCAGCATCTGTCATTTCCTGACTTGTTAATTTTAGCCATTCTGACTGGTGTGAGGTGATATCTCATGGTGGTTTTGATTTGTATTTCCCTGATGCCAAGTGATGTGGAGCACTTTTTCATGTGTCTGTTGGCCATCTGGATGTCTTCTTTGCAGAAATGTCTGTTCATGTCTTCTGCCCATTTCTTGATTGGATTATTTGTTCTTTGGGTGTTGAGTTTGCTAAGTTCTTTATAGATTTTGGACACTAGCCCTTTATCTGATATGTCATTTGCAAATATCTTCTCCCATTCTGTCAGTTGTCTTTTGGTTTTGTTAACTGATTCCTTTGCTGTGCAAAAGCTTTTGATCTTGATAAAATCCCAATAGTTCATTTTTGCCCTTGCTTCCCTTGCCTTTGGTGATGTTCCTAGGAAGATGTTGCTGCAGCTGAGGTCGAAGAGGTTGCTGCCTGTGTTCTCCTCAAGGATTTTGATGGATTCCTTTCTCACATTGAGGTCCTTCATCCATTTTGAGTCTATTTTCGTGTGTGGTGTAAGGAAATGATCCAATTTCATTTTTCTGCATGTGGCTGTCCAATTTTCCCAACACCATTTATTGAAGAGGCTGTCTTTTTTCCATTGGACATTCTTTCCTGCTTTGTCAAAGATGAGTTGACCATAGAGTTGAGGGTCTATTTCTGGGCTCTCTATTCTGTTCCATTGATCTATGTGTCTGTTTTTGTGCCAGTACCATGCTGTCTTGATGATGACAGCTTTGTAATAGAGCTTGAAGTCCGGAATTGTGATGCCACCAACTTTGGCTTTCTTTTTCAATATTCCTTTGGCTATTCGAGGTCTTTTTTGGTTCCATATAAATTTTAGGATTATTTGTTCCATTTCTTTGAAAAAAATGGATGGTACTTTGATAGGAATTGCATTAAATGTGTAGATTGCTTTAGGTAGCATAGACATTTTCACAATATTTATTCTTCCAATCCAGGAGCATGGAACATTTTTCCATTTCTTTGTGTCTTCCTCAATTTCTTTCATGAGTACTTTATAGTTTTCTGAGTATAGATTCTTAGTCTCTTTGGTTAGGTTTATTCCTAGGTATCTTATAGTTTTGGGTGCAATTGTAAATGGGATGGACTCCTTAATTTCTCTTTCTTCTGTCTTGTTGTTGGTGTAGAGAAATGCAACTGATTTCTGTGCATTGATTTTATATCCTGACACTTTACTGAATTCCTGTACAAGTTCTAGCAGTTTTGGAGTGGAGTCTTTTGGGTTTTCCACATAGAGTATCATATCATCTGCGAAGAGTGATAGTTTGACTTCTTCTTTGCCGATTTGGATGCCTTTAATTTCCTTTTGTTGTCTGATTGCTGAGGCTAGGACTTCTAGTACTATGTTGAATAGCAGTGGTGATAACGGACATCCCTGCCGTGTTCCTGACCTTAGCGGAAAAGCTTTCAGTTTTTCTCCATTGAGAATGATATTTGCGGTGGGTTTTTCATAGATGGCTTTGATAATATTGAGGTATGTACCGTCTATCCCTACACTTTGAAGAGTTTTGATCAGGAAGGGATGCTGTACTTTGTCAAATGCTTTTTCAGCATCTATGGAGAGTATCATATGGTTCTTGTTCTTTCTTTTATTAATGTGTTGTAGCACATTGATTGATTTGCGGATGTTGAACCAGCCCTGCAGCCCTGGAATAAATCCCACTTGGTCGTGGTGAATAATCCTTTTAATGGACTGTTGAATCCTATTGGCTAGTATTTTGGTGAGAATTTTTGCATCTGTGTTCATCAAGGATATTGGTCTGTAGTTCTCTTTTTTGTTGGGATCCTTGTCTGGTTTTGGGATCAAGGTGATGCTGGCCTCATAAAATGAGTTTGGAAGTTTTCCTTCTATTGCTATTTTTTGGAACAGTTTCAGGAGAATAGGAATTAGTTCTTCTTTAAATGTTTGGTAGAATTCCCCCGGGAAGCCGTCTGGCCCTGGGCTTTGTTTGTTTGGAGATTTTTGATGACTGTTTCAATCTCCTTACTGGTTATGGATCTGTTCAGGCTTTCTATTTCTTCCTGGTTCAGTTGTGGTAGTTTATATGTCTCTAGGAATGCATCCATTTCTTCCAGATTGTCAAATTTGTTGGCGTAGAGTTGCTCATAGTATGTTCTTATAATTGTCTGTATTTCTTTGGTGTTCGTTGTGATCTCTCCTCTTTCATTCATGATTTTATTTATTTGGGTCCTCTCTCTTTTCTTTTTGATAAGTCTGGCCAGGGGTTTATCAATCTTATTAATTCTTTCAAAGAACCAGCTCCTAGTTTCGTTGATTTGTTCTATTGTTTTTTTGGTTTCTATTTCATTGATTTCTGCTCTAATCTTTATGATTTCTCTTCTCCTGCTGGGTTTAGGGTTTCTTTCTTGTTCTTTCTCCAGCTCCTTTAGGTGTAGGGTTAGGTTGTGTACCTGAGACCGTTCTTGTTTCTTGAGAAAGGCTTGTACCGCTATATATTTTCCTCTCAGGACTGCCTTTGTTGTGTCCCACAGATTCTGAACTGTTGTGTTTTCATTATCATTTGTTTCCATAAATTTTTTCAATTCTTCTTTAATTTCCTGGTTGACCCATTCATTCTTTAGAAGGATGCTGTTTAGTCTCCATGTATTTGGGTTCTTTCCAAATTTCCTCTTGTTATTGAGTTCTAGCTTTAGAGCATTGTGGTCTGAAAATATGCAGGGAATGATCCCAATCTTCTGATACCGGTTGAGACTTGATTTAGGACCAAGAATGTGATCTATTCTGGAGAATGTTCCATGTGCACTAGAGAAGAATGTGTATTCTGTTGCTTTGGGATGAAATGTTCTGAATAGATCTGTGATGTCCATCTGGTCCAGTGTGTCATTTAAGGCCTTGATTTCCTTGTTGATCTTTTGCTTGGATGATCTGTCCATTTCAGTGAGGGGAGTGTTAAAGTCCCCTACTATTATTGTCTTCTTGTCGATGTGTTTCTTTGATTTTGTTATTAATTGGTTTATATAGTTGGCTGCTCCCACGTTAGGGGCATAGATATTTAAAATTGTTAGATCTTCTTGTTGGACAGTTCCTTTGAGTATGATATAGTGTCCTTCCTCATCTCTTATTATAGTCTTTGGCTTAAAATCTAATTGATCTGATATAAGGATTGCCACTCCTGCTTTCTTCTGATGTCCATTAGCATGGTAAATTCTTTTCCACCCCCCTCACTTTAAATCTGGAGGTGTCTTCGGGTTTAAGATGAGTTTCTTGTAGGCAACATATAGATGGGTTTTGTTTTTTTATCCATTCTGATACCCTGTGTCTTTTGATTGGGGCATTTAGCCCATTAACATTCAGGGTAAGTATTGAGAGATATGAATTTAGTGCCATTGTATTGCCTGTAAGGTGACTGTTATTGTATATTGTCTCTGTTTCTTTCTGATCTACTACTTTTAGGGTCTCTCTTTGCTTAGAGGACCCCTTTCAATATTTCCTGTAGAGCTGGTTTGGTATTTGCAAATTCTTTCAGTTTTTGTTTGTCCTGGAAGCTTTTAATCTCTCCTTCTATTTTCAATGATAGCCTAGCTGGATATAGTATTCTTGGCTGCATGTTTTTCTCATTTAGTACTCTGAATATATCATGCCAGCTCTTTCTGGCCTGCCAGGTCTCTGTGGATAAGTCTGCTGCCAATCTAATATTTTTACCATTGTACGTTACAGACTTCTTTTCCCGGGCTGCTTTCAGGATCTTTTCTTTGTCACTAAGACTTGTCAATTTTACTATTAGGTGACGGGGTGTGGACCTATTCTTATTGATTTTGAGGGGGTTCTCTGAACCTCTTGAATTTTGATGCTTGTTCCCTTTGCCATATTGGGGAAATTCTCTCCAATAATTCTCTCCAATATACCTTCTGCTCCCCTCTCCGTTTCCTCTTCTTCTGGAATCCCAATTATTCTAATGTTGTTTCGTCTTATGGTGTCACTTATCTCTCGAATTCTCCCCTCGTGGTCCAGTAGCTGTTTGTCCCTCTTTTGCTCAGCTTCTTTATTCTCTGTCATTTGGTCTTCTATATCGCTAATTCTTTCTTCTGCCTCATTTATCCTAGCAGTGAGAGCCTCCATTTTTGATTGCACCTCATTAATAGCTTTTTGATTTCAACTTGGTTAGATTTTAGTTCTTTTATTTCTCCAGAAAGGGCTTTTATATCTCCCGAGAGGGTTGCTTTAATATCTTCCATGCCTTTTTCAAGCCCGGCTAGAACCTTGAGAATCGTCATTCTGAACTCTATATCTGACATATTACCAATGTCTGTATTGATTAGGTCCCTAGCCTTTGGTACTGCCTCTTGTTCTTTTTTTTGTTGTGTATTTTTCCGCCTTGTCATTTTGTCCAGATAAGAGTTTATGAAGGAGCAAGTAAAATACTAAAAGGGTGGCAACAACCCCAGGAAAATATGCTTTAGCCAAATCAGAAGAGATCCCAAATTGTGAGGGGCGAGAAAGGGGATAAAAATGGGTTCAAAAAGAAAAAAAAAAAAAGAAACTATTTAAAAAAAGAAAGCCGATAAAGAAAAAATATAAAAAGAGGAAAAAAAATATATATATATTAGATAAACTATTTTAAAAAACGTTAAAAAAAGAAAACGGTAAAAGTTAAAAAAAATTTAGCAGAAGAAGAGAAAAAGAAAAAAAATTGAAAATGAAAAAAAAATTAAATTAACTGCAAGGCTAAAAAATCATGGGGAGAAAGCCATGAGTTCCGTGCTTTGCTTTCTTCTCCTCTGGAATTCTGCCGCTCTCCTTGGTATTGAAACAGCACTCCTGGGTAGGTGAACTTGGTCCTGGCTGGGTTTCCCGTTGATCTTCTGGGGGAGGGGCCTGTTGTAGTGATTCTCAAGCGTCTTTGCCCCAGGCGGAGTTGCACCGCCCTTACCCGGGGCCGCGCTGAGTAGCTGAGTAATCCGCTCGGGTTTGCTGGGTTTGCTTTCGGGAGCTTTTGTTCCCTGAGCGCTTTCCGTAGAGTTCCGGAAGACGGGAATGAAGATGGCGGCCTCCCGGTCTCCAGCCTGAGGAGCCGATAGCCCGGGGCCCCACTCCTCAGTGCGCCCCCAGAGAACAGCGCCCAATGACTCCCGTCACCCTGGCCTCCGGCCGCGCTCCGAGCTGACCGAGCCTGCGACCGTTCCAAGGCAACCCCGAGCTGAGAGTCACTCCTCGGCTCTGTCTCTGCAGCCGGCTTCCCCGTTCTAATACCGGTAAGCTCTGTGACACTCAGACACCCCTGATCCTTCTGCGACCCTGCGGGACCTGAGGCCGCGCTGTCCTCGCCTGGGCTTCACCCCAGTTAAGCCTCTGGAGCGATGTCCCTCAGCGGAACAGACTTTTAAAAGTCCTGATTTTGCTCCGTTGCTCCGCTGCTCGCCGGGAGCCGGCCCCTCCCCCCGCGGTCTATCTTCCCGTCGCTTTGGATTCACTTCTCCGCCAGTCCTACCTTGCAGAAAGTGGTTGATTTTCTGTTTCTAGAATTGCTGTTCTTCTTCTCTTCAATCTCCCGTTGGATTTGTAGGTGTTTGCAATCTTTAGATAAGCTATTTAGCTGATCTCCCGCTACCCGAAGTAGTCTCAGCCTGCTACTTCTCCGCCATCTTGACTCCTCCCTTCTTGTTTAGCTCTTTTAATCACTAGCTGGCTTGCTAGCAACAGGGATAGTTTCTGTTGAGGAAGGTCCTGTGGAGTGGGACTATAGTCACCAGTGACCTCTGTCTTGTCCAGAACTACAGTAGGAAGTTGCTTGTTCATTTTTGCTTTAGCCATGTTGTAATTCCCAGAATCAAAATAGTTTTGCCTGTTCTGCAATTGTCACCTTAAGAAATTTGAACCTCCAGGCTTTTGTGTCAGATGGGGATTTGGGGATTTTCCTTTTACTTTTGCTTCTTCAGCTTTTTCTAGACTAGCCACTTTATCTTCTATTTCCTTCTGCTCCTCCACAGAGGCTGCCTCGGTGACTTCTGCGGACATACTGCTCCCTCTTACCCCACTTCTCCGTCTCTGCCAACATGGATGGATCTTGAGGGCTTTATGCTAAATAGGTTAGGCAGATAAAGATGAATACTGTATGATCTCACTTGTAGGTGGAATCTAAAGCAAAGCAGACCAAAAACAAAAACCTAAAAGCAAACTACAAGATGCAGAGATTGGGGGTTTCCCGAGGTGAGTGGTATGGGGTGAGTGAAATGGGTGAAGGTGGTCAAAAGGTACAAACTTCCTCTTATAAAATAAGTCATGGAGGTGTAATGTACAGCATGGAGACTGTAGTTAGTAATACTATATTTTATACTTGAATATTGTTAGTGGAATAGATCTTAAAATTTCTCATCACAAAATATTTGTACCTCTGTGTGGTAATGGATGTTAACTAGATTTATTGTGGTGATCATTTTGCAACATATACAAATATTGATTATTATATTACACCTGGGATGAATGTAATGTTACATGTCAATTGTATCTCAATTAGAATAAATCCCAATTCTTAATTCCTGGTATATAGAAAAGCAATTGACTCAAAAGTCATATATTAAATTTATGTCCTGCAAGCTTCTTACACTCACTAGTTTGTTCGGGGAATTTAGTTTGTTGTTAATTAATTGAGACATTTCTACATAAATAATCATGTCATCTGTAAACAAAGACAGTTTTATTTCTTCCTTTCCAATCTGTATACTTTCTATTTTTCTTTCTCATCTTAATGTATCAGTGAGGGCTTCCAATATGATGTTGAATAGGAGTGGAAAGAGGGGACATTCATGGTTTTTTTTTCCCTGTCTTAGGGGAAAAGCTTCTATTTTCTCACCACTGAGTATTGCATAGAATTTTTGTAGATATCCTTTATCAGTTTGAGGAAGTTCCCTTTATTCCTAGTTTGCTGAGAATTTTTAGCTTGAATGGATGTTGGATTCTGTCAGATGTTTCTTCTGCATCTATTGATATGATCATGGTTTTTTTTTTTTCTTCTTTAGCCTGTAGATGTGATAGATTACATTAATTGATTTACATTGATTAATTAATTGATTACATTAATTGGTACAGAACCAGTATTCCATTCTGGAATAAATGCCAGTTGGTCATGGTGTATAATTCTTTCTATACATTGTTGAATTTGACTGGCTAATTTTTTTAGTATTTTTGCATGTATGTTCATGAGGGATATTGATCTGTAATTTTATATTCTTATAATGTCTTTGTCTCGTTTTGGTATAGTGTTGTGCTGGTTTCATAGAATGAGTTAGGAAGTGTTCTCTTTGCTTTGATTTTCTGGAATAGATTACATAGAGTATTGATATCACTTCTTACTTAAATGATCAATAGAATTCACCCATGACACCATCTGAGTTGGATGCTTTCTGTTTTGAAGGTTATTAATTATGAATTCAACTTCTTTAATAGATGTAGAACTATTCAGGTATCTATTTCTATCGAGTTTTGGAGATTTTGTCTTTCAAGGAGTTGGCCCATTTCATTTACGTTGTCAATTATGTGAACATATTTGCCTGTTCTATGTATTTCAATGTTATGGATTCAATTTTTATGTTCCCTCAAGATTTATAGGATAAATTTTACCTCCTAGTGTGATGGTATTAGGAGGGAGCAACCCTGGGAGGTGAGCAGGATTAGATGAGGTCATATAAGTGGAGCCCACATGAATGAGATTAGTGCCCTCAGAAGAGTCATGAGAGAGCCTACTTAATTTTTTCTCCTCTCTACTACATGAAGTTACAATGAGAAGTCAGAAGTCTGCAACCTGGAAGATGGCTCTTACCAGAAACCAGCCATACTTGCACCCTGATCTCAGACTTTCCAGCCTCCAAAATTGTGAAAAATACATTTCCCTTGTTTATAAGCCACTTAGTTGATGGTATTTTTTTATAGCAGCCAGACCTAACTAAGACACTTAATGTAAGTGGAATCATACAATATTTGTCTTCTTCTATCTGGCTTATTTCCCTTAGGAAGTTTTCCATGTTGTGCCATGTATCAGAATTTCATTCCTTTTAAAAGCTGAATAATATTCCATTGTATGTATTTATCACATTAAAAAATGCATTTGTCTGTTGATCAATGTTTGGGTTGTTTCTATCTTTTGGCTATTGTGAATAACGCTACGAGTATGGTATACAAATATCTGTTTGAGTCCTTACTTTCAATTCTTTTAGGTATATACCTAGAAGTGGAATTGCTGGATCCAATGGTAATTGTAAATTTAATTTTTTGAGGAATGCCATACTGTTTTGCACAGTGGCAGCACCATTGAACATTCCTACTAAAAGATGTACAATGGCTCTAATTTCTCTTCACCTTTTCCTGCTTTTTTGTTTTGTTTTGTTTTAAGATTTTATTTATTTATTTGTCAGAGAGAGAGAGATCACAAGCAGAAGGAATGGCAGGCAGAGGGAAAAGCAGGCTCCTCAAAAGGCAAAGAGCCAGATGTGGGACTCCATTCCAGGACCCTGGAATCATGACCTGTACTGAAGGCAGACGTTTCAGTGACAGAATCACTCAGGTGTCCTATTTTTTTTTAAAGATTTTATTTATTTATTTGAGAGAGAGACAGTGAGAGAGAGCATGAGCGAGGAGAAGGTCAGAGGGAGAAGCAGACTCCCCATGGAGCTGGGAGCCCGATGCGGGACTCGATCCCGGGACTCCCGGGACTTGAGCCGAAGGCAGTCGTCCAACCAACTGAGCCACCCAGGCATCCCCTATTTTTTGTTTTTTAAATAATAACCATTTTAATGGGGGTGAAATGATATCTTATAGTGGTTTTGATTTACATTCCTTTAGTGATTAGTGATTTGAGCATTTTTCATGTGCTTATTGGCCATTTGTATATCTTTTTTGAGAAATGTCTGTTCAAATCCTTTGCTCACTTTTAAATTGGATTGTTAACTTGTTGTTGAATTTTAGGAGCTCTCCATATATTCTGGGTATTATTCTCTTATCAGATAAGTGATGTGCAAATATTTTCTCCATTCAGTGTCATCTTTCCAGTCTCCTAATAGCATCATTTGATGCATAAAATTTTATATTTTGGTGTAGTCTAATTTCTTCATATTTCCTTTGTTGCTTATGCTTTTGGTGCCATATTCAAGAAATCTTAGGCAAATCCAATTTCATGAAGACTTTCTCCTTGTTTTCTTCTAAGAGTTTTATACTTTTAGGTCTTTGATCCTTTTAAGTTGATTTTTGTGTATGGTGTAAGGTAAGGGTTCAACTTCATTGTTTTGCATGAGAATTAACAGTTTTTCAGCATCATTTGTTGATCCATCCCTTTTTCTTTTAATCCATTTGTGTTTTTATATTTAAGGTGGTTTTCTTACAGACAACATATAGCTGAGTTTTCTTTTTACCTACTGTAATACTATGTCTTTTAATTGCTCTATGTAGATCTTTCACATATAAGTGATTATTGACATAGTTGGATTAATATGTATCATACTTATAACTGCTTTCTATTCATTACCCTTATTCTTTGTTTCTTATTTTTCCGGTTTTTTTTTTTGTTTGCGTGTCTGTGTGTTTTGTATTTCACACATTTTTTGTCTTTTCTGGCTTAATAAAAAAATTTATATAATTCCATTTTCTCTCCTTCCTTAGCATATCAATTATACTTCTTTAAAAACATTTTTCAGGGGCGCCTGGGTGGCTCAGTGGGTTAAGCCACTGCCTTCGGCTCAGGTCATGATCCCAGGTCCTGGGTTCAAGCCCCACATCGGGCTTTCTGCTCAGCAGGGAGCCTGCTTCCTCCTCTCTCTCTGCCTGCCTCTCTGCCTACTTGTGCTTTCTCTCTGTCAAATAAATAAATAAAAAATCTTTAAAAAAAAAACAAACATTTTTCAATGGTTATCCTAGAATTCACCATACACATTTATAATTAACCTAAGTCCACTTTCAATTAGTACTGTACTACTTCATGGATAGTACAGGTACCTTATAGCAGTCTTTCCAACTCCTCCTTCCCATTTATTACAACATTGTTGTCATTCATTTCACTTATCCATAAGCTCTAATCATCTATTATGATGTATATTATTATACAATTATTATATTATTAAGTATCTTTTTATATTTAATCTAATCTAACATATTATTGATTGTATTATTATGTAATTATTATATAATCTATGTTATTATTTTGAACACACTTTTTTTAATCTCTCAAGTCAAACAAGAATAAGAAAAAGAAAAGATTTTCTTTTAGTCTCATTTATTCTTTCTCTAATGCTTTTCCTTTCTTTGGGTAGATTCAAGTTTCTGGACCATATTATTTCCTTATTTCTGAAGATCTTTTTAAAGACATTTCTTGCAAGTCATGTCTCCTGTCAACAAAATTCCCCCACCTTTTATTTTATTTATTTATTTTTTGGTCTGAGAAGGCCTTTATTTCTACTTCATTGCTGAAGGATAATGGCACTTGACACAAAATTCTACATTTTTTTTCTTTCTCTTCTTTAATATTTTCTTCCTTTCTCTTCTCATTACATGGTTCTGAGGGGAAGTTTGATGTAATTCTTATCTTTGCTCCTTTATAAGGAAAGTGTTTTTTTCTTCTTCATCTCTGATAATTTTCGTTGTTCTGAAGTTTACTGATATTAATATAGCCACTCTTGGAAAAGGTTATTCCAATGCCATTTAAGCTGTTCTAAAGAACAGAGGAGGAAAGGAATCTTTCTAATTTATTTGCCCATGCTAATGTATTGACATCTAAAACCTGACTTAGTTGGCTCTCATACACATATGCACACTCACAACACCCCTCTTTTGAAATCTCACTTGTGGATTTAGTTAAAAATGTCTAACATTGGAGCACTTGACCAGCTCAGTTGCAAAGCCATGTGAACTCTCGATCTCAGAGTCATGAGTTTGAACCCCACTTTGAAGGCAGAGACTACTAAAAATAAATAAATAAACTTTAACAAAATCCAACATATACTTGAAGAAAATGTGTTACAAGAGACACACAGTTTGGCTAAGCAAACCTTAATTTATGAATGAAAGAATCTGGGGTGCCTGGGTGGCTGAGTCAATTAGGCCTCTGACTTCAGCTCAGGTCATGTTTCAGGGTCCTGGGACTGAGCCCTGCATTGCCTTGAGCCCCCTGTTGAGTTCCCTGTCTCTGCACTCAGTGGGGGGTCTGTTTATCCCTCTCCCTCTACCCCTGACCCTGCTCATGCTCTCTTCGTCTCTCTCTGTCTGAAATAAATAAATAAAATCCCTTTTTTAAAAAAGAATCCTTTGACTTAGAAACTCCATTCATTGATAATTAATAATGAAAGCTTATGATCATCTTAATCAATTCTATGAAGCCATTTGAAATAAATTCAATTTGTATTACTGTAAAGACTTTCAAACCCTAGTGCAGCAGAATGATTTATTATTTTAATAGATAGTACTAGGGTGTGTTTAATGATGGAATGGTCTCACTGTTTTTGACAATACTTTGATTGGAAGGCAAAGCCCTGAGGGAGTGGTTTGTTCTGGAATGACCAATAAGGAAATAGTGATAATACTTGGCATAAAAGCGAAACAGAAGTTCAGGGAAGGGGATAAAAGATGGGAGGGAAACCAAATAGGATTGTGTGGTTGAGCAAACTGGGTAGAAGCCTAAGACTCTTGGAGAAATTTGTCAGTGATTAATTTCCAGTGGGTGACTTGACCAAAGGACTTTATGAACAGACATGGCTACTGTTCAGTATACAGTTGGTGCTGCAGCAAGAAGCGTCACGTCTCACTCAGACCCTATACAAAGGTCTTCCTTGTGTGAAGCACAAAGGAAAGGGTAAGTTGAGTTCTCATCTGCTGATGAAGCGGAGAGCAGAACATGGCACCGGTTAGAGGGTACAAGGGATTACAAGAGTTCCACCAGAGCAGAGAATCAGGGCCGGCCCCCATGGAGCCCACAAAAATTTTGGAAAGGGTGTTGGGCTTCCTTTCAAGTGTGCAATGGGGATTCAAGTCAATTTTCTGATAAATATCCAAAGACAGAATTACCTCAACTGAACTCTGCCTTATGTGAAGAATACACATGATCTCTTTGTGATTCCTACAATGTTAAGATACACAAACATCTGCAAATCTAGTATACAAATTTCAATCATTTAAAAAGAAAGCTCTAAAAATTAGGTTTTACCATGAGAATCTGCAAGAAGGAAATAGAGGTAAAATTTTTTAAAATAATCTTTTATACAGAAGAACTTCCTAAGGATGACTTCAGATCAAGAAGCCAAGTAGGAAAAGTCTGATAAATCTGAGAACATAAAAATTAAGTTCCTTTGCACAGAAAGGAAAGTACAATAAAACTATAAAAGATAGGGGCGCCTGGGTGGCTCAGTGGGTTAAGCCGCTGCCTCAGCTCAGGTCATGATCTCAGGGTCCTGGGATCGAGTCCCGCATCGGGCTTTCTGTTCAGCGGGGAGCCTGCTTCCTCCTCTCTCTCTGCCTACTTGTGATTTCTCTCTGTCAAATAAATAAATAAAATCTTAAAAAAAAACTATAAAGATAAACTTGACAAAATATTTATGATATATGTTAAGTAATGGGTAAGTGTTCCTAGTTTAAAAAAACTGTATAAGCCTAAAGAAAAGAATAAACAATCCAATAGAAAAAATAGGTAAGTATCTCATAGAAAAAGAAACACAAAGAGCAAATACAAACACATGTAAAGATGCATAACTTCATTCTTAGGAGATGAAAAATAGAAATAATAATGGTTGACTACAGGATTTTAAAAATTCATTATACCCAGTGTTGTTGAGGATGCAGGGAAACAGTGACTCTCAAGTATATTCGCTGGAAAAATATATCAGGATAGTCTTGTTTGGCGGCCATTTGGCAATATCTCCTGGCAATTATGGGCCTGCAGGAACACAGAGGGATATGATGGTTTGAATGTATGCAGACAGGACAGGGTACGGCTAGGCACTCAGGCTCTGGAACCAGACTGCCAGGGATCAGAGGATACCTCAGCAACTTCCCAGCTGTGTGACTGTGGCAAGTTGCTTTATCTACATGGGCCTCATCTGTAGGGCGGAGATAATAGTTTAGTTCTCTCATAGAGTTGTTGTGAAGAGTAGAATATTTACACACATTAGAAGAATGCTTAGCACATAGGTATTGATCATTGCAACATTAATCGAAAGAAAACACCTAATTGCTCCTCATAGCATGCTGCTGAAGTTAAGTCCATGGGCTACCATGTTCCATTCAAGTGAATGGAACAAACCTCCCTTTGACCAGGTGATCAATGTCCCCCACCTTGTTAAATTCTGGGGCATTGCTTATTCTAGGATATCATAACTTCCCACATCGCTTTCTTTATTTGTATCAGAATTCTAGTAAGTTGGGAGTAAGACAAGTGGCAATTCCGAAGACAAGTATTTTAAGAAGTGGTGGACATTGAGGGTTTGATTCTTAGGCTCTTTCTTGTACTTTTTGCCTTAGAGAAGAGTTTCTCAAAAATGGCACCATTGACTTTTTTTTTTTTTTAAAGTAGGCTTCACGCCAAGTGTGGAGCCCAGTGCAGAGCTTGAACTCATGACTCTGTGATCAAGAACCAGAGTTGAGATCAAGAATTGGATGCTTAACTGGCTGAGCCACCCAGGCATCCTGACATTTTTGGAGGGATAATTCTTTGTTGGCGGCTGTCCTGTGCATTTAAAAATGTTTAACAGGGGGTGCCTGGGTAGCTCAGTGGGTTAAAGCCTCTGCCTTTGGCTCAGGTCATGATCCCAGGGTCCAGGATCGAGCCCCACATCGGGCTCTCTGCTCAGCAGAGAGCCTGCTTCCTCCTCTCTCTCTGCCTGCCTCTCTGCCTACTTGTGATCGTTGTCTGTCAAATACATAAATAAAAAAGATCTTTAAAAAAAATGTTTAACAGTATCCTTGTCCTCAACCCACTAAATATGCGTAGGATTGTCTCCAGATATTGTCAAAGATCCCTTGGGGGGGTAGGTGTGAAATCACTGTGGGTTGCTTCAGAGGCTGGGAATGGTAGCAGGGGCATGTCACCCCTCTGCATAATCAAGAAAATTATTCTCTCCAGCAGAGGGGGAGGTTATAGTTCGGATTTGAAGCAGTTAGGAAAAGATCTCCCTCCCTAAATATGAACTCAGACACTGCTTTTGGAAATTAATGTCAGAGTGTGTGTGTGTGTGTGTGTGTGTGTGTGATTATTTGACCCAACAGTTATCCACTGGGCATAGCTTCTACTTAATCTGTAGCCAAGTCCTTGAAAGAGTCCGGATTTGAAGTGTCAATGTCCATCACACTTTCATGCTTTGAAAGCCCACTTTTATTTTTAATTTTTTAATTCATTAATTTTTTGAATCAGCAGTATATCATATGGTTCAAAATTTAAAAGGTATAATGAGTGTAGAGTGAAGTTTTTTCCCCATCTCTGTCTCTAGACACCTGAGGTCCTTCCCATGAGGTAGTCACATGAACAGTTTTCTTATTTATTCTTCTAAATATATTTATGTGTATACAAATATATATACATATTTTTTTCTCTGTTTTTTTTTTTTTAACCAAGATGATCGCTTACTTGATATACTGTTCCGCAGCTTCATCCAGTCTCTCCTATGCATGTACGGCATATAGTCACCATTCCCTCCTTCCTGACAGAGCTCTGTTTTGGGGCAGTTCTCCCTATACCTCCACCCACGGAACCCCCATGTGCCTTAAGAGGAGTGGATTCCAACCCCAGACTTGGGAGATGGCTGGTCAGAGGGGACCCTCTCCTCCTTGCCCTAGATCAGTTCACAAATGGGCATAAGATCCAATTCAGGGCTAGTAAACAGGCTGAGAAATTTGTTAGGCAGTCCAGGAAAAATCTTTTTCTTTTGAGAGAGCTACAGAAGGGAATCTTTCTCACTTCCTCCATACCTCAAAGCGAAGATGAAGCAGACATTTTAGGGCATGGCCACTGGAGGAACTGGAGTGCCTGGATTAAGCCAGTCCTGAACCTTGATCTACTGCTGTCCATCCAGGCATAGAATGGAGGGGTGATGTCACTTTAGCAGTCTAGGGTGGGGTCAAGGGGCAGCGATGTGGGAGTTATAATTTTAAACATGAAGCCTTTCAGGTCCAAGTCTGGTGTGCTGGTGGGCTTTTGGTTTACAGCAGAGAATCCTCTCTCCGATGTGCAGTATGTTTCAGTAAAGAAACATTCAGATCTCATTTGAGAGTAAGCATGCAAGGCAAGGCCTATCTCCCACTGCACAAATGAGGAAAGGAAAACACAGTGGGCAAAATGCTTGCTCAAGGCCACACGATTTATAAGAGGCAGATCTGGATCTGACCCAACTTTGTTTCCATATCAAGGTTACTCTCCCTGATTTTCCTCCAAACTCCAGGGTGCTCTGGCTCACAGTATCTGTGCTCACAAACACATAATAGGGCCCACACTACCCTGGAGCAGCAGGACCAGGAAGCTTGGGAAGGTCAGGGAAGAGGCAGGAAGAGCCCTGATGGGATACAGCTGCAGTCACTGAGACTGCTGTCACCATGACAATATGACCTCTGACCCCCACCCCATTCCCTGTGTCATGACACTCAAGATTTGGTGTCCTGGAAATCAATGTGGCAGCCTTCTGGCTACAGTGGGACAGAAGAGAAGGATCTGGTGCCCCCTGATGGAAGACTCCCATGGACATTGGGGTGCTGTGCTGGAGGAACCCCAACAAAAACTGTTCCCATTAACTCTGAGGCTCCTGCCGCCTCCCAAACTCTAGTGGCAAATAAAATGAGTACCCTTCAGGGACCTCCTTTTGTTAGCAAATTTTCTTTTCCCTTTTTCTTATAAAAGATTCAATTCTTATAAAGAATTTCTCCTAAAGAATTCAATCCCAAGGTTGAGGGTATCGTTGATGTTGGGGTCAGAGAGCTGACCTCAATCAAAAGTGGGGGGAAAAAAACCATGTGTGACCAATAACTTCCCTGGTCTCAAATGTAGTCACAGAACTTCAGCTGGCTCTATAAATGTGACATGTGGGCACGTGCTAGGCATTGCACACCACCCTTTTGTTCCTGCACGAAGCTAAGCATGCCACAATGGTGTGGCTGCATTTTGTTTTTAATCCTAGGTTCATTTTTAGATCCTAAAACCAAAATGGAATTTGGGAAGTGTGAATTTACTTGAACCAAACTGAAAAAAGGTTTTCTCAGCCTCTGTAAAATGAAGCTGTCGAATTCACAAGAGTTTTAATTATAACACACTAAATAAACACAATAAGCTGCGCTTTGCTCTGAGGTTGAAATCTCTATTTTATCTCCGAGCAAATAAGAGACCAGAAGGGAAAGTTACTACATTATGAGTGGATGATTGAACTTAAGCATCAACAAATTCTTTGACATTATTCTGTACTGTCTGCTAAGGAATATCACTTACTAGGAGCCATTACTATAAACAAACTGAACACAATTTTAGGATTTTTGAGAAAAACATTTTCTTCCAAGAGGCAAAGGGAACTTGAGTGCATTAGACACTGCTCTGCATTTTTGTGGTCTATGAGTTCTGACACCTGTTACAATGTGGATGAAGCTTATGGTTCACGGAGGATATTGTGTTCAGTGAAATAAGTCAGTCATTATAAAGCACATACTGTATGATTCCATTTAGATGAGTTTCCTAGAGTAGTCAAATGCATAGACACAGAAAGTAGCATGGTGGTCCCAGGGGCTGGGAGAAGAGAGGAATGGGGAGTTAGTGTTTAATGGGTGCAGAGATTTGGTTTTGCAAGGTGAAGAAGTTCTGGATGTGGATGGGGGTGATGGCTGTACATCATGAGTGTATTTAGCCCCACCCAACTGTATACCTGAAAATGGTTAAGATGGTGAATTCTATATTATAGGTATTTTACCACAATAAAAACAAAACAAAAACCCATGTTATTCTGAAATAACTTTAAACATAATTCTCATTTTGTATTTCCATAGAGCCCTGGAGAGAGGGACAAGACTCTCCCTTTCTCACCTCCCACAGTCTCCGGGGCCTAGACCTCAGGCCATGAAGATGAGGATCACTCTCGTAACTGTTACACCACGGCTTGGAGGAAATTGGGGATCCAGGAACCGAACCCTCTGAGAGTTGGTGGCTGGGTCCTTGGTGGGCTGCAGGGCAAGGCCAGGCCTAGGGGAATACTGTCCCGTGTGCCTCCCCTTGGCCTCACTTTCTTGCTCTTCTAGAAGAGCCTATTAGAACTAATTTGTTCCCAGGCGGGCCTGGGATGATGACTCTGGGCTGAATTCTTCCCCTGTATTTGGGGGTCACATCAGGAACCTGCTCTTCCATACCAGCATAAGAGAGGGATTTTCATCCTTCCAAGAGAAGAGAACAGACATGGATGTTTCTACTTTCTCCATTTCTGAAGCAACCCATACCACAGATGGGAAAACTGAGGTCTGTGGAAGTGAAGAGGCTGAAGTCCACACTTCACTGACTGGCTGAAGCCAATTTGAACCCAGCTTTGTCTGACTCAAAACTTTAACTTACACTAAGATCATTTTTTTAAAAAGATTTATTGATTCATTTGAAAGAGAGAGTGAGGCAGGGGGTTGACTGGGGGGGAAGGGTGGAGGGGGAGGGAAAGAGAAACTCAAGCAGACTCTCTTCTGAATGTAGAGTCTGATGTGGGACTCGAACCCAGGACCCCAATATCATGACCTGAGCAGAAACCAAGAGTCAGTTGCTCAACCGACTGAGCCACCCAGGTGCCTGTAAGATCATTTCTAAATCAAAAGTTTGATCCTTACAGTTACAAAAAAAATGAACAAGTCATCCAACCAATTTGATTAGGAAGTTCAGGCAAATGACTGTCTGAGAAGTTTTATACAGAGGCCCTGTCAGTTTGAAAACTTAAACCAATTTTACCGCAAACAGTTATTAAATCACGTTGTGAAAATTTCGGAACCAAATGGGGACATTTCTTTATGATACATTTTTTTTTTTTTACCACACAGATGCACAGCTTTAATTCTGAAATCCCCAGTATATTTGTCTTATCCTTTCCCCCGAAACGTGTGACGCATTTTTAATGAAAGGAAAACATGAACCATTATTATTCATCATAAATATAAACCAGAGCGATTTCGCAGCCAATCAAACCAGAGTTTAGAATTGGATGCCCCAGCACTTCTCACCACACTCGGGTCAAAGCACCCCCTTCTGCAGGCTTCCCCGCACCCCTGAGGACCCAGGACCGCCAGGGGGCGCTGCCTGCGTGTTCAGCCGGGGGCACCTGCTGTGGCAAACATGGGGCTTGCTGCCATAACCGCTTGATTTACTCTAAAGATTCATCAATTCAACAAAAATACGTTTAAGCCGCAATGCTTGGCTTGGAACTTTGAAGATCAGTGGTATCTATTGTTAGGACAGTCGTGGGACTTTCCGACTTCTTTTTATTTACTTTTTTTTTTTTTTTTTTTTTTTTTTTTTTTTTTTTTTTTGGTGGTACTGATGCCTCAGGGCTTTCTGCACATCACAGCTTACTCTGCGGTGCTAAACTTCTCCGCAGACTCTCGGCTGTTCTTGCCTCTCCGCTCACACCCTTTTGGACCTGAGCTTGTCTGTCCTGTTCATACCCTGAATTTGGAGCCTGCGATCTCTCCTCTCATCGCTTAGAGAGCTTCGCATGCCTTTTCCGGTTGAGAGCTGTATGGTGGAACCGTGTTAAGTTGTCATTTTTGTCCTGGAAAAAGGACAATTTCATATCCTTCATTTTAGTGCCTCTGGCGTGTAAATCTATCTACCTGCTTTTGTGACCTAAGACAGGGGACAAATAGTTCCTCCCTCAAAGTGTTTTTCTGAGCAAAACGGTATTAGTTTTACCCATATTTCCTCATCAGTGACATGTATGGCACAGTCGCAAGGCTTCAATGCCAGTTTCCTGGCATGGAGGACTAAAACCCTTCCCTGCCTTCCCACGGGAAACCCCTTGTCCTCTTTGTGGCTAGTTGCTTTCCTCTGGGCCACTGAGACATCTATCTCTGAGGGTATGAAGACAAGAATATCCAAATATTGTTCCTGTTCAGTTTAAGCAGTAAATTATACTTTCTTCCATTTTCTTTTTGCCTGAAACTTATATAATGTTAAAATTTCTTCTTAATTATGTAAACAACAAAAGAATGTAACATGTGAGTTCTCTGTTTTGGGGGGGTGTTCGGTTGTATCAGTTCTTTATATAGTTGGAGACTAATCCTTTATCAGATATGTCACCTTCTCCCATTCCACAGGTTGCCTTTTAGTTTTGCTGTTTCCTTCACAGTGTGGAAGTTTTTTATTTTGATGTAGTCCCAGTAGTTTATTTTGCTTTTGTTTCTCTGCCTCAGGAGGACCTATCTAGAAAAACATTGCTATTGGCAATGTTAGGGAAATTACTACTTGTGCTCTCTCTAAGGATTTTTAGGGTTTCAGGTCTTCCACTTAAGTCTTTAATGCATTTAAGTTTATTTTTGTGGGTGGTGATTGTACTACTGTAATGTAATTGTACTTTTGATATTATCCTCAAAATACGAAAATAGTAATTCAAAGGGATACATACACACCTGTGTTTCTTGCAGTGTTATTTACAATAGCCAAGCTATGGAAGTAGCCCAAGTGTCCATCAACAGATGAGTGGATAAAGAGGTGGTATGTATATATGTGTGTGTGTATATATTATATAATGAATAATACTCAGTCATAAAAAACTAATGAAATCTTGCCATTTCCAATGATATGGATGGAGCTAGAAAGTATATGCTAAGGCAAAATAAGTCAATCACAGAAAGACAAATACCATATGATTTCACTCATATGTGGAATCTACAAACCAAACAAACAGCCAAGTGGGGGAGCGAAACAGAGAGAATCCAAGAAACAGACTCTTAACTCTAGAGAACAAACTGATGGTGAGCAGAGGGGCGGTGAATGCGGGGGGGAATGAGTCAAATAGGTGAAGGGGATTCAGGAGTATACTTATCAAAAGAATGTGACATGTACCTTAAGTGTTTGTTTGGAGTTGGAAACATCACTGAGCCCTTTGTTTACTGTCTTAGATTCTCATTAAGCACTTGATAAATCTATTTATTTCTAAAAAAGGAACTTGAATAAACAAGTTTCCACAAAGCTGGGGCCCATGCACAAATGCAAAATTTCATCCCTGGCCAGTGTTGGCCCAACTTGGAGAAACTCAAAGACCTCTGTCAAATAAATAAATAAAATCTAAAAAAAAAAAAAAAAAAAGGGTCACCTGGCTGGCTCCGTTAGAAGAGTGTGTGACTCCTGATCACAACTCTTGCTGTGAGTTTGTGACCTTGAGCCCTACATTGGGTTTCGAAATTACTTAAATATATAAGACTTTAAAAAACAGATCTTGTTCAAATTATCTCCTCCCTGACATCTCTAAGACATTTTCTGTCACCTTTTTGTAAAGTTTTATGGTTTTACTTTTCATATTTAGGTATTGAATCCAAGAGCACTTTGCCTTTTCTGTACAGCGTGAGGTAGGGATCCAACTCAAAGCCATCCATTTATTGAGATGGTTTTCCCCATCATTGCTGCTAACACGTCAGTCTTTCTCCTTTGGTCTGGAGTCCCCTGCTCCCCTGTGCCTGTCCCAGGGCTGCGTGTGGTAGTTTGGGAGCTCACTCACAGGCTGCATTTATCTCTTTGTGTTTCTTCTGCCAGACCAGATTTCTTTTTGCTTAACTTTGTGGTATGACTTCAAAAACGGGGAGTGCCTTGCAACCCCCTGGTCCTTCTTCTGCCAAAGTGTCACACCTATTTGTGGACCTTGCACATCTAGACACATTTTAAAATCCATTTTTTGAGTTCCCCCCAAAAATACATGTAGAAAGTCAGCAGTCAGTCACTAACAGAATACTGTCTTTTAATTAAACAATAGTGTATGTGTGGGGCAAACTCTGTGATGTACTTCTGAACCCAAGAATGAAGCTCCAAGTATAACAGTGACTTAAAATCCATTCCCTGGAGTGTCAGTTAGTCTGGGGTATCTTTAAATGCTCATTTTCAAAGTGCTTTGCCTTTGGAGGCTACTAATGCATGCAGTGTGCTGCCATGGTAACGGTTACTTTTAGTTAGTACTTTTATAGATTAAAGTGTTACACCCTGGAGTCGCTTCATGTAAAGAAGAAATCTTAAGACAGTGTGATCTTCTTTTAATGTAGATATTTAATGACACAGAGTCAGACTTAGCCTACTGGAATGGAACATCTTCAGCCTTTATATTTAATATGGACATGCATTGTTACCAGAACAAGAACAGTCTCATTAACATTTCTGTTTTCTTTTTTCCCTTACAAAATGCAAGTTAACCTTTTCTATCCATTGGAATTTATCAGCATTGAATAAATAGTGGCAGAAATGTGTATGTCTGCCTGGGGTTTGTACATGTCACTATGTTTTCTACCCTGGGGCAAAATCCCCAGTTATTGTGGGGAGCCAAAAGACTCAGGGAGCATGGTGTCTCATAATCCAATAGGGAAGACATCATAGGGCACTCTGGGTAGAAAGAGCACATGGGCCTGGGTTTGGGTATTGGCTCTGACCTTTACTAACTGTGTAGCCTTGAGCTTTGGTTTCTTCAACCATAAAATGAGGATTATTATATTTACTTCGTTGAGCAATTGTGATAATTAAATGTATCTTTGGTTAGTGATAAAAATCTATGATTTTTAAGAGTGACCAGATAATGATTTCAAGTCAATATTCAAGACAGGAAGAGGGATGCAATATATGCAACACAATCATGCTGAAGAAAGTAGGAGTGAGCAGTCATGGTAGGTACAAGAATCAGAGGACAGACCCATGTCATCTTCTTCCAGGCACAGAGGGAGAAGGAGCACCAGGGCAAGACCTCAGGAAGGCCATAGGTCTGGGCAGAAGGGCCAACGGGCTGGTGGGGTTGGGAATCGGTCAATGCCATGGTGACAGGAGGCCCCAAGTGTGGGGTGAGAGCTCTGTACCTCACACAGAAAGTGACATGATGATAAGAAGTGTTTCAGAAAGAAGATATGGCAAAACTAAGTGGCACGTGGAGACAAGCATGAAGGCTGTCTGTGTCCTTGGCCTGAGAAGAGAAGGGCCTGAACTCAAGGACCAGAAGAGTGAGATGAAGGTACAGATCTCAAAGTCATGAAGAAGAGACCTCCTCTTGGGATGTGGGGATTAGCTATCCTGGGAACAGAAGGAGTAGAAGAAGCCAAAATGAATCTTGAAGGGTTTGATTTTTCTGATAAACAGTTTTTAAAGCATAGCAATGAGATGGGTCTGACTGGCTCAGTTGGAAGAGCATGTGACTCTTGATCCCGGGGTCCTGAGTTCAAGCCCCATGGTGGGTGTTGAGATTACTTACATAAATTTTAAAAACTTAAAAGAAGGTAGAGCAACAACCATGATAGTACCACTACGTGGTCTGAATATCTGACATTTGTCCTTTTAAAAAACACTTTTCAAAATGCATTTATGAACATTATTGCATTTGGCTCCCACAAGAGCTTCGAGATAGAACAGGCAGATGTTACATCCTTGTCTAAAATAGGATGAGACCATTTCTAGAAAAGTAACAACAGCAATCAAGGCAAAACAATTTTTAGGCCTTATTCTGTTTCAAAAAAAAAAACAAAACCAACATCTAAGTGGCTTCCTTCGCCTATGTGGTTCAACACCATGGCCAAGGTCAGTTTCATCAGTTCTCTAAGAATCAGGAGAGAACTGATGAAAAATACACATCGCCAGGAAGAGTTTTTAGAGTTCTCAAGGACAGACCTGATTGTCCAGATAGCAGACCAGTTTATTGTGCAGACGCATGTAATGAAATTAAGTGTACCAGTCCTGCACATGGTCAAAATGAGAAGCTTCCTAATCTAGGACTCCAGCTTGCCTTCGTGCTTGAGCTCTCAATGGCTCCAATTGTTGTGGGTTGTGGTTCTGGGTCTGGCCCCATTACTCACATTCACCAGGAATACAACTCAGCTCTTCATCTGAGTCCCTAAATGACTTCCATCCTATTACCCTACTGTGGTCCATGATATTTCTCTTCTTCCAGTCCCCTAGTGGTAGGCAGCTTCTCACAGGGCTCCCGATGATTCCCACTTCCCAGTATTAACACCTGTAGTTCCCTTCCCTGTGTACCTGAGCTGAACTTAGTGACTTGATTTTAATGAATAAAATATAGTGAAGGTGATGGGATGCCAGTTTTGTGATTAGGTTATATGAGATCAGTCCCCATCTTTTTTTGTATGCTGTGTCTTTCTGACTCTTTTTGCGTGTTTGCTCTGGTAAAGCAAGCTGAGGAAGTTCACATGGCAAGAAATTGAGGGGAGTCTCTGATCACCTGCCAGTGAGAAATCAAGACCCTCATTCTATCTCACAAGGAATCCTGCCAACAACCATGTGAGTGACCTTGGAAGTAGATCCTTCTCCCATTGAACCTTCAGATGAGGCCACAGACCTGCCTGACAGCTTGATCGAAGCCTTATAAGAAACCTTGAATGGATAACTCAATTAAACTGTGCTCAGATCCCTGAACCACACATACTGAGGAAATAAAAGTTTTTTTAGGCCACTAAGTTTTGGGGGTAACTTGTTATGCAGCAATAGACAACAAATACACCTATATTCCAATACTTGGAGTTATCTTTGATCCTATCGATTATAATAAGGCACGAGATGTTCTCCTGTTCTTTTTAAGACCCTTAAAATTTTGATACTTTAGAATTTGATGGAAAGGAATGTGCTTCTTAGGCAGGAAGAGATCTTTCAGGATATGGCATCTCCAAGCATTTTTTTTGTTGTTGTCGTACAACTGTTTCTCCAGTCTAACCCCTCCCCAATTTTTCACTGGGGAAAAAAACCACTGTCCTCACTCTTCTTCCTTGTTATGTTCTACATCCAAAAATGTGGCTTGAGGCCAGACTGTATTTTTCTACATCCCTCACCAATTCCACAGCCTGATTGCTGTGTTTCTGAGCCTGACTTGGTCAGCAGATCTTTTATTACTGCAGCATTTGGTGGTTGGTTTCTGGCGTTCCTGACCTTGTACTGCACCCACACAAATCAAAACCACCTTGGCAGCTCTGCAGGAAGATTCAATTCCCTCCCCCAACAATACAAGTCCCAAGTTACAAATCAGGTCCCTGACTAGTTGCCAGTGCTAAGCCCTGGTTCATAGACACCCTGCCCCCATCATGCCCCTCTCAAGCTTTTTGTAACTCTGAACTTTCCAGCTCCACCACCTTGAGGCAGTGTGAACAAAGGAATGAGCCAAGTTCTGAGCTTGTTCTTGATATCTTTCCAGGGGCTATGGGATAGGACCTGTGAAAGTGCCAACTCTTCAGGGGGAGATATCGATGGACCAGCCCCAAGTAGAGTTTGGCAATGGGCACTGCCACTCAGTGGCATAACGTTGACTCATGAAAGCAGTGGGGAGTAGAATGTGGCAGCAGAGTCAGCTCCTAGCCCCTCTCAGCAATTATGGAGCAGGCTGTTGACTTGGGGCCAGGAAAATAGAGTAAAAGTCCCTTTTCCTGGCTTTCAAGAACTGTTTGCCGTAGGCTGAGCTCAACCTGCTTGTCCAGTCTATTCTTCAACATGGGCCCTCTGCTCCGATCACTTTCTAAACCAGAATGCTTTACTCTAAGGATTATTTATTGAATGGATGAACCTCACAAGACATTATGTGAATCATATGAACTGCTTAAGTCACTTCCCTTCCAGGAAGTCATCTCCCTCTGCGCTGGCTCAAGAAGACCTTCTTTTACTCAACATGGTGGACTTCCAGTCTGCTATCTAGTTATATGGGGCTTTGTACTGTATTAAACTTTTAAATTCCTGTTTTGGTTTCTTCAGTGAGAATGTGTGGATATGTGTTCTTAAGGTAGGATCCATCCTTTACTTCTTTGCTTTCCTCACAACACTTAGAACCATGATGCTCAGTAGACAGTTGTTCAGATACTTATTTAGAAAATAGTGGACTATTTTCTTACTAAAAATTGGCTGTATTCTTTCTCTCTCTCATACCCTCCAACATATACATATATGGTCTTATGGTCTCAATGGCTATGTCTCCTTCAAGTTTATATTTGGAAATCCTAACTCCCCATGTGAGGGAGGGTATTTGGAAACGGGGCCTTTGGGAGGAGATTAGATCATGAGGGTCGGTGGAACCCTAATAAATGGGATACTATCCTCATAAAAGAGAACCAGAGAGTTCCCTCTGCCAAGTGAAGAGGTAGAGAGAAGATGGCTGTCTGTGAACCAGGAAGCCCTCACCAGACAGCAAATTTGCGGACACCATGATGTTGGATTTCTTAGCCTCCAGGACTGTGAGAAGTAACTGTTTATTGTTATAAGCCACCCAGTCTATGGTATTTTGTTATAACAACCAAAATGGGATAAGACATATTTTTATATTTATAAATATGCCAAGAATTTTTTCTCAAGGTACTGAACTAAAGGATTATTGTTGGGATGTGTTCCTTCATGAAAGAAATATAAAAATAAGTATAAATGTAAACATACTTTTTTAGTTATTTCATTTTGGGATTTGACAATTCAATGTTATCTCTTATTCAACAGATTTCTATCTATATTATTTTTGCTATATGACCTCATGCATATCATTGCAGTGCTGAGGTGGTTGTAGGGGGAATATATTTGTTCTCTCTCTCTCTCTCTCTCTCTCTGTGTGTGTGTGTGTGTGTGTGTGTGTGTGTGTGTGTGTTTGGAAATATTGGTTCTAATGAGGTTACTGGGAGTTGAACTGAACTGACTCGGGCCTTGGAGAATGGAATCATTCTTCAAAAATTTTTCTTTTTAAGTACTCTCTACACCCAATGTGGGGCTCAAACCTACAACCCTGAGATCAACAGTCACATGCTCCACAGGCTGAACCACCTGGGTATCCTGAGAATGGAATCATTCTTACCAGCTAACCACAGATGAGAGAGGATCTATATCTACATATTACAAATGGGCACCAGAGTGACCTTCATGCATAAATGGTGTAGAATTCTTTTTTCCCAGTGAATAATGGAAACCTTCAGCAGCACAGAGTAAAGTTGGCAAATGCTGTCTGGAGTGAAACCATTGTGTTCTCCTGGGGGACAGAGTCAACCAGTAACGTCCATCACAAAAGCTACCAGGAAGAGCAAAGCTTTGATTAAATTGGGTATTAACCAGGACCTGAGTGCTTGAACCACACTGATAAAGACAAAACTCATCGTACCTACCAGAAACATTCTTTCTATGCAAGATTTAGCAATGAAAATAAACAAAAGCTTTAGCTTGTCAACTACATATACCTTGAAGAGTGTTGAAGTTTTGTTTGTTGTTAAGGCTATTTTGGTTTTTCTGCTTAGTTGGCTATGAAAACTATTATTTGCATTCTTTCACAATATCGTTTAGAGCTTGAAGGTAACTGAAAGAATGCAGGGAATTAATATCCCTTCTCAGAAGCTCTCATTTTATTGAACCCAAATAACTTTTACAGAACAGATTTTGTTATGAATCAAAGGCTGTCATTCCTTCACCACGGGGTGATTTAACAAATTAAAGTTAGGAGAGGAATAGATAGAGCTAATGGGAGTGACAAAGATGCCTTCAGAGTGATTTATTCGTTGGAGAAAAAAAATCGCTGTCAACACCAAGTTCAAGAAGTGTGGGATTGAATGCCTACTTTATAGCACCACCTAGTGGTGATACAGCGCCATCCTTCTGTTAAATGCGGATGTAGTTCATCTTACTTAGCCGGAAACTAGCAACTCCAGGTCGTTAGTCAGTAACACAATCTGTAACTGTAAACTACTAAAAGTGTGAAAGGAGAAAGGTGTCTTTTATCATCAGAACGTGTCTCATTAGATAAAGTGAATTAATATAAAGTAAGCAAAGTATTAGCAGCTCCTATGCCGTGATATTAAATGTAAAGATGTTCTCAGGATGCCTGGCTGGCTCAGTTGGAAGAGCAGGTGACTCTTGATCTTGGAGTCATGAGTTTGAGTCCCATATTGGGGGTAGAGATGATTTAATTAATTAATTAACTAATTAAAATAATTAATTAAAAATTGTTTTAAAAGTACATTTAAAAATGTTCCTGGTAGGGCGCCTGGGTGGCCCAGTTGGTTAAGCGTCTGCCTTTGGCTCAGGTCATGATCCTGGGGTCCTGGGATCGAGTCCCCCACGTCAGGGTCCTTGCTCAGCAGGGAGCCTACTTCTCCCTCTGCCTGCTGCTCTCCCTGCTTGCTCTCTCTCTCTCCCGTGCTCTCTCTCTGGCAAATAGATAAATAAAATCTTTTAAAAAAAAGAATGAAATCTTAAAAATATATATTTCTGCAGTATAGTTTCATGCATAATGCTGACAAAATACCTTTGAACTCACAAGTCATCTTATTTTTTCCCATTATAAAATGAATCCACATCAATTGCAGAAAATTAAGAAAACAGGAAATCAGAAAGAAAGAAACTTCACTTGAGGGGCACCTGGGTGGCTCAAACGGTTAAATGTCTGATTCTTGATTTCGGCTCAGGTCATGATCTTGGGGTTGTGAGCTCAGGCCCCCGTGCTGGGCTCTGTGCTAAGTGTGGGGTCTGCTTAAGATTCTGTTTCTCTCTTCCTCTGCCCCTCCTACCTCACTGGCAAGCCCCCCACCAAAACAAACAGAAAACAAAACAAAACAAAAACCTCACTTGAAATCTCAACACTCAGAGAACTACTTAAACTATTTTCCCCACTTTTAAAAACTAGCAAACCTGCTTGCCACCTGACTTCTTTCACCTAATAATAATTTGTAATGCCAGAAAGATATTTTTTATGAAATTATTTAAAATAATTTAGTTTTCCACTGTACAGGTATATAACGATTTTCTCAATTAGCTCCATAATGTTCAACTCTTAAGTTGCTCCCAATGTTTCTGTCTAAAATAAACCTTTGGAAACATCTCCGTTTATTTCCTTGGTATTAAAAAAATGAAAATTTTTCATTTAAATGAAAAAAAACGTTACAAATGTTTAAATAGTAAATGCTTTCGTAAAAGAACAGCAACATCAAGACAAGGTAGTTTAAATTTCTGAAAGCTGCCCAGCTCCTAAGGCCCGCTGCATGCAAGGAAATTATCTAAAAATATGACCTGGTCCTTGCAGAGATGAGAGTTTAGAAGTAGAGGCAATGTCTAGTGGGTGATGCTAGATAAAATGTCCGCAACAAGATTTAAAATTCTTGCAGGACATGGGTCGTTTCTTCTGTTTCTATTGTTTTCTGGTCTCAGTCTGAATTTTTTGTTTTGTTTTGTTACAAGTGACAGAAAATCAGAAGCTACTAGCTAAAGCACAAGGGAAAGTTGTTGGCCTGTGTGACAGAATTTTCTAAGAATAGGTTCAACTTCAGGGAAGGTTGGATCCAGGCTGCTTCCCGCATCACCCGGCCATCCCGCATCACCTGCTCTGCCCCTTGGCTAGCTTCCTCTCTGTCTGTTCCTTCTCACATTGGTCTTCCCTCAAAGAGACAAAACAGTAGCTCTAGGCTGCACACTTTCAGTTAAAATGCCCAGCTACTCTCCAGGAATGTTCACCATCTTCCTGGCAATACCCTTGAACTCAGTCTTGGGTTAGAGTCTTTGTTTCTTTATCTATGTTACCATCTTCCCTGGTTTATTCTCCACTGTGGCGGAACATCCCCCTCTAGTTAGCTTTCTGAGAGGAGAGGTCTAGAATTGAATGTTCTCTTCTGAGATTTTGTAAGACCAGAATGTTCCTTTAGTTTACCTTCATGCTTGACTAGTGGTTTTGCTGGAATGAGAGAGACTCCCAACGTTATCCATACCTTGTCCTCCTCTCTCTCCTCAGTACGCTTCTAGATCCTTGCAGGGAGGGGGCACTATGATAAATAGAGCCAATGAATTGTGATAGAAGAAGTACATCACTTCCAGGCCCAGGGGGTTGAGAGCTTGGATGCCTCTCCATGCTCTGACCCGCCCCCACCCCCACCCCAGGAACTTTGGAGGACATGTGTTTAAAAGCCCTCTTCAGGATACAAAGAACCTGGAAGCCTGAATCTCAGTATGGAGAACCACTTGCCAACCTGTTTTTAGAGTAAACATTGTTGTGCTAATCTAAGATGTCAGGTTTCTTTCTTCTTTTTAAATTACAACCACCCTCAGTGGAATAAACATTTCTTAGGTGCACCATTCATACGAAGAAAAATTGAGAGCACCCCTGAGGGACACAAAGGAAACTCAAACAAATGGAAATCTGTACTCCTGGAAAAGAAGATTCATGGTCATAATGGTACCAGTAGTGGAAAGTGTATTAATTATGAAGGTGATGTCATCCCTATAAATATGCCAACAGCATATTATTTTTTTGAAGGAAAAATGAAACGATCTCAATCTAAAGTTAAGATGGAAAGGGAATCTTTGGAAAAAAGTTAAATTCAGATTTCGCACATGACTCCAGGATAAATTCTAGTTGGTTGAATAATGAAATGTAAAACAGGATAGCATAAAATTAGAAGAAATAATGATAATTGTTTAGAAACAAATACTGGTAAGACCTTTCCAAGGTATGACATAAACAACTCAAAGCCATGGAGAAGATATTGGTCGATTCCATTATTTAAAGGTAAAAGGAAAAAACCCTAGTGTGAACTCCCCCCCCCCATAAGCAAAGCCACAAGAGAAATAATAAACTGGGAAAGTATTTGCAAATCAATTCACTTCTAAAGAATAATTTCCCTAATACACAAACTGCTCCTGCAAATCTGCAAGAGGAAGACCAATAACTTAGCGAAGAAATGTGCAAATGATATGAACAGAGATAGAAGGAAACATACATGGATCTTAAAAGATGAAATGGTGCTCAATCTCACTAGGAGTAAGTCATTTCATATTGCAACTACAAAGGGACATCATTTTTCACCTATCAGTACTGGCAAAGATCCCAGAGTTTGATAGCATGCTGTATTATTGAGGATACAGGAAATGAGCACTGCTATAAATTACTTGTGGGTGTATAAATTGCAACAATCCTTACAGAGCACAATTTGACAACATCTTTACAAATACCCTTTGACCCAGCAAGTCCTCTTTTAGGACTTTCTCCATATCTGCAGATATGTGAAAGGATGTCAGCGTAGCCTAGCAACATTGCTTGTAACTGTAGAGACAAGAGATGAGCAAAGTGTCAATGTAAGGGGCCAAGGTCAGGCTGCCCCAGGATGGGCCACTTTGCCATAAATACTCTTTTGAGTTCAGAGTAATCAAAACCCCACAGATGGAAGTAAAGCTCTCTTCCTGGTCCTCAACTGCCTAAATGTACGTTGGGAAGGAGAGCCTGTACCAGGACAAGAACTATTGACAGATTCCCTTTTACCTAAGAAACTCAACCACAGAATAGGGCAACTTTTATTTTTCAAAAACATCTCCTTTCACCTTCCTGCTACGGCCTTCCTCCCTGTCGTTGTTTCCTCAGATTCTACCCCTCTCCTTAGCTCATATAAGCTTCACGTTGCCTTATTTTCCTTAGAATTTCCATGTTTATGTGGATTCCCCATATGTATGCTATTAAATTTTATTTTCTCCTGTTAATTCATGTCATGTCAATGTGATTCTAAGTCCACCTAGAATGACCTTGAAGAGCAGAGGAAGGTCTTCCTCCTTGACATGGGCCAACAGGGGATTGCTTAAACAATGGGACGGCCACACAAGTATTCCATAACTGTAAAAAACAAGGAAGAAGTTCAAGAACAAACGAGGATTTATTTCCAACGCATCTGATTGAGTGAAAAAGACAAGTCGCAGAACACGTGTGCAATATACTGTACTAATTGTGTGGGGCTTTTTTTTTTTTTTTAAAGAGGAAAATGTATAGTGTTTCTACATTCTCCGGAATGAAGTATAAAAATCTGGTCATTGTGGCTGTTCATGGGAAAGGAACTGGATGCAGGTGAGGGGCAGAGAGAATTTGTACCATGTATCACTTTGAACCCCTTGAATTTTGAACCAAGTGAATATATCTGTGTAAAAAATAAAAATAGTTAAAATTGAGAGAGAAGACTTGAAAGGAAGATTTGGGGCACTCGCGACTTACATTCAGCATCAATGGTCACACAACCCGTTCAGTGACAAACATCTCACTGAGTGAGGTCATAGCCGAGTCAGGTCATAGGTCACACACATGTGTGAGGGACTCCACCTGCAGTCTGATCTCTGTTGGAGGTTTTCGGGACACCCCTTGTACTGTGGACAAGTGTCATGGCCCTGTCCACCATATGACAAGAGATTTCCAGGTGAAGATGACCCACCAAACACATGAATTTAATTCACCCCTCCTGCCTCTAACAGTCCTATGGCAATGACCAAAGAAACGTAGAAGAGAAAGGCCGTAGTAGCATTGGGAATCCGGGAAGGATGCTTTTAAGAGATCAGAAGACACACAGAAATAGCCCCTAAGATATAAAGCAGATGGCATCATGTTGGTGACAGTTCTAGAATTTGTCTCTAGTTTCCATCTTCTAATATTGTTCCCGAATAAAAGAAGAAATTGTGCTACAGGTAGTGTCCAGAGTAGATATTGGAGCAGGACTAAAGGGTCAGTGTCCCTCATTGTCAGCTGCTTTGAGGGACAAAGGGAACCCACACTAAGAAGTCAAGTGACCCTCAGAACCTATATGTCAGCCTGTCTAGTCACATGGCCCACTAAAAAGCAACAAGTTGCTATATCCAAAAAGTCTTCAGTTCCGGAAAAATTAGAAATCAGTTCTTAAGTGAAAAATTGAACAGATGTTATTCATCCATAATGGGCCTGTCTCAAGGTCTAAGAGGGAACTGAAAGCCTCAGCAGATGAATTCTCCCAGAATGCAGTGCAAAACAAGATGCCAAGGATAAAACTGAAGGCAAGTGTGAGGAACACCATTCATGTGGAGTGACTCAGGCAGTCCCCGGGTTCAAATCCTGCCTAATACTTTATTAGCTCTCTGAACTTGAATAAGCCACATCATGGCTCCTTAGTTTCTTCAGCTCTGAACAGGGGACAACCAGAGGGACCACCGCATAGGAACACCCCTTGTACTGTTTGAGCATTATATAAAATAACAGGTAAAGTGCTTAAAAGATGCCTAAATAGAGTAAGACTCAGATCTGCTTAGCTAAGTTTCTATCATTATTAATATTAACAGACCATCAGCTATGTTAAAAATAAGTATGCTACCACATTCCATGTTCAAATATATATTGAAAAGAAAATGATGCAGAAATCTTCAAAAGTAATAATGACAAGAGTGGCCGCATGCTTCCAAAAACAGAAAACAAGAAACAGTGAAATCAGAAAGATAGAATTCCAAACCAAATATATTAAGTAGGGCACATTTTGTATTTATAATTTAAAAAAACTATGAAAACAATGGCGGTGAGCTTTTATGCCTGAACAACAATAGTATCAAACAACATGGAATCAAAATATATAAAGAAAAACGAATTGAGTCAAAATGAGAGAAGTTAGCAAATTTCTAAGATGACTGATGAAATAGACAAAAACAAATGTCATGGTTTTTTTTTTTAAGATTTTATTTATTTATTTGAGAAAGCAAGAGGACAGAGGGAGAGGGAGAAGGAGAAGCAGACTCCCTGTTGAGCAGAAAGCCTGATGGGGGTTTCCATCCAAGGACCCCAAGATCATGACCTGAGCCAAAGGCAGATACTTAACCAACTGAGCCACATAGGTACCCTAACACATGGTTTTAAATATTGAAATCAAAAGCTTGATTCCGTAGTAACATATAGGATTTTGAACCCCGTAGAAAATACATACTCTTTGTAAGCACACATGGAATATCTACAAAAATTGATATAGTTTTAAACAAAAAGTCCCAATAAACTTCAAAAAGTGGAAGACACTCAGGATAATTTTCTAATGACAATGCAGCAAAACCAGAGATTAGAAATAACACAGAATGTATGCAAGTGTTGAATAATTAAATTGCACCAGAAACATACACTGTATGTTAACTAACTGGAATTTAACTAAAAGCTTAAAAAAAAAGAAAAAACACAAAAAGAATACCCCAGTCCAAAAAAAGAAGAAAAGGATGTATGTCCTTGGAGATCAAAGCAACACAGAGTGACATTCTGTTAGTCTTGGGTAAAGCAGAAAGACATGGCTGGCGCTGCCCACAGTTTCTACTTGGGCAATAAAGACTGTGCAGTAAAGTCACAGAGAAGACAAAGGGAAAGGAAATCAACTCCAAAAGCTAGCAAATGACTCAAAAAAAAAAAAAGAAAAAAAAAAAAAAAGAAAAAGGAAGAAAAGAAAAGAAAAAAGAAAATTTAACAGATAAAAGAAGCAAACATTCATGGAACAGGGCAAACAATGAACTTTGATAAGACCAAAATCAAGTTCTTTGAGAATAACAACTGCTAATAATCAATACAATGGCAAACCATTAGCAACCTTGATCCACAAAAAAGAATGAGAAAAATCACTATCAAGGGAGGGGAGATTTTCAAAATTGTAATCAACTTTATAAATTTGAAAATCTGAATGAAGCGAATATTTTTAGGAAAGTGTAAATTACTAAAATTAACTACAGGGTCAGAAGACCTAAGTCTTTGATGGTTCCATTGAAAGTAACTGTAAAGATAGACAGAGGTAGTCAGAGATCTGGTCCTAAAACTCAGGCAGTGTTTGGGGGGGAATTCCTGTGACCTTGCAAGAAAACGTTCTTGTTATTCAAACTGTTTCAGTGCACAGGAACAGATGGAACATTTCCCTTCTCATTCTAAACGTCTAGCAAAGCCCTAATATCAAAACCCATTTGCATTTGAGAGGCATATAGGTTTGCATGTGCATGCATACAAGTGATCTAGAAGGAATCCAGATCCTAGCAGGCTTCCTTCTGGGAAGGATGGGGACCAGGGCTAGATGAAGGAGGCTTTCACTTCCTACCCTACACATTTCTGCAGTGTGATTTTTCTCAATAAATACACATTGATGGATTAACTATGTAATAATTTTTTAAAGCATTCATTATTTTATTTATTATTACCTTTTCAACCAAAAGAATAGGTAGGAGTACCATCTGTATCAGAAGTTGGCAATTTTTTTTCTGTGCCAGGTCAGATAGCAAATACTTTAGTCTTTTGGGGCCCATACAGTCTCTGTCACAACTGCTCAACTTTGGTGGCCAACACAAAGGCAACCACAAACTATAATGTAAATGAAGAGATGTAGCTGTGCCAAATGAAACTTTATTCACAGAAACAGGCTATAGTTTGGATTTGGTCTTCTGCCATACTTTGCAAACCCTGATCTCTATCAGAAATGAGGAAATCGGTACTTTGGTGCATTTTATTAAACCCCTGTCCAATACTGTGTTCTTTTAACAAATATTTATTGAGCACCTATTATGTTCCAGGCACTGCTCTCAGGACTAGGGATACAGCAGTGAACCGAACAGAGTCACTGTTCTCCGGGAGATTGCATTCTGTTGGGAGAAAATGGGCAATGTGCAACTAAAAAATTAAATACATCAGGGATTAATAATTACAATGAAGGAAATAAAAGAGAGATAGAGAGAACAGGAAGTGGGGATGGCACAGTTTTAGAAAGGGCTGTAAGAAAGCCTCCACATGAGAGGTCTGTGACCATCGGAACGAGGCTGAGGGTGGGCTGTGCCGTGGGGAGACAGTGGGGAGCTGTTCCTGGGAAGAGAGGAGTATAAAGTCCCAAGCTGGGAAGGAGAACAAGCAAAAGGCTGATGAGCCCACAGCAGTGGAGTTAGGGGATGAAGGGGTCATCCGGGATCCAGGGCCAGGGTCTACCAGGCCATTTGAAGCAATATGAGCTTTATCACAGGCTCAGCTCTCTCGGTTCCACGGTGGAGGCTTGGTGGGCAAGGGTGGGCAGAAGACCTACACTTCTTTCCATCTAAGGGTGTTAAGAACCGGGCTGGCCACATCCTTAGGTTTGTGTCTATAAATGAGGAACACCAAGTCCTTGGAGACAACAGGGCTCTGGAAAGGGCACAGAACCCATGGCTGTGCCTTAGTTTCTATACCTGTGACTTTGGGCTAATCACACTGCATGATGCCTCAGAGATGATTTAAGATAACATATGGAAACTCCTTGTGGACCCTCAGGGTCGTGGGTGTGACAAGAATGTTCTCCACACTCCATGGAAGCACCAGACCCATTGAGAATTTTAAACAGACACCTGACTGTCATTCTCCATAAGTGAAAATTTTTAGGTATGAAAAAAAGACCAGTATATATAATATATATTTTTTTACATTTGTCCAACATCGTTCTTTTCCCCACGTATTTAACATGTGTAAATAGAAACACACCATTGGCTTAACTTCTCCCTGCGTCCTACAGCCTTGTCTTCGTGGAGCGGGATCCCTGTGTTCCCACTGCCACCTGCCTGTCCTCAGGACCACTGCCGCTGGCTTCTCATTGGCCAGTCATAGGTCCTGGATACGGTTGCCGTGGTGAATTCGCAACATCGTGTGTGGGTAGGGGCTGATTTATCCTCAGCTCTGAAAAGTTAAGGTTATCCCCAGATAAAGCTTGAAATAAATTATTACTTTCCCCCTCCAGCGTTTTCTTTTTCTTCAATGTATGCTTCCGTGAGCAAGTAATGTTCTTTTACTGACAGCTGAATGAGCAGAAAAATGAGGGAAAGAAAATTATCTCCTGTGTCCCAGTTGTTTACCCACTCCGGGCCTTCCTGAAGTGGAGAGATAAAAATTACAAAGCATGCACCATCATTTTTCTGAAATCGGCTCTCAAGGCAGAGTGGGGTGATCCACTTTGAGGGCCTTCATTTCACCCCGTCATGTGGGGGAGGTCGTATTCCATTCTGCCTTGTCCTCCATTGACAAGCGTGAGGATGAGGAGAAATCATGGGATCCCACGGGGCATGGAGCAGGACTTTCACGATGACAGTCACTCAGCCAACATCTGTGCCTTGGAAATGTCTTCTGGCAGTTGGTGGAATCAAAGCGGGTTTTGATGGGAGTGTGGCAAAACCCATTCAGGAGAGAAATTTTTCTCACCTCCCGGTAAAACCCGTGGTGCATCTCTAACCTATTCATTAACTCAGGGAACCCAAATATAAATTATGTTTGCTATTATCTACATTACTGTTCTGCTCAAGAGCCAGGTTTAAGAGCTGACTGTATTGGTGCTTAATAATACTGGACTGTTTTCCTGATATGATAAAATAACCTAATGAGGTGTATTTTTCACAGGCCTATGTTTCAACATGAGTATGAGATGATTAATTATAATTTTAGGCCAATGTTCCACGGATACCGAAAAATCTACGTTATCACAGGTTGCTTTTATGAACAAAATAGGGCTTACATCATGTACCCTGTAGGTTAACCCAACAGATTTAACTATTGTTCTAGAATGGATCCAATACATAAGGCATGATACAGTTGGGAGTGTACAGAGAAGTAGGCAGAAATTGTTAGCAGTAGACAGTGAGCTCAGAGGGAGTGGTGCCATAAGGATAAACCAACAGAGATAGGATGTCCAGTGATGACCCCTGCATGGAAGGTTCTCCACATGTTCTCCAGCAACATTAGGCATATCCTGTTCAGGATTTTAGGCAAGAAAAGGACAGTGGAGTCAGAGAGAAGAGAAGCATGAGCTGTGAGAATAGAACTGGTTGGGGAAGCTGGTGAGAGTGTAGGTCCTGGCCTTGCAGAGAAAGGCCAACCTAGGGACATGGGTGGGGTTGGCTGCAACTTTTGCTTGGCAAATGAAACACTGGGCTAGTCTTAAACTCAGAAGGGCTTGAGGCTGGGGTTAGGAGGCAAGGGAAGGTGGGTCTTTACTCTTAGACCACTTCAGGGTACGTCTTAACCTATGTGTAGAATCTGAAGGAAAGCTTAGTGGCAGATGTGGACGTTGGGAGTCTCTCCCCAGGAATCAGGAAAACCAAATGCCTTAGAAACTCAAAGAAGGCCAACTACTCCCTGATGTAGTTGGAGCCCAGACGTTGGAGCGAGACTCCCTATTCTCTTGGTATCTAAAAGAGTTATGATCTAAGGACTATTCTTTCTGTCTTTACATGATCCCTGGATAGGGGCTGAAAAAGGGAAGGGAGGGAGGAAAGAAGGATCTGGGACTTGGGGAAAGGTAGGAAGGGCCAAGAAATAATAATCCAGATGCTGTGTTTGCACAGGAGACAGAAAGTCAAAATCCAGGATGATCTGCCACCCTTATTAATGCAGCTAGGGTACCATGGGTGCCCTTGGGGCTGGTGTGTGGCCAGACCCAGAGAAACAGGGAGCTAAAGTGGTGGGATGGACTGAGTTAGCAGGTCCAGTGTGCAGGAATTAGTCGCACAGAGAAAATGCTGGTGACCTGGGACTTAACTGTATAGAGGAGCCAAGTCAGGAAATTCAATGTGCAGACTGCTCAGTCAACAACTACTTAGCAGACATTGGGTGCCAACTATATGCCAGGCACAGTGTCATCTCGGGCACAGGAAAGGAAGAATAAGTCAGGGCAGGGTGCTTGACATGTTTTTGTGCATTTCTTCCTCACACCGACTATTCCTTATCCTCATTTTCCACAAAAGAAATGCAGGGATAGAGATTAACAGCTTGACCAAGGCTATGCCACACTTGTGATGTTTGCTTGTATGTGGGAACTCAGCTGGGTCATGGTGCCCACTTGTCTATTCAAATGTCAGTCTAGATGTTGCTGTGAAGGTATTTGGGGATGAGACTAACATCTAAACCAAAAGACATTCAGTGAAGCAGATCCCGTTCCAAAATGTGGGTGGGCCGCACCCAATCACTTGACGTTCTTAAGAGCAAAGACTGAGATTTCTCAAAACAGAAGGAATTCTCCTTAAGACTGCAACATAGAGACCTGCCAGTGAGGCATCTGGGTGGCTCAGTCAGCCAAGTGTCTGCCTTCTGTTTGTGTTGTGATCCTGGGGTCCTGGGATTGAGCCCCGCATTGGGCTCTGCCTCAGCAGGGAGCCTGCCTCTCTCTCTCCCTTTGCCCCTTCCTGCACTCCCTGCTCATGCTCTTTCTCTCTCTCTCTCTCCCAAATAAATAAAATCTGAAAAGAAAAGAAAAGAAAAGAAGGAAAGAAAGAAAGAAAGAGAGAGAGAGAGAGAGGAAGGAAGGAAGGAAGGAAACCTGGCAGAGTTTCCAATTTGCTGCCCTGTCGAATCCAAACTCAAGACTGCAACATCAACTCTTATTTGAATTTCTACCCTGGTGGGGTTTGTCCTGTGAGTTTTGGACTTGCCAGGTCAAACTGTTGCATGGGTTAATTCCTTAAAATAACTTTCTCTCCCTCCCTTTCCCTTTCTTCCTTCCTTCCTTTCTTTCTTTCTTTCTCTTTCTTTCTTTCTTTCTTTCTTTCTTTCTTTCTTTCTTTCTTTCTTTCTTCTTTCTTTCTTTCTTTCTTTCTTTCTTTCTTTCTTTCTTTCTTTCTTTCTTTCTTTCTTTCTTTCTTTCTTTCTCCTTACCAAAAACAAAAACTAGAAGGGGAAAATCACCTCTTTCACAAATGCCAGAAGTACCTGTTAATGCAGAATCCTACACTAGGAAGGGCTGTGATCAGTGGGACCAGGCCCCCGCCTCCTGAACATGACAGGCAGGAGATCATGCTCTCCATGTAAGGGATTCACTCCAGAACCACCAACCCCACCAACCCCAGCCAGAGAGAGCCAGGAGAAGCCTGCAGGAGGGGCCATTATTACAGGGAACCCAAGACCACCCAGGTCAGTCTAAGGGACCTCTGGGAGTTTTGCCCCAAGACTACATGGTTCTCCACACAGCCAGAGAAAAGACAGAAAGCAGGATGTATATAGACTGTGATAATGGGACCCCGAGTACATATTTGAGTTATTAAGTCTGATGAATAGAAAATCAATTATATATGCTAATTAAACACAGTAAATGTTGGCTTGTGCACTTCTCTACAATACTTACTAATTGCCATAACTTAGATATTTATAAGCAAGCCATTAAAAAAAATCAAAGAAAACTGATGGTTTACAATTTTCACGCCTTTGGGGTTGGGGGAAGGACACTGAATGGAGTAGGAACCATTTCCATGGTTGATCTGTGTTCTTGGTTTATTCAAATCCTTCCAATCAGACATTACCACAGTTCACGTTTTATTCTGGTCCATAAAATACATGATTTGTGAACCAGAAATGCAGGTGAAGGCAACTCATATTTGAGCAACTCCAGAGCATCCAACAATGAGTTGAAAATGCAGGTATTTGGGGGGAGAGAAGCATGGACATAGATTTTTAGAGGACCATTAAATAATTCTTAGATTTTAGAATTTTACTACTGAAGTGCCTAATTTTTTTTTGTTTCAAGTTTTTATTTAAATTCTAGTTAACATACAGCACAATATTGGCTTCAAGAGTGGAATTTAGAGATTCATCACCTACATACAACACCCGGAGCTCATCACAGGTGCCCTCCTTCATCCCCATCACCCATTTAGCCCATCCCCCGCCTACCTCCCTTCCAGCAACCCTCAGTTTGTTCTCTGTAGTTAAGAGTCTCTTATGGTTTACCTTCCTTTTTTTTTTCTTCCTTTCCCTATGTTCATCTCTTTTGTTTCTTAAATTCCACATATGAGTGAGATCATATGGTATTTGTCTTTCTCTGACTTACTTCACTTAGCTTAATACCCTCTAGCTCCATCCACATCATTGCAGATGGCAAGATTTCATTCTTTTTGATGGTTGAGTAATATTCCATTGTATGTGTATACCACATCTGAAGGGCAAAATTACCTGGGCCGCTGAGAAATGAACAACATCAGCCTGTTTCAGGTTCTGACAAAGAATACAGGGTAAGAACAGTCAGGCTTACAGTTGAACAGCATCACATCAACTGCCTGAAATAAAATGGTGTTTATCAAGTACCATTCTTTACATATGGCAGAGCAAGCCAAGAAGTCACAGAGTGGTCTGGGCATGTCCCAGAAAATAGAGGCATCAGCAAAACAATTTAAAAGTGGCCAGAGAACACCATGGAAATAGAAGGGAGAAAGAAAACAAAAAGCAAAAAAATAGGACTTTTTAATGTTAACATACTTGTTAAATAATTGAAGACCTTCTACTTGATCTTCATTTTCAAGGGCATCACTAGGTTCGGGCTGAGTTCCAATCCTTGCTTTTTCGTCTGCAGTGGATGCATCTTGGAAGATCCTGTGGGTTTGTTCTGCATTATAACATAAAGAGGTATCACAGTTCTGGCAAGAAAAGCTCACCTACTTCTTGCTGCTTTTCTTTTCTTCCCTAAAGTTATATGTTGCTGGGGATTTGGTTATTCCAAATTGTCTACCAGAGGACACATATTCAGTTCATATTTCATGTTTTTCTAAACAGATGCCCATTAGTTCATTGAGAAAATGATTCATTACTAGTCATTCAAAATAAATAATTGCTTGTTTTGGTTGGGAGTATAGTGGCCATTTTTCAAAAGACTGTGTTGATATTTTTCTGGTCATGGAGGTTGCAGTAAGTGGCCCCCTTCTTTGTAATAGATAAAAATGGGTTTCATGGAAAGAAAAAAGAAAGGAAAAGGAGGACGCAGATTCCATTTCAAATGTAACATCTTCCTGAACTACTGGCCAATGACTTCCCTACTTCAGGTTTGGGTTTGGGTTTAAATTTGGTTTCTTTTGGGTTTGGGAACCAGATTCACAGCAGTTTCTACTGACTTTTATTTTTTTTTCTTTTCTTTTTTTTCTTTTTCCTTTTGTTTGTTTGTTTGTTTGTTTATTGACTTTTAACGTTCACCAGTAAAGCTCATTTTCTTCCTCTCCAGGACTCAACCATGGACAACAATCTCTGCCTTAGTTTGGGGCAGCACCTTCTCCACACACCTGATTCTAAACCCCTGAGACTCATGACCCTCTTCAACCCACCTCGCAACAGTCACAAAGGTGATGTCCCCTAGCAAATGGCTGATGTCAGCCCAGTTAGAAACTTCTGGGGGCCCCTTTACCATCCAAGTCCATCCCACCAATCTCTTGGCCCTGTCCTGCACTGTCCCTCACCCTCACGTATTCCCCTTCTGTTATATCCCTTTCCTCCTTGAGCTTCTGGAAGGCAGCCACCATTCTCCCATCCATGTGTGCCCCATGCCGGGTCCTGAGCCTGCGAGGTGCAGACATGTTAGGATCTATGTTGTCACATTGAACCACATTGTGGTAGAAAGGCTCATCCCAAGAGATAGGCTATGGGAAGGGATGGCATTAGCATGGCTCTCCCTGAGGTCTCTTTTTATGCTCCATCTTAAATTGTCCATCCACTGTGGATCTTGCTTCCTCCCAGTGGGACAGGGGTGGGAACAAGAGAAAAGCAGTGGCCACCTTAAGGGATGGGAATTGCCACAGGGATGAGCCCCCTGCCCCAGTGTGATGGCTTCTCTCCTGTAATCAGGGACATTGGGCATTCTTTTTATCCCTGATGGCATAAGTGACCTGTTGTAACAGCCCAGGTTGTCCACGAATAGTATTAAAATGTGGACATAAAACTTGAAACACTATAGTGCTCCTGGGCTCCGTGACCTGGTACTACAGAGTGAAATGCAATCCTCTTGCTTCTACCTTTCTACTGATTAGATCATTTTGCCTTGCACAGAGAGCTCCAAAGAGTAGCTGCTAATTTGGAGCCTTTCCAGCTTGGTCACCCTGGGATACATTTATTTAATAAGATGTATTTCTAATGACGGCAGTTGGCTTTTTTTGTACTGTAAGTGCTGCAAGCCCTCCTTGGTGCTTACACCAGCTGAATGCACCCTTACACAGCGAGAGGAAATGGATTTCCTTCTGAAGGCAGATGCCATTATAGCTCATTATAAAGCAGCCCCTTCTGGGGCACCCACAAAGGAGGAACCCCCACAGAGCACAGACAGATCACCCAATGCTGGAGGGAAGCAAGGCTTCACTTAAAAGCCTGGAATTAATACCTAGGGAATCACATACAAAGGTCAACCTCAAACTCAAAAGGCTATCCATGGATCTAATGTGCAAGTGGCAAAAGATCTGGAATATTCTAGAATTTTATTTATTTATTTATTTATTTAAAGATTTTATTTATTCATTTGACAGAGACATCACAAGTAGGCAGAGAGGCAGGCAGAGAGAGAGGAGGAAGCAGGCTCCCTGCTGAGCAGAGAGCCCGATGCAGGACTCGATCCTAGGACCCTGAGATCATGACCTGAGCAAAAGCAAAGGCTTTAACCCACTGAGCCACCCAAGTGCCCCTAGAATTTTATTTTAAAAAATAATCTAAAACATAATCTCGCTAGTTACATTTTGACAATGTTAGTGCTCTTTTTATATCTATTTTTACAGTTTTTATTTTTTTATTAAGATTTTATTTTTAAGTAATCTCTACACCCAGCATGGGGCTGGAACTCACAACCCCAAGATCAAGAGTCCCATGCTCTACCCACTGAGCCAGCCAGGCACCCCTATAATAGTTAATTTTTAAGTAGTTTTAGGCTCGTATAAAGTTGCAAAAGTGGAACAGAGAGTTCCCAGGTACCCTTCACTCAGTCTCCCCCAACAGATAGCATTTACGTAACCCTAGTATGTTAATCAAAACTCAGAAATTGATATTGGTGCTCAGACTGTACTGGTTTTTACATGCATTCATTTTGTGTCTGCATGCACGTGCACACGTGTGTGTGGTTGTCGTGTAGTTCCACAACATTTTATCATTGGTATATATTTCTGCAACCACCATCCCATTCAGGTGATTTTTTTTTTCAAACGGAATATTTCTATATTGTTTTTACTTCTATACAGTTTCAAATATGCAGAAAAGTATAAAAAGTGATAGAAGAGATATCCATGTTTCTAACTCTGGATTTAACATTTTGACACATACACTTCAGAATCTACTAGAGAATTAAAATGTTAAAGAAGCAGCTAAACGCCACCTGATTGGTTCCCTTTCCCTCTTCCTTCTCAGCCAAGGTTGTCTCTGTAGATGCAAGATTAACCGGCAAACCCAGGAAACCAACTCACTCTGCACTTGTCCCTTACCTAAAAAGTGAAATGATTACTACAATAGATATTCAGGCTATGTTTGACTTGCCAGAATTTTAAGTTACATTGTAAAAAAATATCCATCAAAGTTTTTTTAAAAAAATGTATTATAGATATTTAAGAGAAATAAAGAGTTTAGCAATAAAAAATAAAGTTCTGCAGTAACCTTGTTTATCATAGTACTCTAGGAACTGTACGGAATTAATAAATGCATAGATGAATACTTTTCCGATAAACATATTGCATTACAGGCAAAAAGAATGTATTACATGATGGCCTAAAATAGTGTACAAATAAAAAACTATGTATAAATATTCATTTTCACCAACTTGACTTTTCCAGTGGATGGGACATTTTACTGGAAGATTATGGGGGCTGTGGTAGGCATGAGGTTACGTAAGACTATGATTCACAACAACTATGTTAATAACCAAGGATAATTTCTCCATTAAGACAAATCTTAAAATACACATAATGCATGTCCATTTGGCACCCTGATGGTTGGCTCAGTCTTGAGAAAGTATTGCAGACCATCAAACGAACACTGCTTTGAAACAGCTCAAATCTTGCACTGCAATTTTCAAAGATGTGAGTGAGTACCCCCCCACATGACACAGCATCCCAGAGAGCGATCCATTCCTTTCGCCTCTGCCCCCATGACTTCTACCATAGCCTCAGAACACCTGCTGTCCCTGCTTGTGTCCAACCTCTCTTATGTCCAGCTCTGTCTGTTTTTCTCACCCATGCTCCCCTCTTCCTCCCCTACTCTTCGTTTCTTTTCCTATGGCCCAACCCAAACCCTTTCATAGCAGGGAAGGGTCCCTTCTCTTTTAACTTTAGGAGATAGGGATATTGAGCGAGGCATCACAGGGCTCTCTTTGGAAGGCTAGGAGAAGAGAAATAACTAAGAACACTGTGCTAATTAAAAAAAAAATAACAGCGTTGGGGTGCGTGGGTGCCTCAGTTGGTTAATCGTCTGCCTTCAGTTCAGGTCATGAACCTGGGGTCCTGAGATCAAGCCTGCATCAGGCTCTTTGTTCAGTGGGGAGCCTGCTTCTTCCTCTCTCTCTGCCTGCAGCTCCCCTTTTTTGTGCTCTTGGTCTGTGTCAAATGAATACATTTTTTAAATTCTTAAAAAAATATAACAGCTTTATTGAGATATAGTGCACATATCATAAAATTCATCTAAAGTAATACAATTTGGTGGTTTTTAGTGTTTTCATAGATGTGCTCAACTACTAATTTCACAGCATTTTCACTGCCCCCCCCAAAAGTATCCTGTACCCACTAGCAGTCACATTCCCCCTAATTCCAGCCCCTGGAACCACTCATCTATTCCCTGTCTCTATGAATTTATCATTCTGGACATCTCAATGGAAGGAATCATACAGTATGTGGCCTTTTGTGACTGGCTTCTTTATCTTAACAAAAGGTTTTCAAGGTTCATCCATGTTGTACTGTACCATGTGTCAGGTCTTCATTCCTTTTTAGGGCAGAATAATATTCCATTTAGGGATAGACCATATTCTGTTTAACCATTTATCAGTTGACTGACATTTGGGTTGTTTCTACTTTGGGACTATTCTATATAATCCCATTATGGACATTCTTTTTTTAAACTGATAAACTTTTAAAAAAGATTTTATTTATTTATTTGAGAAAGAGAGAGAGAGCGCAAGCACAAGTAGGGAGCAGGGCAGAGGGAGAGGGAGAAGCAGACTCCCTGCTGAACCAGGAGCCAGATGTGGGGCTTGATCATAGGACACAGAGACCATGACTTGAGCTGAAGTCAGACACTTAACCAACTGAGCTCCCCCAGGAACCCCACCATTATGAGCACTCTTGCATGGGTTTTCATGTGGGTATATATTTTCATTTCTCTTGGGTTTATGCCTAGGAGTAGAATTGCTGGGTCATATGACAATATTTGGAGGAACCATGATCATTTCCATGCCTTCACCTATAGAATGAAAGTTCAGTCCAGTCTTCTTACCTTATTATTATTTTCTGCCTCGAACTTCAAAGTCCTCATTAAAACAAGAAAGGTGCATTTCTTCTTTCCTTTCTTTCTTTTTTTATTTTATTTATTTATTTTTTAAGATTTTATTTATTTATTTGACAGAGAGAGATCACAAGTAGACGGAGAGGAAGGCAGAGAGAGAGAGAGAGAGAGAGAGAGGGAAGCAGGCTTCTTGCTGAGCAGAGAGCCCGATGTGGGACTCGATCCCAGGACCCTGAGATCATGACCTGAGCCAAAGGCAGCGGCTTAACCCACTGAGCCACCCAGGCGCCCCTCCTTTCTTTCTTTTTTTAAAAGATTTTTATTTATTTATTTGACAGAGAGAGATCACCAGTAGGCAGAGAAGCAGGCAGAGGGGGAGGGGGCGGGGAAGTAGGCTCCCTGCTGAGCAGAGAGCCCGATGCAGGCCTCGATCCTAGGACTCTGAGATCATGATCTGAGCCAAAGGTAGAGGCTTAACCCACTGAGCCACCCAGGCTCCCGGTGCAGTTTTCTATTAGTCAACTGAAATCATCCCCCAGGTTGTTCAGGGGTTACATCAGGTTTTACTTGGCATCATGAACATTTACCTCTGTGTTATGAGATTTGAGAGTGAAGCATGGGAGTTTTTAATCAAATGTTGTGTTGAAGCTCACTATTACATCATGAAGGTGGGGTGCCAGACATATTTGCTTCGACTATCACTAATCTCACTACTTCCCAGAGCAAACTATGTTCTTACCTTGATAATAAAGGAAAAAGCAGGTGAGCAGATAAGGACAGAATTCTTCCAGATGAGAGCAGAGAGCACAGAAGGCCTTTGGACCTTTGGAGCAAAGCTTCAGAAAAAAAGACTCCACTCTCCTCCAGGAGCAATCCCAAGAGAGGATTTCGTTGTACTCTGTCAGGGAGAACACGCCATCATACACCAAATGTGGAAGCACTTGGCTCATGTTGAAATCCTTCAGTATCCTCTCTCTGTAACTCATGAGTATTTCCGAGAGCTGCTTGTTCCTCTTCTCCTTTTCTCTCTGTGATGTTGACTCGTAGTAATAGAACCACGACCTGGCCCCTCCCTCACCCATCCCTGCGTGTAGAGAGCCGGTGAACTGTCTCCCTCCTGGGCCTGGTTGCTCGGCGGCCTCCGCAGGCACCGTCCGCACTGCACGGACATCTGGAGCAGACTCGCCTGCTGTCCGGAATTATGATAGATCTGCGGGGAGAGGGAAGGCCTCGGATTAAACCCGCATGCTGACCCGCGTGGCCCTAAGAGGATTGTACTGCACTGATTAGCCCCTTGCAGCCCTTAACTTTAAAAGATGAAGAAGAAACAGTCTGGCTACTGCCTGTTGCGTTGAAATTCTTCCTCTCACCCCAGATGCTCATTTTCCCCTACAAATCCCCAAAAAGGTTGTTTTAATGTTAGGAACATAACATGCTCACAGTCTCATCAGGATGTTGGAAAAGGTTCCAGGAACCCTGCGGCTCATCTTTTCCTGCCACCCTAATTTGGGGTTAGACCTGGGCTTGCAGTAAAACTATAGACGGTAGAGGAAAATAGCCAAGAACCAGTGGTTGTTTAACGGTGTTTCAGTTTTATTCAACTATCTATAGAGTGCTCTTTCTTCGGGCCTGGTCCCCTTCCTCCTAAGAAATGCAAACACTTCTATGTGATCACCTGGTTAAATGATTCAATCCCAAGAATGACCCCTCTCCTCTGTTCTAACCCTGGTGTCCACTTAATGAAGCCAGATTAGAAGAGGGGATTATTGCTGGCTCAGGGGAGGCCTTTGCCACCAGTGACGCCTCACGGAAGATTGCACAGATATAATCAATTGCTCCAAGCAAGCCTTCATATTTCTACCTGCCCAGAACCTCCCAGGCCCGGAGTAACCCTGGAGTGTCCCTGGTTGGGTCTGCAGGTGACCAATTCTTTGCTTGTCCACACTCTCTCTCCATCTGCTAGTGTGGGTGAATTATGACTTTGGGGTCCTTCTTCTACCTGCATCATAAGTGTCTTCTCTCTAAATGTCACCCTAAGATCAGGTGCAGGTAAAGAGAAATGATTTAAAGAAGTCCAAAGTCCTCTTACATTTTTCCAGTCAGGAAATTGATGAAAAGATCAGTGGTTATTGTGATATTTGGTTTGGTTTATAGAAGCAATTAGATATTTTTCCAGAATCGGGATGGGAGACTTGTTTCTCAGAAATCAAAACTCCCTTGGAGTGATCTGATGTGGTAACCACAGAGAAATGCTTCTGACCTCCTGTGTGACCTCGAGAAACCAGTGTGCATGTGTGACTTTCATATGCAAGCTGACCAGTCCAGAGCCCCCAACCCCAAGCACCTCCTTTATCAGAGGCTCACATTTCAGGACACCATCCACCTGCCCTAATCACCTGTGGCCTGGGGCCAGATGACTAGGGAGAGACCCTATGTCCCAGAGCCCCCCCACCCTCCCAAAGTATGCAAACTAGGCACTCCCCAGCCTGCTTCCTCTGAATTGCCTGTGATTTCCCTGCAGAGTTCACAATAAAGCCTCTCTCACAACTTCCTCCCACTCCTTCCACCTCCTGACCTACCCTGGTGCTTTTGCTGTATGGCCCTCTCTGGTGTGGCACGCCCCTTCCATTTGGGAATGGTAACAAATTATCTTGTCTATCTTCTTTTTGTTAAGATTTTATTTATTTGACAGAGAGAGGAAGAGAGAGCACGAGCAGTGGGAAGGGGCAGAGGGAGAGGGAGAATCAACTCCCCGCTGAGCAGGATTCTGGGCTCCATCCCAGGACCCTGGGATCATGACCTGAGCCAAAGGCAGATGCTTAACCAACTGAGACACCCAGGTCCCCCACAAATGATCTTCTCATTGGTGGTTGTCTCTTCATCTGTTGGCCTCAATATACCTGAATAACAATGAACTCTATATATTTTTTTAAAGATTTTATTTATTTATTTGACAGAGAGAGATTGACATTGAGAATGAGCAGGGGGAGTGGCAGGCAGAGGGAGAGGGAGAAGCAGGCTTCCTGCTGAGCAGGGAACACGATCCCAAGACCTAAGCTACCCAGGCGCCCCTGAACTCTCCATTTTAAGACATCCATTGAAAGTGCACACCTTGGGCTGGGCTGGGACACTATCAGGAAGCGCTCTGAGCCACATGAAGAACTGGGACAGGCAGTGACAGAACCTCGGCCATTGCTTTACTACCAGCAATTAAGGTAAATGTGCCCCATGTTGAAGCTTGGGGGGAAAGAGTGCCATCTTGTGGTGCGTTGTGGTCTCTCAGGGCATTTCTTTTCAAGTCGGGTTTCATTCGTAGCAGAGCAGCTCCCTCGCTGCCATCTATTGAAAGTCAGCCCTCGACACAAGGGTTTGTAAAAAAAAAAAAAGAGAGAGAGAGAGAGAAATAAAAAATAAATAAATAAATAAAAATAAAAATAAAAGAAATTTTTATTAACATAAAATGTATTATTTGTTTCAGGGGCACAACAAGATTTTTAAATGCAGATTTAGGTTCACAGCAAAGTTGAACAGAAAATACGGAGTTCTCATCCCCTTCAGGCCCCCCACACAGCTTCCCCACTGTCAACATATTCCACCAGTTGGTACATTTGTTGCAATTACGAACGTGCATTGATACATTATCATCACTCACAGTCCACAGTTTGCGGTTCACTTTCAGTGTTGTAAATTTCAAGGGTCTGGACAAACGTATAATGACACGCATCATTCTAGCATCACATAGAATAATTTCACTGGCCTAATAATCCTCTGTGATCCGCCCATCATCGCTGCTCCCCGCCCCCAACCTCTGGCACCCACTGAGAGTTTTACTGGCTCCAAAGTTTGCCACAGGTGATCTTCACTCCAAGATTTTCTGTATTTGGATGCTCACTTTGTGCCGGTGCATGATGTAGATTCATGGTGTGTAAGACAGACAGCATCTCTACCCTGGAGCGGAGGTGCAGAAGGAGATTAAAAAAAAAAAAAAAAAAAAAAGTCAAGTAGACAAAATAATTACAGTATAGCTGAAAAAGAAGCTGAGGGAAAACAAGGGTAGGGCTCCCTTAAATAAAAAGCAGATGAGGCACGTAAGCTAAAACTGCCAGGATGACAAGAAGGCAGGTATTACTGTGAAAAGAAGATACTACCAGGAAGGGAAAGCTCTCAGTGTCAAGAAACAGGGAGGGTTCCGGAACCAACGGACGGGGCTGTAGGATGGGGGTCGAGGGGTAATACTGCAGAGGCCATCAGGAGCTCAGTCTTGCTGGCCTGGTGGGTCCTGATAAGAAATCTGGGTTTTGGGGATGCCTGGGTGGCTCAGTGGGTTAAGGCCTCTGCCTTCGGTTTGGGTCATGGTCTCAGGGTCCTGGGATCGAGCCCCATATCGGGCTCTCTGCTCAGCGGGGAGCCTGCTTCCCCCTCTCTCTTTGCCTGCCTCTCTGCCTACTTGTGATCTCTGTCTGTAAATAAATAAATAAAATCTTGAAAGAAAGAAAGAAAGGAAGGAAGGAAGGAAGAAAGAAAGAAAGAAAGAAAGAAAGAAAAAGAAATCTGGATTTTCTTCTTCGCAACAGGAACCTCCTGAAGGCTTTCCCCGGGGGAGGGATGTCATCTGACGGATGGGTTCAGAAGCAGTTAACATTTTACTCTTTGCTTGTCACTTGCTGTCTCTTTTGCTGTAATTTTTTTTTCTGAACTATTTGGACATTAAATTACATACATCATTGTGACCTTTTACCTCTGAATAACATCAGCTAGTTTTTTCCCTAAGAATGGAGATGTTCTCTTACATAGCTTTGGAACAATTATCAACTTCTGAATTCACAGTAACATAGTATCACATTAGATATTTTACCTAATACATCATTCCTTTTCTAATTTTGTCCAGTTGATCTAATAATGCCCTCGACAACTTTTTTTAGCCAACCCTATCTCCGGTCCAAGTTGAGGTTTTAAAATTTATTTTTTAAATTATCTTTTTTATTGAGGTATAATTGACCTACATTATATTAGTTTCAGGTATACAACATAAAGCTTCAGTATTTGTATGTCTTACAGAATGATGGCTACAGTAAATTTAGTTAACATCCATCCCCGTTCATAGTTGCATTTTTTTCTTTTGGGAACTTTTAAGATCTACTGTAGCAAATTTACAAATACAAATGCAATACAGTGCTATTAACTACAGTTGACATGTTGTACATTACATCCCCGTGACTGATTTATTTTTATCAATGGAAGCTTGTACCATTTGACCCCTTTAGCCCCAAGACCATTTTTAAAACAATCATATTTGCCCATTTGCTTGAGATAACACCTTGATCATTTACTAGGTGGGGTTTTTTTTTTTTTTTTTTGGTATGATATTTGGTCTACTTTTGAGCTTTCTTTTCTGTTCTTTAGCTATATCTGTCGATTTACACTCTAGTTCCATATTCTTTTGTAGTATGTTTTAATATCTAGTAGGACTAGCCTCTACTTACAGCTCTTTCTTTTCATTGTTTTCTTGATATTCTTTTGTGTTTATTTTTTTCATGTGAATGTTAGAATCGGCTTTTCCAGTTTCCTGAAAATGGTCACTGGAATTTTTATTGGGGTTCCATTAAGTTTACAAATAAACCGAGGGTGGCCTGACATGTAAGGATCTTGGGAAAGCCTAGCAAGAAGGAGGATGTTTTCCCATTAGCTCAAGTCTCCTATAACTTTCAGAAGTGTTTTAGGGTTTTCTTCATATAAGTCTCGAGTATAGGCATACCTTGTTTATTGCAGTTCACTTAAAAAAAAGATTTATTTGAGGGCACCTGGGTGGCTCAGTTGGTTAGGCAACTGCCTTCAGCTCAGGTCATGATCCCAGAATCCAGGGATCGAGTCCCACATCGGGCTCCCAGCTCCACGGGGAGTCTGCTTCTCCCTCTGACCTTCTCTCCTCTCATGCTCTCTCTCACTGTCTCTCTCTCAAATAAATAAATAAAATCTTAAAAAAAAAGATTTATTTAACAGAGAGAAAGAGTACAAGCAGGGGGAACAGAAGGCAGAGGGAGAAGCAGACTCCCCGCTGAGGAGGGTGCCTGATGTGGGACTGTATTCCAGGACTCTGGGATCATGACCTGAGCTGAAGGCAGACACTTCACCGACTGAGCCACCAGGTGCCCTCCAGCTCTTTCATTATCATTATATTTGTTATGCTGACCTGTGATCAGCAATTTTTGATGTTAGTATTGTAATCATTTGGGGACACCATAAAATGCAGACAGATAAGACAGCAAATTTAAAGGATAAATGTTGTGTGTGTTCTGCCTGCTCCACCGACGGGCTCTTCCCCCGACTCTCTTCCTCTTCTCCGGCTTCCCTGTGCCATGAGACACAGTAACGTTGAAATTAGGCCAATGAATAGTTTTAATGATTATCTCTAAGTGTTCAAGTGACAGGAAGTGTTCATTGAAGAGCACACTTGATTGTTGTCTTATTTTAAGAAATCACTACAGCCACCCAACCTTTAGCTACCACCACCCTGATCAACCCGCTGCCATCAACATCAAGACAAGACCCTTCATCAGCAAAAAGGTGATGACTCATTGAAAGTTCAGACGATGGTTAGCATTTTTCAGAAATAAAGTGTTTTTTTTTTAAGATTTTATTTATTTATTTGAGAGAGAGGCAGTGAGAGAGAGCATGAGTGAGGAGAAGGTCAGAGGGAGAAGCAGACTCCCCGTGGAGCTGGGAGCCCGACGCGGGACTCGATCCTGGGACTCCGGGATCACGACCCGAGCCGAAAGCAGTCGTCCAACCAACTGAGCCACCCAGGTGTCCCAATAAAGTGTTTTTAAATTAAGGTGTGTACACTTTTTTATTAGACATAATGTTATTGCATACTTAACAGGCTACAGTATAGTAAACCTAAGTATTATATGCGCTGGGAAATAAAAAAAAACTTGATTCGCTTTATTGGAATGTTCTTTCCATTGGAGTGGCCTAGAACGGAACCAGCAATATCTCTGAGATAGGCCTATGTTCCTTGCTGCCCTATTTCTAATATTTTCTCTTTATTGCTCTTACCATACATGGGATTCTCCTATTCATTGTACTTTCTGACTGGATATCACTTATGCGTGTGAATACTATTGATTTTTGCACATTAGCTTTATATATATATATATATATATATATATATATTTTTTTTTTTTTTAGGGAGAGAGAGAAGGAGCCTCTCCCCACCCCTCACAACAGGTGGGGGTGGGAGGGACAGAGAGAGGATCTTAAGGAGCTTCATGTCTGACGCTGGGCTTGATCTCATGATCCTGAGATTGTGATGTGAGCTGAAATCAAGAGTCAGTTGCTTAACTGACTGAGCCACCCAAACACCCAGTTTTATACCCTTTTATCTGGATAAATTCTTTTTTATTTTGTGTTGATTTTGTAATTGATTATTTAGAATTTTCAAGGTATACTACCATGTCACCTTGATTAGAGATAATTTATTTCCTCTCTCCCTTAATCTTCTTTTCGCAGCTGGATTCCATTACTAGTACCTCCATAGCAAGATTAAGTGATAGTGGAGTGAGTGGGCAATCATGTCTGGTTTGTGACTTTGGGGCAAATACCTCTGGGTCTCCCCCTTAAGCTAGAACTTAAGTACTGTGGTTTTATGGTTGAGGTATATAACATGTTAAAAAATATAAACCCATTTCAGGGATGCCTGGGTGGCTCAGTCAGTTAAGAATCTGCCTTCAGCTCAGGTCATGATCTCGGGATCCTGGGATCGAGCCCCATATTGGGTTCCCTACTCTGCAGGGAGCCTACTTCTCCCTCTGCTTGCTGCTCTCTCTGCTTGTGCTCTCTCTTTCTCTATCTCTGGCAAATAAATAAATAGAATCTTTTAAAAAAATTTTTTTACAAGCTTTGATTAGGAATGGGTGCTGCATTCTATCAAAAGCCTTTCCAGCATCTATGAAGTAATTAAATGGTTTTCTTTTTAGGCTAATATGATGAATTATATTAATGTATTTTCCAATATCAGTGTTGTATTCCTGGCCTAAACCCTACTTGATCATGTCATCCTATTTTTCCTTATTCAGTATGGAAACCTGTTCCTTTTTATTAACATTTATTTAAGATTTTTGCCCCAGCATTCATAAGTGATGTTGATTAATTTTCTTCTTTCATGCCACCTTTATCAGCTGTAGGTATGTTATGTTTGTTTCATAAAAAAACACTTAAAACATTTTTATTTCCACGTTCTGTGACAATTTATTAGCACCAAGACTCTCTGATCTTTAATGGTTTGGTTGAAATCCCCTGAAAATCATCTGGGCCTGATGCTTCTTGTGGGGTAGTTCTTTGATAAAACTTTACTTCTTCTATGGAAACTGGTAGGTCTAAGGTTTCTGTTTCTTCTGGGGTAAACTTTATTTGCTTAAAAAAATTATCTATTTCCTTTTGTTTTCCAAGTTTATTTGTAGAGGTATAGAAAGTAGTGTCTTATAATTTATTAAATTTCTTATGTATCAGTAGTTATTTTCTCTGTATCCTTTCTTACCTTGCATATTTATGCCTTTTTCCTTTTTTTCTCTGCCTGTGGAAATCAGTGCTTGTCTATTTTATTTCTCAGGGCTTGGGATCTTGGTTTACTAATCTGATTGAAAGGTTTTCTGTTCTCTAGCTCATGAATTTCTTCTTTTTCCTTATTATTTCCTGTGCTTCCTGCCTTCCTTTATTTTGTTGTTACTTTTTTAGGTTTTGAATTGAGAATTTAATTTATTTCTTTTCATTTTTTAAAAAGATTTATTTATTTATTTGAGAGAGAGAGAGAAAGAGAACACACAGTGGGAGGGCCAAAGGGAGAGGGTGAGGGAGTCTTCAACAGACTTGATGCTAAGTGCTTAGAGACTGACTTGGGTTCAATCTCAGGACCCTGAGACCATAATCTGAACCAGTCAGTGGCTTAACCCACTGTGCTGCCCATGTGCCCCTTCATTCTTTTGTTTTTACTGACACAGGTATTAGGGTTATGAATTTTTCTTTCATCACTGCTTTAAATGTATCCCACAGCTTCTTATGTGTGAGTATTTTCTTTATCATTATTTTAAAGAAATTCTGTGATTTCTATTTTTTCTTCTTTTACTAAAGAGTTGTTTAATAGAGGTCATTTCATTTCCATGTGGAAGGGCTTTTTAAAAAGTTGTTTCCTTTCTAATTTCCAATTCCATTGTACTGGGATCCAAAAATGTTGCCTGTATATTTCTAGTTTATTGAAGCTATGAAGGTTTTCTTTGGCTCTTGGTATATGATTAATCTTTGTGAAGAATGTGTGTGTGCTTAAGTAGTTTTTGATATATACATTAAACTTTTTATTATATTTTGGGGGTCTTTTACATTCTTACATTTCTGTGTGTATACTTGACCTGTCTTGAATAATGTGTAAAAATTTTCCATTAGTGTGTTTGATCTCTTTCTCCTTATATTTCCTAAAGTTTATATTTTATATAGGTGAGTGCTGTGTAGTTTGCCTCATATATATTTTTAATTGCTATATTGTCCCTGCAGAATGTAACATTTTTTACATTATAAAGTGTCCTTTACCTCATTGAATTTTTTGTTTGATTTTTTTAGTATTCATATGTTCCAAATATTGCATAGGGCATACTTACACCCCCAATTACTTATCTGAAATTCAAATTTAGCTGTGCATCATATTTTATCTGAAGTGCTAAATACAGACAAGTCCTAGAAATAAGAATCATTGCCAGTACCCAGATTTTGCAAACTAAATATCAGTTAGGCATGGCACCTTGGAGATGTGACAGATCCCATATGCACAGATGAGTCTAGAATATTTTGTCATATCAGAAGTTAAGGCAGGAATGAAATTTCTCAGGAGTCAACTTGTAGAGCTTCTAGTCCACAAGAGTGCAGAGACATTTATAAACCAGGCTCAGATTTTTTTTCTTCCTCAGTGAACTGGTGCTACAGAATTTCCCATGAGGCCATTGGAGCTGTGGTCATACGGGTGACTGTGTAACTAACTTGTGCCTTTAGACTCTGTTTAAGCCTGACCCTATGTGTACCTCTTTATTTGATGGTCGAGTGCTAATATACATACCTAAACTTAGGGCTTGGTGGGTCAGACAACGCCCAGCTCATGATGGACAGTTTAGGTAGGTTGGTAACTTGATGGCCCATGATCAAGAGATCAGTCTCCACTGTGGTCCAGGAGCAAACCAGAAGCTGCTTCTCAGAAATAAAGAACGACATGCATTTTTCCCCAGTCCTAAAAGACTACGCTGTGATTCCTTTATAAGTTCTGTCAGAGGTTACGCATACTACTCTTACCTATAATGGACACTTCCAACACCACCAAATCTGTTGAATCGTGGTCCACGGGTAAACGTAACTAGCATAGCAGCTTGACCTATTTAGAACCTTCTGCTCTCGCTCCTTCTCAAAACTACAATCTTTTGAGCTACACAGTAATTGGGTCAGAGTAACATATGTGCTCAAATGAGGTATACATTGTCTCTAAAATCCAAAGGGGCTCCCTAGGCATTGTGTCTCTTAGTGAGACTAGTCAAGATTCAGCAACTTTTCCTTCACCCTAGAAATGACATCTCTAGATGCCTTGACCTACTGGGCCCCCAAGAATTTCGCTGAATGGCAGTTCCTGCAATTTTTAATTTTGGGATTTATTTCCCTCCCTATGTCTTTCACGTGCCTTCTCAAGGTGACTATCATATAGTTGACCCTTGAACAACAGGCTTGAAATGCATGGGTCCACTTACCTACAGACTTTTTTTTTCTTAATAAATACAGTAGAGTACTGAAAGTGTATTTTTCCTTCCTTATGATTTTCTTAATAACATTTTCTTTTTTCTAGCTTACTGATTAGTAAGAATATAGCACATAATACATATAACATACAGTGTATGTGTTAATTGGCTTTATATTATTGGTAAGGCTTCTGGTCGACCTCAAGTCTTTTGTTATTCATAGTTAAGTTTTGGGGGAGTCAAAAGTTATATGCAGATTTTTCACTGCACAGGGCGGTGATGTCCCTAACCCTCATATTGTTTAGGGGTCAACTGTGTTTGCCATTTCATATGATATCCTCACTAAGTAGAATCAGCAGCATATTATTCATGATAGGACATTGGTGTGATGTCTTTGAGATAGAGCAGCCATCAAAGTCCTTGAGGACTATATTATGACGTAAAGCTAGAGAGTCCTAGGTTGAAATGATGAATGTATTGCTTGTCTTGCCAACTGAATGAAAACTGCTTCTGATGGCCTTTAACTAATAGGTATAAAGTAAAAGCATTAGCCAGATCAATAGCTGCATGTAAGGTACCAGAGATTATGCTGATTTACTCCACCAATGAAAGCGTATCTGGAAGAGAAGCTGCTACTAGAGACACCGTTTAATTAAATTAATGACAATCCACTATAATTCTTCATCCATTTGCCTTCCCCAAAGTCCAAATAAGGGAGGCAAATGGAGGTGTGGTGAGAATCACCGTGCTGCATCATTCAGGTCACTGAGGGTGACAGTAATCCCTGCAATTCCTCCAGGACTATGGGATTGCTTTTGGTTTACTACTGAGAAAGTTCTAGTGGTTCCACTTGGTCTTTTCTACCAGACTAGCTTTAAGTCCATGGATTGGGGAACCACTGTGGACAGTCTGCCGGTTGCTGAGTATGTCTATTCAAACCCTGCTTTCTGAAACTGGGGAAATAACCACAGTAACCTGATGAGCTCACCATCAGGTAGATCCTAGCCCAAACCTGGAAACAACCCAAATGTCTAACAACACACAAATGGATAAACAAATTGTGGTGTAGCCATACAATGGAATATTACCAGGAGTGGGTGAGGGGATGAACAACAGACATACCCACAGACATGGATAGATCTCAGAATTATGCTGAATGAAAGGAGCCAAAAAACCCCAGTACATAGTATATGATTCCATTTATAGAAAACTCTAGAAAATGCAAACAAATCTTTAGCAACAGACAGCAGATCGCTGGTTGTCTCAGTATTGGAGGTAGAGGCTGAAGAGAGACAAATTACAAAGGAGGTTGAGAAAACTTTTGAGGGGGGGCCCTTCGCAGGGGGATAGCATTTGATCATACATGAGTCATGGAGGAATGGGAGGAGTGGGAACCAGATGGCAGCAGGTTGAGAAGTGACTGGGAAGAGGGTGCAGACAGTGAGTCTGTGTTACTCTGTCCAGAAACTTACCAGGGAAGGGAAGAAAAAGATAGCATGGTTTCAGTGCCATACATTACAGAACTTCCTGCTGGGAGCTGTCTGTGGTTCCAGTTAGCTTACCCCAATTAGCTGCCCCCCTCAGCCCCTGGAATGCAGATCTGCTCCCAGAGTGGCATTCATTCGCCTCTCCACCTTTCTAATAACTGCCAACCTTTATTTTCCAGAGCAATTGCTCTCTGTGTTAATCTCATCAGTCCAACTAAGTTCTCCCATTTTGGAATTCTGATGGCCTTTATTACCTCTATTTAATCATATGATGCGTTCAATTAAATCTTACCAATGTTGAAAGGCACCATAGTGTTAAGTACATACACACTAGCATCAGATTATCTGAGTTTGGAGCTCAGCTCTGTCGTGCAGTGTTTGTGTGACCTTGGTTAAATCACAGACTCCCTGGGTGCCTGGGTGGCTCAGTTGTTAAGTGTCTGCCCTCAGCTCAGGTCATGATCCCAGAGTCCTGGGATCAGGCCTTCATTAAGAAGCCTTCTTCTCCCTCTCCCATTCTCCCTGCTTGTGCTCCCTCTCTCACTCTGTCTCTGTCAGACAAATAAATAAATAAAACAATAGAAAAAACCCCCCAAATAAATAAATGAATAAAAATTATAAATATACATATGTAAATAAATATATATTACATAATCTATATATTATAAATAAATAAATTTATCTGTCAGATAAATAAATAAAATCTTAAAAAAATCCCAGACACTTAGCCGCTCTGTGATTCAGTTAATCCATCAATTTACTGGACATAATAATAGTATTTTTTGCTATAAGCACTAGAGGAGTTAGTAATTATCAAGAGCTTAAAACAATGTTTGCCAGATTCTAAGCCCCAAGAATGTTAATAAAAATCAATTTGTGTTCCTCTTACAGGAAGGTTCACGCTCACAGTTACGTGGTATACAGGAATGTCGGTGGCGTTTGCCCTAACCTGTAGCGAGGAGCTAGCAATTGCTCGTGAGCTTTAAACTTCCTTAGAGGTCTTCCGTGCCCCCTGGCCCGGCGGCCGCTGCACTTGGTCAGCTTCGGCATGAAAGCCAAAGATGGTGGACTCTCAACAGTTACTTTTCAGAACCTAGTCGCAAGTTGGAAGGATGGTAACGGCCAGAAAAAAAGCCACGCTAGGAAATCTTCCCAAGATTTTGGACAATTTGCGTTTCAACCAACTTATGGTGATATTCATGGCTAGCCCCGAAGGCGCGGTCAGCCTTTTCAGGCCCCACGCCACTCTCCACGTCCTGTCCACTCCGCGTGACCACCGCGCCCTGACCACCCCAAACACTTCACCGCCGCGGTGAGCCCAGCCTCAGCCCCAGCCCTGCACTCACCCCACCCCTCGCCCCGCCTCCTGGCGGCTCCTATAACACTAGCCCTGCAGTGCCCCGCCCCACCTCTGCCCGTCAGGCCGCCTCCCCGCTGCTCCTATAGTCCCCGCCCCGCAGTGAGCCCCGCCCCTCATTTTCCCGTCGCCCCGCCTCCCCCATCGCCCCGCCTCCCCGAGGCTCCTCTAGTCCCTGCCCCGCAGTGTGCCCGGCTCTGCCCCTCTCTATTGCCCCGCCTCTCCTCCTCGCTCCGCCTCCCCGCGGCTTCTATGGGTCCAGTCTGCCGAGAGCCCCGCCCCCCGTAACTCCGCCTCCCCGCGTCTCCTATAGTCCCCGCCCTGCCCCTCTTCTCCTCGTCGCCCCGCCTCTGCGTGACGCCCCGCCTCTCCGCAGTTTTCTGTAGCCGGGCCCCTATCTCCCACTCCTCGCGGTGGCTACTGCCTTCACCCCGGCGACTGCCCGCTGAGCGGCGTCGGTGGCTTGGGGAGCCGGCGGACATGGCGGCCGAGGCCGTGGCTTCACGCCTGGAGCGGCAGGAGGAGGACATCCGCTGGCTATGGGCGGAGGTCCAGCGCCTAAGGGACGAGCAGCTGAACGCGCCCGACCGCGGCCAGGCGGAGGGGCCGTGTCTGACGCGGGAGGTGGCGCAGCTCCGGGCCGAGAACCGCGACCTGCGCCACCACCTCTACCGCCTGCGACTGTGCCTCGCCGAGGAGCTGAGCCAGCAGGCTAAGCTGGAGAGCGCGGCGCCGGCGGCGGCGGCGCAGGAGGCCAGGCGCGCAGCTGCGGGCGCGCAGGTAACGCGGCGGCGGGGTCGCTGCGGGGAACGCGGGCGGGGGCCGCCTAGAGCCCGGGACGGGTGGCACGGCCGGTGCGACGGTGCACGGGTGCCGGTGATCCCCCCGGAAGGACGGGTGCGGCCGCGGCGCGCTGCAGGGCCCGAGCCTCACGGAACGATGCCCTGTGCACCTGCTACAGCCCAGGGAACCAGTGAAGGGCCTGGACACCGTTTGGAGCCCTGTATTTCCAGCAGTTGCCGGACCGGCTTAATGGTGTCATTTCTCAGCTCTTCCAGTAAATTGCCACGCATTTTCTTCGGTAGCAGAAATAGCATTTTCCTTTCTTTGAAAAAGATGCTGGAGTGTTTAAAACTCACTATTTCCTTAGCAGGAAGACCAACGGCTACGTAAATAAACTCATCCATTCCGTCTAATGAATGGCTGGTTCTGAGCTATTTACGACAGGTGGTTTTTGTTTTTGTTTTTGTTCACTTGTTGAGAGCTGTATATTTAGCTTTACTATTTAATAGAGTGTTTTAATATTTTGGTCCATTGAAGGACAAATTATTGTCGGGTGACATAATACATTTTCTGAAGTTCTAAAAGCTTTCTCAGTCTGCGGGATGTTCTTGAGTTCTTTACCAAGGGTACTGCAGTGCAACATCTTCCTAAAATAGTGCATTTAAAGTGCCGCAGCAGCTACACAAGCATTTTCCAGCGACATTGTGTTTGAAGTTTAGGGGGAAAAAACTTTAGAGAGCAAAAGATGTTAAATATATTAAGCAAGAGTGTGTGAAAATGCACAGACAGGAAGGATGGAACCCCAGCAAATGACTTGCCCATCTAGAGTTTTAGGCGGTGGTCAGGGAAGCCCAGCGTCCAACTTGGGACACCAGCTGACTGCTGGCATGTCCCTCTCCTGTTTCGAGTGTGTTCCTTTTTCTCCACATTGGTATTTATAACTTACCTTTATTTCTCAGCCTCCTTCCAGTCAAACCCAAGAAAAGAATGCTAAAATGAAGGAGGAAAGCAGGCCTGAGAGCGAGGTGAGTTGTTGCTACGGAAATAACGTAAAATACTCCATGTCATTTAAATATTCTGATACAGTTAATTGCCTGATTTTTAATTAAAATGTAATTACTAATTAAATTACGACACTTGTAGTATATTCAAAACCTTGCAAACCTTAGCTACCAATGTCTTAACTTCGAGCTGAGTCAGCCACAAAGAACCAAGATGAAGTGCTTCTTCATCTATTTAAGCTGAGATAGCAGAGCTTTTCTTTTGTGTTAAGGAAATTAGCCACCATATAAGTCATGAAAACAAACCAGGTAGGTCTTGAGCATAAACAGTTGACAGGAGCAAAGGAGGAAAACCTGGCCTCAGGGGGATCAGTCTGGTTGAGATCAGACAAACAGGAAAGACAACTGAGAATGAAGTGGGATGGCATATGGGTAGGTGGTGAATTGTGGAACTGTGCATACATGGGCGTTGAACCTACGGTAGAGGGAGATATGGTAGTTAGAAGAGGTAGGCTTTGAGCTGGACCCTGAGACATAAGGAGGTGGAAAGTGAATGGGAGGAGAGTTAAAAAAAGACCTGGGGCGGGCAGAGAATGGGGTGAGCCTTACTGCAGGTTGAAGTGGTAGAAAAAAGTGGGCTGCGTATGTTAACCTTCTTGTATTCTAATGACTTTCAGGTGACAAATCAGCCAGATTTTGTGAAGGAAAGATTGAAGCTGTTTGAAATATTGAAGAAAGACCATCAGCTCCCATTTGCCGTTACTGACAAAAAGGGGAATACAAACAACGTGATCACAGTGAGAGTGGCTGATGGGAAAACAGTGAAAGGGGAATTCTGGAAAACGACACCTTATCAAGTGGCTGCTGAAATTAGGTAAACCATAGTTTGAAGAAGATAGTCATTATTCAGTATTGTGCCACAGCTTGGTGACAGTGTGATCCTCAGGGACCATGAAAATATTTTTTTATTACATAAATAAGTTAAATGTTATTAATTTTTCCCATCTGGCTTTGGAAGAGGGCATTTAAATAAGTAATTGAATACCAGGATAAAATTTCTTCCTCTTTAAAATGTCCATATTTTAAAGTTCTTTTCTTTTTTTTTTAAGATTTTATTTATTTGTTGGAGAGAGAGAGAGTGAGAGCAAGCAGGGGGAGTGACAGGCAGAGCTGGTAGGGGCAGAAGCAGGCTTCCTGCTGAGCAAGGAGCCTGATGTGGGACTCAGTCCCAGGACGCTGGGATCATGACCTGAGCCGAAAGCAGGTGACTGAGTCACCCAGATGTCCCCATATTTTAAGGTTCTAAGAAAAATATATAGTAGAGAAAAATGTATAATCTTGACAGGTCACGTTACATTGACTTGGTTCATCATCAAGATATTTCCATGAGATTTTACTGATCTTTCCTGGACTTGACTCCAAGTCTTCGGACCAAGTTGGGCAGATCCCTGAAGGTTTCCAAGCCTGTTTCCTTTTATCTCTGTGGAATAATAATGCTTTTCCCGTTTACCTAATGGGGTTGTAAAAGTTAAGTAAAATCCTGCATATGAAAAATACTCTGAAAACTAAAGTGCTTCTAGAAACAAAACAACTTATTATAGATTGAAGGTGTATGTGTTAGAGCTATTATCAACCCTGGAATAAGTACTTTGACTTTCCCAGAAATTAGATACATTAGTGAATTTACATTATTTTGACCAATATTAATTCCCAGCATTAAATATAATTCTATGGAAGTATAGCTCAAGACTGCCATGTGAATAAACTTGTACTATTTAAAAAGCAAGTTTTTTCAACAATTGAAATATGTATTATATATTATATATATGTTATATATATACATATATGTATAATATATGTATTGTTATATATATATATATATATATATATATATGTATGTATTTTCCATTCCATCATATCTTGCACTCTAACGGCCTCTCCCAACCTGTGTTCCCATGTTTTCCAGGAGAGATAAATAGGTGTGCTGGGGAAAAATGGGGTTTGAGGCAAAAATAAGTTTATGTTTCTTCATGGCGAGTCAGTTTGCATGTTGGCATATTAGAGACTGAGGAGTTCTGCACGAAAGAAACCTGTTTGAACTTGGGAAACAAAGTTATTTGATTATAGGATGGGTACTTCATTGTGCCCTTAATTATCTGCATTTCCACAGGGTACCAGCTTACAAACCCCACAGTCAAGCTTCATGAGAGAGGGATTGCAGGAGTGTCTAAAAAGTAAAGTTAGCCAAAACCAAAAGATGAGCTGGTATATCAGGCAAACCTGGTAAGAAGAAAGCAGCGATCATGATATTACTATGAGACACCAGAATTCAGGACCGAAATCATCCGATGGGATATGGAGGCTTACTGCAAAAAGAGACAGTGTAATCCACAATGACTATTGTCATGGACCTTTATGAGTTAAATAATGTAGCATCAGATCAGATATGCAAAATTATAGACACTCAGGTGTTGTAGGCTTTAACCCGTCCTTGGACAGGTTCTGGACAGATCACATGGGTAAACATTAGTTAGGTTTTACCACCACTGTGCGGTGAACTTAGTCGCTGCTCACCAGTCTCTGGTCTACAGACAGAGATCTCTTGGCACCTGTGGTCTTGTTTTTGGCTCCTCAGAACCTGAATTATATGTGGAAATACACAGTTCCCCTATTCTGTAGGTGAAATGAAATCCATTAGGAACTCAGTAAACATTAAATGATAGCAAGACAAAACAAAATAAAACTTGAAATTAAAAAAAAACCCTCTTCAAAATAACTCAGGTAAAAGGAAATAAAAAACACAGAATTTTTAGAAAATACTTTCATGAGAATATATATCAGAAATCTGTGGAATAGAGCTGGAGTAGTGATCAGAAGCAGATTTGTAGTGTCGAAGGCTTTTCTAATAAGAAAGAGGAAAAGGAAGCAGACTAAGAATTCAACTCAGGCAGTTAGAAAAAAGAGCGGAGCTCTAAAATGAATTAGAGAGGGGCATCTAGTTGACACAATTCGTTGGGCTCTTGATCTCAGATCAGGTAGTGATCTCAGGGTTGTGAATGGGGTTCAGTGTTGGGCTCCTACTTAAAAAAAAAAAAGAGTAAATTAGAGAAAAGTATTAAATGGAAAACTATCTGAATAAGTAAGGGTTCAGTGAGGTGGCTGGATATAAAATAAATGAGAAATTAATAGCTTTATTAAATTATACTGCCTCTTTCCTTGGGTAGCTGAGAGTTGATTGCATAGATGATTATTCCTGCTCTGGGGGAGTCTGCGCATAACAGGTAATGTGGAAATCATTAAGGAAAAAGAAGGACAAATTCAAATGGCACACAAAACAAAACACGGAAGAAAAAATGGCTATGTGTAAAAATGACACATAAAATGGGAAGTGACAGATGTGAAAAAAAATGTACCCTATAAACCAAATGATTGCTCTCTAAGTGTGTTTCAAATTAATAGGAAAAAGATGAAAGCTTCAACAGAGGAACAGATTATCTTAGAAGTGTAAACGAAAATTATTATGTGTTCTCGATTTGTCTAAGGTTTATGAATAGCAGTTAATATTGATACAGTCTTGGGGAAATGGCACTGCTGGAGGGTAGATAAGTAGGTCCAGTCTCTTTCAAACTTTTAAAGCCGTAAAAACATACAGACCCTAACTCTTGGACCTAGGAATTCTATACATAGCCATTTATCTTAAGGAAATACCCTTGTAGAGGGCTGCCTGGGTGGCTCAGTCCATTTAAGTGTCTACCTTTGGCTCAGGTCATGCTCCCAGGGTCCTGGGTTTGAGCCCTGTGTAGGGCTCCCTGCTCAGTGGGGAGCCTGCTTCTCCCTCTCCTGCTTCCCCCTGCTTGTGTGTGTGCTCCGTCTCTTTCAAATAAATAAGATCTTTAAAAAAAAAGAAGGAAAGAATATATCCCTGTAGAAAAAAGGGGCAAAGGACATTTCATAGTAGTTCATGAAAGAATTGTTCACAGAATGTGGTCCTCAAGCCAATAGCATGAACACTACCTGGGAACTTAGATGAGCAAATTCTTGGGCCCTGCTCCACGCCTCTTGAATTAATTAGTCTCTGTGTTTGTGAGCCCCTCCATGACTTTCTGAAGCAAGTCCAAGTTTGAGAACCATTGAGTTAGGCTAAACTGCTGTTTCAAGAGACCCCCACCCAAAGACCATTGCTTGAAAAGGCAGACATCACATGCTCTCATATGACAGTCCAGAGATGACCAGTCCAGGCTGGTGGACATCTCTGGTCCATGCAGTCATTTATGGACCTGGGTTCCTTCTGTCTTGTTGATCTTCCATCCTCTTCTGGCTTGTCCGGAAGCTGAGTGCATGGACTCAGGGACTCACTTGCAGGCAGGGGGAAGACAGCTGAGGACCAATGATGCTTTGAGGGCCAGACCCCACAGCGACACACTTTGATTTTCTCTTACATCCTGTAGCTCACCTTTGGTCACCTGGCCACCCTAGCAGTCAGAGAGAAAGAGACATGTCGCCCCTGCTCGACGGCCACATATCCAGCTAAAGCATTCTCCCCACGGAAGAGGGAAATCCTGGTTTAGGGGACAGTGTCTGCCACAGTGTGCCCCTGTGGCATCCAGGAATCCATGAGATCCCTTTTTCATCATCCAGCACACTCAGTCCCTCCCCAGGCGAGACAGCTTTAGGTCCCATCAGCTGAAAGCGTGGGATTTCCAAGTGATGTGCAGAGCACCCTGTGAGGCTGGTCCCTTATGCTCTAGCAACAGATAAGCTGGCAGACAGGGCTGCCCACCCCACATGTATGTACAGTGGTGGAATACACAGGAAGCCACCACGATTGAAGTGTATTTGGAGGGAAGAGGAAGGAGCACTGGGGGATCAGGTAGTGTAGAGAAGCCATCAGATCCTGCTGGCAGTGATGGGGAAGGCCCGCAGTGCTTGGGTCAGCCCGTCTGGCCGCCCTCTGTTTTCTGGTCCACAGTCCCCCAGAGGCCCTGCTTTTGCTCTTTGGGAGGTTCCTCGTTGTCCATCATCCTCATCAGCCACATATGAAGTATAGGACAGTGTGCCCCCGAGGCTGTCCCCAGTTCCTGCTGGTGCACACTTGGGGGCTCAGAGCTCCTTTAAAGGATTGCACAGTCACAGGTGTTTGTAAGCTGGGCTTGTCCTTTGGCAGCCCCGATCTTTCCAGCACAGTAGGCTTCTGGGCTGTTTGCTTCTAACTCAGCTCCACGTGAAGTCCTCTTGCTTAAGGCATTCTTCTACACAGAGACTTCTCACCTCCCCTTTTTTTTCCTGGGTTTTGGCTTGGCTCATTCCTCTGTCCCTCAGTTAAATGGCCTGAGGTCCCATGAAACCACAGGCTGTGGGAGGGCAGCACCCTTACTCTGATCCCTGCAGTGGGCCTCGCCCCTATTGTCAGTCTTGACGTGTGGCCTTCGAGAATGTCCCTCCTGCCATTTGGGACGAAAGACTTTCTCCAATCTGGCACAGCCTCACATTTCTGGACTCTTAGTCAGTTTGGATTACAGGCCACAGGCAGAGCCTCTCTTGGCAAAGTCCCGTCCCTTCCATCTCCGCCTGCAAACCAGGTATTTCTCACCTGGGCTGAGCTTGGTGGGGTGGTATTTTGCAAAAGCTGCAGTAGCTGTCCAGCGTTTACCAACATTCTTCCTTTCTATGCCTGCTTCCTTTTGTGCTGCAGGCTTGTGAGCCCCTTAGTTTGCTTTCAGGCTTTACCAAATACGTTCTCAACTATTGAATCAAATATCTATCAATATTTGATACTTACCAAATATCGAATACCAAATGATGCCACGGCAAGGGGCGTTGGCTTTCCACATCTCACTGCCCATTTGCTAAGCCAGTGCCACGTGTTTTGGTGTTCACCTCCGGGTCCTCAGTCTTCTGTATTAGTTAGGATCAGGCGAAGTCACTGTGACAGAGGCCACAAAAAATTCAGTGGCGTAAACAGGATCAAAGCCTTTCTCCAGTAGCAGTCTGGAGGTGCGGGGTGCCACTTTGGCAGGGCAGCACTCCTCTCCATAAGTCATCTGGAAACCTGAATTCCCTCCGTTTGGTTGAATCATCAGTATGTACATTCCGTGTCACGCTGTCTGCATGGGCCTGGGGAACAGTGCGCATGCGCTATGGTGTGCAGAGGGCGGGGAGGGGATGGAGAGGGGCTCTCCGAGGTCTTAAGGCTAAGATGCGGAAGTGCTACAGGCCGCTTCTGCCTGCATCCGTTACTTCCAGACCTAGTCACGTGACCACATCTGGCTGCAAGGAAGACCTCAAACTCCTGCCCAGGAAGGAGGGAAAGGATTTGAAGAACCCTTAGCAGTCTACACAGCCATTAAAAATGAAAATAAAATTCTACTACATTAATAGCAGTAGCAAGCATTTAGTAATAAGTTTTTATTGTGAGTATGGCCTTATTTCATCCTTAGGATAAATGGATGAGGAAGCTCCTCTAAACCCCATTTTACAGATGAGAAAGCTGAGGCTGAGAGTACACTGTTCAGTGTTCAAACCCTGGTTGGTCTGACACCGGAGCAGGTGCTCTTAAACCACAGCTCTGTACCGCTGCTCACCTTACAGAAATGCAAGTTCAAACATCATACTGGAAAGAGGACACGGTCTCATAGTACCTGACATTTTGAGGGGACAGAGAAAAGGTATCCTTACACCTTACCCCAGTTGGAAAATTTGGCAGACTATTCCAGCAGAGGTCATTAAAGCACATCTCCCTGACCCAGCAGTCTTACTTCAGGTATTTTTCCTGAGGAAACGACTGGGCACTAAGATGTGTGTTCAAGAATGTTCACTGCAGTATTATTTATCCCCAAACAAAACAAAGCAAAACCCCCCACAAAGAAATACCCAAAATGCTCAGCCACAGAGGATTCAGTAAGTCTTACTAGTGTGTTTCTCAGGTATGTCTGTTGTCAGGGAAAATGTGTGACTTTACTGAGTTTAAGAAGTACGTTACCAAATAACATATCCAGAATGGTACTATTACTAGGTTTTTATATTGATATATATATTTATCAAAAATTGTGATAGGACATACAACAAAATGTTAACAGCAATTTCTGGGTGCTGGGATTGAGGGTTTTTTTTTCCCCTTCTTCTTTGCTTTTCTGTGCTTTCCCGGTTCTTAATGTGTTGTTTTTGTCAATAATTTTCAAAAAATAAATGTGTGTGGGGGGTGTGTGTGTGTGTGTGTGTGTGCGTGAGAGAGAGAGAGGGAGGGAGAAAAGGATGGGTGGATATAGAAAAAAACTAGAAAGACATATACTAAAATGTTAGGAATAGTTATTTCAGGTTGGTAAATTCAGATGTGATTTTTATTTTGTTCTTTGTGTTTTCTTTTTTCCAAGTATTGTTTTTGTTGTTGTTGTTGCTGTTGTTTTTTTACGGTGGATGTGTACCACTTTTGTATTTAAAATAAATGTTATAAAAAATCTATTCTGTTAGTTTACATTTGTACTTTCTATTCACTTAAGAAAAACACCCTGGAAATTATTCTAATCTTTTGTTTTAACGAATCATTGTAGAATGTGATAAGGTTAACTCCCAAGTGACTTTTCTCTTACTAGTCCAGAACTGGCTGAAAGCACAGTTGTAGCCAAAGTAAATGGTGAACTGTGGGACTTGGACCGTCCATTGGAAGGAGATTCTGTTCTAGAGCTGCTTACATTTGATAATGAGGAAGCTCAAGCTGTAAGTATTTAAAATCCAATCAACAAAACAAACTTTGTATTATAAATGATATTATGCATGAAGACACACATTAAAGTCAAGAATGATGAGTTTTGTAACCTTCTAAGACTTAAAATTTGTTTATTGGTGTTTAGTATGTATTTCGTGAGTTTCTATGGACTGAGTAAGTACAAATATATATCAGCTTTTAAAGAAGCCCCTATTTATCATTTTTTAAAATAATTGTTTCCTTATGCTATAATGCTTTATTTTAAAATCAATGTATATTCCAAATGAAGTTTAATAGATTCTTAAAAATGGGTCTACTTTATAATACAATATGTGTAGGAGAGTTTGAAAACATTACCAAAACTCAGATATCCTTTAAATAGTTATTAATGTACTATTCTGTAAAAGAGATACCAGATTTTCATGTAGGTCTCTGATATGCATCGTTGCCTTGACTTTGTAGTTTTCTCTTCACGCAGCCCATTATCCACCTAAAACCTAACCTATTAGCTTAGGTTACATTAATCTTGAAACTTAGGCTAAATTTCTTGATTTATTAACCCAAACTTATAAGAAGCATATTATTATTACTTTTCCTTTTAAAACATGTGAGGTATAATCAATAGCTAAATAATACAATATTAATAAAATCACATTTAAAAGTGATTCAGAAAGAGCAATTTTTAGAAGAAATACATAGCATATATGTGTTATTTAATTTTTCTTGTGAGTTGTTAACACCTGTCTCTTAACTTGATCTTAGATGTCATCCCTAGTCTTTAAAATTTTATAAATTCCCTCAGTCGGCTGACTAGCATCTAAGGCCTTGGAGGCACGTATAGGCACTATAGGGCTGCGGTGGACAAAGCCTGGAGACTCCTACTTCCAAGAGTTTCAAGAGTTTACATTCAGTGGGAGGAGGTAGTAAACAAGAAAACAAACAACTAAAGGTTTCAGATAGTGTCAGTTTCTGGAGAAGTCAAATGGGGGCTGGAACCAGGAGCCTCCATGACAGCTGGCAGGGCAGTTAGTTTTGATCCTCAACTAAGGGCCCAGATCCCACTTGAAATCCTTACTTAGACCTTCCCACATTGGCTCTTGGTTTATCTGCAGGTGTCCCTCCTGAGACTCTTTGAACTTTTTCAGCCTGCCAGGTACTAGGATGGTAGGGGATGGACGAACTACCAGCTTTAATGTTCTGTGGAGATGTGGGCATCTTTGGGGTTTTCCCTCCTTGTATTCAGTGACCTCATGAAAAAGAAAACATTTGTTATCATGGGAAATCTTTCTAGGGTGCCGAGCCAGCAGGCCCCTCTGCTTGCCGTGCTCAGAACATGGTATCTGACATCAGATTGTAGGGTTTCCATAAATATGTGTGGTTGTTGATGCAAATGATAATAGGTAAACACATTCACCAAATGTTTATTTGCCAAACAATTACTGAGTGACCCTGGCCCCTCGAGTCCCCGGTTACCCTAGCACACAGGTAGGTTTTAATCCGTATTTTACAGATGAAGCTCAGAATGGCACAGTAACTTTTCCAAGATCTTGATGCTTCTTTTAGTAACAAAGATTTTTGTTGTTGTTCTGGGAATTTATTTTCCTGTTACTATGGACATATTAAGATACTGAACATAAAGCAGCTTATGAATATTTAGCACATATCCATGAAAAAGAAACCCTATAGAAAAGCAAATCTTGAGGGGCTCCTGGGTGGCTCAGTGGGTTAAAGCCTCTGCCTTCGTCTCAGGTCATGATCTCAGGGTCCTGTGATCGAGTCCCACATCGGGCTTTCTGCTTGGCAGGGAGCCTGCTTCCCCCCACTCTCTGCCTGCCTCTCTGCCTGCTTATGATCTCTCTCTGTCCAATAAATAAATCTTAAAAAAAAAAAAAAGAAAAGCAAATCTTGAAAACTCAGATCTGAAACAATGAGAAATTAATGATTTTTTAAAAGCATTTTTTGCCTTATGGAAAAATTCAAGACCTTTTATATTGTAAAAAATGATTCTATTTGTAAGACTAGTTAGAGCATAATGTAACATACAGAAGAAACTCTTGCTGCCCTCTAGATAAGTTCATATAGAAAAACGACATGAAGAATATTCACATAAAGCTGATACATACGCACAACAAAAACATAGCTAATGGTATTTCCTTTTGTAAGCATATTGTCCAGTAAAAGAATATATATATATATATAGGTGTTTATTATTCTGCTTTAAACCTTTGGGGGAAGTCCCAGGGAAACCGGTGGTAGTAGTTTCTTCCAGTCCCTCAGGGCTTGAATCGGGCTTCGCTGCCCATTTCAAAGGCCACTTCCCCCTCCCTGCCAATCCTCTGGATCCTCTCAGCAGAAGTGACAATAACCCATGCCCTTCTTTTAAGGTCCTCCATGCCACCATTGCTTTCCTGGCTTCATTCCCACCCTTGATTCCTTCTCAGTCTCCTTTGCTGGCTTTTTCTCCTTCATCTGCCAGCAGAGTGGAGAGTTCCTCCATGCTCAGTCATGGCCCCCTCTGTCTTTAGATTCCCATTCCAAGCTGCCCCGTCTGTTCACGGTCCGCTGTCAGTTCTGTCTGTAGCAGGACACGTCTCAGTCTTGTGTACACTGTTGCCCGTGGGATAGCTCCATCCAGAGAGATCGTACGGGGATCTTCAGCATGGCCACAGTGGAACCCTTGATTGTGGCCCCAGAATGGATTTCTTCCCTGTCTGCCATCTCAGGGTACACCTCCTCGCCACACCTGAGGTTCAACCTGGAGTCTCGGAGGCTGTGTGTGTTCACTGCCTGCTCCCTCCACAACAGTCTCGAATTAATTAGTAGGCCATTACTTTCCTGCCGTGTCTTGAATCTGGCCACTTCTCCCATATCCACTGCCACCCCGTCCCAGAGTCTACGATGGCATTATTCTAGCACAACCCGGGAAAACTGCCCACCTGCTGTCCTGTTCCCCTAAAGTCCCTTCCCGTACTGCTACCAAATGATGTTTCAAAATGTAAATTGAATGATTTCTTCTCTGCTTAAAGCCCTTCACAGCATCTCATTGCATTTAGAGTAAAACTCAGCCTCCCTCCTCCCCAGCCACCTCCCCCACCCCAGCTCCGCCCCAGGCTTGTGTGGTTGCTGGCCCTTTCTTCCCTTCATGTTCATGTTGACAGTTACTCTGCCCTCCCAGCACCATCCGGAGCAAAGGGGCTATGCCCAGGGACTGACACTCTGGGGCTGTTTGCAGATCCTACCCCAGCCTAAGGCTGCGGGTTGGGATTGCACGTAGCCTGCCCGGGCAGCCAGCTACCTCCGTTTCGATCAATTTTATTTGTCAAACAGCTTTCTCATTGTAATGTTTCCTATTTAATAAGGGAAAGGAGGGGCTGCCAGGGAACTCAACTGTCTTGCTTCTTTGGCACCTCTATTTGATGACTTCGGTTAGCTTTAGTTTATCCGTAAGCCATCCATTCCTTGGGCATTCAAAACCAGATTCAAAACCCAACTTTCTGACTTTGTAGACCTGTAGAGCAGCCCATGGACGGTGGTAAAATAATTCATGTGTGGGCTGCCTGGGGCTCTCAGGCAGCCAGCCAGCATTCCCAGGCCACATTTGTCTCCCTCCAGAGCAATCTTGTCAAAATCCGTTCAACCTGTGAAGACTGCCGTGTAGATGCAAGCTACTCTGGTCCCCTGCATTCAGCTTAGAGGCTGTCCCTGGACAGGAAAGGAAGGAAACTGGTGTCTGTCACTCCTTGCTTCCCTCCACACTGGGCTGAACTCCACACTGGGTGGCTACTCTGCTCAGCGTCCCAAGCGGGTGGTGGAGGCTTTCACGACCACTCTGCGAGTGAAGACACCCAGAAGTGGTTTCAGACCTGTGCTTACAGCTGCGACTCAGGACAGCAGTTCACACTAGAACCCAGCTTGTGGCCCTAGTGTAATTGCCAGGAGCTCTCAGAAAGTGTTCTCTTCAACAGGGGCATTAAAGCGTTTCTTTTTCTTTTCTTTTTTTTTTTTAAGATTTTTCTTTACTTATTTGGCAAGAGCACAAGCAGGCAGAGCAGCAGAGGGAGAGGGAGAAGCAAGAGCCCCACTGAGCAGGGAGCCCAATGTGGGGCTCGATCCCAGCACTCTGGGATCGTGACCTGAGCCAAAGGCAGTCGCTTCACTGACTGAGCCACCCAGATGCCCCCATTGAAGTGTTTCTTTTCAGACTGATGTTGCTCTGTGTCTTGGCATTTGTCCCCTTAAAGGGGATCCACTTGCCTCCTTGTGTGATGGGACTGACAGTTTTCCATGCCGTCATTGCAATAGCTACTGGCCTCTGTGTTCCCTGCAGGTGTACTGGCACTCCAGTGCTCACGTCCTTGGGGAGGCCATGGAGCTCTACTATGGAGGCCACCTGTGCTATGGTCCACCCATTGAAAATGGATTTTATTATGACATGTTCATTGGAGACAGGTAACACCACTGCAGAGTCACTTCTGAAGGCATGCGTGTATCATGGTTACATATTAATTTAGTGAATGTGTCTATGTTCTGTAACTTGAGTATAGACTGGGTATGTTGGAAAATTATTTTTTTATGAGTTTGGCATGCGTGTATCATGGTTACATATTAATTTAGTGAATGTGTCTATGTTCTGTAACTTGAGTATAGACTGGGTATGTTGGAAAATTATTTTTTTATGAGTGTAGATTCCAGAGCAGCTTCTCCAACTTTCTTTCTTCTCCCCAGAAGGAAGTGATATACCATTTATCTCACATGAGACCTGCCAGAGCCTGGTACTAACTTAAGAACAGAATCCCAAATGTAATCCCCAGAGAGCGGTCTGTTCAGTTTCCGCTCCATGATAATGAAGGGTGCTACCCACTTTGGCCAGACATCTCGCTCAGATAAGTACCAGGCAGAGTAGACACAGAGGCCTCACCTTCAGTAGGTCTGTGCTTGAAATCACTAGCCACAGGCCCAGCCCCAGCCCACCAGCTGTATCCCCATGGCTCTTAAGGACTAGATGCCAAAGGTGAAACCCTAGGGCCTTCCCATTTCTGTCCCTCCCTCAATCCAGTTCTTCCAGTTCTATCTCCTAAATAGTTCTCCCACCCTCCCCTCTTCCTTCGTACTTCTGCCTCATTTAGACCCATGATGTCTCTTGCTGGATGACTTTGGTACATTTTGTCCTTAACTTTCACCACCGCACTGAGCACCCAGTACTCATTCAACAAGATTTTCGGACCGCCTATCTTGTGCTCTGTGCTTGGTGCTGGTAATGCAGCAGGGAACAGATTAGTCTGTTCCCGTGGAGCTCACAGTCTGGTTAGCTTACACGAGAAACAAACTAACAGCCATCTACTCTCAGGTGGTGATGAGTGGTAGGGAGGAAAAGAAGCTGGGTAGGGGGAGGTGTGTGCCGTGACACGTGGTCAAGAAGGGGGAAAGTGGTGCTGAAGCAGGGACCCAGACGGAGGAAGGGAGCAAGTTCTGAGGCTCGTGGGGGGGGGGGTGGTGTATTTATGGACATTTGGGGGAAGAACATTCTAGGCCTCTGGAACCTCCCTGGTGTGGGCCTATGCCTGGCTTGTTTGAGGAAAGGCAAGGAAGCCGGCGTGGGTGAAGGGGAGTGAGAGTAAACCAGGGAACAGGTGAAGGGGGTCAGCCTCTGGCTCCCAGAGGCCCATTCCCTGCGAGTGCCAGACTGGACACTGCAGCTCACACCCACAGATCTGTCCCCAGCCCTGATTCTGTAGTCACTGAAGGCGGGGATTTGTGGGCACTACTTACTACAGCTTTTTTGAACAAAAGTGTCGATGCATGAAGTACAAGCTAGACCGCATGAAAAACAGGCCTCAAAGGAGCTTGCACTCTAACCCAGGAGGATCCTAACTGGGCTTTTCAAATTGCAGAGAACTGCGGGCAAATCATTTCCTCTGCCGGAGGCCTCCCTCAGGATTCTTCTTTGAGCAATGAGTAGATCTTTCGTGCCTGTGGACGTCTAACTCTCTGAAGGCCTGGTGCAGTAAAACACAGAATTCCTCAGTGCAGACAGTGTGTTGCTAAGTGGCAACAGTCCACAGAAAGGACATCGCAGGACGTCTGAGAAATCTGTGTTGACCCTCCCTTGCTCTTCTTTTTAGGGCGGTGTCCAGCACGGAACTGTCAGCCTTGGAGGATATCTGTAAGACCATCATCAAAGAAAAGCAGCCTTTCGAAAGACTGGAAGTCAACAAGGAAGTGCTCCTCGAAATGTTTAAGGTGATTTCAGGAAACTCTTTAGAATAAGAAAACCTTTTGCCAGGAATATTAAAAATGATTAGTTGACACAGACAGCTTTTTTTTTTTTTTTAACAGATAATTGAGTGTTGCTTGCCACCTTGTTCCAGACAGTTTGGCAGCCTACCGTGAGGTGGTCCCTAGTCACCCAATGTGATATGTCCCTACTGAGTCCCAAACATTTCATTTTATTTTTTTTTTAAGATTTTATTTATTTATTTGACACAGAGAGAGAGCTATCACAAGCAGGCAGACAGGTAAGCAGAGAGAGAGGGGGAAGCAGGCTCCCTGCTGAGCAGAGAGCCCAATGTGGGGCTCGATCCCAGGACCCTGAGATAATGACCTGAGCCAAAGCAGAGGCTTAACCCACTGAGGCACCCAGGCGCCCCTGGAACATTTTAATGCAGATATATGTAGGTGGAGGACCAGCTGAATAATTTTCACGTGTGTGTTTATAAATGAGATCAATTTTGGGTGTTATTAATATTCTGACTGCTAAATTCAATGCCACTTCTGCTTTCTCTTTATATTATTTTGACCAACGTATGTAAATATATTCCTCATCTAATTTAATTTTTATTTATTTATTTTTGAGAGAGAGAGAGAGAGGGTGTGTGCACACATGTGAGCAGGGGTGGGGGATGGGGTTGGAGAGAGGCAGAGGCACAGGGAGAGAATCTTCAGCAGGCTCGGCACCCAGCCCAGACTGGAGCCTGACAGGGGACTCAGTCTCACAGCCCCGAGATCATGACCGTAGCTGAAATCGAGAGCCGGATGCTTAACCAACTGAGCCATCCAGGCGCCCCCTGGTTTTATTTTTGAAATCATATCAGAGAAAGCACGTGATTTGAATATGTAAGACTATTAGTTCTGTGGGCTGGAATTAAGATATAGGTTTGGGCTAGGTAAAGTTGCAGCTTCTTGTGTGTGTGTGTGTGTGTGTGCGTGTGTCAAAATGTGCACACTAGAAAAATTTATTACATTAACCATTTTTAAGTACATTCATATTGTGCAACCATGACCACCATCCATCTACAGAGCTTTTTTCTCTTTTCCACCTGGAACCCCACGCCTAATAAACACGAACTCCCCTTTTTCTGCTTCTATAGATTTGACTACCCTAAGAATGTATAAGTGGAATCATATAATATTTGTCCTTTTGTGACCTCCTTCTTTCACTAGCGTTATGTCCTCAAGGTTCGTCCATGTTGTAGCCTAGGTCAGAATTTCCTTCCTTTTGAAGGCTGAATAATACTCCGTCGTATGTATCGACAGCATTTTTTGTTCATTCATTCATCTGTTGGTGGACACTTGGGTTGTTTCCACCTTTTGACTATTGTGAAAAGTGTCTCTGTGAACATGGCTGTGCAAATATCTGTTTTAGCCCATACTTTCAGTTCTTTGGGGTCTATACCCAGAAGCTGCTGGATCATACGGAAATTCTCTGCCAACTGCCAGAATGTCCGCCACAGGAGCTGCATCATTTTACATTCCCATCAGTGGTGCCCAAGTGTTCCAATTTCTCCACATCCTCGCTGTTTTGTTGGTAGTAGCCATCCTAATGGGTGTGAGGTGGTATCTCATTGTGCTGTTGATTTGCGTTTCTTGGATGAGGAGTCATGTTAAGCATATTTTCATAGACCTGTTGGCCAGTTGTGTGTCTTATTTGGGGAAATGTCCACTCCAGTCCTTTGCCCACTTTATAATTGGGTTGTTTGTTTTTTGTTGTTGAATTATAGGAGTTCTTTATATATTCTGGATATTAATCCTGTATCAAATACATGATTTGTAATTATTTTCTCCTATTCTGTGGGTTGCCTTTTTGCAGCTACTCTTAAGGACTAAACTTAAATGTCTGTGAAGAAAAGTGATTTGATTTAAACATACAAGTATGAAACATACTCATGTTTCATAAAAGTTAAATCATACAAATCTATTTTTTTCTCTCAACAGTTATCCCCTTTAAATAGTCATTTAATAAAAAGTACCTGGCACAAAGGTCGTAGTGATGAAAGCAGGAAAGAAAGGAAAAGTGTCTGCTGAGTTTTTAATGTAATGATAGGATCATTTTCTATAAACTTTGTTTTCGTTTTATGCAATAGAACAGCCGTGTCCTCAGAGTTTTATTTATTTTATGTTGTTAAAATTGGAATCTTCTAACCTGAATGCGAGACCTAAAACCATAAAAATCCTGGAGAGCGCAGGCAGTATTCTTTTTTTTTTTTTTAAAGATTTTATTTATTTATTTGTCATAGAGAGAGAAGCGAGAGTGAGCACAGGCAGACAGAGTGGCAGGCAGAGGCAGAGGGAGAAGCAGGCTCGCTGCCAAGCAAGGAGCCCGATGTGGGACTCGATCCCAGGACGCTGGGATCATGACCTGAGCCGAAGGCAGCTGCTTAACCAACTGAGCCACCCAGGCGTCCCGGCAGTATTCTTTTTGACAGAGGCTGTAACAGCTTCTTTCTACCTATCTCTCCTGAGGTAAGGGATATAAGAGCAAAAATAAACTATTGAGACTACATCAAAATAAAAAGCTCCGTATGACAATGGAAACAATCAACAAAATAAAAGGCAGCCTATTGAATGGGAGAAGATATTTGCAAATAACATATCTGATAGAAAGTTAATATACAAAATATATAAAGAACTTATCAAACAGCACCCCAAAAAAGAGTAATCTGATTAAAAATGGGCAAAAGACATGGATAGACATTTTTCCAAAGAAGACATCCAGATGGCCAATAGACACATGAAAAGATGCTCATCATAACTCATCACCAGGGAAATACAAATCAAAACTCCAATGAGGTATCACCTCACACCTATCAGAATAGCTAAAATCAACAACACAAGAAATAGAAAGTGTTGGCAAGGATGAAAGGGGATCCCTGTTGTCCTGTTGGTGGGAATGCAAACTGACGCAGCCACTCTGGGAAGCAGTATGTGGGTTCCTCAGAAAATTAAAACTAGAACTACCTTAGGATCCAGCAATCACACTACTACGTGTTTACCCAAAGAACACAAAAATACTAATTCAGAGGGATACATACATCCCAGTGTTTAAAGCACCACTATTTACAATAGCCAAAATATGGAAACAACCCAAGTATCCATCAGCTGATGAACAGATAAAGAAGATGTGGTTTATAAATCTACAATGGAGTATTATTCACCCATAAAAAGAATGGAATGTTTCCTAGGAAGACATGGATTGGCTAAATAAGTCAGAGAAAGACAAATGAATGATTTCACTCATATGTGGAATTTAAGAAACTAAACAAATGAGCAAAGGGAAAATAAAAGAGAGAGAGAGAGAGAGAGGTAACCCAAGAAACACTCTTAACTACAGAGAACAAATTGATGGTTACCAGAGGGGAGGTGGGTGGGGGGATGGGTGAAATAGGTGATGGGGGTTAAGCGGGGGGGCACCTGTGATGAACACCAGGTGATGTATGGAAGTGATGAGTCACTATATTGTACACCTGAAACTACTAACTGAAATTTAAATAAAAACTTAAAAGAAATACATTTTGGAAATGAGATGAAAAAAATCAGAATCTTCTAGAACAGTGCTGTTCAATAAAAATATAATGTGATAATGATATACTATATATGTTGGCTAATTGAATTTAAGTAAAAAATTTTTAAAAATGAAAATGTAATGTGATCTACAAATCTGAGCCACATATGTAATCTTAAATTTTCTGGTAGCCACATTCTAACAGCAAAAGAATGGTGGGATTAATTTTTATAACATTTTTAACCCACTATATCAAAAATATCACTTCAGTCTGTGACCGACATCAAAGTACTTAATAAGTTATTTTACATCCTGTCTTTCACGGTAAGAAATCCCTTGTGTTTCGCGCTTAAGCTCATCTCATTTCAGACTGGTTCCGTTGCGAGTGCCCTGTAGCCACTCGGGCTCGTGGCTCCTGGTTTGGACACTACTGCTCTCAGCTGTGAGCTCATGGTATTTCCTGGGTCTCAGCAGCTAGAACACAGTAGACAGCCATTCAGTGTCTGTTGAAGAAAGTAAGTTTTTCTTCCCACTTAAATATTTTACATAATAATATGCAAATATGTTTTTCTTTGTAGTACAATCAATTTAAGTGCCGCATCCTAAATGAGAAAGTGAACACGCCAACTACGACAGTTTATAGGTAAAGTGTGGGTCAATTTTAAGCATTGCTCGTGGTAAGCTTGAAGGTGTGAGAAGTTAGAAGCAGTTGGTCTTCGGGTGGATGGTGTATTTGTAAATTCTCGTGGTTGATGTACTACTTGGGTTTGGGACTCCAAAATGTTATCTGCAAAGGGAAATTACTCCCTCTTCGTTTGTATTTATCAGGCTGTTGCTAAACCCTGAATTTTTGTTTCCTGGACGTTAGAGGTGATCGCACCTTTCCCCCCATGGGTGAGACTGTGTTTGCCCAGTGCCTTACATTTTAGTGGGGGCTGTTAAGGAAGGGAATTTTGTTTTGTCCTCCCATATTTTTATTAATGTGGCAGTGAGAGTTGTTGAGGCCATCTTTATTCCACAGTGATTTTTCTGCCTCTCACCACACTCCCCGTTTTCTGGAGTCCAAGAGCATTAACTTTCCTGCATTAGCCGGATGTTCGTGATGAAACATAATGAAAGACAATGTGTTTCCGGGAACCAAAGGCAAATCAAATAGTAGGAAGAGGCGAGTGAAGTCAGTACCACATGACTTAGTTCTGTTCCTTTAACCTCTGAGCCCCTTTTTTATTCATGCATTTTTTAAAAGCTCCCTGTCAGGTAATTGCTGTCCTCCATGTCTGTGTGCTCTGGCCGGCTGGCTGCTTCTGTGACCTTCATGGTCCCATCTTAGAAGATCTGATATCATTATCATATGGTTTCACTTATTTGTGGAGCACAACAAATAGCATGGAGGACATGGGGAGTTAGGGGAAGGGAGTTGGGGGAAATTGGAAGGGGAGGTGAACAATGAGAGACTATGGACTCTGAAAAACAATCTGAAGGGTTTGAAGAGGTGGGGGGGTGCGAGGTTGGGGGGACCAGGTGGTGGGTATTAGAGAGGGCGCGGATTGCATGGAGCACTGGGTGTGGTACAAAAACAATGATACTATTATGCTGAAAATAAATAAAAAAAATGATTAAAAAAAAAAGGAAGAAGATCTGATGTCTATGTAATTGAAATCACAGCTATCCTAAGGGCATTTACTTTCCACAGTCAAGTGTTTATGGTTCTGGGGATTAATTGTGCTGTAAGTCAAGTCATCTCGCCTCTAAGCAAAGCTATGCACAGGGCATTTCTTGCATTATAATATGAACTCACTGTCCTTTGACATTGAAACAGGATAGATACCTGCTTGCCTTATTTTTTCCATTCTCCAATGACCTGATAAGGTTTTATTATTCATTACCTGTAATTCAAATTAATGTTAGAATATGCATTTTAAAGCTTAAAGATACACGAAGAAATAGAAAAGATATGCTGTTTTAAAATTCTGGCTTCTAATACTTGAGCCTTTTTGGTTATTTCTTTGAGCCTTACTTAGGTCAACACTGGCACTTCTTATTCTGCCAGTTTAATTTTTGGATTTTTTTTTTGGAATTTTTGCTTTTCTTTCTATAGGGTTATTTAAAGATTAGAGTATTGAAGTCTTTCGTGCTAATTAGGCATTCCTTCCATTCCTCTGAGTGTTGGTTTACTACTTCCATTTTGGGCAGAGAACAATACAGCCTGGTCATTCAAAGAAATGATATTTTCATCTTTAAAGCTTGTTTCATTTTGGTGAATAAACCAGTCCCTCTATGTATTCATTGTTATTTTTAACCTTTTAAGCAGTGAACTTTAAAAATATTTAAAATTGGTTACAGTAGTTAAGGAACAACTCACTTTCTTTATTAAATTTTCCTTAAATTAATTGATTTTTAAGGACCTCCCCTCTGACTGTTATACAGATGTATAAATACTGTGTCATTTGTATTTTAAATGTTTCTGTTCTTGGGAAAAAAGTCTGCTTATTAAGGTTTGGGGGTCCTTGTTTGTTAGAGGTACAAGTGAACTCCCAGCAACAGTATTAGGTGCCTTTTTTTGTTTGTTTGTTGTGTTTTGTTTTTGAAAGAGAGAGAGAGGGCATTTGCCGCCAGTGAGGAGGGGACAGAGGGAGAGAGAGGATTTTTTTTTTTTTTAAAGATTTTATTTATTTATTTGACAGAGAGAAATCACAGGTAAGCAGAGAGGCAGGCAGAGAGAGAGGAGGAAGCAGGCTCCCTGCTGAGCAGTAAGCCCAATGTGGGGCTCGAACCCAGGACCTGGGATCATGACCTGAGCCGAAGGCAGCGGCTTAACCCACTGAGCCACCCAGGCACCCCGAGAGAGGATCTTAAGTAGGTTCCATGCCCAGCACATGATGCCGGGCTTGATTGCTCGGCCCTGCGAGCCAAAATCAGGAGTCTGACAGTTAACTAACTGAGCTACCCAGGAGCGCCACCAAGTGGGTTTTTTTTTGTTTTTGTTTTTTTTTTTAATTTCTTTTCAGCTTAACAGTATTCATTGTTTTTGCACCACACCCAGTGCTCCATGCAATACGTGCCCTCCCTAATACCTACCACCTTGTTTTAATAGTGGTGTCATCTCTGACACCACTTTTAAACTTTGGCCTGAGAATTGCACTGTTAGTCAGTGTTCCGTTTTAGTAAACCAAAAGACAAGTAAGCATTTTGTCATAATGCCAGAGGCCCTAAAAACAAATAGGACACTCTTGAAATTTATTTATTTACTTTTAAACAGCCCTGATTTTTTTCTTTTATATATTTCCTCAAATTTTCTTTTTTTAAAATGTAAGTTAATTTAATTTTTTTTCAGTGTTCCAAAATTCACTGTTTATGCCCCACACCCAGTGCTCCATGCAATACGTGCCCTTCTTAATACCCACCACCAGACTCACCCATCCCCCGCCTCCCCCAAAACCCTCAGATTGTTTTTCAGAGTCCATAGTCTCTCATGGTTCACCTCCCCTTCCAATTTCCCCCAACTCCCTTCTCCTCACTAACTCCCCTTGTCCTCCATGCTATTTGTTATGCTCCACAAATAAGTGAAACCATATGATAATTGACTCTCTCTGCTTGACTTATTTCATTCAGCATAATCTCTTCCAGTCCCGTCCATGTTACTACAAAAGTTGGGTATTCATCCTTTCTGATGGAGGCATAATACTCCATAGTGTATATGGACCACATCTTCCTTATCCATTCGTCCGTTGAAGGGTGGTTCTTTCCACAGTTTGGCGACCGTGGCCATTGCTACTATGAACATTGGGGTACAGATGGCCCTTCTTTTCACTACATCTGTATCTTTGGGGTGAATACCCAGTAGTGCCATTCAGGGTCATAGGGAAGCTCTATTTTTAATTTCTTAAAAAATTGCCACACTGTTTTCCAAAGTGGCTGTACCAACTTGCATTCCCACCAACAGTGTAAGAAAGTTCTGATTTTTTTTAAAAGGTTTTATTTATTTATTTGAGAGAGACGGAGAGAGAGTGCACACACATGCAGGGGAGAGGAGCAGAGGGAGGGAGGGAGGGAAAAGCAGATTCCCCGCTGAGCAGGGAGCCTGATGCAGGGCTCAATCCCAGGACCCTCGGATCATGACCTGAGCGGAAGGCAGAGGCTTCATTGACTGAGCCACCCGGGCACCCCAGACCTGACTTTTAAGAACAGGTTTAGGTCCACAGCAAAATGGAGAAGGCACAGCAATTTCTCCTGTACCCCTCCCTCACACATGCACAGCCTCACCCACTCTCAACACCCCCCACAAACTGACACATTGGTTACAAGTGATGGACCTTCATATGATGGACACGTCACAGTCACAGAGAGCCCAGAGTCTGCATCATGGTTCACTCTTGTTGGGGTACCTTCTGTGGGTTTGGTGAAGTTTATTTTTAGAGTGAGGTATCAAGTTAGTGCATTTTGTATAAATTGCAGGTAATTTTGGTTTTGAAAGTTAGTATAGAGCAGGGGAATGACTTTTTGATTTTATGAAAGTGGAAGGTTTTTAAGAGCCTTGGGATATGACATTGAAAAGTGGGGTCTTTGTGTACAGTTACTTTCAGAAGATTATGTAACTTTTGAATTTTTTTTAAAAAATTGTATTTACTTATTTGAGAGATAGTGAGAGAGAGAGAGTGAAAGGGGAGAAGGTCAGAGGGAGAAGCTGACTCCCTGTGGAGCTGGGAGCCAGATGCAGGACTCCATAGCTGGACTCCGGAATCATGACCTGAGACGAAGGCAGTTGCTTAACCAACTAAGCTACCTAGGAGCCTTGTAACTTTTGAATTTGAGCAGAGAAGGGAATACTGGGATCTAAGTCTAGATAAATTGCCTCTTTATCCTAAATTAAAAATTAATTTTATTTTAAGTTGTCCCCAAATTAAAAATCGACCGAAGATGTATAAATAAGTGAGATCCTTCACTTTAAACATGAAAACACAGTTTGTAATGAATGATCCGTAAAGCTGAAACTGTTACCTGGGCATGTCTGAAATATTTCATTATAGGTGCGGTCCACTAATTGACCTCTGCAAAGGCCCCCATGTAAGACACACTGGAAAAATTAAAACCATAAAAATTTTCAAGGTAAGGATTTTTGTTTAATACAGCAAACTTAAGATGACCCGGATAATGAGGAATTTCAGTCATATCTTTTATAATCTGAGCATTGCAGTATTGTAAAATACTTCATTATTATTTTTTTACATAAACTTCTAAAAATACTATAATTTTTTACATTTTTGACAATTAGTACCTTACAAGTAGCTGTTAACTTTTTATTATCTAACCTTACTTTGCCTTTCTTTTTCGTATGGTATGTTAAGATACTGTTCTGCATATAGATAGTTAAGATATATAGACATAAGATAGTTAAGATATATAGATTTATATATGTGAAGATATTGTTTTCTCAAATCACCGTAAGTGAACAATAACACTTGACTGGATCATCACGTCCCCCTTCCTCTGCTGTTCCTCTCTTCGGTGGTGCAATTACTCTTGGCCTTGCCCGTCTTCCCCTTCTCCCACACTTCCCATTCCCACAATCCACAGCAGACTCAATAATTTTCTGATGGATTTGGGCTGGGCAGGTTTAATTAGACTCCATTTCAAAGTCTTTCCAGGGGTAATAAGAGTCATCTTTAAGTAAAGCTACCTTGATGATATCACAGAAAATTATGCACATGTTTAAAAGCAGGTTTATTTATCACCAAATGTTTGGTGTGCTTACCTAAATCCTGTTGGATGCGTAGAATTCCTCAACATATTGGGAGGGAAATCCCAAAATGGAAACACTGCAGAGGATCTACGGGATCTCATTCCCTGATAACAAGATGATGAAGACCTGGGAAAAGTTCCAAGAGGAAGCCAAGAACCGAGATCACAGGAAGATTGGAAAGGTACCTGCGTGTCCTGGTCACCAGCAGGATGGGGATTTTCTTTGTTGGCCTCTGATTAAGTTGTTCGGTGTCTCTTCTTCTCTTGTCCAGTCTTCTGTTTTTGCTAGCACTCTGAGTTGAGTTTGCTGTTGGGTTCTTGCATGCTAATCTCCCAAATGTCTTCTCACCTCTTGCCTTCCCTTGTCTTCTGTTAAATTTAGAAATTACACCCTTCTCTCATTCTTACCATGAAACAAAAATAGTGTTTTTAAAAAGTTGTATGTCCTTGATAACATACTTTGTATTTGGGGAACAGGTCAGAAAGATGAGGAGATTTGAGAGCAGGAAGACCTGGGTTTTAGTCTCCATCGGGCCATTTAGGAGCTATGTTATGTGGGGGCTTGGGTATTTGCTTCCGGGACTCCCTGTGCCCATCTCTTCCTCAGAAGCCCTTGCAGGGCTGATGCAAGGACAGATGCTGGATGGTGGTGGCAACATGGGGCAGGTGTTCAGTGGTGACAGCCATGATGATGATCCCCACCAGGTAGAGCCCACCTGCCAAGGTGATCTTTTCTGAACTTTGTGCCACGTTCTCTGCCCACGAGGTCCACGCTCCCAGGTGCCCACTCAGAAATCAGCAGTAAATAAAAGGCGAATGAAAAGCTAACTAACCATAAATACAAATTGTGATTTTATATGCGCTAGTACATAGAGGTAAGTATTGAGGGGGCTTCGGGAAGTCAGTCATTAGAAGATGGAAATTGTAACTGAGTCATTCCTAGCATGTCACATACGTATAGTGAATATTGATCAATGGCAGTGAGATTTGAGATGCATTTATTTGTTTTAATCTAGGAACAAGAACTGTTCTTTTTCCATGATTTGAGTCCTGGAAGCTGCTTTTTTCTTCCCAGAGGAGCCTTCATTTATAATACCCTTATGGGTTTCATACGAGTAAGTTAACTTTTAAAATGTTTTTCTTACCCAGCCCCATTTTACATTTTACTATTTTCTTTCATAGTAAGATGGCCAAGCATTTTCATTAACTTTAGTTTGGTAATATTAATAAGAGTTTTGAACCTAGAAGAGAAATACGGGTGAGCCTCAGAAGAAATTGAGATAAATTCTATATTCCCTGGATAAAATGCATTCTTGGGATTTCAATAAGTACACCTCCCATCCACAGAAGTTTCTAGAACATGAACAATACAGAGATAAGCATTATTAGGCTAAGCATGGAACTCCCTGTGAAGGAGAGGAAAGGAGGAAGTGTCTATCTGGTACACAATGCTAAATGATGAAGGGTTGCTTCTCAAAATATGGTCCATGGTCCCTCTCCATTGTCCATGGTGTGACTCCCAGGTGACTTGGCACCTCCATCCAGAGCCAAGAGTAAAGACAACTGTGTAAAATACCTCCATGTAATAAAGTTTATAGATTAGAAAGTCTTCAGTTTATATCATTTGAACTATAGATTCTGTTCAGAGGCGATCCATGTAGACTATTAGGATTATGTTTCCTTTTTTGCATGTGTTTTTGTCTTTCCCATAATTAATAATTATCTAAAATTTTCACTTACTCAGTTTTATATCACTAACTTAGTTAGTTCTTATCACTAATTCATCCTCAAACTTTTCCTCAAAACTGCAAAACTCCTTACAAGTGTTTTCTGATGATCCAGGTAATGTCTCAGTAATTTTCAAAATGTGGTCCTCTTGTTCTAGAATTAACTTGCTATAGGGATTCTTGCCAACTGACATTTTAGGACTTGCTTTCTTCATCAGTCTCACGACTCCCCTCACGTCTCTACTATGTTCATTCTCCTCTTTCCTCATCCTACATCTTCCTCTTCCTTCCTTATCCCTCTCATCTGGGGAAGCACTTTCTTCAGTAACTTCCTGAGAAAAGGTTAGTGGCGTGAGCTGGTTATTCTCTGTCCACCTCACCAGTCTCGTTTCTCTTCCTTCTCTTCTCGTGCCGTGTCCCTGGAGGCTAAGTTCTATGGACTCTATAACCTGGGCTACATACCTTCCAGTAGGGATTGGCCAGGGTGAAGCCATGGTATGCCAGAGGGCCTTGAAGAATCACTGAAGATTATCCGGGATTTGAGCAGGTGGTGATGGCCATCACAACTGCTATTTCGGATGGGCTGTCTTTGTGGAGAATCAGCACAGTCCCTGGCACCTTTAACTCTCGAGGTTAGGGGCTGAGTGTGTGGAGAATAATCAGAAAACCTCTATGGTGGCCTGAAAGGAATCTCTTATCTTTATAGATGCAAGACACACATGGCTGATGATTAGACCCGAGGCCTGATTGTACGGGCTGCAGAATTGTAAAGTCATTTAAATTCACAGCCCCAGTTGTCTCTTATGCTAAGGTAAGGGCACTTGTGGGAAAGTGTGGGTTCCTGAATTTTGGAGCAAGAATTTTTGGCAGACACAGATGAGGCAGAGGACTCGGAATTTCCAGATACCTTTGTCTGAAGAAATTGGCCTTTATATGCAAACAAAACAAAAATATTCAGGAACTTTAATTTTTTCTCTTCTATATGGTCTTGCCTTTTCCCATATTTAGCAATTTTTTATTATATCTAAATATTGTATATAAAAAGAACTTCAAAGGCTGTAGATAATGTCATCTCCCACGAGAGCATTTACCTCCTGCCAAGACTGAAGGCTAATTGCTTGATCCAGTTAAAGATTGAGCTGAGTTAGGGCTGGGCTTTCATTTTGATAAGACACGGTCTATCTCGTCTTCATCCATATTTCTAGGGCATGACCCTGTGGTCTCCAGACCTGACAGTCTGGTCTCTTCAGCTCTGAAAGCCTGGAGGAGAGTCAATTCTGCTCTTCAAATGTGTTCTACTGGGTAGCAAACTGTTCCAGATCTCATCCAATTACTGTGTTGGCCCAACATCTAATAATATGTCATCTGAATCAGATCTAGGTGCAGATGAGGCTCCTCAAAAGCAAAGTACAGATCACCAAGTGCAGTCCTGCTCATTGTGAGATCTGTGAGCTAAAGGGAAAAGTTATCTGTGGGCCACCCCCCCCCCGCCCACATTACAAAATAATGACAGACAAATAGGATGCAGTACATACTGCCATTCAAAAAGGGTTGGGGGAGAGTAGTAGTCACCGATCTGCAGAAATCCTGACAATGTACTCGTTCTTTCTCCCTGGTCAGAAAATGCACTTTGGTTAGGACTTTTGTCTCTGCATGGGTTCTGGTTCTGACCTTTGCATCATCCTTCCTTTACCATGAGAAATAGCCCATGTAGACCTCTGTGTAGCTTTCTCAATATTCTCAATCTGTTTCTTTTGGTAGGCATTTAGGGGTTCCAAGTCCTCATCTCATTGTGTGCTATCTCTGTCCCTTTTAGTCTACACCAGTACAATTCCTTTAAAAGCTTCATGAGATCTCTTATATACAATTATAGTCAACACTTAGGTGAAAATCACACTTGTGTCTCTTCATGAGCCAGATCATTCTCTACCTAAGCCTGCCTGTGAGGTTGGTGTGAGACAGTACACTTAAGATTTTTTTTTAAAAGATTTTATTTATTTATTTGACAGGCAGAGATCACCCATAGGCAGAGAGGCAGGCAGAGAGAAAGAGGGATGCAGGCTCCCCACTGAGCAGAGCACCCAGTGTGGGCTCTGGCGTCAGTGCAGAGTCTGCTTTGGATTCTCTCTCCCTTTGCCTCCAGCTCATATGCACTCTCTCTCTCAAAACAAATCTTAAAATAAAAAAAATTTAAAAAGTCTTACTGTCTAGGTGACAGAGTCTACCAAGCACAGTCTTAAGACTCTCAGAAGACTTAACCAGCTGTCACATGGATCATTCTGAGGTCTTCACAAGTGACACATAGCCATACCCTCAAGAGCTTTACCCTAGGCCCTGCTTTATTGGTGGTGACAAGCCTTTCTTACCTTGTGAGTCTTTTGCTGGAGAGTCTAAGGATGCAATAGTTTCATTTTTGAATCCCAACAGGTCCTGGCATTTTTGATACTCCCTCTCAAAATCGTAATAGTACCCTATTTAGTTTACGTATCTCTTATATTTTGTCATAGGCAGCCATAAGAAGTCAGTTGTCCCTTTCTTCTTTCTGCCTAGACACATCCTAGCTATAGTCCATGAATTCTTTGGGTAGTTTTTCTGTTTTTCATGACTCAGGTGATAGTGTTACCCGTTTTCTGGCACCACATAACAAGAGTCCCTTTTCTTCATCCTCCAATGTATTTTCCTCACTGTCCTTCCAAGTCCTCACAGAGAGTCTCTAGCCTTCCAGCTCCCGCCCACCATCTGGCTTCAAAGTCAAGGCTGCATATTTTAGGTTTCTGTTGTAGCAGCACCCACATCTGGTGCAAATTCTGTTCTGGTTGTCTATTAAAGCATAAAGAATGTCCTAAAGCTTAGTTGCTTAAAATGGCCTTGGCCTTTTCCTTTCCTTTCCTTTCTTTTCTTTAAAGATTTTATTTATTTATTTGACAGAGAGAGACACAGTGAGAGAGGGAACACTAGCAGGGGGAGTGGGGGAGGGAGAGGGAGGATTCCAGAGGAGCAGGGAGCCTGATGCGGGACTTAATCCCAGGACCCTAGGATCATGACCTGAGCTGAAGGCAGACACTTAACCAACTGAGCCACCCAGGTGTCCCCATTTTTTTTTTTAATTATTATCTCTAACACTTATGGTCTAAGTGTTAGGCTTATCAAGGTGGTTCTACATTGAGTTCCTTGTATGACTGCATTCAGGTGGAGGCTGATGCCAGAATTGCTGGTTGAGTTCAAGTTACATTTGTTAAAATGCATAAATATGAAGCTTACAGCATAAGAAATTTTCACACATGTGTGCATCTATACAATCACCCCTAAATCAAGACATAGAACAGTTCCATCCTTTTTTAAAAAAAATATTTTATTTACTTATTTATTTGAGAGGAAGAGAGACACAGAGAGAGCAGGGGAGGAACACATGGAGAAGGACCAGCAGACTCCCAGCTCAGTGTGGAGCCCAGCACAGGGCTTGATCCCACGATCCTGAGATCATGACCTGAACTGAAATCAAGAGTTGATTTCACCCAGGTGCCCCTAGGACAGTTCCATCCTTTCATAAAGTCCTCTTGCATCTTCCCAATCAATACCTGCCTCCCCTCCTCTCACCTGAGATGATCTTGCTGATTTCTCTTAACTGTAGATCACTTGTGTCTTGTCGTAAACTTCATACAATATTAGCTATTGTGTTTCTGGCTTCTTTTGTTCCACTTAATGTCTGAGATTCATCTAAATTTTGTGTATAATTTTCTTTCTATTGTTTGAGGCTATATAATGGGGTATTCATTTGTTCTCCTGTAGGCATACATTCACATTTACGTTGTTTCCACTTTGGAGCTATTGTACACGAAGCTGTTACCAATGTTTTTGTACCTGTCTTTTGGTGGGCACAGGTACTCACTTCTCCTGGGCATATACCAGGAGTGGAATTTCTAGGTCATAGGATGGTAATGACTAATTTAAGAAAATATTGAATAGTTTTTAGTGGTTGACCCATATACTGTTCCTTCCAGAAATGTATGAGCGTTCCAGTTACTCTACATGCTCCTCAACACTTGATATTTATCAGTTTGTCGTTTGGGGAGGTACCATGGCATTATTCTGCATTTCCCTGATGAGTAATGATATGACAGCCTTTCCATATGTTTGTTGGTCATTTGGATATCCTCTTTCGTGAAGTTCCTGTTTAAGTCCTTTCCCCATCCTAAAAAACTGAGTTGTCCTTTTATTATTGATTTTTAGGGGCTCTTTCTTTATTCTGATATGCGTCATTTGCTGAATGTGTATATTGTGAGTGTGTTTTTTCAAGCTGTGGCTTATTGATTCACTTTCTTAATGATGTCTTTTAGCCAACAGTTCTCATGTTTAACAAAGTCTGGTATATTATTCTTTTCTTTTCTGGTTAGGGCTTTTCATGCCCTCTTTAAGGAATCTTTGCCGATTTCAGAGTCATGAAAACAGTATTCTTTTTTCTATTCTAGAAGCTTGATTGTATTTGTTTTCAGAGTCAAGGCTATGGTCTAGCTTGAATTCATTTTTAGGTCTTGGGGAAGAGGGGTCAAGGTTGATTTTTATTCACAGGTTTATCCAGTGGCTTCAGTACCATTTACTACTGCAGTAGAATCTTTTGTCCTAAGCCATTATATATTTCTGGATATTCACTCTGTTCTTTTGGTCCCTTTGTTGTCCGTCCTTGCATTAACACCACATTGCTTTGATTACCATAACTTACTGTAAGTATATATTGTCTTAATATCAGTAGTTTAATTAAATTTTTATTCAGGATCATTTGGCTATTCTAGATTCTTTGTGCTTCCATATGAATTTTATATCATCCTTTTCATTTCCTAAAGAAAATAACTGCTGGGATTTTGATTGGAATTATATTCATTCTATAGATTAATTTGCAGATAATTGACACCTTGACCACATTGAATTTTCCAATCTCTGGACATAGAAATTTTGTCAGTTCATTTAGTTCTTTCTTTTCCCTCTGCAGTTTATAACTTCTATTTTAGAGGTCTTGCACATCTTTCATCAGTTTATCCCTAGACAATCTTTTGAGTGGAAATATCTGTGTGGCTCAGTCAGCTAAGCATCCAACTCTTGATTTTGGCTCAGGTCATGATCTGAGGGTTGTAGAGACTGAACCCCACATCGGGCTCTGCACTGGGTGTGGAACCTGCTTAAGGTTCTCTCTCTCCCTCTCCCCTTACCCCTGCTTGTTCTCTCTCTCTCTCTCTTTCAAAAAAAAAAAAAAAAGAAAGAAAGAAAGAAAGAAATGAAAGTTAAAGCTGCAGTAAGCTCCATGTCCACTAGACTATCCCCCACCACACCCCGTGGCAAAACAACAACCACAACAACAACAACAAACCTGAAAATACCAGAGATTGGCAAGAATGTGGAGAAATTCTAACTCGCATTGGTGGAAATAGCAAAACGGTACTGCTGCTTTGTAAAACAGTTTGGCAGTTTCTTATACAATTAAACATATGCTTACCATGTGACCTATCAATTCCACTCCTAGTTATTTACTTAAGAAAAACAAAAACATGCACATACAGAGACTTGTATCTGAATGTCCACAGAAACCTTATTTATAGTAGCAAAACTGCAGAAAATAAGCTGTAAGCATAATGACATTTCTCGTCATAGGGCATACTTTAAAATCATTCCCAAACACATAAATTGTAAACATGATTAGCAATATTATCCAGAGTGGGTTAAAAGTCCATTGATTAGCTACTGAGCCTAGCTTTAAAATAGTCTCTAGTCAAAACAAAAAAGCAAACACAAAAAAATTCTTCAATTTTTAGGACCTGGTTTAATCTGAACATATAGAGGCATCTGACATAGTCACGGAATAATTGCTGTCCTTTGTAATGATCTATTATTTTGTTAAGACTTTCTAATTTAGTAAAAATGAAAGATAGGTAAAGCAGCTTACTGAATGGCTGAGACCCAGCTATCCACAACCGGACTGAAAAGTTACTCTGCTGAAGAGTAACAATGGAGTCCTTTTAATTGATATGAAACAAGTGTTGTTTGTTATTTTAAAATATTATGTTTTATACTTTTTTAACTATAAGAAAAAATTTTTCTACTTCATTAAAATATGCTGGCCTAGATCTGTGCCAGACATCCCTTAAGTGATTGACAAATGGTGAGAACCTAAGAAATCAGCAATAGAGATCATCTGATTGATATCTTGAAGAAAAAAAAGTTTACATAAACTAAGAACTTTGGTTGAAAGACTCTCTTTTCCTGTCCTGAGTGATTGAGCTGGGGATGCTGTTGATAGGTAGGGAGGAAGAGAAGACAGCTTATGACTTTATGGATACCAACCACTTAGTGTGTTATAAATTACAATTCTCAGCTTCATTTCTGTTTAAGACTAAATAGATCAAAACTAAATTTGCGTGCAACATAGCATTCACGCTTATCAAGTTATAAAGTGATTCTGCCTCTTAAGTAATAGAAAAATACCTGCTGTTTATCTAGAATGTATAAGGATTTTGGAATTTGTAGTTATAGAAAGTTTATATATACATAATAATATGTAATAACATACATAATATATATGACATATATATAATTTCAATTACTAATTTTCAAAGAATTAACAGATTATATATACTATATATTATTATATAGTATAAAATAAAGATACTTAATGTGAAAATGAGACTGAGAGTACATTAATCTTTCTTTCATGATCCAGAAAGCTGCACACCTAAAACTGAGGGCACATTAACTACAAATTAACATAAAATGTAATCCCAAATTAAGAAATATTCACTCCTAGTGTTACTTTGCATGGACTTGTGACCTGTCATGCCACATTTTAGCATTAAATATGTTTATCTTAAAGGAGGAATACCACCGACGTAACTTCACAGAAGTGCTCTCTCCCAACATGTACAACAGCAAACTATGGGAGACCTCAGGTCACTGGCAGCATTATAGCGAGAACATGTTTACCTTTGATATTGAAAAGGATACGTTTGCCCTAAAGCCCATGAACTGTCCAGGGCACTGGTGAGTATGAAAAGTGAAGCAGATCTTTGTTGCATAAGAGCACATAGCACACCTCATCACAGCTCTTAATAATACTAGTTTGCTTTTTTGGAGTTAACGGATTCCTTTAATCTGAGGAGTGGTGGATACCAGTCATCTTTACAAAGTTCTTTCACTCTGGGGAATGCATTTACTCTTTAAGATGTGTTTGATCTTGGGCAGGTGTGGAATGTTAGCTGGAAACCATTTAGTTTTTGTGCCTCTTAGAGATGGAATTATATATCAATTTTATTAAAATTATTATATTTGGTTTTACAAGAGTAATACACTTCAAATATACCTATTTGCAGAACATTTAGTTCTTATATACTGAAAAGACTGGTGAAGTCAAAATCAGTGGGTTACTGGATTTCACTGATTCTAAGATACCTTCCCACCCACTCTCTGACATTTCAACATCCCTGAAATTAGAATGCATCATGTAATTGGGGCATCTTAGCTTTATGTCATATCTTCATGGTTATTTTCCTTTCTAGTGGTACATAATAGAGTGATATATCTTATAGTCTTGTCTCAGATTTTTTGAAACAATGTAGTTATCATAAAGCTGGTGTGCAAATTCAACCCTTTAAGACAAGCGTACTTCACAATAGGATGTGAACAGACATGAGTCTCTGCAAAAAATATCCCAACTGTTGTAATTTTGTATCATCAGCATACATAGTTTCAAGTAAATTGGCCTTATAAGGTAAGTATAAAACCTCAAAACAAACTGAACAAAATTCTTTGCCCTATTCAGCAAAGACAAAAAGAAGTTCAACTTTATGATGACTGCATGTAAAAAATATATATTTACCTTTAATTTTATGAAAATGGGTGTATAAACATTCATTTGCTCTCTTTTTAAACAGAAGTTGGAACCTAACCTAGAGTCTTGCATTCTCTGTGTTAACTTTTTAACTCAATTTCCTATTGGTTAATATTTGAAGTTATAGCCTGTGATTTCAGCTATAATTATAAATAAGTCTAAATGAAAGTAGGGAATGAAATTTTGATTTTCGTACCTTGGAATAAGGAAGTAGGATCGCAGTGGATTCGTGGTGATGGGATGAAAGCCAGGAGTGGTTTTTTTAGTCTTTTTTTTTTTTTTTCCCCCCCAGAAGGGCAGTCTTTTATTCAATAGGGAACAATTCTTGAGTGCTTATGGTGCTTGGTGCTAGAAATGCCAAGGAAATTAAGACACAGTCCATTTCTTCAGGGAGCTCATGAGCAGAGTGGGACAGAAACAGATAGGTAGACAATCAGTTATGAAAAATGTAAGTTCAGTGTCAAATTAGTGGCATGTTTGAGGTGATCTCAGAGTCTGAGGAGAGACTACCAGGCCCCATTTAGGGAAGTATCCAGGAGGGCTCCACTTAAGAAATAGCCTTTGTGGGGCACCTGGGTGGCTCAGTCGTTAAGCGTCTGCCTTGGCTCAGGTCATGATCCCAGGGTCCTGAGATCAAGCCCCGAATCAGGCTCCCCTGCTTGTCGGGAGGCCCGCTTCTCTCTCTCCCACTCCCCCTACTTGTGTTTTCTCTCTTGCTGTCTCTCTCTCTCTCTGTCAAATAAATAAATAAAATATTTAAAAAGGAAAAAAGTAGCCTTTGAAATGAATTGTACACAGTAAATGGAAATTCATTGGGTGGATAAGAATAGGGAACAGAATTTCTGAAAGAGATAATAGACAGGGTTCTTTCTCAGAGTGCTGCAGTGGTGTAAGTTCAATAATTCCTAGAAGATTTTTTTTTTTTTTTTTTTGAGAAAGAGGGAAAGTGAACACAGGGAGGAACAGCAGGAAAGGGAGAGAGATCTTAAGCCCCAACGTTGGGGCTCAGTCTTACAACCCTGAGATTATGACCCAAGCCGAAATCAAGAGTCGGATGCTTAACCAATTGAAGCACCAAGGTACCCCTGAGGAATTTTTTTTTTTAAACTGGTGATCTAAGAACCAGAATAAGGTCTTTACAAATCTTGAGGCTTAACTGTAATTGTTAATATTTAGATAATTACTTAATCTTTTCTGTGCTGAGTAAAAGCTGTGTGTTGTTGCATCTTTTCTAGTCTAATGTTTGCTCATCGTCCACGATCATGGAGGGAAATGCCTATCAGATTCGCTGATTTTGGAGTTCTTCATAGGAATGAATTGTCAGGAACTTTAAGTGGCTTGACTCGAGTTCGGCGCTTCCAACAGGATGATGCCCACATCTTCTGCACAGTAGAGCAGGTAAACAGTAATACAGGGTGAAGCATGGTCGACATAAATTCAGTGTGTTGCACTGGATACATCTCTTAGTTTCAGAGTCGCTCTAAAGTAAGATGTCTGTTTTCATCTCTGAGGTCTCCTTCAGCTCTGACATTTTTGATCTTCTAATTTGGTAATAGATCAGTAATTTCTTATGATTTTATTACCTTTTCCTATCAAATTTCTTCCATTTTATTAACTTAAATACATTTATTGGAATATTTTAAGATATCTGGTAGAATTTTGTTTTTTCTGTTTGTTTTTCAGGTTTTCATGTCAGTTTAAATAAAAATTGCCATGAAAAGAGTCACCTATCAAATTTGATTTGATAGCTAATTGACCTAATTGACCTAATTGACATTCATAGAACACTTCAACCAATAACAGCAGATTATACATTCTTTGAAAATGTACACAGAACATTTACCAAAATAGGCCATATTCTGGAACTAAAGGAATTATCAATAAATTTAAAGAGATTCAATTCATACAAAATAACATTCTCTGGCTGTAGTGGAATTAAAGTCGAAATCAGTAACAGCTATCTGGAAAACTCCTAAATATTTGGAAAGTAAATAACACACTTCTAAATAATCCATGGATCAAAAAAGAAATCAAAGGGGGAAATTAGCAAATATAATATATCAAAAGAAATGAAAGGAAATACAATATATCAAAATTTATGGGACAGCATTAAAATAGTACTTCAAGGGACATTTGTAGCACTAAATGCCTGTATCAGAAAAGAATAACGGTTTCAAATAAGTAACCTCAGCTTCCACTTTAATAGACTAGAAAAAAAAATACTAAATTATATCAGAAGTAAGCATAAGAAATAAAATAACAGCAGAAATCAATGAAATAGAAGAAAAGAAAAACAATACAAACTTCCAGTAAAAACCAAAGTCTAGGGACGCCTGGGTGGCTCAGTTGGTTAAGCAGCTGCCTTCGGCTCAGGTCATGATCCCAGCGTCCTGGGATCGAGTCCCACATCGGGCTCCTTGCTTGGCGGGGAGCCTGCTTCTCCCTCTGCCTCTGCCTGCCATTCTGTCTGCCTGTGCTCGCTCGCTCTCCTCTCTCTCTGACAAATAAATAAAATCTTAAAAAAACCAAAAACAAAACAAACAAACAAAAAAAACCAAAGTCTAGTTCTCTGAGAAGATCAACAAAGTATAAACTTTTAGTCAGACTGATCAGGATAAAAAGAGAAGATACAAATTAAAAATACTAGAAATGAGAGATATGACATTACTTCTGATTCTATAAATAGTAAAAGAATAGTAAGACAATATTATGAACAATTTTATGCCAGTAAATTTGGCAACTTAGATAAAATGGACAAATTCTTTGAAAGACATACTACAGACTCACTCAAGAAGTAATAGATAATCTGAGTACTCTTTGTTTATTAAAGAAATTGAATTGGTAGTGAATGGTCTTTGCACAGAGAAATCGCCAAGCCATTACAGAATCCCTGGTGAATTCTACCAAGCACTGAAAGAAAAAGTAATATCAATTCTTCATATCCTTGCCAGGCATTAACAGAGACCTCCCACACACTTCATAGTGTCAGTGGAGAAACCATGTGGGCCTAGACTTCCACCCTCTTCTGGCAGTAACAAGGTGCCTCTCCTAGTCCCTGTTTGAGCGCTGTTGGAGGAGGCCTAGTGAAGAGATAGGACTTTTACTACCACCCCATAGCAATGAGGCCATGCATTCAATGTGGTCAATAATGGCCATGTGAGGAGCAGTAACAAGATACTCCTACCTCACCCTGCCAAAGTGTTATCAGAGGAAACCTAGTGGGGAGCCATAAATCCCACTGTCACCATCAGTAATGAGGAGCTCCTACTTTCATAGGTCCCCAGTGGAAAACCTAGACCCTCTATTCCTACTTTGCAGTAACCAGGAAGTACTTCACCCTCCCTGGTGGAGCAGAATCTATGGAAGCCAGCTACAGAGGTTTAAATAAAACTAAAGGTCTTATAACATTTTACCCAAATTTTAAAATTTTATAAGTCAAAAGTCATTCATGCCAAGAATTAGGAAAATCTCAACTTAATGAGAAAGGACAATCTACACTAATGTGGAGATGACAAGGATATTAGCATTATCTGACTAAAATTTTAAAGAAGCCATCATAAGAATGTCTTACAAGCAAGTACAAGCAAGTACAAATACATTTGGGAAAAAATGGAAACATAGCCTCAAGAAAGAAATAGAAAATCTCAGGAAATAAATAAAAGAGGGGTGCTTGGGTGGCGGCTCAGTTAGTTAAGTGACCAACTCTTGGTTTTGGCTCAGGTCATGATCTCAGGATCCTGGGATTGAGCCCCACATTGGGTTCCATGCAGGGTGTGGAGCCTGCTTGAGGATTCCCTCCCTTTACCCCTTCCCCTGCTCTCTTTCTCTTTCTCAGATAAATACATCTTTTTAAAAAAGAAGGTATAAAGAAGAGCTGAATGAAAATCTTTGAACTGAAAAATATAACAACTGAAATAAAACAGTGGGTGGATTCATGAGTAGGAAGAAGGGGACAAAGAAAAGAATCCATGAACTTGAAGGCAACCATAGAAATGACCCAGTCTGAACAACAAAGAGAAAAGAGACTGGAAGAAAAGTGAACACAACTTCAGAGATCCGGGGGACTAAAAATGTCTAATATTTATGTCAACAAAGTTCTGGAAGAAGAGGGGAATAAGGGTAAAAGTGAAAAGTACTCAAAGACATATGGCTGAAAACTTGCCAAATTTGGCAAAAGACATAAGTCTACAGATTCAAGAAGCTGAGAAAACTCTAAAACAGATAAGCCCAAAGAAATCCATATCAAGATAAAGCATAACCAAACTCCTGAAAACTAATGACAAAATTTCTGAAAGCAGTGAGAAGAAATTGACGTTATCTTTAAGAAAAGTTTTTGTTTGTTTTGTTTTGTTTTTGCACAAGAGCAGATTTCTCACCAAAAGCCACAGATGTCAGAAGGAAGTGAACAACACTTTTCAAATGCTGAAAGAGCTATCAATCCAGAATTCTATATACAGAAAAAATATCCTTCAGGAATGAAAGGGAAATCAAGACATCAAGCCTACCTTAAAATAATGGCTATTGGAAGTTCTCTAAACAGAAAGGAAGTGATTAAAAAAGGAGTCTTGGAACATCAAGAAGGAAGAAAGAAAAATCATAAGAGTAAAACATAATTTCATTTTCCTTTTGAGTTTTCTGAATTATGCTTGATGGTTGAAGGAAAAATTATAACACTGATATGGTTCTGAGCATATGTAAGAGGAAATGTGTAAGAAAATTATCCTATATGTGGAGTAAAGGAGGTAAGGTTCCTATACTCGAATTGGCAAAATGATGACGGCAGTAGGCTGTTATGTAATACCTAGAAAAACCACTAAAAAAAGATACACAGATATATGCTTAAAAATAGATAAAATGGAATTTTAAAAAATATAACATTAAGCCAAGGAAAAGCAGGAAAAAGAAAACAGAAATGAGTAATAAGACCATACAAGAAGGAAACAATAAAAACAACACAAAAGACGAACTTAAAGCTTAACATTTTTAAATGTAGATGGTTAAAATAACCAATTAAAATGGAAATATATTAAAATGTATGGAGCACAGCAAAAGCAGTGCTAAAAAGTAAACAGATAGCACTAAATGCATATATTATAAAAGCAGAAAAGTCTCAAATCAATATCTAGGCTCTCATCTCAAGACCTAGAAAAAAAGAAGAGCAAAATAAACCCAAAATAACAAGGAAGGATGGGTTAAAGACCAGAGCAGAAATCAATGAAATTGAAGACAGAAAAGCAATGGAAAAAAATAATGAGACAAAAAACTGTTTCCTTAAAAAGATTTAGAAATTGGCAAACTTCCTTCAAGACTAACAAAGAAAAAAGTTGGGAAGACACAAATTACCAATATCAGGAATCAATAGGGGATATCACTAAAGACCTTGAAGACATAAAAAACATAATAAATTACTATAATAACTGTACGGGTCACCTGGGTGGCTCAGTTGTTAATTGTCTGCTTTCAGCTCAGGTCACGATCCCAGGGTCCTAGGATCAAGCCCTGCATCGGGCTCCCTGCTCAGTGGAAAGCCTGCTTCTCCCTCTCCCATTTCCCCTGCTTGTGTTCCCTCTCTCTCTGTCAAATAAATAAAATCTTAAAAAAATAAATAACTATACATAAATTAGTTTGATAACTTCGTTGGAATGTACTAATTCCTTGAAAAGCACAAACTACCACAAATCACCTGATAGGAAATAAATCATTTGAAAAACCCCATCACTATTAAGGAAATAGAATTTGTAATTTAAAAATTCCCCCAAAATGGAATCTCCAGGCTCAGGTTTTTTTCACTGGAGAATTCTATTGAACATTTAAAGAAGAATTAGTACCAATTCTATACACTCTGTTCTGAAATAGGAGAGAATACTTCCTAGTTCATTTTATGAAACTAGTATTAACTGATACTAAAACCAGACAGAACCACAGACCAGCATCCCACATGAATACAGTTGCAAAAGTCCTTAATATACTATTAACAAATAGAATTCCACAATATATTAAAATAATTACACATCATTAGCACTTGAGGTTTAGCCTTCAGGGATGTGAGGCTGATTCAGTGTCAGAAAATCTGTCAATGTAATCTACCATATGACAGGCCCATTGGTGGGAATATAAAATTCAACAACATTTGGGCATTTTCTTAAAAACTTAAACACACACCTACCATATGACCCAGCCATCTTACTCCTTTTTTCCCCCCAAGAGAAAAAGAAAGCCCACGTCCATGCAAAGACTTGAACACAAACGTTCATTGCAGCTTTATTCAAGATAGCTGAACTATAGAAACAACCCTAATATCCAATAATAGATGGATGTAAAAAGTAACTGTGGTACTTGTACCAATGGAAAATTACTCAGCCATAGGGAGGAATGATCTATGGACACACATAACATGGGTTTATCTCAAAATAATTATGCTGAGTGAAGAAAGCCAGTCACAACTAGAGCATGTGCTGCGTGATTTCACAGATGAAAACTGAAAAAGTCAAACTGGTCCATAGTGACAGAATACAGATCCTTGCCTGTGCCCCCCGCCCCTTCCTAAAGGGCTCTAGTTTTGTTGGCCCTATTCTGTTTGCATTTAAACGTGCCCTCCTTTCTCCCCACCCTCACGGGCCCTAACTCTGATCCTGCTGCACTCTCTGGGACCTCATTTATGTTCCAAGCTCAGCTGCCAGTCTCACCTGCATCTCAGCTCTCCTTCCTAAGCTCCAGATCTCCACTTCACAGGGCCTGGTAGACCTGTCTACCTGGCCATCACAAGCATCCTCACATCTGCCACATCTAAAATTAGCCCCTGTTTCTGCCTCCCATGCCACTGCCTCTGCCTCCCCTATTCACTTTCTCAGGGGATGCACCAACATCCTCCCCACTGCCCAGGCCAGGAGTCCAGGTGTCTGGTACTCTTCACTCCTCATGTCCAGTTAGTCGCCCTATTGATAACTCTCCTTAAGTGTATTATCCATTCCTGAATAATTTTATTCATTCTTAAATTTCCAGCATCCAGCACAAATTCCTTGCATTCCAGCTACTTCTTTCCAGTTCAAACCACCATGACCTCACTCCCATAGGACCCTCCCAGCTTCCCAACAGGCCTGCCTTTTAGTCTTACCAATCTTTGCCCCATACTTTAAAGGAACAGATTGAATTGTACTAGTCTCTTGCTGAAGAAATCTCCATTGGTTTCCCATTGCTCTCAGGCTAAAAAGGGCAGACATTACGCTGGCTTTGAAGATCCTTAATTTTCTCTGGCCCCTGCCTGCCTCTAGCCTGATCACCTACCACCCTTCTGTGCCCTCTTCCCTGTGATACACAGCTCCGTCCCACAGCAGCTTCCTGTGGCTCCCTGGTTGTAGCCTGCTCCTCTGTCCTCTGGGTCTTTACTCTTAGTATTTCCTCTGCTCCAAAAACTGTGCCCTGGCTTTCCATTGAGAACTCTTAACTTACCCTCTGGCTGCAGTTTGGCTATCACTTCCTCTGGACAGCGGCCCTTCCCCCTATTGTGTGGCACTGCTCATGGTGAGGTAGCCTTGCCTGTTTTTTTGTCTCCCCTCACCCCTACCTCAACACTGGACTGGGAGCTGCTGCTCACACCTGACATATGGTGGGCATTCCCTGAATATTTGGTTAAGGAGTAGAGGAACAACCAAAACAGTCTCACCGACTATACCATAAAAACATACTTTATTTTTAAATTTAATTTGGTGTTAACTCTAGAATATTTTGTTTGCTCTCATTTCAGATTGAAGAAGAAATAAATGGCTGTTTGCAGTTTTTGCAATCTGTTTATTCAACATTTGGCTTCTCCTTTCAATTAAATTTGTCAACAAGGCCTGAAAACTTCCTAGGCGAGGTTGAGATATGGGATGAAGCTGAAAAGGTAGGGGGAGACAAAGTGCACACCTTCCTTTCTGGGAGCATGGAAACCACCGGAATGACTGCAGTTACCTTGCGTGAGGCGGATGTCATGCTTTGAAATAGAAATATTTAAATTGGAAGTTATGGGGTAAATATGCAGATTGTAGAACGTGGCTGTCCAGTTTTCTTCCTAATAGTGATAATAACACATTTTTTTTCAAATAGTATAAGGTTTATATCAGGTTTTTATTTATACTCTTTCAGTGTCAGTCACTAATAACCACTTTCCTAAGTTTTAAAAGGAATCCTCTAATTTGCAGGCACTCTTGGTGTTGTGTGCAGCTTATTTTAACCTGTTGCCTATTGAGCTGTCTTAGTGTGACTCATAGATACAGACACACACACCGATGCTTGAATCCCCTCCACAGTCACAGCCTCTGGTGCCATCTTCTCTCCAGACACACCGAGAGACACGCCTGTCACATTTCAGCTTTGGAAAACCAAGATTAAGGAGCTCATCATTCTCCTCTCTCTCTCTCTCTTTCTTCTTACTAAATGTGAAAAGAATACAGTATATTTCCTGCATCAGTCTTTATTTGAAATGAGGATGGTATTACGGCCAGACACCACAGGAGTGCCTAAACCCTGACCTGCCTGTTAGTCCACCTCTTCATGGAATACTGATCACACAGACCATGTAAGGACTTAAGAATCAGAGGAACACTGTACGGAGAGTGTGACAGTTAGTTTTCTGTTAGGTACTGAGGCAGGCAGAGACTGGGTAGAAGCAATTTCAGCTTGAGATCTGATTAGGGCCTTCTCCTCCCCTCTGTCCCATGCCCATCCTAAAGGCACCTTCTTCCATATCTGTAGCGTGGAGGAAGAAAGTCAGCCTAGACAGCCTTCCCCTGACTAGCCATATGGAAGTAGGAAGAGCAAAAGAGTGCACAAAGCTTGACTCTGGAATATCCTTTGCCTAGTTTCAAAGGTTACCTCCATGAATGAATTACAGAAGAAGCATTTAGGTCTGAAATGGTGATGATGATGACGATGATGGTGATAACACCTACTGCATAAGGTTATGGTGGGCTTAAGTGGAATAATTTACATGAGGAATTTGTCATAGTGCCAGGCACATATAAGTGTTAAGGAAATGTTAGGTGTTGGTATTATTAATAGTAGTAGTGTTATCATTATTATCACTCCACACATGGAGTGCTGGGGGCCAAAAAGTGGGTGAACCAGTTGTGGGCCTGGCACGGGGAGAATGGGCTCGGCAGTCTCACCGTCTTTTTGCTCTCTTTTAACTCATTGATTGTTCCCTCAGGAGATGGGAATCCTTCTACTCTGGGGAATTTCTCCCATGATGTCTACCTCTGATCTGGGAATCAGTGAGATGAAAAAAAATACACACACACACACACACACACACACACACACACACATATACATATCTATATTCAAAAAAAATTTTTTTTGTCTTAAGATGTCTCTGAAATGGTTTGAAAGAGATAGTAGTTAAGTCAGCTCCAAGGCCACATTGTTCCTGGGTCATCAATTCACGGTTACCTTATTTCTTATCTCAGATTGTGTGTAGTTATGGAACCCAGCAGAACTCACTGGAGCTGTGCAGTGTAACCATCAGATGACAGCTTGTCCAAATAACCAGAATGTCAGGAGCAAAAAATTCCCTAGATTTGAATGACGTGAGTCCTATTTTCTAGTAAGTTTCATCAAGAAATCTGTGACCTGAAGAAAAGCCACTTTTTCTTGTGAAAATTAAAATCCACAAGAAATAGTTTAATGTTCCGGCTCTCCAATTTTTTAATTTAACCTAAACTTGGTTATAGGGTTCCCTCTCATATAAATGTGAAGGGGGTCTGGGCTGCTGCTTCAGCAGACCTGATCTGGACTCTGCTCCTGGAATCTATGTAAATCCACCTGCTACTTGGAGTTGGAATAACCCCTCTCCAAATCTCTCCTGCATCTTACTTTTCCAGCATTCTAATGAGTCATTAAGATCTCTAAGAACATTCCAAGCCCACACCCACAAAATTTCAAGCAAATAAATATGTTTAGAGCCCAGGATGTACCACAACATAGACCCACAGTACTATTGGGAGCCAGAGACTTGGTTTACCTGGGAAAGAATAACCAGCCAGAAGAGCAGAAAAAGAGATATTGATTTCTCCTCTACTAGGATGCAGGCATTGTCCACAGATGTGAATTAGAGCAGTTCAGTCTCCCCTCAGAGATACACGTCCTCCCGTATCTTGCATAAATTGAAAGCTTTCTTAGCCTTGGCTGTTCCTACCAGGCCATCTGATCACTGTGTCTTCAGATGCCCAGTGAGGATCAGTGCCCTTTACTTTATGCTTTCCCCCTAAAACTGGCCCTTCTTTGGTTTTTTAATTCCCTGGGAGTCTCCTAAATTCTCCCCATCACTTAGTTGCCTTCTGCAGCACAGCTTCATTTTCTCTGCGGATATATCCCAGTATCTCTTCTCCTTGCAGAAGCAGTGTAAGGCAGAGGCTAGCCTCCCAGCCTGGGAAGTGAATCTTTGATGGTGGACTTCTCCAGTCCTACGTAGAATGCAAGCTGTTCTAGTAGTATCAGGCCCATGAGGGAGCCTCCTGGGATCTCAGCCAAGACCAGCACCTAACACACCCCTAACTGAGATCCTGGAGAAGACTGCCAGGACCCCACAGGTCAGCTTTCTTGATGACTCTGGCTTCGGACCCCAGGCACCACCACTGCTTTGACTTCCCTGTCAGCAGTCTACTACCAAATGTCAACCCCTTCATGGGCACAGATAGATTGAGGTGATGACAAGACTTTGGATACTGGTTTGGCAGTACTCTGGCCAGGGACTTAGGAATGCCCAGATGCTTCCCAGGGAAGCTATATCCATAGGAAATAGCTAAAAAACTCAAAGACACTTACATTAATACTTATACCCAAACACCATCATTTCTTGAGGGTTTTCACTACAGGCTATCGTTAAAGAATTTATGTGGCTTAGGCTGAAGATCAAAGTGGGCCTCCTGCTCCTACCCACTATAAAACATTAAGGACGCCTCTCCCCAGCTACATGTATAGAGGTATGGAAAAGCAAGAGACAGTGGCAAGGCCCTTCCTCTTGGCTTTCTTGCCCACCTAAACACAGAATGGAAGGGAGGACACGCAGTGGATAAAGGAGAAGGATCAAAGTCTTCATGCCTTTTAATGAGTGGAGGCCTTACCTACAAAGAGCTGGGAAGTGTGTAGGCAGAGGGGGCCTGCATTGGCTTCCCTCAACACTTGTCTGGAATTCACTGTAACAGCTTAGCACATTGTCTTTTAATTTTTCCAGTTACAGTGTGTATGAGAGCAAGTACTATCTTAATCATCATTATGTAGTCCCTGCTCAGTAACTTATTGGATATAAAACACACGCAACAAATAAATGTTAAGCTAAAATAGAATATAATTAAGATTTGTAATAACTTACTTTTTTGAGTTATGTGGCAAAAATATAGAGTACAATGATGTATAAGTTTTAAATGTTCTCTTCTTTTAAAAAAAAATAGCAACTACAGAACAGCTTGGTGGAATTTGGAAAACCATGGAAGATGAACCCAGGAGATGGAGCATTTTATGGCCCCAAGGTAAGTAGATTGTATACCTCAAAAAGAGTAAAATTTAAAGGAAAAATGAAAGCTGTCTTTAAGTAAACATCATTTAATTTACAGATTGATATAAAAATCAAGGATGCTATTGGCAGATATCATCAATGTGCCACAATTCAGCTGGACTTCCAACTACCTATTAGATTTAATCTTACATATGTTAGGTGAGTAATTGAATATGACAAGTAATGTAGTACTAATATGACAATCTTTTGTCATTTGAGCATTAGCAATGCAAAAATAAACATCAATACATAGACCAGTAAATATCTAGTACTGCATGTGCAATATACTCATATATTTTTTATATATATTATTTTCTCAAGTTTTTATTTTTCAAGTTTTTATTTGAATTCCAGTTAGTTCATGTACAGTGTAATACCAGTTCCAGGTGTACAAGTTAGTGACTCAAACTTTCATACAACACAGCTCAGCACAAGTGCACTCCTTAATCCCCATCACCTACTTCACCCATCCCCCTATCCTGTCCCTTCTGGTAACCATCAGTTTGTTCTCTACTGTTTCTTGATTTGTCTGTTTCTTGATTTGTCTCTTTTTCTCCCCCTACCCCTTTGCTTGTTTGTTTTGTTTCTGAAATCCCATGTATGACTGTCTCTCTCTGACTTATTTCGCTTAGCATAATTCTCTCTATCTCCATCCATGTTGTTGCAAATGGCAAGGTTTCATTCCTTTTTTATGGACGAATAATATTCCATTGTATATATATACCACTTCTTTTAAAAAGGTTTTTATTTATTTGAGAGAGACAGAGAGAGGGAGCACAAGCAGGGGCAGAGGCAGAGGGAGAAGCAGACTCCCCACTGAGCAAGGAGCCTGACACCAGGCTTGATTCCAGGACCCCAGGATCATGACCTGAGCTGAAGGCAGACATTTAACAAACTGAGCCACCCAGGCACCCCTTCCTCTTCCTCTGTATCCATTCATTGATCGATGCACTCTTTGGCTGTTTGCCTAGTTTGGCTATTGTAGATAATGCTGCAGTAAACATCAGGGTGCATGTAGCCCTTTGAATTAGTATTTTTGTATTCTTTGGATAAATACCTAGTAGTGCAATTGCTGGATCATAGGGTAATTCTATTTTTAACATTTTGAGGAACTTCCATACTGTTTTCCACAGCAGCTGTACCAGTTCGTATTCCCACCAACAGTACAAGAGGGTTCCCCTTTCTTCATATCCTTTCCATTACCTGTTGTTTCTTGTGTTGTTGATTAAGCCATTCTGACAGGTATGATGTAGTTTTGATTTGCATTTGATTTCATTGTAGTTTTGATTTGCATCTCCTTGAAGGTGAGTGATATTGAGGATCTTTTCATGTGTCTGTTGGCCATCTGGATGCCTTCTTTGGAAAAATGTCGATTCATGTCTTCTGCCCATTTTTTAAATTGGATTACTTGTTTTTTTGTGTGTTGATTTGTATGAAAATTCTTTATGTATTTTGGAGACTAAGCCTTTATTAGATACATCATTTGCAAATATCTTCTCCCATTCAGTAGGCTACGATTTAGTTTTGTTTCCTTCATTGTCAGAAGCTCTTTATTTTGATTTAGCCCAATAGTTTATTTTTTATTTTGTTTCCCTTGCTTCAGAAGACATTTCTAGAAAGAAGTTACTATGGTTATTGTCAAAGAGTTACTGCCTGTGTCTTCTTCTAGGATTTTTATGGTTTTGGATCTGACATTTAGGTCTTTAATCCATTTTGAATTTATTTGGTGTAAGGAAGTAGTCCAGTTTTTGTTTTTTGCACATAGCTGTCCAGTTTTCCCAACACTGGTTGTTGAAGAGACTATCTTTTCCCATTGGATGGTATTTCCTGCTTTGTTGAACATTAATTGACCATGTAATTGTAGATTCGTTTCAGGGTTTTCAGTTCTTTTCTATTGATCTGTTTTTGTTCCAACACCATACTGTTTTGATTACTACAGCTTTGTAATATAACTTGAAGTCCAGAATTGTGATGCCTCTACCTTTGTTTTTCTTTTTTAAGATTGCTTTGGCTATTTGGGTTCCATACAAATTTAGGATTGTTTGTTCTAGCTCTGAAGAATGCTGTTGGTATTTTGGTAGGGGTTGCATTACATGTGCAGATTGCTTTGGGTAGTATGGACATTTTAACAATATTTGTTCTTCCAATCTATGAGCATGGAATGTCTTTCCATTTCTTTTTGTCACCTTCAACTTCTTCCATCAGTGTTTTATAGTTTTCAGAGTACAGGTCTTTCATCTCTTTGGGCAGGTTCATTCTTGGGTATCTTATTGTTTTTGGTGCCATTGTAAATGGGATTGATTCCTTAATTTTCTGCCGCTTTATTATTAGTGTATAGAAATGCAACAGATTTCTGTACATTGATTTTATATCCCATGCATTTGCTGAACTCATGTATCAGTTCTAGCAGTTTTTTGGTGGATTCTTTGGGGTTTTCTACACAGAGTATCATGTAATCTGTAAATTGTGAAAGTTTTACTTCTTCCTTGCTAATTCGAATGCCTTATATTTCTTTTTGTCATCTGATTGCTGAGGCTAGGACTTCCAGTACTCTGTTGAATAAAAGTGGTGAGAGTGGACATCCCTGTCTTGTTCCTGACTGTAGAGGAAAAGCACTCATTTTTTCCCTATTAAGGATGATATTAGCCATAGGTTTTTCAAATATGGCCTTTATGATGTTTCCTCTAAACCTACTTTATTCACTTTTTTTTAATCATGAATGGGTATTGTACTTTGTAAAGTGCTTTTTCTGCATCTATTGAAATAATCACATGGTTCATATTCCTTTCATTAATGTGATGTATCATGTTGATTGATATGTGAATATCGAACCACCCTTGCAACTCAGGAATAAATCTCACTTGATTGTGGTGAACATTTTTTTTTTTTAACACATTGTTGGATTCAGTTTGCAAATATTTTGTTGAGGATTTTTTGCATCTATGTTCACCAGAGATATTAACCTATAGTTCTCTCTCCTTTTTTTTTTTTTTTATGGTATCTTTATCTGGTTTTGTTATCAGAGTTATGCTGGCTTCATGGAATGAATTTGGAATTTTTCCTTCCTTTATTTTTTTGGGGAATAGTTTGAGAAGAATAGGTATTAACTCTTCTTTAAATGCGTGGTGGAATTTACCTGTGAAGCCATCTAGTACTGGACTTTTGTTTGTTTGGAATTTTTCATTACTGATTCCATTTCTTTGCTGGTTATCAGTCTGTTCAAGTTTTCTATTTCTTCCTGTTTTAGTTTTGGTGATTTATATGTTTCTAGAAATGTATGCATTTCTTCTAGGTTGTCCAATTTGTTGGCATATAGTTTTTCATAATGTTCTCTTATAATTTGTTTTATTTTTGTGGTGTTGGTTGATATTTCTTCTCTCTCACTTGTGATTTTATTTATTTGGGTCCTTTCTCTTTTCTTTTTGGTAAGTATAACCAGAGGTATATTAATTTTATTAATTTTTTTAAAAAATCAGCTCTTAGTTTCATTGATCTGTTCTATTGTTTCAGTTTCTATATCATTTATTTCTGCTCTAATCTTTATTATTTCCTTCTGCTGGTGTTAGGTTTCCTTTGTTCTTTTTTCCAGCTCCATTCTTTTTTCCAGCTCCATTCTTTTTTTCCAACCTTACATTAAGTGTAAGGTTAGGTTATTCATTTGAGATTTTTCTTGCTTCTTGATGTAGTCCTTTATTGCTATAAACTCCCCTCTTATGACCACTTCACTGCATCCCAAAGATTTTGGACACTTATGATTTCATTTTCATTTGTTTCCATGTATTTTTCAATTTCTTCTTTTATTTTCTGGTTGGCCCATTCATTTTTTTAGTACCATGTTATTCAACTTGCATGTATTTGTGGTCTTTCAGAATTTTTCTTGTGGCTGAGTTCTATTTTCACAGCATTGTGGTCAGAAAAAGTACATGGTGTGATTTTGATTTTTTTTAAATTTGTTGAGGCCTATTTTGTGACCTAATATGTGATCTGTTCTGGAGAATGTTCCATGTGCACTTGAAAATAATATGTATTCTGCTGTCTTAGGATGTAATGTTCTGAATATATCTGTTAAGTTCATTTGCTTCTGTGTGTCATTCAAAGCTGTCGTTTCTTGTTCTGTTTAGATGATCCATCCATTGATGTGAGTGGGATGTTAAAGTTCCATAATATTATTGTGTTATTATCAATGAGTTCCTTTATCTTTGTTATTAATTATTTTACATATTTGGATGCTCCTGTATTGGGTGCATAACTATTTACAATTGGTGTATCTTCTTGTTGGATCGTCCCCTTTATGATTATATAGTGTCCTTCTTTGCCTCTTGTTACAGTCTTGTTTTAAAGTTTAGTTTGTCCAGTGTAAGTATTGTTACACTGGCTTTCTTTTAACATCTATTTGTGTGATAAATGTTTCTTCATCCTCTCACTTTCAATCTGCAGATGTTTTAAGGTCTAAACTGAGACTCTTGTAGGCAGTGTTTGATGGTTATTTTTTTAATCCATTATGACACCCTGTGTCTTTTGATTGGAGCATTTAGCCCATCTACATTCAAAGTAATTATTGATAGATATGTATTTGTTGGCATTTTATTACTTGTTTTGTAGTTGTTTCTGGAGATTTTCACTGATCCTTTCTGTCTTTCATGTTCTGCTGATTTTGTTTGGTGATGTATTTGGATTACTTTGTCTTTATTCTTTACATGTTTGTTTACTGGTTTTGATATATGATTACTATTAGGTTTGCATATAACCTCCTCTGCATATAGCAGTCTATATTAAAGTGATGGTTGTTTAAGTTTGAATCCATTCTTTTCTCCTCTCCTCCCCATGTTTTAGGCACCTGTTTTAGGCATATCCTTTTTTTGTGAATTCTTTGACTGATTTTTTTTACAGAAATATTTTTACTGCTTTCGTGTTTCCCACCTTTATACTATCACTTTTGGTCTCTCTTTTCTACTCAAAGAGCCCCCTTTAGTATTTTTTGTAGGGCTGGTTTAGTGGTCATGAACTCCTTCCATCCTTGTTTGTGAAACTTTTTATCTCTCCTTCTATTCTGGTGGGGTCTTTGCCTGGTTTGGGGATCAGGGTAATACTGTCTTCATAAAGAGTCTGGAAGCTTTCCTTCTGTTTCTATTTTTTGAAACAGCTTCAGGAGAATAGGTATTATTTTTCTTTGAGTGTTTGGTAGAATTCCCTAGGGATTCCATCAGGTCCTTGGCTCTTGTTTTTTGGGAGGTTTTTGATCACTGCTTCAATCTCGTTACTAGACATTGGTCTATTCAGGTTATCGATTTCTTCCTAATGCAGGTTTGGAAGTTTATAGGTTTCCAGGAATGCATCCATTTTTACTCAGCCTTGAAAAAGAATGAGATCTTGCCTTTTGCAACAACATGGGTAGAGCTAGAGAGTATAATGCCAAGCAAAATAAGCCAGTCAGAGAATGACAAATACCATATGATATCATTCATACATGGAAACAAAACAAATGAACAAAGGAAGAAAAAGAGACAAACCAAAAAACAGACTCTTGATTATTGGAGGACAAACAGATGGTTACCAGAGGGTTGGTGGGTAGGGGATTAAGGGGATGAAGGGGATTAAGAGTCACTGTCATGATGAGCACTGATTAATATATGGAATTACTGAATCACTATATTGTACACCTGAAACTAATATAACACTGTATGTTAACTACACTGGAATTTTTTTTAGAAATCCATCAAAGTAGGAGAAGGAAATGTAGTGAATATTTTTGTTATATTGGAGAAGTTTCTTTCTTTACATAATGTTACTGTTAAAATTCATAAAGGAAAAAGACAACTTTGGGCATCTGGATGGCTCAGTGAGTTAAGCATCTGCGTTCAGCTCAGGTCATGATCTCAGGGCTCCCTGTTCAGAGGGAAATCTGCTTCTCCCGCTCCCTTCGTCCCTCCCCTCCACTCGTATTCTCTCTCACTGTCTCTCTCTCTCTCTCAAATAAATAAATAAATAAATAGATAGATAGATAGAAGATAGAGAAAGAAAGACAGCTTTGATTTGCCCAAAATTAAAAACTTATGATAGAAAAGATAGTATAAAAACGGGCAAAGGACAAGTAAATAAATGTGCTTGGAAGAAGTATTTTCAATTTCCCACATTAGAAAAGGAGTTAATTTCCTTAATGTATCTTTATATATTTGTTTACTGTATATATATGTGTGTGTATGTGTATATATACATATATATATATAAAATACTATATATAGACACTTTTGCACATATATGTTTAAAAATTATCACCCCCACTCCAACTAGACAATGGACAAGGGACAGCATAGAGCTTTTACTGAAGTAAAAGAAATATAAGCAATTGGGGCACCTGGGTGGCTCAGTGGGTTAAAGCCTCTGCCTTTGGCTCAGGTCATGATCTTAGGGTCCTGGGATCGAGTTCTGCATCGGGCTCTCTGCTCAGCAGGGAGCCTGCTTCCCCCTCTCTCTCTGCCTGCCTCTCTGCCTACTTGTGATCTCTGCCTGCCAAATAAATAAATAAAATCTTTTAAAAAAAAGAAATATGAGCAATCATTGAACATGTAAATTGATATTCAACTTAACTAATTACAGCAGTGCAAATTTTTTTCAAATTTCATTTTCTGTCTTTATAACTCACAAATGATTCATCCCATGATTCATCTTTAGTGTTTATGAGATAAGAACAAAATAAGAACAAAATCTGTTTTTTTAAAGATTTATTCATTTTAGAGACAGAGAGAGTGTAGGGTTGGGGTGGGGGAAAGGGACAGGGAGAGAGAGAATCTCAAGCAGGCTCCCTGCTGAGCGCAGAGCCCGACCTGGGGCTCCATCCCAGGACCCTGAGATCATCGACTGAGCGGAAACTAAGAGTCCGTCCTTCAACTGACTACACCACCCAGGTGCCCCAAGAAAAATTTTGAAAAAATTATGATTTGTAAGATTGCCTGTCGTATTACTAAACTGAGAGTAGCCAGTAGTTTAGAATAAAAGATAATCAGTAGACTTATAGTAGAAATAGTGCCCTAATATTACCTTGCTTTTTCCTACATAATATACTTCATTTTTGTTTGGTTCGTATTATTATCTCTAATACATGGCACATTATATGCTTAAAGATGATTTATGAGGAATCAATTGTTTTTCCTAGTTCAGGAGAATAACTTTTAAATAGAAGGCAAGAAGATAAAGTTATGACTGAATCTTAAGAGAATACATAAATGTTTAATTTCCATCCTTTTAGTAAGGATGGAGATGATAAGCGGAACCCCGTGATCATTCATCGAGCCATTTTGGGGTCAGTGGAGAGAATGATAGCCATCCTGTCGGAAAACTATGCAGGGAAGTGGTAAGTAATACAGAAAAGAAAAACTGTCTATCATTTTGAAATATCCTATCTAACAAGATAGGATTACTGCAAAAAAAAAAAAAAAAAAATCGGTGGCTCCTGCATTGTAATTAGCAAGTATCCAAACACCGAGTGGTCAACTCTTGTTGAATCTACCAGGTCAGGAAACCAAAACAAAGAAGACAAAAGCAGTGTGGCCTAAAACTGTATCATTTACCTTTCAGGGCATGCGGTAGAATTGAAGAGTTATCTTTTCACCTATGTCAAGCCCTTTAAAGATCTAGTTGTGTCTGGTGACCCTGGGAGTACCATTCCACCTCCTGCTGAATGGCCATCCCTCTTTCAGCCCGTGTTGTTCACCTCCTGGGGGTCCCCAGTCAACATAGGGAGAAAAGCACCTAAACCTGGCTCAGAAATGGCTCTGAATGATACTTTGGCACAAACCCAATGAGGACAGCTACAGTACCACTTAGGAAAGAAGTGTGGCAGGGAAATAAGTGTATCTCACAGTCCTCTTCCCTTGGAAGGCAAAACGGCCAGACCCATGGAGTTACAGCCATGACTGGGCTCTGGTGACTGCTTTGACCTAGAAGTAATTCGATTGGAAAGTAGATGACAAGTAGATTTGGGGGAGAGGAAGGTGGATCATCACTCAGAATGGCCCTTGAAGGTGGGGTCACCCACCCCAAACCCTTACTGTGGGTTGTTTTTAAAGATTCAAATAAAGGAGGACCCATTCTAGGGTTACCATCAGCTTCATTCTTCCCCTAGAGACTGCTCTGTGGTTCACGAACAAAGTGGCCACTTGCGGATTTAGGATCAACAACATGCCCCCGCCCCCAAGTTCCACTTGGCTATGCCTCTTCCAAGGCCTCAATCTGCCATCAGTAGCAATCAATCCTGACCCCTTCTATGGAATCATAACCCTGGGGAACCATCAGCTTTCTGGTTCCTTCTCATCATGCAAGTGCCAGCGACTTGTCCTTGCTGGAGAAGGGATCAACTCTGGAATTTGCTTAGCTCTTCCTTCCTCCCATGCCTCTGTCAACAGCACCATGTAAATACTTACACTATTGTGTCAGAAACACAATAACGCTTCTGGCCCTGGAAGTAATTGTTTTTAGCAAAAGAAGTAAGGCGCCGAGCTGACGTTGTGAGATTTGCTGGTATTACCATGCCCCCGGGGCAGCTCGCCTTGCTGGCAGTTGAGGCACCAGGTGGCAGGTGATCCATCTTGTGGTAGCGGCATCTAATGGCAGGTAGAAATGCTGCAACCCAGCAACCCCACGTGGTATCTTCATCTCTCATCTCATTTTGAAGAAATTGACTGAGATCTGCTCATGCGGTTCAGTTCTGATTGAGTTCTGTGCTGCTGTTGCTGGTCAGGGTCCCTGTAGCTCCCATCGTTGGTCCTGGGCGCTGGATGTCCTGCTCGTGTCACTGCCACAGGTCCCTCCCAGAGCTCCATGTCTCTGCACCACCCCCACCAGAACTGACTCCATGTAGTCCTTCCCCCCAGGGACTACTCTGTCCCAAATCCAAGCACCGGCCTTGTACATGCCAGATAACGTGCCTGGACTCGAACCTGTCTGGGGCTGCTGGGAAGGCAAATGTCTAGGCGGGTACTGCAAGGTGGGAAACTCCCCAAGCAGGGAGTCTTTAAGAGGTCCTGAGTAGCTGGAGTCTGTGTGCATCCCTGAAGTTTTATTTGTGACCTTCGAGAAACGTGCTTAGGTATCATGGGGTGTCCGAGCTGTTAAAGTTACAGGTAAGCCAAAAATACAGATATGAACACACATGCTACCTAAGTATGAGTTAACACATCGACATTTCTTTATGGTTGATTCTGTTTTAAATACTTTAATGTAGGTAAGAGATGGTGGGGTCTTGCCCTAGAGTCGTGGCAGTGAATGTGCTCAAAGGCTAAAAAGAACTAGTGGGATCAGGAGATGGAGGGGAGAAGGAGGTGGTGCTGTGCACTCGGTCCTTCATCGCGCAGACTCGGGGCACAAGCTGTGCAAGCCATCGGTCAAGAGTTCAGACACCTGCCTGAGATGTGGTCGGGGCCTCCCCAAGGGCTCAAAATAGCAGTTGTTAAAATGTGGCTCCCCTGGGGATGGGGTGAGGACAGAGCTCAGAAGGAGATGTTTACTTTTCACATATCCAGTGTATTCCCATGTTTTCGCCTCTGTATTCCTATTTTACTTTTATCATTTGCGTTATTTTGCTTTTGTAATTTAAGAATAAATATATAAATATTCATAAGGTGCCGCCACATAGTAGTTCCCACTGCATTTCCTTTCACCCTCAAACGAAGTCCTGATGAAGAAATATTTCCCACATTAAACATGCTTATACCCAACTTCCCATTTTTTTTTTTAATTTCATTTTGAGATCATTGTAAATTCACATGTAGTGGTAAGAAATCATCGAGAAAGGTCCAGTATACCCTTCTGTCAGTTGTCCTCAGTGGCAGCATCTTACGAAACTCTATGCAATGTCATGACAAGGAAATTGACTTTGATACAATCTACCAACCTTATTGAGGTCTGACGAGCTCATAGGCACTTGTGTGTGTGTTGAGTTCTACAGAGTTCTATAACTGTGTACCCACCATCAGCTAAGACATAGGACAGTTCTGTTGCTTACGAGGACTCCTCGTGCTACCCTTTTATTGTCACGCACCTCCTATCCCACCCCCATCAGCATCCCTCGATAGCCACTCATCTGTTCTCCAGCTCCACAGTTTTGTCATTTCAAGAAGGTGACGTAAATGGAATCACACAGTGTGCAACTGTGTGTGACTGGCGTTAATCACTCAGTGGCATTCCCTTGAGCTCCATCCAACTCGTTTCATGTCTCAGTGGTTGGTCCCCTTTCACTGCCGATAGTGTTCCATGGTGTGGATGCACCAGTCTGACCATTCGTCCATTGAAGGACATTTGGAGTGTTTCCAGTTTGGGGCCATTATAAATAAAGCCTCTGTGAACTTTAGTGGGAAGGTGTCTGTGTGAACATGTTTTCATTTCTCTGGGATGTGCCCAGGGGTGTAATTGCCCGGTGGTGTGATACGTGATGTTTAGCCCTTCCTCCCAGTGGCTGACCTGTTCCACCTTCCCTTTCCTCCCATAATTCCCAGCTTCCCCTTTTGTGTCCCCTGTTGCTTTTTAGCTCTCGATGTGGTTTGGTTTACTTCCACACCACTCTGCTGAGTCTGCTCTCTTATGAAGTCTTACTTTTAAAAAAATCTTTGGTTATTTTTTAAAATCACATAATACTTGATCATCATTAAATTTTGAAAATATGATCTTATATATTTTTCAGGCCTTTCTGGCTGTCTCCTCGTCAGGTAATGGTCATCCCTGTGGGGCCAACTTGTGAAAAATACGCACTGCAGGTAAAATCAGAGATAGGAAAGTACATAATCATCTCAGCATGTCGTCTGTGGAGGTTATTGACTTGGAATGTTATTTGTGCCTTAAAATATTGCATAACTAATACATTACGTTAGCAACCCGAATTTTCAGTAATTGAGAGTAACATCTGAGTCACATCTCTGCAACTGGGTCAGAACTACTTTGTTTCTTAATGTTTTTGAGAAATTGGGCTTTTAAAACCTCTCCTATTTAAGTTATTCTTTTCCATAGGCCTCTCTTAAGGAAGAGCACTTGTCTGTTGCTGTGTAATAGAGAACTCCCAAACTCAGCAGCCCGAGACAGCAAACATTTATTATGACCCAGTTTCTGCGAGTCAGAATCTGGGAGCAGCGAGGCTGGGTGCTGCTGGCTCATGGCCCCTTCAGGGCCTCAGTTTGCGCTGCCGGCCCAGGCTGCCCCCTTGGGGGGCTCACTCGCATCATCAGTGTTGGAGGCCTCAGTTCTGCACCCTGGGGGGCTTCTTCAGAGGTTCCCTGAGTATCCTCCCAACGCGGCAGCTGGTTTCCCCAGAGGGAGTGATGTTGAAGATGTAGAAGCTGTAGTCTTTCGGCTTCATCTCAGGCGTGATGCTCCATCACTCCTGCCCTTCTCTGTGGTCCCATAGAGTCACCTAGTATCCTGTGGCAGAGACGACACAGGATGTGAATACCCTGTGGGTCATCTCAGAGGCTGGCTACCATAAATACCATCATAATGAAAGTGTTTTATTTTCTTGTAGGTATCCAGTGCGTTTTTTGAAGAAGGATTCATGGCCGACGTTGACTTAGATCATAGCTGTACACTAAATAAGAAAATACGAAATGCACAGCTGGCTCAGTATAATTTTATTTTGGGTAACTTAAGTTTATATTTTCTCAAATGCTTGGGGTTTTTTTCCACTTTAATTCCAAAAAACAAAATGGTTTAACTCTCTGAACATAGTATAAACTACGTGAGTATAGTATAACCACGGGAATGGTATAACTACATGAATATGGTACAACTATGTGATTATGACAATTTATTACCTGTCCACAAAGAATAGCCCACGGTGTTCCTAGTTAATTATTCTTAAATACTCCTTGTGGTTTGCTGGAAGAAGAATTGTAAAACCTCACATGAGTCCTGTGGGATGATATCACTAGCAGTAGTTAACATCTCAACTTAACAAAGAAAAAAAATGTGAAAATGATCTCATCTGTAGAATTACACTCTTCATGTTTCACTTATGTGACAGGCCTCAAATATCCTCCCTTGCTTTTCTGATTTATTACAAACCCTTGGGATTAATCAGTGGGAAAATTGCCAAATTTAAGGTGATCGAAAGAAAAGAATTTAAGTGAAAAAGTATCCATAAGACATATGAGTACTTGGATGCAGCATCTAAAATTTTGACTTTAAAATGATTCAGAAATCAAGAGAAGCTGATCCTGGCTGCCTCCAGGCATGATATTGTTATCTCCAGTAAGTTGAGTGATTCCGTAGAAGGTAAAATAAATATGCATCAAAAGTGTTTGACTGTGTAGTAGATACTGGGATGTTTCATTCAGGTTCCTTCTGGTGACAGAACTTTCACACCGACTTAGACAAAGACGGAATTTACTGGAAGGGTAATGAGATATCTCATGACACAGATGGTAGAATTAAATAGCCAGACCATTAGAAGAGTAACTGGAGGAAGTTACTCAACCTTTATCAGTACTGTTTTCCTCATTTCTAGCTCCTACTTTGTTTATGGTTCTTTATGCTTCTCTTGATTATCCACTATATTCCCCTTAGCTGGTCACCAGTTTCTTCCTTCCACATGGCAAGAGACAAGCCTGCATCATCCTACAGTAAGGGGCACCAGAGAGAAACTTTCTACGTACATTCCAGAAAATTTTGGTTGTCTGGTGGGCCTGGTGCTTACTCATATAGAGTCAGGGGATCTGTGAGACCTCCCTGCTCCATTTTATACCCCAAGACCACACAATATGTGTTCATGCAAGTGGACAAGAGGAGAGGGGATTAGATGTCATTCCTTCTCTCAAGAAACACACTATCAGAGGATGACTTCATGGTCATTAGATTGATAATTAGGGATTAATACTGAAGAAGAACTCAGTAAGACATGTGTCATATGACTGTTGACTTGATATTTAATAAATCACTCATTTAAAATATGTTTATTACCCTTTCTTTTCCACAGTGGTTGGAGAAAAGGAAAAGACAAATAATGCTGTAAATGTTCGAACAAGAGACAACAAAATTCACGGAGAGATTTCTGTAGCTTCTGCCATTGATAAGTTGAAGAATCTCAAGAAATCACGTACACTAAATGCTGAGGAAGACTTTTGAAGTTCTTTCCTGTACTTGCTTCTGTATAACCTTGTTTTGACCCCTAAAAATGCATTTTTCTTTACCGGTAGTACTACTTCTAAGAACTTTTTTTTTAAGATTATTTTCTTATTTATTTGTCAGAGAGAGAGAGAGAGGGAGAACACAAGCAGGCAGAGCTGCAGGCAGAGGCAGAGAGAGAAGCAGGCTCCCCATTGAGCAAGGAGCCCGATGTGGGACTTGATCCCAGGATCCTGGGATCATGACCTGAGCCGAAGGCAGCAGCCTAACCAACTGAGCCACCCAGGCGTCCCTTCTAAGAACTTTTGACTCACTGATGGGCACAGTGAGAAAGGAGACAATGAATTAGTAGCTGATATAAAAGTTTAGTTCATTAATGTGTCTGAGGACAAGCTTGGGAAATTCTTAATTTCCCAAATGCCTTGAGAGCCTTAAGTGGGAAATGTTATTTATTGAAAGAGGGTAATACTAGGATATGAATATTAGGAGAGGTCATTACTGAGATTGTGGTTTTCAAAAAATAGTCTTCAAATTAAAACCTGCAAAGCTTTTTTAAATATAAGGGAAAATCTTATTTTCTAGGACAATACATCTCAGGTATTTTTACAGTTGTTTTACTAAAGTTCACATGGAAACTCTCTCTCCAAAACTGGAATCGTCACTTAATTTGTTTTAATTAACCAACAGCCACAAAAGCAGCAGCTAGTACTAAATATTGGATTACTGACAAAGGACTTAGAACCTCAAATTCAGTGTTGTGGAATCTACTGTTGTTTGCAGTGTAGGTTAAGAGTTGGGTTTTAATGCTTCTAACTGACAGTTGTTCATCTGTAGAAAAAATAAATTCTTAAATAAAAGGCAGCACACAGTGTTTCCAGTATTTCAGCTATGAGCTTATACCACAGTAAGCTGCTCCCTTAGAGTTAAATTACTTTTTTCATGAGATGACATTCTACTGATTTACACTGTTAACTTTAAAAATAAAACTGTCCATTATTTTACCAGCAAAAATGGGTTCATTTTGGAAAAGCAGATGATTTTTATTTTGAGGCATGTAAGCTATCCCAAAACCATAGACAAGTCTGGAAAACAAAGGAGCGAAGGCTGCTCTTTCACAGAGTGAAGGGGGCAGGGGGGTATTGGGAAGGGCTGTTATAAACAAAAAGTCCACCAAAGTAAACTGGGAGTTGAAGCGTAGTGGCTTTTCATTGGCTGGGCTGTCACCCCCGCAAAGAGAAAATCTTTGGTCCTCTTGCTGGGGTCAGAGTACGGGCTCTTCCTGCTGGGGATGCAAGGTGCTTGTCTTGTAGTACAATTCTGTAGTCCATTAGGAATGGTAGGGCACGAGAGCTCCCCCTTCTGGCCTCCTGGCTCCATCTTAAATGGAGTTTCCTTCACTCCGTTCCACAATTCAAATGGATTTCTGATTTTAACTGAGAGGAATGCCTCACTGCTCAAAACCGAATTGAAATAGCTTCATGCCAATAGAGAATTTAGCTACCAATCAAGAAGTACTTATTGGGCGTTTTATCTGGCTAGACGCTGTGGAATTCAAAATGAATCTAAGACATGCTCTCTTTTCTCAACACCTTTTTTATTTAGCATCCTAAACAGTAAACAAAACTGTATTATGTATCAGACCTGTATGGTACGAAGAGGCGCAAACTGTGTGATATAATTTTTAAGGTAATATTTATGGAGGGCTTACTGTGTGCCAGACACCATTCAATATATTCTCTTCATTCATCAAAACTGCTAGTGAAGGAGTGGGGAGTCAGAAGGCCCCCAAAGAATCTTGTGGCAGGTGGGTGGGAAGGAGGAACGCAAGTCAGCATCTCAGGACAAAGTAGACTCTGACGAAAATAGGCGCAATCGGCCATCTGAGCACACAGGGAGCCAGAGGCCTGGGGGTGCAGCTCCCCTGCCCAAGGCCGGCCTTCTCCAAGGAGGGGCCCGTGCTTTGGACCCTCCTTTCATATCCCAGGGTTCTCGTCCCAGTACCTCTGGACCTGAATGCTTGCAAGGTATATTTACTGTCCTCTCCCAGGCTCAGAGGAAATTTCTGGAAGCGTCTTTAAAGAGTTGGCTAGTGGTGACACCCACAGCTGACCACAGAGAGATGCTAGTTGGGCACTGAGCAGGTCCGCAACGCAGAAAAGGGTGGCGTCCTTTGGGGCTGCCTGTCACAGCGCGGGGTGGGGGGAAGGGGGGGTGTCACGTCCCTTACTGGGGTTGTGCCACAACTTCTTCATATGCAAACAAGTACCGTCTCGATATGCAGTCAAATACGTCATCCCCACCTTCGCAGAGTTCCGAGCAGTTTTCAACCTCTCTATATACATGATGGCCAACTTCCCAATCTGCGCGCCTCTGACTGCAGCCACTTCAGGCGTGAATTTCGGTCCCGGGTGACCTCCCCCAGTCGCTAGCCACGGAAGGAGAAGGGAGCGCCTCGTCCGTGGGGAACTCAAACAATCTCACAGCGTCGCGGCCCCCCACCTCCATCCCAGCAGCGGAGACCACGACCCACACGGCTCCGCAGACCCCGCGCGGACCTGGCTATGCGCCTGCGCCCTGGGCTCCCCGGGGACGCGCCTGCTCACGCCCCCGTGGTCCGCGCCGACGCCCCGCCCCTTCGCCTAGTCCCGCCTCCCGGCCCGGAAGTGCGCGCGCCGGCGAGATGGCGGTTTCGGCGGTCCCGTTGCGGGCGCTGCGCCGCTTGTGCCGGGTGCTGCTGTTCCTCTCCCAGTTCTACATCTTGTCGGGCGGGGGTAAGTTAAAGGCCGGGGTCCACGCGGGGTCGGGCTGAGCGGTAGCGAGGCCCCAGGGAGCTGCGGGAAGCGTCCGCGCTAGGCCCGCGGACGGAGGGCGGAGGCTGAGTGCCGGGCGCGGGGCGGCAGGTCGCTGCAGCTCTGTCTTCCGGGGGTCCTGGCCGCCCTCTCCGCGGCCGCGCCTTCCCTCAAGGACCCCGGCTCATTAGCCGAACTCAGCTAATGAGCCCTGGCGTGGGGTTCCGAGGGCTCGGGTGTCGGCGGGGGAAGCGGACCTGGAACCTGATACCACGCTTTGTTCCCTCGTTGCCCATCGATCCAAATTGGTGTAGACCCCATTGGCGTTTCTTTGTTTAGTTTTCTGGGCAGTCAAGCTGTGAGGTATTCATGAGCAGTTATTGGCCTGGTGTGGACCTTGCGTCTCAACCACAGAAACCAAGGTTTTCCTATCCCAGGATAACATGTTTCTCTAATTGTAGGATCCTTAAATTTAGAGCAGTCGCAGCCGCTGGCTCAGTCAATAAAGGATCCGGGCCCAACACGTACTTTCACAGTAGTTCCCAGGGCAGCAGGTACTAGACATTTTCTATTCTAGTAAATGTGTATATTTATATCTAGTGGTTTCTTTCTTCTTTTAGATAAAATAACTTTACGGTTTTTTTGAAATTTTTATTGTATTTCAGGTTACGTGAACTAAAGACAGACACACAGATGTTTTTCTGTAGACTGTCTTGATACTGCAATACCTTTTGACGTTCCGGCCTCATCTTTTTTTTCCAGTTCCCTATTCCTCATTTCTATCTCTTTATTTTTCCGCCCCGTTCATCAAGATCACCTTCGACCTTAGTGCTTCTTTCCCTTTAGAAAATTTATTTTTCTTTTTAAGGCCCTTCATTCCTGGGCATGAGAGGCTCCTCCCAAGGCTGTGTGAAATGGAAGGATCACAGACAGAATAAGACTTGGACTCTAGGTGTGCATGAGCTACTGGGAGCTTGAGCAAATTATTCAACCCTTCAGCATCGCTTTCTTCATCTTTAAGGTGGTGAAGTTAGCCTGACCCTCTAAAGTCATTTTGGCTTTGTGATTTCTCAGTGTCCAACTTCAGCCACGTAATCAGAATAAAAGAAAAGATAAATGTTATTTTGCAGAATTGACTATGTAATCCAGTGACTTTAAGTTGGATCAGTTTTAAATGAGTCTTAGTGTGTTTTGCTAAACAGAACCTTTGTCTTTATAGTTCATCCCTTTAAAGTTCCATTATTTGAATGAACTGAAACTGACAGGTATTTTACTGATTGTTATTTGGATGTTAAGACTACTACAAGACAGGAGTATACTTGAATTTTTTTAAGGATTTTATTTATTTATTTGACAGAGAGAGATCACAAGTAGGCAGAGAGGCAGGCAGAGAGAGGGAGAGAAGCAAGCTCCCTGCTGAGCAGAGAGCCTGATGTGGGGCTCGATCCCAGGACGCTGAGATCATGACCTGAGGTAAAGGCAGAGGCTTAACCCACTGAGCAACCCAGGCACCCCCATACTTGAATTTTAAAGCACAGATTATAGAGAAAGCACAAGAATTTTTTATTCTTTTGGACAGTTTTGAAAGCATCTCTTCTTCCCCCAGGAATACCTGGAAATGATCGTTCTCTTAATTGATAAAAATATATTGTCCTCCTGGTAAGGTTGTCTGGGAAAAAAATTAGAACCCACTGAACAAGTTATTAATATGAAGAACTGTGTTGGACATGGGTAGTATAAAACTGTAAGTGGTACTAGCAAATTAAGGCTCTTTGAAGTACCAGTGTAGAATAATGATGGAGAACATTTTCTAAAGTTGGTACCCTGTTGTACTGAATGATTTACTCTGGAGGGTCAGTGTTGTGATTACCAAATCCGTGAATTCAGAGGAAAAGAATACTGGATTAGAAACAGAGATTTGGGTCACGGTTCCAGTTTTTTCACTCCGTGATCATGAACAAACCTTACCCTCTCTAAGCCTTAATTTTTCATCTTGTTACAGAGTAGATTTTTTTGAGGCCCAAACTTACATCCAACTTTGTGTGTACATTGTATGTACATAAGCACCTTTGATTTTCATGTTCTTTGGAGGGCAGTAATTGAATTCTTTGTACTTAGCTGTTGAACTCCTGCCCCGGCTCACACAACTTGGTGGCAGAACCTTGCTTTAATTGCAGGTGTCTCTGACTCCAACCTTGTCATTTTCCATTCCAGCGCAGTATTTCATTGCTAGCAGTCGTGTCCCTTACCCTAGGAAATTGTTTTTTCCTGTGGTGCTGATCAATGTTATATGAGAATAAGCTTCTCTCTTACTTTTCACAGAAAGTACTGATATCCCACCTTATGTGATGAAGTGTCCAAGTAATGGTTTGTGTAGCAAACTTCCTGCAGACTGTGTAGAATGCAAGACAAATTTCTCCTGTGTCTATGGGAAGCCTGTCACCTTTGACTGCATGGTCAAACCTTCTGTTACCTGTGTTGTAAGTACTGCTACTTACTAATTTGAAATAAACTCACTGTAAACCTCAAGCTCTAACTACAGTTTAGACTTGACCGTGGGGGAAATCCTGAAAGAGAGCGAAGAGAGTGCTCTGCATTCCACAGGTAATATTTTAGGAGCAAAAGTAACGTGATCAGAAGACTGAAGCTTCCATTTCCAGGTGAGGTTTGGTAACCAGGGTTCAAATGGCAATTTCTTGACAAAGGAAATTGGAGCAATTATCAGACTCCTTATACAGAAAGTCAGAAATAGAAAAGGCTCACATGCACTGTTGCCTATTAGAAATGACCCTGTTAGGGTCATCACACCTATATCCTATCTCTTGATATTTTGCCAGACAGGAAGGGGCCTAGGAAGGCTTTAATAGTTGGTGTTCCATTGAGTGCTCTAGGGATGCCTGCTTCCAAGCTGCTTGACTCTGGCTGCCTTTAGAATCACTCCTGGAACCAGCCCCAGGCCTGCTAACTGTGCATAGGGCCGGGAGACTCAGGTACCTGCATTTTTAAACTGGACCGGGTAAATTATTGCACATTCCCTCTATTGCACTCACCTGCTGGTGAGAGGAAGCGTAGAAATGATTAATGAAGTAGTGTTTTACTCTTGGCCTTGCCGAAACTAGCTGTGTGGCTTAATAATCTTTCTCTTGTTAAATGAGAGAAATGAGCGGATGGGCCCAGAACCGCTTTTCCTAAAGTGTTTCTGTGAAACCCTACTTTTGGTAAATGATCGTGGAAGAAGAAACAGATTCCATACAACATCTTCTCTTGCAGACCTCTTTTGACTTGGCAGTCCTAGTGTTTCTGTCACTTGAACAGGGTTCCTTCCCCCTCCAGTCTTTGGAACTTGGTCTGTGGAAGGCCTGATTGGAAAGTTTCTTACACCCTTACACTCTTTCTGTAATTTTCCCGGTGAAGTCTAGTATCTGTGAGGGAGAAGGAAGGCTTGACTTCAAAGGGGAAGTAAGATTTTGTGCTGTCAGTGTCTGAATTTAGTTTTCAGGAACTTAAGTATTGCTGTTTTATATTTTGTATAAGCACAGCAGAAAATTGAGCTTCAGTGCCAGATGGTGTTCTTGACTGCCCTTGAATTATTAGTCTTTGTGGCTGAATCTTGTATACAGTATTCTCCCTTGTTACCTGATAGTGAAACTTACTAATTTGAAGGCTTTTAAAAACGTTCTTTCTACCTGAAACTAATGTAGCACCGTGTGTCAACTATACTCCAGTGAAAAAGTGAAAAATGTTACCTCATGGGTCTGACAGATAGTAGGTACTTCGTGAAGAATGGGAAAACTCTGATGGTCTGGGGGAACTTTTCCAGAATTGTGGTTTGCCTCAGCGGGCTTTGATATTCACTCCCAGCACTGGTTACTGAGTGAGACAGGATTCTCAGTTTCTTCCTTCTTTAGATGTTTCCAACATAAACAGTTTCATTTAGTAGGAAATAGCAGAAGATAGGAAAAAGAACAAAGAGAGAAGTTGCAGAGCTTAAGGGAAGTTTCTGAACTCCTCGGTCATGGTGCCTGCTGCCTGTTGCCGTCCTCAGCCCCTGGCCGAGATGTGTCCTGGGCGGGACTTTTTCTCTCCTCCTCCTCCTCCTCCTCCTCCAGGAGCTTTCACATCACCTGCCTCCTCTCCTGGCCAGTGACCCTGAGTCCTGTCAAAGCCCAGGTACCCCGTCCTCAGGGGTAGGACTTGGAAATGTGCCCAAGAGAGCGTGGTCAATCTTGAAAGTGGAGAGCAGGAGAATACGTGAATTGGCTGCCTGGAGTGTGCTGGGACTGCTGTTGCCTGGTGAGCCAGGGCACTCAGAGCCAGGGCACTCACGTGTGTTTTCTTCATTTGTTTTATAAAGATCTGTAGGGTCTCTTCTTGGTAAATAAGTTACCATTTCCGGAAGGAATCATCCACGACCATCCGGTGCAAGCGTGCAGATGCTTATTTTCACTCACCTGCACGTGCATGCACGCAGGTTCCTCCCTGTCCCCTGTTCTTTTGAACCTAAGTGGCAAAAAAAAAAAAAAAAAAAAAAGAACTCTTCTAGTCCTTCTCTGGACATGCTGAATAAGGACCCCCAGGCTAAGGGAATCTGACCTGGATCTTTTACAGAAAGAAATGTAAAAACCCTGCATCCCCTGCCGTGTCCGATCCCTCCTGTTCCAGTTACGGTGGTAACTGCCCAGCCAGTTGATGTCTTCTGGAAATGTGCTTGTCAGAAATGTTGCTTTGCATTACTCGGAGAAGCTATCAGACTGCTAATGTATCTGAAGCGGGTGTAATGCCTTCCCATGGGTTCGGGGTTCTTAGTAATGACAGCTGTTTCAGGGAGGGAATTGCCTAAATCAGATGGTGCCTCCCCCAGTTTGGGTGTTATTCATAAATGCAGTTTTGCACTGATCAGAAAAATTAGTAAATTAATACTTTAGAGATGACCATTTAAAAATGATTCTGAAAACTATTACGTTATAGTGTCAAGTGGGGAAAAAGGATACAGAATGCTTTCAAAATTGCACTTACGTAAATCTGTATTATAGGAATTAAAAATGAAAGATTAAAAGTTGTTCTCTCTAGGGGCGCCTGGGTGGCTCAGTGGGTTAAGCCTCTGCCTTCGGCTCAGGTCATGCATGATCCCAGGGTCCTGGGATCGAGCCCCACATCGGGCTCTCTGCTCAGCAGGGAGCCTGCTTCCTTCTCTCTCTGCCTGCCTCCCTGCCTACTTGTGATCTCTCTCTCTCTCTGTCAAATAAATAAAATCTTTTTTTTAAAAAAAAGTTGTTCTCTCTAAAGAGGTTACAGGCTTTTCCCTGTAATTTCCAAAGGTGCAACACGCAGCATGTGCTACTCTTACAAGAGAAAACAACATAATGATTTTTTAAATTGAAGTGAAAAAAATCTACAGTCTTAAAAGTTTAGCACCAACGATGAACATTTATTGAGTCTCTACATGTGGCTCTTTCAAAGTGGAGAGTGATTTTCTGGGGGTGACCTGTTTGTTGATTATACCGAGTGGAGGTGTGAGTAGCAGTAGCGGCCAGGAGGTCCTGGGCCCCGGTGAGGATATTAGGGAGGATTTGCGACTCGGCCACCAGCCCATGTGTCGTGCTTTTGGGAGCACCAGACTGGGTTTCTGCACATAACTGGCAGCTCAGTGACCTTGAATAGATGTACTCATCTGTCCTTCCAGCTCCTGGTGACTCTGGAGCTTGATAAAATACATTTTCCCTTAACTTCTTTTTGTACCCATGCTCATTATGAAAAATTTAGCCAAGTGAAAGTGGTAAAATACGCTTACCATCCTGGAATAACCTTTGTTACTTTGATGTAAATTTATGTAGATTTTTTCCCTTAGGCATATATATTTTGGGGCGTGTGTTTTTATGATGATAGGATCCTACCGTATATGTTTGTTTTGCATACATACTGGTTTGGTACCTATTTTCCTCCCACCTTCTGCTGGTATTATTCACAAGTCTTTTAGGATCTTTGTGCCTTGTATTATTATTGACATATTCATGAACTGTTATGATTGATTCACTCTGTGTCCTTGGGCATACAGGATCAAGACTTCAAATCCCAAAGGAACTTCATCATCAACATGACTTGCAGGTTTTGCTGGCAGCTTCCAGAAACCGATTACGAGTGTTCCAATTCCACCAGCTGCATGACGGTGTCCTGTCCCCGGCAGCGGTACATGGCCAACTGCACTGTGCGGGACCACGTTCATTGCCTGGGTGAGTTGGAGTTCAAGGAGACTCATGAGCAAAATACTTTTCTTTAAGCTTATGTATGGAACTTTAATTAGCAGTTTGAGAATGAAATTTAAATTTTTTTTTTTTTAAGATTTTATTTTTTTATTTGAGAGAGAGAGATTGAGCACGAGCAGAGTGAGGGGCAGAGGGAAAAGCAGGCTTCCAGTGTGGGGCTCGATCCCAGGACTGTGGGATTGTGACTGAGCTAAAGGCAGACGCTTAACTGACTGAGCCACCCAGGTGCCCCTATTTATTTATTTTTAAGATTTTTATTTATTTGAGAGAGGGGTAGCGTGAGTGAGGAAAGAGAAAGAATCTGAAGCAGATTCTGCACTAAGCGCAGACCCGATGTGAGGCTCATTCCCAGCACCGTGACATTACGACCTGAGCCGAAACCAAGAGTCAGACGCTTAAGTGACTGAGCCACCCAGGCGCCCCAAATTTAAACTGTTTAAATCAGAAACATTTATTGGCACTTTCTGGTTACAGCAGGCCTCGTTAATAAACTCAGTGGTGACAGATGGTAGCTACACTTGTGGCCGGCGTGGCGTAACAGAGTTGTTGAATTGCTTCCTGTGTACACCTGACACTAATATAACATGGTGTGTCCACTGAAAGATAAAAAATAAACTCAATGAACTAAAAAAAAAATCCAGAAAATATGCCATTCTCGTATCTTTTAAAATGTAGTATTTGCTAACGGAAGAAGGAGTGTGTAAGGTGTGAAGCGTGACATGTAGTAACGTTTTCCCCAAACAGCCAACGAGAGCGGTGTGCTGGCACCGCAGCTGAGTGCTCTCCTGCCCCGGCTTGCCCCGTCTGCTCTCGAGAGGGGACCACCTGTGGATGAACTTTCTGATCATTTGCTTTTCTTTACATTTTGTGTAGTTCTAGCACATGTAAATAATAACATGTGAGACATTAGTCAGTAGGGCGTGTTTTAGACTTCTGTAAAATAGTCGTCTGTTTATGGTCTGTCCTTTCTCTTTTCCTCTCAACTTTATGGCTCTAAGATGATCCATGTGTCTTCTTTACTTATTGTTTTTTGCTTCTGTATAATAATCTGTTGTAAGATTCTATCATAGTTTCTTTCTTCTATGTATTTGGGTTATTTGCAGTTTTTTGCTTTCCCAGGCTGTGGTGCTCTTAGAGTTTTGTACACACCTCCTGCTTGTACGTGTACGGGCGCATGTCTAGCGATATACTCTCTAGCATGTATTATTTCCCAAAATGCTTGAACAGTTCCCTTGCCACCGTTGGTGCATAACTGTTCTTGATGCATATGCTCTCCAATACTTACTATTCAAAAGTATTGTCTTTTTCTTAAAGATTTCTGGGAATTCTTTTATATTTTGGATAATAACCTTTTAGTGTGCCTGAAATTCTTTCCCAGATTTTAAATAACCCCCTCCCCCACTTTTTTGGGGTATCTTTTGGATAGAGCTTGACTTTTTTTTTTTTTTTTAAACCATAGCCTTTTTATTTCCTATACTTTCTTTTAAAATTTGGAAGTTTGCTCTTTCACAGAGAGGCCTGTAATCCATGTGTAATTGCTTTCGGTGTATGTTGTAAAGTAGACTCGGGTCTCCTTTTTTCCCCACAGGGATAGCCAGTTGTCTCCAATCAGTGTGTGCCCTGTGTCCCACAAGAAGTGTTTCTGTGTGCCTGGGCTGAGCTCTGTCTCCTTTCCCCTTTGCTTGATTTATCTGTTTGATAAATAAGACCACATTGTTTTATTTACCCTAAACTTCACCTAAGTCCTGATAGCTTCACGTACTTAGAGCTGTAACCCTTACTTAACTGACTTAAGCATTAAGTGTATGCTTATCAATGGTAAGGACTAACTTTTTACCATTCACTGTAGCAAACTTATTGTAGAGAGAGTTGACTTTTAGATTTTAAATTACAAGGCCACTAGTCTCTTTGTAAGAATATTTTTATACTGAGTGTTTTCCCTTTTTTTAAGGTAACCGTACCTTTCCAAAGATGCTGTACTGCAACTGGACTGGAGGTTATAAGTGGTCTACTGCTCTGGCTCTGAGGTGAGCTTGGCTACGAGCCAGTTAAGGATGCTGTTCGGGTTTCGTGGGATCAGTGGAATCTTCCAGATGTTGAGCTCAGCCGAGTCTCTCCTTAGAGAAACTTAGAAAGCTTAGATTCTTTCATTGTGTGAGGGAGGCCCTAGGAAACATGGCTGCAGGAAGTCATTTAGATGATCAGACCAGTACCTTCATGGACATTAATGGCAGGATGTTTGCTTTTCTCCCAAGATGTCTGCACATTCTAGAGATGCCCATTGGAGTCATTATTACAGATTAGAACCAGTCAGGGTTTCCCATCCTGGGTGTACTGTGAGTTAGTAACATGGTATATACTATTTAAAATAGGTGGGTTTATGATTTGTAGTTTTAATTTTTAGTAACTTCATCCTTTATTATAAAAACTAACATATGCTCCATCCTAAAAACTGGAAAAATTGAGATAAAATAAAACATGAAAAATCACCTCTAATTTCACCATCCAGAGATAATTGTGGACTTAGAATTTTAACATAAAAATGTGCTTGAATTTGTTAAACTTTATAGCAGTTTGGGGGGAAAAACTACCAATTCTTACCCCCAGAGGGAAGGGCAGGTTGTGATGCTGGTTATTCACTAATTAAAAAGTCAGGGCATCTACAGTTGAAGGTTTGGTGCTAGAGCCCGAGACCCTGTGGGCTGTAGTGTGACACTCAAAGGGTTTGTCACCTTCGTCACTGATGACATCCAGTCCAAATAATTCTTTGCTGTGGGGCCAGTAGGGCGGTTAGCAGCATCTCTGGACTCGACTGGCTAGGTACCTCTGGCACTCCACGGGGTGATAATCAAAAATGCCTTCAGAGACTCCCAAGGTGCCCCTTGTTGAACAGCACTGCTCTAGGGTTTGGGCTGGGGAGGGGCAGAGCCTGCCTGGCGGGAAGGCCCAATTGGAGAGTAAAAGAATAGTCCAAGGAAGAAAATTTGATAAACCAAAAATGAGATTTGATAACTAGCCAAATCGTCTTTGTCAGCAGTCGTTCAAATGAAAATGAACAACGGACTTTTTAATTTTTTTTAAATAATCTTTTTATTTTGGAATAACCTGAGACTTACAGAAAAGTTAGATCATTCCTATACAACTGTCATCCATCTCCCCCTTGACTCTTCACATCTCACGTTACCGAGGTACATTTCACAACTTGATTTTTAAAAAAATAAGAACTGTTTTCAGAGCTCAACACAGTTTCTTTCAGAACATTCACTGAATGGGATAATGGCCAGGGTTTGCTTCAAAGTTCTCTGGCACAGGGGCGGGGGTGCTTAGAGACACAGCAGGGCTGGCCACATGCTGATCAGTGGTGGAGCCGGGTTGGGGCTACTGTTCTCTTCACCTCTTACTTTTATATGTTTGGAAATGTTCCATATAAGAAGCTTGAAAGAAGTACAATGGGAAGTCGTCCGAATATTGTTAGATCTTAGAATTTGAAGGAACCTTAAGAGTCACTTGTTCTTAACACTCCATTTTTGGAGATGACTGACAGAGTTCAGATGACTTGATCTGGGGCCCGTGGTAGTGGGCTTCCTCGCGACCCCACCACCAGACTCCATGTTTGTGTCCTGCCTGTTGAACTGGCTTCCCACTTTGTTCCCCTGCATGTGCCATTTTCAAGACTGGAAAGCAATGAGAGGGATGGATTACTTTTCTCTAAAAGAGAAACATTAGATTTCAGTATGGCGAAAAATTTTATGTTTACCTTTGACATTTAGACAGTCTTCTTGCCCATGATTATTTGGTGTTGTGAATTTGGGAAGTAGACGTTTGTGCCCTCACGAAGGGTTGTGATCGTTTGAGGCCCTTTCACATGCCTGACTTCGTGCTGGTATCGAGCCACAGCTGGCTGCGGCCGGCAGGTGGCTGATGGTCTCCCCTCCCATAACCCTTTGCTCTTGCAGCATCACCCTCGGTGGGTTTGGAGCCGACCGTTTCTACCTGGGCCAGTGGCGGGAAGGCCTCGGCAAGCTCTTCAGCTTCGGCGGCCTGGGCATATGGACGCTGATAGATGTCTTGCTGATTGGCGTTGGCTACGTGGGACCAGCAGATGGCTCTTTGTACATTTAGCCGTGGTTATGTGCTTCAGAGAGGAGCAGTGCTTTGAAGACTCTTTGCCGGTAGGAGTTGATGTGCTGTGACTAATGTATTTGTATGTTTTTAATGTACAGCATCTGTACTTTGCCTGCCTTGATGAAGGTAAAATAAAACAAAACAAAACAAAACAAAACCAAAAAAAAACAAAAAAAACCATGCTTGTCTGGAATTTGTTTTTATTTGCCTGAAATTTATTTTTTTCTGTGAAAAATTGAAACTTACTCATCGCTTCTCGGCCTTTTGGCTAAGATCAGGTGTAAAAAATACGAGCTTACTTAAACTAGAACAAAGCTGCTGTGATTGAAAATCTGCTTAAGTCCTATGACTTCAGTGTTAGATTAAGTCAGTATGTCACTTGGATCTCCAGCCTTGAAAAGATTTTCAGTCACGATTGCAGAAAGTGGAATGTGTGTTTATTCTTCAGCTAAATAAAGTTCTCTACCTGACTTCCTTCTGTAAGTTTTGGGGTGCACCATCTCTGGCCTGGTCTTTATATATGACGCTTGAAGTAAACTGCAAAACTTTTGTGTGTAATTGCTCTGGTTTGAATTTTGTTAGTAACGTATTTTCAAGAGTACTGGAAAGTTAATAAAACTACAGGTTCCTTTAAGAAGTATGTATAGGGACGCCTGGGTGGCTCAGTTGGTTAAGCGGCTGCCTTCGGCTCAGGTCATGATCCCAGCATCCTGGGATCGAGTCCCACATCGGGCTCCTTGCTCGGCAGGGAACCTGCTTCTCCCTCTGCCTCTGCCTGCCTCTCGGCCTACTTGTGGTCTCTCTCTCTCTCTGACAAATAAATAAATAAAATTTTAAAAAAAGAAGTATGTATAGATCTGTGTTCTGTATTAAGACGGAATCAAGTAATTGTAACAGCTCTGAGGTAAAATGTTTTATTTTTCAGAGCCTTACTCCATTTCAACAGATTCAATGCAGTTGACTGGCTCATTGACACACAGTGGAAGTGTTGAACAGTGTGTTTCAGTGTGAAAAATATTTTGAGTCTTTATAAATCTGTTGCAGATCCTTTCATGGAAAGAAAGACAGTTATTTCAAATGCATTTTATTTAAGGTTTCCTTTGAATCACTGAAAAATTCTTAGCATTTTCCTTTCAAATTAGAGTATCTGAGTATTACTTTTAAATATCTGTGTTAATAAGTAGGAGGCTTAACCAGCCTATCAGATCCAGAAGCTAGGAAATATTTTTTAGCATATTTTTGTAAATCTCATGGGGGAAAAAAAGGCATCTTTTCTTCACAAGATTATTAATTACAGTTTACCTATAAACTACAAGGGAACTGAACCGCTTTGGTGTGGTAACCTGCCCCTTACGAATGCTTCTTTCAAAGCTCAGAATCTCTTCTGAGGAGGGGTTTTCTCTGGTAGTTGAGTGACAGTTCCAGCCCTGGCCACTAGGTGGTACATTTCCACTATGTTGAGGGTAACTGGTTCTTTCCTAGGAACGCGAGCAGGGGCACAGAGCGTGGGCAGTGCTTCAGATGGGAGCAGCCTAGTTTGCACGGACCTTTCTTTTCCAGGGCAGACACACTTTCTCATCCGTCATGGGTACACGAGACTCTGGGCTGAGTTGCTCCTTCTTCAGCAGGCTTCTGTTCAGACAAGGAAGCAGCTCCCTTGCTAGCTGTGTAAGAATTTCCCCCTGAATCTCCTCAGTAGTTCGCTCTACACAGAAGAGGCTCGCGGACGTTGCCCTGTCGAGCTGGCCTGAGGAGCCAGGGCAGCGGTGGGAGTCAGCGGCTGCGCTCAGTGCTCGCCAGGAGGCGGGTAGCGGCTGCTTTGCCAGTTGAACATCTTTACGGCTTTGGGGCCTGAGCTCAGTCATGAAGTTCCAGTGTTTGAAAGGTTCAGAATCCATGAAAGGAGACACAGAAATGAAATTGCTCTCAAATGCTGGTAAACTTTTAGAAGGGGATGGTCTTGGGCACCTAGAAACTATAAGCAAATCAGGGATGCTTGCTATCCAGGATTTGGTGGAGCTGATGACCTCCGTGACAGAGAACTAGCAAGAAAAGGAAGAGATTTCCAAATGCAGTCTAAACAGATTTGTGAATGATGAGTTCAAACATGGCCCCTAAAAACCAAACAAAAAACAAAAAAATGAAAAAAAAACCTAGGCTTTCCAAGGGCACCAGAGAGGGTAGGTGTGATCTCTAGAAAATTCCATGGACCTCTGCTGGCGACAAAAAGGTCATTGTTGGGTCTGACCTTCAGGCTCTGGGCTTGTGTGCTGTGAGCTCAGACTAGGGACTGTTAAAAATCCCGAACAGGTAGGACTGTATCAGTCATCGCCCTCTATTGACGGTTTTCTGGAAATTCAGAATTTTATCACTGCGGCATGCCTTATGTCACTACTTCATCCTAAGAATCTCTCCCTTGCTTTGGCAGAGCTCTACCGCTCGCCTTCGTAATTCCGCCTGGGCAGGTGCTGTGTTCTTTATTTCTGTCTCCCTCACTGTCCAGAGCACAGCGTCTTGCACACTGAGGCTCACATATATTTGCTGGCTGAGTTAATGCCGTGGGTGCCTCAGAGGTACCGCAGGACTTGAGCTCCTCCAGGGAGTGCAGCTGAGGTGGCTGCTGGGAGGCAGTGCACAGCAGTTGGACTTTGAGTAAATATTGGCTGTAACACCATGTTAATCTGGTTTCTGCAAATTGCTGAGGAACAGCTCTGGTTTATGGTGCTTATAAAAAGGGATTTAAAAAAAAAACATCTTAATATTTCAAGATCTTAAACTGTCTTCTCTTTGCCACAGTCTTTAATACTTTCTGCCAGAATTGCATTTATTTTTGGCATATCATCAGCTAAGGAATTTGCAAATGATTTTAACTCCTCCCGTAAGCAAAGAGTGGAAAATGAGCTATATCTGATGCAGCTTCTCAAATACAGCATCAGGACCTTAAAAACGAAGGCAGGTTCCTTCCCTTTCTGCTCTGAAGCTTCCTTTCTGTCCATGCTGTGTCTCCTGGAAGGGTCACAGAATGTTAGGGTGTTAATTTTGTGTTAAGTTAATTTTGTGACCTAGATGAATTTGGTATAAATATCTCGATTTGGAGTGTTGACATTATCTTCTACAAACACATTTTTATGCAAAATAAGGAAGCTTTGATTGAGACACTTGGACATAATTTACTAAGTAAGATGCTCTATGGGGCAGGGCTCTGGTTCTGTGCTAGAGTCCCCTTTGTGGTCCCCACCTGGCACACAGTAGGTGCACAGTGACTGTTCAAAGAGTGAATAATGGAGGATCTCTGGGAGTAAGACAAATCCCTAAAAGTACTGCTAGGAATGTCTGGACAAAGTGGTGGAGTGCAGCTGGCTTACAACAGCTCCCTTTCAAAAAATGCCTGATGACACAAACACGAGCAAGTAAAAACTGGCACTTCCTTCCTGCAAAAAACAAACATAACCCATCAGCAACAAGGAAAAAGACAACCAAATGTCAAAAATGTCAAAAAATGGTCAGAGAAGAAAAAAAAAATGTGGCTCAAGTCTGCCAGGCTACTCCTGCAAATCGTCCTGGTAAGTCCTCAAAATCCAGCAACTGACTGGCAAGAGAAACAGATCGATTTGGGGAAGGGGACTATCCTTGTCCTTCCCTGGTTACTGCAGAGGGGGGCGGAAAGGGCTGCTGGGAACAGACGGGAGGGGGCTTCTGAGCAGCCAGGACTGGGGGGGGTCCCACACTGAACCAGAGAAAGGCTCCAAAGCTCAAGATGACTTCCATGGGTCATGCAGTGCACTTCCTGATGAGAAGAGAAACAAGTAGAAAATCTTGGTCAAGAGACCAGAGACTAGGTATTCTAGCAAAGGTAGTTCAGTTGCCTTCCCTCTGGCTGTCAGGCCACAGAACATTGAATAGAACACAAAATAGGACTTGCAAATGGCTCAGAGGAGAAAAATAGGGGAATTTATTCACATAGTATCATGAAGTTGCCCACATTACACAAGAACACAAGAAATGACCCACCCCTTCATACCCACTAGGATGACTATAATCAAAAGTCAATCAGCGCTCCTGAGTGGCTCGCTCAGTTAAGGGTCTGCCTTCGGCACAGAGTGCTGGGATCAAGGCCCATGTTGGGCTCCCTGCCTAGTGGGAAAGCTATTTCTCCCTGCCTGCCGTGCCCCCTGCTTGTGCGCACTCTCTCCTCTCTCTCTCTCTTTCTCTCTCTCTCTCTCCTCTCTCTCTTCGTGTCAAATAAAATCTTTTTTTTTTTTTTTTAAAGACAATGATAGGTATCAGTGAAGAGGTGGAGAAATTGGAACCCTCTTACACTGCTGACGGGAATGCAAAATGATTGCATCCACTTTGGAAAACAGTTTGGAAGATCTTAAATTTTTAAACAGAGTTACCACGTGACTCAGCAGTTCTCCTGGATAGAGACGCCGAAGAAGGAAAACGTGTGCCCATTACAAAAACTTGTTCATAGCAGAATTATTTTTAACAGTCAAAAAGTGGAGACAACCCAAGAATCCACCAACTGAAGAATAACGCATACACAAATGTATATCCATACAGCAGAGTATTAGTCGTAAAAAGAATGAAGTGCTGATACACGCCCTAACTCAGATAAATCTCAAAACTATGGTGTTAGTGAAAAAAGCCAGTCACATTTCAGCAGGTGAACTTTATGGTATACAAAGTATATCTCAAGAAAGCTGGTTTTTAAAAAAGAAATGGCAACTGCCTGGAGGGTATGTATGAACACATACTCCCGATGTGAATTTGCCTCCCGCAGTCTTCACTCCTTCACACAAAATTGCTGCTGATCAAAGAACTCATTTCACAGCAAAAGAAAAGTGGCAGCAAGCATGAGTTGATCCTGAGAAAGGGGGAAATGTAGTAACCAGTACTACAGCTAGTAGCCAGGCTGTGATGTTAACCTCTAGGTATTTAAAAACAAACAAACAAACAAAAAACCAGAATACAAGCAACACTGCCTCAATTTTTTCTAGTTTCTTAAGGTGAAAGTTTGGGGCATTGATTCAAGACATTTCTCATTTCCTAATACAAGTGTTTAACGTTGTGAATTTCCCCATAAACTTTGGGTACATCCCACAAATTCTGTAATGTCTGATTAAAAGTGCTTTATAAGGGGCACCTGGGTGGCTCAGTGGGTTAAGCCTCTGCCTTCAGCTCAGGTCATGAACTCAGGGTCCTGGAATCGAGTCCCACATCAGGCTCTCTGCTCCACAGGGAGCCTGCTTCCTCCTCTCTCTCTCTCTCTCTGCTTGCCTCTCTGCCCACTTGTGATCTCTCTCTGTCAAATAAATAAAATCTTAAAAAAAAAAAAGTGCTTTATAAGTCTTCATTTGGCTTCCTCTTTGACCTAAGGGTTATTTTTAAAAGGGACGCCTGGGTGGCTCAGTTGGTTAAGCAGCTGCCTTCGGCTCAGGTCATGATCCCAGCGTCCTGGGATCGAGTCCCACATCAGGCTCCTTGCTCATCAGGGAGCCTGCTTCTCCCTCTGCCTCTGCCTGCCATTCTGTCTGCCTGTGCTTGCTCTCTCTCCCTCTCTCTCTCTCTGACAAATAAATAAATAAAATCTTTAAAAATAAATAAAAGTTAATTAATTTATTTTTTCAGAGAGCACTTGAGTGGGGGAGGGGCAGAGGGAGAGAGAATCTCAAGCAGGCTCCCTGCCCACGGCAGAACTGGCTGCGGGGCTGATCTCACGACCCCAAGATCATGACCTGAGCTAAAATCAAGAGTCAGACCCTCAACAGACTGTACCACTCAGGCACCCTGACCCAAGGATTATCTTTAAATTGTATTATTTGATTTCTAAATATATAGGAATTTTCAAGATATGGTTTTATAATTTCTAATTGAATTCTAGTTGAATTAAAACTAAAATTTTTGTTTTAATTCTTCTAAATTTGTTGGTTTGCTTTATGGCTCAAAATATCATCTGTCGGCTCGTGTCATGTATGTACTTGAAAAGAACGAGTATTCTACTGCTCCAGGTAATTGTTTTTATAACGTCAATTAGGTCAGGTTGGTTGATAGTATTTTTCAGGATTTCTACATACTTGCCAATATTCTGTCTACTTATTCTATCCACTGACCGAGGAGTATTGCAATCTCCAGCTATAATGGTGGATTTCCGTATTTCTCATTCTGGTTTTATCAGTTGTTGCTCTATTGTTAAGCATCCACATTTAGGATTGTGATGACTTCTCTTTTTTCATTGTAAAATGTATGTAACACAAAATTTACTATTTTAACTCTCTTATGTGTATAATTCGGTAGGATTAATAATATATTCATATTGTTGTACGACCATCATTACCATCCATCTCCAGAAGTTTTTCATCTTCCCAAATTGAAACTCTTCACCCCTTAAACTAATCCTTATTCCCCCACCCCCAGCCCCTGGCAACCACCATTCTACTTTCTGTCACTATAAATTTGATAACTCTCGGTACATCATATAAGTAGAACTAGACAATATTTGTTTTTTCGTGTGGCACTTAACCTAATGTCTTTGAGGCTCACCCATATTATAGCATGTGTCAAACTTTTATTCCTTTGTAAGTCTGAATAAGATACCATTATTTATGTATACCACATTTTGTTTATCCATTTATCAGTTGGTAGAAATTTGGGTTGTCCCTACCTGTTGGCTATTGTGCATAATGCTCTTGCGAACATGGTTGTACAAATATCTGTTCGGGTCCCTGCTTTCAGTTACTCTTGATCCCAGAGTAGGTTGCTGAATCACGTGGTAATTCTTTTTTTTAAAGATTATTATTTATTTATTTGACAGAGACCACAACTAGGCAGAGAGACAGAGAAAGAGGGGGAAGCAGGCTCCCTGCTGAGCAGAGACCCAGGTGCGGGGCTCAATCCCAGGACCCTGGGATCATGTCCTGAGCCGAAGGCAGAGGTTTTAACCCACTGAGCCACCCAGGTGCCCCTCATGTAATTCAGTTTAATTTTTTGAGGAACCTGTGATATCTTCTTGATGGATTGACCTTTTAATTATCATGAAATGGCCCTGGTAACATGCCTTGTTCTGAAATCTAATTGTCTGATATTAGTATAAATACCTCCCCTTTTATTTTATTAGTGTTTGCCGATGTATCTTTTCTTATCCTTTTACTTTTGTAACCTTCCTGTGTTTTCATATTTAAACTGATTTTCTTTTAAGCAGTATATATTTGGTCTTGTTTTTTCCCTGTAATCTGACAATCTCTTCTGTTTAATTGGGGGGTTTTAGACCATTTACATTTAACATCACTAGCGATATGGTTAGGTGTTAAATCTGCCATAGTGTTAGTTGTTTTCTCTTTGTTCCATCCATTCTTTTCCTGCTTACTTTTAGATTTGTTGAATTTTTAGAAATTATTTTCAGCCATTTTCTTCCAAAAATTTTTTCAGCCCCTTCTTCTGAGACTCTAATGATACAAATGTTAGATTTTACTATTTTATTGTCTCATGGGTTCCTCAGGCTCTGTTCTTTTATATTTATATTTGAAAGAGAGAGAGAGAGAATGCTCCAAAAAGGGAGAGCATGAGTAGAGGGGAAGGACAGAGGGAGAAGCAGACTCCCCACGGAGTAGGGAACCTGATGTGGGACTCAGTCCCAGGATCCTAGGATCATGACCTGAACGAAGGCAGATGCTTAACCGACTGAGCCACCCAGGTGCCTGGCACTGTTCTTTAAAAAAAAAAAACAACTTAGTGTATCTTCTCAGGTTGTTCATATTGGAAATTTCTGTTGTGTGTGGTTTTTAAAAAAGATTTTATTTATTTATTTGAAAGAGAGAGACACAGTGAGAGAGGGAACACAAGCAGGGGTAGTGGGAGAGGGAGAAGCAGGCTTCCTGCCAAGCAGGGAGCCCATGCGGGACTCAATGCAGGGCTCAATGTGGGGCTCAATCCCAGGACCCTGGGATCATGACCTGAGCTGAAGGCAGACGCTTAACGACCTAGCCACCCAGGCACCTCTACTGATCTGTTTTTGAGTTCACTAATTCTTTCCTCATTCATCTCCAATCTGCTATTGAGCCTTTCCAGTGAGTTTTTAGTTTAAAATATTGAAGTTACATAGTTCTCTTTGGTTCTTTTTTATATCTTCAATATATTTGCTGAGATTTTCTATTTTTTATTTGTTTTCAGAGTGCTCAGAATTGAAGCATTTTTATTATTGCTGCTTTAAAATTCCTGTCAGATAATTCCAAAGCTGAGTCATCTCGGTGTTGGCACATTTGATTACCTTTTCTCACTGAAGTTGTGATTGCCTTATTACATGACAAGTGATTTTTTATTTGTCTTGGGCATTTGGGGTATTGTGGGGTATTGTTATTTTTTTAACCCCTTCTGTTTATGTGTAGCATGCAGATAGTGCTTGGATGCATGTTCAGCTCCCTGCTGCCTTCACTGACTTTACCCTGACAGAAGTGGACCATTGATTCACATTGCCTTGTTGCAGATGGGAGTAAGCTAATCACAGGAGTACTTGAAGAAGCAAGCTGCTGTGATATGAACATATTTGGAGGGCCACATGGCAGGGAACTGTAGGCAGCTGTAGGAGCTGGGGGCTTCGGTCCCACAACTGCAAGGAATTGAATTCTTCCAACAACCACATGAGCTTGGAAGAAGACCCTAAGATCCAGAAAGGAACCCACTGACACTTGGATTGCAGCTTCGTGAGACCCTGGAGCAGAGAAGCCAGCTAAGCCATTCCAAACTCCTGATTCCCAGGTATTGCTCCAAGCTTTCCTATTTCTGGGATTTCCCAGTTTCTGGAATTTTTTTGATGAAAATTTTTCTTTAATTTTTTTAGAGATTTTTTATTTGTTTATTTGAGAGAGAACATGAGAAGGGGGTGGGTGACAGTGAGAAGCAGACTCTCTGCCGAGCAGGGAGCCTGATGCGGGACTTGATCCCGGGACTCCAGGATCATGACCTGAGCCGAAGGCAGTCACTTAACAAACTGAGCCACCCAGGCACCCTCTATAATTTTTTTCATATGAGGATACTTTTATTTCACCTTTATCTCGGAAAGATAGTTTTGCTGAATACAGAATTCTGGGTGGCAGTTTTTTCTTTCAGCACTTGGAAAATTTTCTGACACTTTCTTCTGGCCATCATTATTTTTATTATCATTATTATTATTATTTTTTTTTTTTAGAAAGAGAGAGAGACTGTATGTGAGTTGCGGGGGAGGGGCAGAGGGAGAGAGAGAATCTTAAGCAGGCTCCATGCTCAGTGTGGAGCTGGATGTGGGACTCAGTCTCATGACCCTGAGATCATGACCTGAACTGAAACCAAGAGTCAGATGCTGAATTGACTGAGCCACCCAGGTGCTCCTGGTCTTCTTGATTTCTGATGAGAAATGTACTGTCATTTGAATATTTTACTGCTGCAAGTGATAACTTTTTTTTTTTTCTGGCTGCTTTCAGGATTTTTTCTTTGTCTTCAGTTTTGAGAAATTTGATTATTATATACCTAGGCACGGATTTCTTTGAGTTTATCCTATTTGGGGTTTGCTTAACTTCTTGAATCTATACGTTTGTCTTTTGCCAAATTCGGGGAGTTTTCAGTCATTATTTAAATATTTCTTCAGCACCACATTCTCATACTGAGTTTCTGATGACATGAATGTCTTTTTCTAATTATTACAACATGTCCCACATGTTTCTGAGATTCTGTTCATTTTAAAAATCAATTCTCTGTCTGTTCAGATTAGATAATTTCTATCATTCTATCTTCAGGTTCATTGATTCCTTCTAATGTCATCTCTATCTGCTGTTCAGCCCATTCAGTGAGGTTTAAAATTTTGCTTAGCTTATTTTTCAGTTCTCTATATTTTGGAGGGTTTTTCTTAAGTCTTCTTTTTCTTTGATTAAGGTTTGTATTTTTTTTCCTTTTACCCCCCAGAGTGCTAGTACTTGCTCTTTGGAACATTTTTGTGGTGGCTCCTTTAAAATCTTTGTCCCATAATTATAGCATCTGTATCATCTTGGTGTTCATGTCTGTTGATTGTCTTTTCCCATTCAAGTTGAGATTTTCCTGGTCTTAGTATGATAAGTAATTGTGGGTAACCAGGACATTTTGAGTGTTGTTACAAGATTCTGTTTTCTATTTAAATCTTTTTCAGCAGGCAGTTAGCCTGTTTAGGTTCAGAGTGCATGTTCTGGCACACTTTTGTGGGCTGTGGTTCAAATGCCAATTTAGTTTGCTGTGCTATTCTGGTCTGCTCAATGTGGCTCAGAGGCCAGTCTGAAATGAGAGCAGTATTTGACATTAAATTAAGTTCTCTGATCTCTTGATGTTTCGATTCTGGTTGGTCATGTATGGACTGCTTTGGGGTCTGCTCAGGTCATCATACACAGATGTAAATTGTCCCTGTCTCCAGTTCTTTTTTTTTTTTTTTTTATAACCTCCCTACCCACCTCACTCACTTTCTGACTTGAAGGGGAAGGGTGCTGCCCCCCTCTTGCTGTTTGCTTAGTGCACAGGGGATAGTTATAGTCGTGTAACTACTACACCAGGGTGTGGTGGAGGAGCACCACCTTTTGCTGATGTTTGCTTAGTGCAGGACAGTTGATACCAGGGATCCCTCCATAATCTCTGCCGTGTTAGGGAGGAGGAGGGGTGCCACCTCTGCTCATGTTAGTGTAGGATCATAAAGGCTGGTGGCGCTTCACTCCAAAGTCTGCCCCAAATCTCAGGGTGGATGAGGTGGATCTCCTCATTAGTGAAGTGCAGGCATGGTCAACAGGTCTCTGCCTGTGGTCTTCATTGGGAGGGGGGCAGCTGCCTCCTCATTAGTGTAGGGCAGAAATGGTTGATAGCCTTGACTCCAGTCCCTGACACTGAAAGTTGGGTGGGGTTGGGGTAGCTTTTTGTGAGGAATTCCATCTGGAGTAGTGGGTTTCATCCTGTAGGGCTCCCTTTTGTCAAAGCTTTTGTCCAGAGAGAATAAGCTTCCTTTGGAGCTTGTGGGGTTTTTTGGTCTGTGTCTGTTGATATTTCTAGGTTGTGGGTGTCTCTAGTGCTCAGGAAGGATATATAGGGTGTTAACACACACACACATGCACACTAAAAAACCCAAAGAAATCACTGCCTTGTTTTCCTCAAGGTTTCTGGTCAGCCCAACTCCCATCTCCATCTCTTAAAAGTTTCTGATGGTTGCTTTATGTATTTTGTTCAGAGTTTTGGTTGCAAATAGTGGGAGGAATAAGGTGAAATGTGATTACTCATTTTGTCTGGAACCAGAAGTCATGAATTTAAATGCTCTCCATTCCTGTGTAAATCCAAGTTTCCACCTGCTATCATACTACCAGTAATAAAGAGTAAGACTCCACTTCTGATGCTGGACCATTTACAGCTTACAAGAGCCACTCCTCCTTCTTCTCTTTTTGGCCAACATTTGGGGCCAAGTTCAATAAGAAAGCTGATAAGAAAACCTGAACACTCTTGGTGGTGCCAAAAGGAGGTTCAAACCACACAAACCCCAGCTGGAGTGCCCAAACCCTTTCCTCAGCCCTACTCTCAGCCACAGTACAAGCCAAAGTCACTGGCCCCACTTTGCTCTTGCCATTTGGACTGGCTTGTGCCTGCCCTTCTTTCCTCAGGAAATCCCATGAATAATAAATCTCTCCATGTCTTTTTGGTGTGTATGGCATCATCATATCAACATCTCAACTATTCCAGGATAGTGGGCGGGTTGGGGAGGGCTCATCCTGCCCTGCTTGGGGTGACTATCAAGCACTCCTTTTGCCTCAAGAATTTCCTTTAACATTTCTTATGATACAAGCCTGCAGTCAATGAATTCTCTCAGCTTTCATTTGTTTGCAAATGTGTTTTACCTTAATTTCAAAAGATATTATCACTGAGTATAGAATTCTGAGTTGACAGTCTTTTCCCCCCCTTTCAGCACTTTTAAAAATGCCATTCCATTGTCTTTTTGTTTGCATGGTTTCTGATCAGAAGTGTTCTGTAACTCTTTCTTTGCTCTTCTGTGTGTAACTTACTGCTTTCCTCTGGCTGCCTTCAACCTTTCCTCTTCAGCTTGGAGCAGCTGGACAATGATGTGTATAGGTTGTGAGTGTTGGGGTTAAGGAGAGTTGATGGTGGTGTTGGTGGCTTTTTTTTTCTTTCTCTCTCTTTTGTTGTTTATTTTGCTTGGAATTCTTTGAATTCTTGAATCTGTGGTTGAATGTCTTTTATTATTTTTGGAAAATTCTTGCCTAGTATCTTCCAATATTTCTTCTCTTAAAATTATCTCAAAATTCTCTCTTTTCCACATAACAAATAACATGGAGGACATGGGGAGATGGAGAGGAGAAGGGAGCTGAGGGAAATTGGAAGGGGAGGTGAGCCATGAGAGACTATGGACTCTGAAAAACAACCTAAGGGTTTTGAAGGGGTGGGGGGTGGGAGGTTGGGGGAACCAGGTGGTGGGTATTGGGAAGGACATGTATTGCATGGAGCACTGGCTGTGGTGCAAAAATAATGAATACTGTTACACTGAAAAGAAATTTAAAAAATAATAATTTAAAAAAAATTCTCTCTTCTCCATCTGTGATTTTATTTTATTTTAAATACTTTATTTGACACAATAGCAGGCAGAGGGAGAGGGAGAAGCAAGCTCTCCAAAGAGCAGGGAGCCTGACATGGGGCTCAATCCCAGGACCCTCGGATCATGACCTGAGCCAAAGGCAGCTGCTTAACCAACTGAGCCACCCAGGCACCCCTGTAATTTTGACTACATGTGTGTTAGACCATCTGATGATGTCCTACCTACAGCCCTTGAATGCTCTGATTTGCTTTTACTAATTTTTTTCTCCTTGTGGTTCAGTTCACATCATTTATATTGACCTGTCTTCAAGTTTATTGATTTTTTCCAAAGCTATACTCATTTTTAAAAAATATTTATTTATTTATTCATAAGAGACAGAGAGAGAGAAAGAGTCAGTCAGTCAGAGGGAGAAGCAGGCTCCCCGCTGAGGAGGGAGCCTGACGCGGGACTCGATCCCAGGACCCCAGGATCATGGCCTGAGCCAAAAGCAGACGCCCAACCATCTGAGCCACCCAGGTGCCCCAAAGCTATACTCGTTTTACTTATGCACTGGTCACAAGAATTCTTCATCTATGATATCATATACTTTATTTCTAGCATTTCTATTTCACTCCGTATTATGGTTGGCTCTCTTTGGTGAAATTCCCCATCTGTTCCTGCTTGTTTTCCCCCTTTCCACCAAAGCATTACCAAATTTATTTTTAAATCCCTGTCTAAAAGTTCCAACCAGATGGGTCATCAAATCGATTGCTGCTGATTACTTTATCTCTAGATTGTTTTCTTTCACTTTTTTTTCGTTTAAATTGTGATTTTTTTTTTTTTATTGTGTGCCAGACATTGTGTGTAGAACAGTATAGACTGAAGGAAATTGCATTTACACCTGCGTATGGGCATGCCTCTTCCGCCTGGATTTTAGTATTCAAGGTTCAGCGCTCCCAGTTAGGAGTTGAGCCAGGTCTGGGTTTTATTGTTGCTATTGCTATCTGCAGAGTAGCTGACACTTTCAATTTCTCTAAATGTGGGATGCTTTTACATGTGCTCGTAGTGGGGACTGCGACACCAGATGGTTTCTCTCAGTGTTCCTGATAATCCCTTCACCTTCCAGCCTTTCCTACATGCCTATACCATTGAGAGGCTCTTTCTATACTCTTGCCTCTCCATCAGGAGTTGTGCTAAGACTTGTTTCTCAACTCTGGGCCATTGGTGAGAGGGGCCACTCTGTTATCCTGGTCTAGCCTCACCCTTAGATAGACTGTAAACCTCAGTGTGGGGCTTTCTCAGCATTCCTGCCCAACCTCCCCAGGGAAACTCAGTTCTGCCTTGTCTCTAAATTCTGCTTTTGGATGGAATTTTCCTGACCCTCTCCCCTCACTGGTAGCAGAGCTTTGCTTTTATTGGTGTCAGATCCTGGGCCCAAAATGATTTCTTGCCTTTCCCTTCCACCATAGCAATGGATTTGTCCCTATGTCCTTGGGGCAAGAGGTTTCGTACCTCTCTCCCAGAGGCAAATAGGATTTGCTTCTACTCTTTCTCAAAAGCAATGGATTTTTACCTCTGCCCCTCCCTCAATGTCTGGCTTTTGCTTCATAGGAGGAACGGATCCAGGGAAGGGGCAGGGTCTTGTGCCTATCCTCCAACAGCAGCTTGCCTCCTGCTCCTCACATGCCTGTCCCTTCCCAGGCCCCTGCTCTGCTCCTAATATTCTCTTGAGAACAAGTGAATTCTGATTCACCTAAGACTGAATTCCTCAGCCTTTCTCATTTACATCCAGGCCCACAATTGGTTTTTAATGATTTGCTAAAATACTAACTAATGTCTTCATACCTCCTGGTGGCCATCCTTCTCCTGTGCTTGGCTGAAGGGGAAACAGGTTGTGCACTACATTTCCTCTTGGAGAGTGTGTGCTCCCTTTTTGGAATTTAGCTTATTTGGTTCCCTTGTAACCTTACATCTCTGATAGGCTCAAGAAAAATTGGGTACTCCAAATTGTAGACTAGCCAGATTTTCTCATTTTTCCTTGCAGCTTTCTATATCCTCTATGGAAGCAGAAATTAGATGTTTTAAATTAAAATTACTACTCATTTTAATTTGTCTATAGTCATCTATCAAGAACATTTCATGAACTTTTTTTTCAATTATATCCTTCTATATTTATAAAATGTCTTTAAAAGAGTTTCCCAGCCATATTTAAAAGCTAAAAGCTGTGAATTACCTGCTTTTATTCTTATTTTGTAACCAAGGTCATTAATGAATATCCCTTCGAAAAAATTTGAGTCAACCACAAAATCAATGGGTGAATTTTTTCCTTTTTCCTTTAGAAGTTCTTGAATTGTCTTCTTTTGAATTTATATAAGCTGTCTGTAACCAATTAGGGCAGTATCTCCTGTGGATTTTAAGAGACCTTGCAACCTAGTTTATTTTCCTTTTGTGTTAGGATTGTTTGCCTGAGTGGTTAGTTCAGGAGTGTGCACATAATGACAGAACATTTTTGTGATTATTTAATGTTCAAATTTCCATGGCTGTGTAACAATTACCTCAGAGCTTCAAGGTATAAAACAATCACTTACTTTCACAGATACTATGGATTGGAAATTTGGAAAAGGCACAGCAGAATGTTGTGTTCTGTCCCATGATCACTGGGGACTGAAGCTGGGAGACTCCAAGAATGGGGATGGCTTATTCTTCACATGCCCGGTGCTTCCCCTCCAATGTGGACCCCTCCATGTGGTCTCTGCATGGGTCTGGTTGGGCATCCTTATAGCATGGTGGTTGGCTACACAGAAGCCGGATTCTCTCTTCTAGCCCAGCATTGCAATGTTACTTCTACCCCAGTCTATCCATTAAGTCAGTTACAAAGGCACATTCAAGCTCAAGGGGAATGGACATAAACTCCATCTCCTATTGAGGGAGTAGGTAGACTCGAAAAGTGTAGGAAACTTGAATTTTGTAGTAGATATTTTTAGGAAGTACTATCTATTATAATTAATTTCCAAAGTCTTTCATGAGATGGAACAAAAGAGGGAAGGGGGCTGGAAAAGAAGAGGAGAGGGAATTGGCTATCATCTCCCTTGGAGCCCCTTCAGAATACTTCAGAACTTTTGATTCCTGTTTCTTTATGGGTAGGATGAGAGATTAATTGCCAGCTGCTCTTTTGTTTGCAATATTGACAAGTGTCTCTGCTAGCAAAGATCCTACTTTGTGTTTTAAGTATTTGCCAGCCTGTGTCCATTTTAGGGTCATGCCAACTAGCTTCTCTCATCCAAGGCATTCCATCTCCTGACCTAGCCACACATGGACTAGCTGGGGGAGATCAGAAAAATCTGGGGTGTGTGTGCCCGGCATGAGTCTGAATTCATCACTGAAGTTTTTCCTTTCTCACCTGGGATTTGGGAAATCTTCTAGGTAGACAGTTCTAGAATTTGAATTGAGTTTAGAGGTCTCCTCATGTCAAATAAAGAATGTCCTGCATTGGATATGCGGGATTATTTTTTTTTTCTACTTGTTTTCAGATGCCCATCAAAATAGCAATCCTGTCTATGTCAAAATTTACCCAAAGTGGCCACTGTGACTTCAAATTGTCTCCCTGAGAGAAATAATGGCATTATTTGAGTAAGACTTGTATTGTGGAGATATGAAGTAAACAGGTATTTGGCCTGGTTAGGGCACAGACTCAGACTGAGATGATCCCTCAAGAATGGTGGTAGTTGGTAGAATGATGTGTATGTAATCTCCAGAACCTGGCCCAGAGCCAGCTGTACTCAACTGTGGAATGAAGGACCCTCCTGTAAACTGTGCAGTTGTCTTGAGTGTCGTTCACCTGTAAGAAGACATCTATAGAGTGAGGGCAGACACAGCCCTTGGAGCTGCTTGAAGAGGGACTTATTCGATCCACATCTGCCCTCTCCTTAGAGACAACCCCTTGCAGGCAAACAATACTCAACTCACTGAAGAGCTTAATGAAATATTTGGAGCTCAGACTGACACTCACCTTGTTGTCACAGGCAACCTCAGATGTGGCCTCAGACAGAAGGTTGACTCAAGCGGTGTACATGCAAGTACTATGCATGTATCTACCTGTCGCAGCCCACTAACCTAAGACCATCAGGGTCACATCAATGACCCAAAATGTCAGCTTATTTAGCTGGCTGCAGTAGGGGAGAAACTTCACTGCTGATGCGTCTCAACCCTCAGTGGTTCTGACTTACTGGGTTGCAGTAATTTTCCACATACTGCACAGAATTTCCAGCTGTGCATGCTCCATGGCTGTGCAGTGGAGGACAAGTCAGCCTTTGCTTCCTTGGGCTCTCCCAGCATCAGCCCTACTGCTCCCTCGGAGGTATGGCCCAACCTTCTTCCGAGCTACTAGTTGTGGGCACACCACCTCTCTCCTTTGTTCCCTAGCCCTAGCTGCAATGCTGCACAGGGTAGCTAGCAAGTATCACCACTACCTGGGCGTCCGTATTTGCTCTTTATCTTCTTTCCACCTTTCAGCTCCCTGTGTGAACCTCCTTCTGATTGATACACCACGTGTAGTTTCTGGATGTTTTGGTTTTGGGGCCAAACTCTGCCAAACACAACTTCTTAAGAAGGAACCTGTGTCCTTTCTGCTTGCTCTTTTCTTCCCTCTTTCTTCTGACTGGGATGGGATGCAATGACCTTCGTGATAGAACCACACACCGAGGAAGGCAGAGCAGAAAGACGGAAGGTCCTTGAGGGCACAGCTGAGCCTCCACCCCACCTCTGCCTTCATTTCCAAGAGGGAGAAACAAAATGCTCTCTGTTTACACCACAGTCTGTTCTTAGCAGCCAAGTACTGTTCCTAAGTGACCTGCCCCGTAGGTCCTCACACAGCATCAAATGGAACGGGAACAGCTGAGGTCTGGGCTACATAAGGAAGGAAATTGCTTGAAGAAGTAAATAATTCAATTAATTTTTTATATAACAATCATGGAAAATTTTGAAAGTAGATGATGAAACTGGAGATTTATAAAACCTTCGCTGGCCTGTGACACTCGGGAGGGAGGCAGGCAAGGGCCAGTGAGCCAGCTGACCCTGCACCCCTCTCTCTCCGGAACCAGAGTACAAGTGATGTGATAGAAATGGTCGGGCAGTGGGGCTTGATGAGGAGGAGGGCAGCAAAGTTGCAGAAGGCTTAGGCTGCAGAGCTCTCGAATACCTCCGTGTGGTCTTTGACTGCTCGGGGCCTCTGTTGCTTCATCTGTAAAATGGGAGTATTCTTAGCTGCTACTTCAGTGAGTTTATGTGGACACCAGATGAGACAATTTACATAAAACAGTCAGCATAATGCATGATCACTGCATCTGATGTTTATAAACCACTCTAATTCACAAGCAAGAAGATTGCAAACTTTGGTTTACTTTACTGTTACTTACTGTTATTAGCCGCAGTGACTCGTGACTGTTCTCACAGCAGTGACTTCTCGGGCGTTCTCAGGTGACAGTCACCGTGAGTCAGGGGTTGGTCCCCAGCTTTGTAGCTCCCGGCCCTCAGTTTACTCAACGCCCTTAGGGGGCCTGGCAGGAGGACTGTCAGCCAGCCAACTCCAGGAGACTTGCAACAGCGAACATTGCACCTGCAGGAGTTTCCACAGAGAATGGCCCACCCGCTGCAGGGGCCCCTTCCCTGGCAGGCTACAGATGGTGGGCAGAGGGTCCAAGCTCAGGGTGACAGTGGCTGCCACCTAAAATCTACCATAGAACATGGTGAGGTAAAAGCTAGCCAGTAATGACAAGACTGGATGGTCTTGAGCATTGTGGTGTATAAACTGCCAGAGCTTGAAAATCGGGGTCATGCCCAACCCCCTGAGGTTATGAGATGGGTGCGTGTGCCTGCCTCCCAGCATCCCAGCTCCAGCCTCCTTAACCCCTCAGCAAAGTCTGGATGGATGACAATGCAATCCATTAAGCCTCAGCCCAGCCCGAGCATTTCAATCGATTATGATGATGTTAACCTCGGCCATTTTTCTGTAATTAATCCCTGTGGGCCTTTGTCAATTGCTTCAGCCACACTGTAGATGCGAGTCCAGAAGATGCGGTGACCTGGAGCCCTTTCCTCTGGGGCCAAATGGTCACCCTTACTGCCGAAGCCATCCCGATCACAGCCCGCAGAATGACCCATCTTCCACAGGCAGCCCTGAGGTACCCGAGGAAGATTAAATTGTGGTCAGAATACTTCAGTTAAGGATAACAATGCTTCTAATAAAATGCTAATTTGTAAGTTTGAGTGATTACAGGGGTAACCCAAGTTATCTGGAAAAATTAGATCTCGTCGTTTCCTGCCAGGGCTGAATTAATGAGATGTCACCACCGTGCACTCACTCTTTTATCAAGATCTCCTTTATGATGTATAATCCAAGGTTGATGGACCTATAGCGCCCAGAGCCATTCATTCGACAATTAACACATCTGTCTGTGTTTCTACAAATCATGCATCTTCTGATACAAGATAAGGGGCCCTCGCACCATCCTGTGTCATCATCAAATACATACGCACACACTCACACACTTACACACCACGTCTCGCCTGGGTTGTAAGTCAGATTTTATTTCGCTCACCTGGTAGCGACTGACCAGATACACCTGTTGTGCACAGGAAAGTATTTTCCAAGGCCTGGCCTCACCCTCCCATTGTTTGGACAATGACAATGGCATGTGTTTATAAAGCAGCGGGGAGTCTATAAATGTCAGGGAATGCAAAGGGAGGTGGGGAGTGTGGGTAGGGAGTGGAGACCAGATTTCTGGTGGGAATGAGAGGCTACTGCTCCTCCCTGAGTGACTTAACCATGACTTAGTTGTAGCTCCTGTGTCCCACATGTTCAGACACGGGATGTTCGATCCAGGACTCTGATACCACCAGGGGAACCTGGCCAGGCTGGGGCTGCATGTTCGAATGCTAAATGATGATGTTTGGCGCATGTCTGCTTAACATCTGGCTTCCAGATGCGATGCCTGCCTTGTGCTGTCTGCCTTGAGTTTGGAGCGTAATCACGGTGAACAAGCCAAAGTGGGTGAGAAAAGGGCACTTCTCGTGACCTATCTGTTCTGTATACATTAATCTGTGTAATGATTGATCTCTAGCTATAATGCTGATTTTGTCCCCGAGTCTCCTTTACAAATCTCTGTCAAGAGGTCCCAGTGGAGATCGGAGGCTGGAAGAAGGGAAGTCACTTGTTCTGCTAGTGGCACAGCCCCCAAGTCCTCACCCTGTGCCCTCCTGCCTCTGTGGGTGGCATTGTCAAGTCCTCTCCCCCTGCACTCTGCCCATTCAGCTCTGCAGGCCAGCCCGTGGCCCAGCCCTTCTTCCGTGTTCTTGCCCCAGAAGACAATGACTGTGCCCCTTCCCAAACCCCCCAGGAATCATGTCCTCTCCCTTCACTGTGCTGCCCTGGTGACCCGTCGTCTTGGTGACCTCCTCAGGACTGCTCTGTTAGCTGGAGTCCTGCCCCACAGGTGGCATCAGGGACCAAATGGCTGACGGATTCTACTGACATTATGTGGGCCCTGGTGGAGTGTGTGTGTGTGGGGTCTCAGCTAGGTGGGGGGAATCCAGACTCAGGGGTTGGGGAAGGCTGATTTACCCCAGGCTGGGTCTTGGCATGGTGGGGGCACTGGATGGGTAGGGAAGATTTTTAGGGAGTTGGAAGCTTAGGAGGACCCAAGAACAGGAAATGGCACGTTCAGGGTGTGACAGAAGGCACATGTCTACTGTGAGCACTCTAACCAAAGACTAGAGAGCCCCTTCCCTTCCCAGACTCTGGTTAGACGATACTTTGGGTCTCATATGACCGAAGTCTACACCGTGGTCATTGGGTACAATTAGGCTCTCTCAGGAGGTGTTCGTGACACTGGGGGGACCAAAGCCAAGCTGAAGGTTTTAAGCCCAGGTGAGCCACGACCCAAGGGCCCAAAGGACCCAGGGGCCACAGGGCTACCTATCACCTCCTACGGGTCCCTCCCTCGACAGCAACCATTTCCTCTGCGTCCTCCACCACTGCCGCACCGTGACCACCCCGGACTTGCCTTCTCCCCAAGGGGTCTCTCACACTCGAGGGTCACCCTGTGGCCTAAAACCCCTCCTGACTCTCTGGAGAAAGTTCAGACTTCCCGATGGAGCCAGCATGTTCTGCTCCCGGGCCTTCCCATCCTCTCAGGAGTCTCTGGCCCCCACGCTCTTCTCTGCTTGGGCCACGCTCCCTGGTCAGCTCTGCTCTAACTGCACGTGGTGGCACTGAGAGCCGCTGCCTGAGCCCCAGAACCTTCCTCCATGAGGTCGTGTGTTGCTGGTGTGCTGGCCCGAGGGCTGCTGTCTCCCACCTGACTGTGCGCCCACACGGGCAGGGACCCCCTCCACCCGGTTCTCTGGCTGGTCCCCCTTGGTGGATGTTCTCCACCTTTCCTTGCCTGAGCCAGGTGGGGCGGGCCTGCTTTAGTCTTTGTTCATTCACTGCCAAATGAAAACCTCCCGAGGGGGCCCCATGTTGTCTGATTTTCCAAGACTCTTCATGTCAGAACCAGCTGTGAGTCTCGAGAGTGGAAAATTCCCTCCCAGAGGAATGGGGGCTGTCGCAGAAGCAGGGCCCCGGGCATGCCTGGGACCCCAGGGAGTCAAGGGTCTCCTTCATCGGGGGACAGTTGGCTCTGAGGTGATTCCAAGCACCCAGCCTTCTCTCCTCCTCTGAACCCCACCTCGCACCGGGCACATACACCTGCCACCGCACCTGTCCCCGGCTCTCAAGGCATCAACTTGACATTACCTTATGGCTGTGCCGCCCCGGCTGGTGGCTCAAGTAATTGGTTCCAGACACTGATGCTGATCCGGCTGCTGCCTTGTGGCCAGGCCCAACTCTCCCTGCCATCCCCCAGGACCTCAGCCTAATGACAGAAGGCTGTGAATTCCAGGTGTACCCGTTACTGCCTGGGGTGCTAGGCAAAGGTATGCTCTTCCACAGGTGTCCTCCTCTCTCAGACGTACCATGGGGCTGGGAAATAAGAAAGGTGCCTCATGCTGTCACACACTCACATTGACAAATGCTCTTTGCCAGGCTGCAGAACAGGATGGAGCTTGGCACCATGGAGGGCAGACGGGCCCATGAGGACGGAGGCTATTGGGAGAAGGACATGGCTGCAGCTACGTGGGGTGGGGATGGTAGGGATGGGGAGGACAGCTCTCAGATGGACCCCTTCCGAACCTGCCTGCCTTGGGCTCTGTGCCTCCAAGGACTCATGTTTGCTTAGGCCAGATCCTTTATCACTGCTCCCTGGGCCAACGGGATGCTCGAATTGCCCTGTGAGCCAGCAGCACACTCTCCATCCTCCAGCCTGTGCCCTTGGGGACGTCGGAGTGTGAGCCCAGTCACCAGCCCAGCCAGGGTTTCGAGGAGCCTCACCTGCAGCTCCTCCCTGTAGGGCCTCTGCCTCCCAGGCTCTGGGACCCTCCAGGGGGCACGGGGCAGCCCTCGCCTGCCAGCCAGATCTTGCCCCGCACTTAACCTCCCAGTCACAGCCTACGATGTGCAGGCACAGCTCAACCAGGGCTGCAGTGGCCTCTGCACCCAGAAACCAAAGCCCCTGCAACATGGCCGGCCTCCGTGAGGGCTCACCGACTAATGCCGTGCTCCCCAAAACAGCCCTCACCTTGGCCTCCAAAGGCATGTGTGGTGCCCCTGAGCTTAAGGCTCATGTTTTTTTCAGCCAGCGGAGTATTTTACCCAAATTTGAATTTGTGACCCACATTTAAAGGTTTAAGATAAAACCTGGATCTTCAGTGCTACTTCTCTCACTGCACTATCCTTGCCCCCCTCTCATTGCTACACCCCTCAGCCTTACAGGACTCAGGTTTGTGTCCATCCCTCATACTCCCAAATCCCTAATCCCTGGGTCCCACAACCCCTCTCTCCTGCATTCTTTTATTCCTGTACCTCTCACTCCTGAGTCCTTCATTCCTGGATCCCTCCATTCCTGCCTCCCTCCATCACACACCTCCACCTTCCCCTCTTCCTCCTCCTCCACCTCTTTAGGCTTCTCTTTCTCCTGCACTCAGTAGGCTGTTCTCAGCCCCTCAACCGAGGACACAGGCATTCTATCCTTTCTGGCAGATGCTCAAAGCCTTCTCTTTCTCTCCCAGTGGGCTTTTAGGGGTCCTTTGGGGACGGTTTTCCTGCATCCTTTGGCCTATATGGCCCCCTGCTGGCATCCCCGCCCCTGCAGGTCATTTCTTGAGCGAAGTCTGGTCAAGATGACCTGAACTCAGATACGTACTGCATTGTCTCCTTTGTCCTGCTAAGGTGGATAAGAAGGTTGTGTGCACTGTAGCCCCTCTGCCAGCCATATTCCCTCTTGCAGAAGAACCAAGGTACAGTCTGGGTACCCCAATTCCAGGTTCCCTCTACGAGCTTCCTGAGTCCCTCCCTATGCTCTGGTCCCTACCCTGGGTGCCAGGAGCCTCAGAGCCTCTTGTCTGGGCTTAGGTTGGGGCAAGAATATCAAGGCCCCTCCTCCACTCCCCAAAGTGGAAGCAGAGCCAACATCACAGAGCTCTTGCCAATCTGTCCCCAGAGCTCTCTAACCAGAAACCCTCCCTTCCCTGCCTTCCCGATCAAGCAGATTTCTAGAAGGGCTCCGAGGGGTTTGGGGACCTCTTGGCAAGTCTACCTGGAAAGGGTAACCCCTTTAAGGCCCAACCGACACTCATAGGCCACCTGCTGAAGTGTCTAGACCAGCACCCTTAGGATGTCGGGCGCTCAGCTCTTCTCGCTCTTGGTGTGGTGGCCTCAGCGGGGACCACACTTTGTGCTGCTAGAGAAGCCACGTGCGCCTTCCCGAGTCTCGTTTCTGAAACGGAATGCGTCTCAGACACCATGCACTGGCACTTTCCCAGTGTGCTCTGTGTTTTCCTGGCTGGGTCCTTCTCTACTGTGTTGCTGCCTTCCTTACCCAGCTCCCGGGCCCCTGACAGAATGTGCTCTTGCTGTCACAACTCACTTGTGCACAGGTGTGAAGAGACCTGTAGGAGACGGTCCTGGGGTGAGTTGTTGTTGTACTTAACCCTCCAAGCTGCCCGCGGTCCACATCCACGTCGCTGGGCGGGGCTGGTAAGTTGGTCACCAACTCCAAGGTGACCCTTGGAGGCCCAATTCTCCTGCCCTCTGTCCTTCTCCCTAGGCTCCAGTAGAGTCCTGTGAAACAGAGGGGCGGTCACTAATTTGGTCGTAATCAGTTTGGAGCAGGCCGGTCTGAGGAGTTGGGAGGACGCTATCAGGGAGAAATGAAAGGATGGCAAAGGTTGATGCAGTCGCCTGGGCCCACCTGGCTGAGTCCGAGTCATGGACAGAGTCCTGCTCCCAGGCACGGGCAGGGGAGGGGTGATTAGCAGAGGGTGCTGTCTTCACGGAGCCCTGCTTCTGCTCCACCTGCTCTCGTCACCTCGCTTGTGCCAGAATGGCCTTGGACTCCCCAATTCTAAATAATTTCGGAGAGTGTGGAAGGGAAGTCAGTGCCCTGGAACTCTAGAGGGAAACCCTGCCCCTGGGTGCTGGATTCCTGGCTGATGGCTCCCCGGAGACGGAACGCATGGGGCTGAGGCATGTGCGGACCAGGGCCCCAGTTGCTGGGAGTGGAGCATTCGTGGGGACACCTACGTCTTCCACGGATACTGGGGCCCCTCTGGCACTGACATTTCTGGGCGTCCTCTGGCATTCCTACAATGCCTAGGAGTAAGTCTGCTCCTCTGTCTCCATACCCCAGCCCCCACTCTCGTGCTCTGCAGGAGTGTCTCTCCCTGCCCTGCTGTGGCCCTCTGTGGCCCTGGGGGGTGCATGGCGGTGCACTCAGGTGCTCTGCTGGGTGGGTCCCCAACCGTACTGCTCCTGCCCACACCTCTCCATAGAATCTCTGTTGCAAAAGCCCATTTGGTTTCCCTCCCCTGGTGGCCTGGCTGTCTGGATAGAGCTGGCCGGCCAAGCCTGATGTCTCTGCCCTAGCAGATGCCTCAGTCTTTATGCAAATAGGCAGAGACCCCATTTAGCACATATGGCCCCTTCATGGGAATTAGGAACAGGTGTCTCTACTGGGTAGGCGAAGCTGCCAAATGTGCCCCTTCTGTCGGACAGGGCAGAGCTCCAGGGCCAGGCATCTGTACCTTGGTCTCCTTCCCCGGGAGCCCTGGTGTCTGGTGGCTGCGAGCAGGCATGTCCACTCCTCAGATAGGATGTGCCGAGAGAGTGACCAGGCTGCCCAGGCCCCTCTGGGCTTCCCAGCCCTGAGGCTTCCAGCTCTTTTGGACATGAGGTGAGGGGGAGTGGGGCCAACAACTCTTTCAAGCTGGATCCCTGCTCCAGACACACTTGGGTAGTCTCGGGACCTACTGGCTGCTGAGGAAGGCTGGAAAGAGCCAGAAACTGCTGGAATGGGGATATCCACGGCGAAGCCCCGCCAGGTCTGGGACATGCAGTGTAAGGGAAGCCAAGAGGGAGATCCCACAGCACTGCGGGCAGGAGTAGCCTGGGGGCACCCACAGTCTGATGGGTGCACATCCCTGGAAGAGGGCACGGGGCTGTGCCAAGGCCTCAGCACCTCTGCCAGCAGCCCCTGCGACCGGCAACCCCCAGCTTGGCTTTGGAAAGGGGGCTGCGATGGGGGAGTGCCACACGGTCACCTGTGTCAGCGACTGGTCATCCGAAAGCTTGTCCAACATCAGCCACTTAATAGTCACGGATGCCGAACAAGCTGCCCAAGGCCACGGCGAGGAAAGGGAAAGGGGGACCCTGCCTGGGGGAGAGCTGAGTACCACTCTAATTGGAGAGTGTTGCGGGGGGTACCATCTGCGACACTGGTGCCAATGCTGGAAAGCCAGAGATTCAAGGAATCGTTAATCGTTGGGAGAGACGACAGAGAAAAGCCAGTGATGCATGGCTGTGCTGTGAGAGGCCAGCAGTGAGGGGACAACGGTGTGAGGCTGGGTAGGTCCAAGGCGGGTGTCAAGCGCTGGCTGGGTCTCTGGGTCTGGAGCCCAGGCGCAGCTGGGTTGGATGAACAAGCCAAAGGTCCTTGGTGTCTCGCAGTGACAAAAGCCACAGGGGGGTAGCAGGCCTGGCTCAGGGAGAGAAGAGGAAGGTAACAAGGGAGGAGGTCTCCGGTCACCTGCTCGGCCACAAGGGGTGTGCAAACTAGGAGATGCACGCTTCTGGCTTGGCCCCTGCCTGCCTCCTGGGATGTGCACTCACCTCCCTGGGCTCCCTGTCCTGTGGGTAGAATGTTCTTCCTGGGAGGGCACCGCTGGCCCTGGATCAGGTGATGGGTCAGGTTGAGCGCTGTGCGTTTAGAGTTGCTGCGACATGTACACACATGCACTACATGTACTATACATGTGTGTAGGCACACACATGTAAACATACATGCATGCATAGATAACATTATACCTATAATATATCCAGTGTATATATGGATTGGTATAAATATTTATTTGTAATTCCATTTCTCTCTCTCTCTCGCTTTCTGCCTCTCTCCAGAACAAACATGATCCTTCTTTCATTGACCTCCCCCTCAGGACCCCAGGAAAAGCAGCATGTAGATGCTGGGTGGCCAGATACGTCTGTCTGCGCAGACGGAGCCACAGGTCCAGCAGGCGGAGGGAGGGTTGCAGACCAGACTCCCTGGAAATGGATCGTGCAGCCTGGGCCCTTCCTGCCCATCAGTGGGCAGCTTTCTTAGACTAGGTCAGACTTTAGAAACTGTGAAAGGGGGACCTGAAAGAAGGTCTTTGGTTGTGGCACCAAAGATGAGGGAGCAGGGGGGCAGTTGGTTAGAGACAACCAAATAAGAGAGGGGCAGGGGAGGGCCTGATGGGGGCGGCTAATGGGGGTGTGGGAGCCATCAGGTCAAAGAAAAGAGTCCTTTCTAGGAAAGCCCTTCTGGGACTCATTTTGAGTTGCCAGAGAGAAATCTCTCTGAGAATGCATCACAGAGCTTTGCCAAAGTGCCGCAAGCTGGATCTGGAGTGCTGGCCCCAAGCAGGAAGGCAAGTGTGCAGATGGGAAGGGCAGGAAGGGGAGGACCGCAGCTGTTGGCTAGGAGCTCTACAGCCTGGACCCTGGGCCAGGGATCTTTCTGGGTCCTCCTTTTGGCCCTTGAGGCACCTGGCATCACCCCAATACAGGTGTGTCCTGAAATTACTGTTTAGGATTTCCCTTTCTCCCACTAACTGTGGGGGATGTTGGTCCTCAGTGATATTCCTTATGCTGACCCCCTCCCCACATCATTCCCCACTCTGACGAAGTGCTCCAGAGCAAAGGGAGTTTTGTTTCCTTGCTGCGTGGGCTCTAGGCAGTTGGTCCAGACCTTGACCCCTGCCCCAGCCCAGTCCATCCCCTTGGTGGAGAGCTCTCGGGGCTCCCTGTGAAGCCCCCAATTGTCCCAGAAGACAGCCAGAGAGAAGGTTTTATTTCTGAGGAGGGTCTGTCTCCCCTGGGTTCTGTTACAGAGACTTTGGTCCCTGGGAAAGTGGAAAAGGAAGATCGTATGTCTTGCCTGCGTTTTGTTTTCTCTGGATGAAGCCTGAGCTATCTGACAGCAGGTCCTGTGAGCGGGGCCCTTGACCAGTTCCCAGGGATAAAGTTTCCCAGCAGAACCACGCCCCCTGTAGATGCTGCTGCAGCTCCCGGAAACTGCAGGGGTCCACACATTGTCCTGACATCATGGTAGACCGGAAGCAACTCTCTGTTCTGGAAGAAAGCCAGGCCCACCCTTGCTGAGGGCCCATCAGGCCTGGCACTATGGGCAGTTGGCCCAAGTCCTGGGACCAGCCAGTGGTGAAATCAGAACAAGACCCCTGGCTCTTGGACCCACGTGCCCAACACCCATGACTGAGTATAAAGTAGGAGCAGCCATGGTGATGACCACTCTCCAATTCAGGGAGAATGGCAGTTCTGACTGCACTGGAAGGGATAGGGCTGCAGCCTTCACACTCAGGGCACGGGGTGAGGAACAATCACGGTCAGGAGTGCAGTCAAGGTCAGGAGACGAGGGAGTGAGACCTGAAGAGGAGAAACTCCTGCCTGCACCTCCTCCCACATGGAGCCCACTGCTGGAGGCCATGCCCAGGACCCACCTTGATCCCTCCTGGGGGGGGGGACAATCCCGGCCCCGAGAATGCCCGACACCCCTGGCCTGTTTCTGAGGCCCTTCATCCCAGTGCTGTGCTGAAGCTGGCATGTCCCAATCAACGAGATCCAACTATGGAATGTGCTGGAAATCTATGAGCCAGTCATGAAAGAAGGATGTTAAACACAATGAAGTCTGTGAACTCATGATGAAATGTGTTGTATCAAAACAAAAAAATCACTTCCTCATTATTTTACTAACTTAGTTAATTTTAACTAATTATTTTATTGACACCTACACAGCAGAAATACTGGATCATGGTGGCTACTGGCTGTCTCCTCCCAGCGGCACAGTGATGTCGTGCTGGTGGCTTGAAGTTGACCAGGGTGGGAATATTTACAGTGCGGACCTCGGAGAACACTACAAACCAGGGCTTGGAGCTGCAGGGGTCAGGGTCCAATGAGAACACAGAATCCCACAGTAGCTTCAATGGAGGTGGTGTATTCTTAGCCAAACAAAAGAGTAACTGTAAACTATAAGGGAATTCTGGGCGCCCCAGGGCCGAGGAGGCTGCTTGAGCGAGGACAAAGTTGTCTGGATTATTGGAGGTGTGGCTCCACTGCAGATAGTGGAGAAATTCTCTAGCTGAGCCAGGCCGCAGCTGGTCTGGAGCGGCTGGGCAGACAGCAGGCCACCCTCCAGGTGGCAAGCAGGTTGCAGGTAGTCGGCAAAGGATGGTGTGTATGTGGTGGGAATCTCAGGGCCCACTGAGTCGGGTGGGGTGGGGAGAGTGCAGAGGGAGCTCTCACTCTGGAAGCACCCTCCTCCCCTCCACCTTCCATCTCCTCCCCCCTTAGGCAGGCTCTTGGTGGGGGTGGGGGTGGTTTCTGTGTCGAGAGGGCTGTGGACAGTCATCACCAAGAAAGGTCACAGAGGGATGAGGGATGGCATTCTGGGCCTGGCACTCTGACACTCCACCAGACGTCCTCATCACCTACACGGGATCCTCCCTCCAGCCATCTTGGAAATTGCTGGAAGCCTCTTCCTCTTGCAGTGGACCTCCAGAACCCTCTACTGAGAAAGGGTAACTCTGTGCTCATTTTAAGGAAGAAACACTTAACAGGCTTCTTTCTTGGTCATAAAGACTTTATTCATGGGTGCATTTAGAGCCGAGACACAATACATTGCTAACTATGAGTTTCCTTTGGCTGCAGTAAAAGTCACCACGAACTTGTTGGCTTAAAGCAACACACATTTATTCTCTTACAGTTTTGGAGGTCAGAGGTCTGAAGAAATCAGTTTCACGGGGACCAAGCAGGGCCACCCTCTCTCTGGAGGCTCTAGGGAAGAAGCTATTACCTTGCCCCTCCCAGCTTCTAGAAGCTGGCTCCCCTTGGCTTATGGCCCCTTCCTCCATCTTCAAAGCCAGCAGCTTAGTGTTTTCAAGTCTCCCTCTGCTCTGCCTTCACACTGCTTTGTCTTCTTGTCTAAATGTCCCTCTTATAGGGACACAATGCAGGATGATGTCTTCAACTCAAGATCCTTAACCTAATCACACCAGCAAAGTCCCCTTTGCCATATAAGGTGACATCCATGGGTTTCATGGATCAGGGCCTGGATATCCTTAGGGGCCATCACTTAGCCCACCACACTGACACGCCAATATATTATGACCAGCACAAAAAAATAAGGAAACATTCTTCCAGGACTTGACAACTATGATCTGTTTGGCAAAGAAGGTACTCACGACATTAGTGGATAAGTGAAGCTCTGGCGTTTTGTCTTCGTTGTCTCCTTTATGTGTTACTCCTTCACCGAAATGAAAATAGCAACCCGCTGTCATGCTGGAGGCACACTTAGTCATCACATGGGGCTATAAGTTGGCCACCCAAACAAGCGTTGGGGAAAACTCAACAGAGAAATTCTGTGAGACTCCATGGGGTATCTGGAATTTATGATGGGGCATATTATATGTTTTATTATTGTTTATAAAGTATGTGCTACACATTCTTTATGTCAGTAAAATTTAGAAACGTATGTGTGTATATCTGTCTTTACATCTACCTACACATACACTTAAATATACATATATTTGACATCCATACATATACAAATAAACATCTATATTCGAGAGCCCGTGGGTAAGTGTTTACCAGCCCACCACTACTGACTGCACATTCCCAATAGGAAGGGGAAGGAAGGGAGCTTGAGGCCCCTGCAACGGGGAAAGGCATGTCCTTTGCCCCCCCCAGGATGAAGTTTCTAGCACCCCCATGTACTTCATAATGAGTCAGTCACTGATGGGCCAGCTTCTCCTGCTCACAGAGTGTTAAATGGATCTGAGACAACCATCCCCAAGTGTGACTGTATGTCAGTAAATGAGTCCTTGAGTTTTCTGTATTTATTGAGAAGGCAACCACTGATGATTTGTGGTTGACTCCTGTGTCAACTTACCACCTTCCTCACCCCCCGCCCCTGGTTCCCACCCAGCACAGCCCTGAGCTTCTTGCCTGGCTTCCTGGACCCTGAGTCTGGCCAAGTGAGAGTCAGCACTACCTTTCTACCTGTCTCTATCCCTGGGAGTCTCTCCCTGTGGTCTCGGAGTCTCTCCCTGTGGTCTTCGTATTGGAAAGGACCACTAGAGTTGCCTACCTCCAGGATACCTTCTTTCCCCATCCTAGATTACAGTAGGGATGTTTGTAACAAATGTTCTACCTTTATCTGCTAGAGGATTATATTTCAAAATATTAGTTATTCTCTCATTTGTTGGTCCTGCAGATACATACACATTTAGAAACTGAGTGAACACCTTCATTTATATTCTGGGACTATGTGGGTGAGGGAAGAAGTGGCTATTTGCTATACATTGTATTTTTAGGTTTTAATACTCCTCTTCTTTTTTTGCATATGTGGTGGGATGTAACATTTAGCAGCAGCCGAGAATTCCTGAGGCAGTGGCAACAGCAGTAAGACGTACCAAGTGGAGATGGCCCGTCATGGGGCCCAGGAAGTCATCCCTTAGCACAGCTCCCTCTGGATAAACCAGTTAGAGGATTTGTCTAAGTCAGCAGCCTCCCTTGTCAGAAAATAGTCTGAGAATTGTAAAGGGCGCCTGTGGCTAGAGCTTTTGTGCTCTCCTTTGGGGTGTCTGGGCATGAGTCTCTCTCCCTCATGCTTCTGGGAGTCCTGGAAGTTGAGACCTGGTCTTGTTTACTTATCTACACCTGAATCCCCATGGATTTTTGTCATGCAGTAGGTGTAATGCACTTCGTCATTGGAGATGCTTGTAATATCTTCCACACCCTCCAGACAGTTTCACAGCCCCCTGCCTTGTGAGTCCTGACTTCCAAACTGACCTCCTTTTCCCAGCCTGGTTTGGTGTTTGCCCACGAAATACCGTGTGAGTATGACCTAGACATACCTAGCATATGACCTTGAAGCATCAGGCAGGCAGACATCCATGGAGAGCATGCCAATGGCAGCTGAGGTAGCTGTTCCAGAGTCAGTGGCAAGGAAGGCACCAGCCCCAGCGTGGTAGAGATGGGTTGGCATTGTGGTTAACAAGCCCAGGTCTGTGGTTCTGTGGCTTTGGAAACTTAGCCAGAACTGAGTCCTTCGATCTTCCTGATGGTGCTGTGAGGCTTCTCACACCCATCAATAAATGCCCTCCTGACTAAACCAAACTAAGTGATTCTGTGGGTGTTCACAAACCACAAGAATGGCTCCACCTGGGCAGACCAAGATTCATGGGGGTTCAAAGCTTATATAATTGGGAGGCTTTTTAAAAAAAGAACATAAAAATAATGCAAACAAAATTAAGTATTATGTAAAAAGTAAGTATTTATTTAATGAGGAAAGAAGTCACAAGAAATGACAAATTTTAAACATCAAATATTACAACATTCTGAAAAATGTAATATTATTATTTTTTTAATTCTTTAACTTATTTGAGATAGAGTGAGCAAATGAGAGAGTATGAGTGGGGGGAGAGGCAGAGGAAGAAGGAGAAACAGGCTTCTCCACTGAGCAGGGAGGTTGACACAGGGATCCCTCCCAGGATCCTGAGATCATGCCACGTGCTGAAGTCAGATGCTTAACTGACTGAGCCACCCAGACGCCCCAAATAATATACTTTTAAAAATTAATTTTCTACCCTGACTTACCCTTAGGTATCACTTTCTTATGTTTTCCAATGATAATTTTGTGATGGCATTTTCTATTGAAAGATAGATGGAGTTTTCTTTTAGCATTGATGATTACAATTTGACCTCCATACTGATAGGTTAGAAAAGTTATTTTCAACTTTGCAACTTGTCATTACAGAAATGTCTGAATTCAGTAATGTCATCCTCAAATAAAGTTTTGTATTATTTCCAGTTTGGGGAAAATCTTATCAAATTCCCATCATATGTGAGCTATGAGATTACAAGGCATCTCAAGTTTTTCTTGTGCAGTGGCCAATCTGAAATATTCCTTCAACTGATGACATTTGTTACTCAGTTAGTTGCCAGTCTTCTCTTGTAACTTTCCAGGAGTCAACATGGTGGGCAATAACCAGATTTTTGGAAGCCATGCTGTATCTGATCACTTCCAGTAATTTAACGATACACAAAAGTAACTACGCATCATATAAATATATCCCTCTGAACTCATATTAAGTGTATTCCCCAGTTCACTTCCTCTTAATAGATCTACAGCCTCCTAAAAATATCTGTAGCCGCTCCAAAATCACCCAAGAAGAGGAGACATGTAATGGAGGGGAAATCAGAGTGGAAACAAAGTGATCATAAGCAATTACAATTCACACACCCCTATTCTCATAAATTTTATAAAGTACACAACCATTTAGAGCACTGTCAGGGCCCCTCCTAGGAACTCAGAAGGGCCCATGCACAGGAGAGTGTCCAGATGTGCAATGTGACTGGTATCCCTCTAATTCTGCCTCAGTCTCCAATAGTAACAATATTAAACAAACAAATAAATAAATTTGGTTTCAGATTTATATAAAAGCCAAACCACAAGAAAGGGAATTAGCATCCTGAAATCCTTGGTAAATTGTTTGAATGTTTCCATGGGCTTTACACCATTGTACTACATCCTAACACTACGGTAGTATTAGGATAGTTTTTGTTTTGAAAATTCTCCTCAGAAGCGAAGCAATATAATTTGGTCTTGGAGATTTGCAAACCATTTAAAGAGTATTCCTCTTTGTACTGTGATAAGCCAACTTAACTTCCTGATCTTGACTAAATGAAGAAAATTAACATTTAAAGATGCAAATTGTCTGGGAAGGGCAATTTCTCTTCTGCTATTTCTCTCACTAAGTATAATTAAAACACTGGACATTATATACTGAGGCAATATAAGGAGCCTCTGAAAGTTTGAGAGAAGAAGGCAGACAAGCTGGGGACTTCAGGACCCAAGAAACAACATGGTGATGAGTTCTCTGGGTTCTCTTTCCACCTCATATATCTAGGCATGGAGCTAAAGAAACAGGTAACTTAGAAACACCAAGAAGTGCAAACAAAAAAAGTCCCAACAAAAACCTGCTATCTCTAGCCAAAGGACCAGGAACGGAATGCCTAGTAAGACAGAAAACTTTTAGTCAGTAACTGCTCTAGTCCAGCCAAATACTCCAGGAAAACATGGCAACACCCTACCCTTGCCAAGTAGGTGAGCCTAGACTTCTACCCTTGCCAGACTGTAAAGCAAAGTGCCCCAATTTCTCTGATGAAATGGTGTCAGAGAAGGCTATGTAGGGAGAGTCTTTAATCCATGCCAAGGAGTTATGAGCACAACACCTCCTGACCTTTGGTGTCGTTAGAAGCCACGTGGGAAACAGTAGTGAAGCATTTCTGCCTCTCTCAGCAAGTCCTAGAAGAGAGCCAGAATTCTCACCCCTGGTCAGCAGTAACAAGGAGTCCTTCCCCTCCCTGGGACCAATGGAAGCCAAGTGGGGAACTTGGACTTCTATCTCCACTTGGCAATAACAAGACAGTACCTTCTGTTCACCTGCCAGAGTGGTGTCAAAGAAGCCATCTAAAACAGAAGGTTTAAATAATATCCAGAGTCTCATAATACAATACGCAAGTGTCCTGGTTTCAACTGAAAATCATTCAGTATACCAAGAACTTGGGAAAAAAATCTCAACTTGAATGAAAGAGACAATCAATACATGAGAACACTAAGGTGACAGAGATTTTAGAGTTATCTGATAAAAATTTTAAAGCAGCCATGATAACAAAAAAATGTTTCAGTGGAAAATTAGAAATACATTTGAAACAAATGAAAAATGGAAAGTCTCAGTAAAAAATGAAGAGATATAAAGAAGAAAATGGGACTTTTAGTACTGAAAAATATGTCAATAGAAATTAAAAAACTCAGTGGGTGGTCTCAGCAACAGAATAGAAGGGAGAAAGAAAGAATCAGTGAACATGAAGGCAAGAAGAACAATTATCCAATCTATACTACAAAGGCAAAATAGATTGGAAAAAAAAAATTAGCAGTCTCAGGGATCTGTGGAGCTATGAGATCTAACATTTGGGTTACTGGAGTCCCAGAAGAAGGAAAATGGCAGGACTTGGAGAAATAATGGCTGCAAACACCCCAAATTTGGCAAAAGACACAAATGTACAGATTCAAGATATTTATTTTCAAATAGGATGAATCTAATGAAATCCATGCCAAGACACATCATAATTGAATGTCTAGAATCCAAGACAAAGTAAAAATCTTGGAAGCAGCAAGAGAAAAGCAACACCTCACCTATGGGAAAGAAAATCAATTCAAATGACAGCAAATTTCCTCTTTAGAAACCACGGAGTCCAGAAGAAAGTGGCACCACAACTTCCATGTGCTGAAAGAAAATAACTTTTAAGCCAGAGTCCTGTATTCAGAGGAAATATTCTTCAGGAATAAAGGGGAAAATCAAGCCATTCTGAGATGAAGGAAAACTAAGGGAATTTGTTGTCAGCAAGCTTATTCTAAAAGAACAGCTAATGGAAGATTTATTAACAGGAAGGAAATAAAAAAAGAAGGACTCACAAAACATAGAGAAAGAACAATAAATGAATAAAGATAAGGTTAAATATAATATATTTTGCTTCACCTCTTGTGTTTTCTAGGTTTGAGAATTGAAATAAAAATTATAATACTTTCATGAAATTATAAATGTATGTAGAAAAGTATTTAAGACAATTATAGTATAAACAGAAGAGGGAAAGTGGATGTAAGGGAAGGTAAGAATTCTATGCCTCAGGCAAACTGGAAAAACGTTCACATCAGTAGACTATTAAGTTATGCATATATAATTTACAACCCCTAAAGATGCTATACAAAAAGATTCACTCAAAAACACTATGGATGAATCCAAACAGAATTCTAAAAAAATGTTCAAGTAACATACAAGAAAGTCAGACAAAGAAAACAGAGAAGCTAAAAAAGAAATGACAGAAAACAAGGTAAAAATGACTAATTTAAACTCTAACATAGCAACAATCATATAAACAGAAATGCCATAAACATTTGATTAAAAGACAGAAATTTGAAGTGTGTTAGAAAACATGACCCAACTATATGCTAACAGAATTTCCTTTCAAAAAAAAAAGAAAGAAAGAAAGAAAGAAAGAAAGAAAGAAAGAAATTCATTTCAAATATAATTACAGAGGTAGGATAAAAGTTAAAGGATGGAAGAAGATAGTACATGCAATATTAATAAGTAGAAAATGAAAGACCATATTAATATCAAATATAGTGACTTCAGAGAAAGGAAAATTACTAAACACAGATAGAGAAATTATACAGTGAGAAAAAGGCCAATCCATCAAGAAGACATAGCAAATTAAATGTGCATGCACCAAACAACAGAGCCATAAAAATAAGTGAAGCAAAAACTAATAGAACTGAAAGGAGAAATAGAAAAATTCACAGTTATATTTGAAGACTTGAACATCCCTCTCTCAATGATTGATAGGATATCTGGAGAGAAAGTCAGAAAGATTACAGAAGAACTCAGCAACACCATCAACCAACAGAATCTAGCTAAAATGTAGAGAACACCCGCCTAACAATAGCATGGTCCACACTCTTGCTACTGCTCACAGAACATACATCACCACAGATCGTACGCTGGCCCATTAAAACCCAAACTCAAGAAATTAAAAAGAATTGAAACCATGCAGAGTGTTTTCTCCATCTGCAATGGAATTAAACAAAAAATCAGCAACAGAAAGAAAACAAGAAAATCTCTAGACAATTGAAACTGAACAACATACTTCCAAATAATCATTAGGTTTTTACCAGAGGAATTTACCTGGGAAATTTATTTTATTTTTTTTAAGATTTTATTTATTTATTTGACAGAGACAGATCACAAGTAGGCAGAGAGGCAGGCAGAGAGAGAGAGAGAGGAAGGGAAGCAGGCTCCCTGCTGAGCAGAGCACCCGACGTGGGGCTCGATCCCAGGACCCTGGGATCATGACCCGAGCCGAAGGCAGCGGCTCAAGCTACTGAGCCACCCAGGTGCCCCTATCTGGGAAATTTAAAAAATTCTTTGAACTGAATGAAAATGAAAATACAACATCAAAATTTGTGAGATGTAGCTAAGTCAGTGCTAAATGGTAAATGTATTGTACTGAGTACTTACATTAGAAAAGAAGGAATTCTTTTTTTTTAAAGAGTTTATTTCTTTATTTGACAGAGAGAGATCACAAGCAGGCAGAGAGGCAGGCAGAGAGAGAGGGGGAAGCAGGTTCCCTGCTAAACAGAGAGCCCGATGTGGGGCTCGATCCCAGGACCCTGAGATCATACCTGAGCCGAAGGCAGAGGCTTAACACACTTAACCACTTAACCCCCAGAAAAGAGGGAATTCTCAAATTTATCATCGAAGTTCTCACTTCAGAATAAAAAAAAAGAGCAAAATAAAGCCAAAGCATGTAAAAGGAAAGAAATAATAGAGACAATAGCAGAAATCAATAAAATTGAAAATAGAAAAAGAATAGAGAAAAATAAGCAAAAAGCTGTTTTTTAAAAGATCAACAAAATGCATTTTTTCAAAGAATTGACAAAACTAACAATAAATTTGATCCAAAATTCAATAAAAGATAAATAAACTTGACAAAACTTCAGCAAGACTGACAAAGAAAAAAGAGAAGACACATATTACTAATATCAGGAATGATACAGTGGACATCACTACAGAATCTGTAAGACATCAAAAACAAAATGAGAAAATACTTCAAATACATAACTTTGACAGCTTAAACGAAAAAGACCAATTTCTTGAAATGGACCCCAACTACCACGACTTGCCCAATATTAATTTGAATGGACTTATAGCTATTAGGGAGATTGAATTTTAAAAAATTAATAGACTTTCATTTTTAGAGCAGTTTTAGGTTTATGAAAAATTGAGTGGAAAGCACAAAGAGTTTCCATACATGGTCTGCCTCCAGTTTCCCTATTATTGACATCTTGCAGTAATGTGGTACATACGCTATAACTGGTGAACCAAATTGATACATTATTATTGACTAAATTTCATAATTTACATAAGGGTTCATTCTTTGTGTTGTACAGTTCTGTTTTCTTTTTTTTTTTAACAAAACCGATTTTCAGTTTTAGAGCAGTTTTATGTTCACAGAAAAATCGAGCAGAAAGAACAGAAAGTTTCCATGTATTCCCTGCTCCCACAATTTCCTCCACTATCAACATCCCAGGCCAGAGTAATATGTTTGTTATAATTGATGAACCTGCACTGACATATCCTTATCATCCAAAATCCATAGTTTACATTAGTGTTCCCTCTTGGTGTTGTATACTGTATGGGTTGGATGAATGCATAATGACATGTATCCACCATTACAGTATCATACAGAATAGATTCTTTGCCCTAAAAATCTTCTGGGCTCTGCCTATTTATCCCCTATCTTCCCTGGCATCCACTGATCTTTTTTCTGTCTCCGTAGTTTTGCCTTTTCCAAAATATCATGTAGTTGGAATCATACAGTATGAGACTTTTCAGAGAAGCTTCTTTCACTTATAATATGCATTTAAGATTTCTCCATGTCTTTTTTTTTTTTTTAAAGATTTTATTTATTTGACAGAGAGAGATCACAAGTAGACGGAGAGGAAGGCAGAGAGAGAGAGAGAGAGAGGGAAGCAGGCTTCTTGCTGAGCAGAGAGCCCGATGTGGGACTCGATCCCAGGACCCTGAGATCATGACCCGAGCTGAAGGCAGCGGCTTAACCCACTGAGCCACCCAGGCGCCCCTAAGATTTCTCCATGTCTTTACGTGGCTTGATAGCTCATTTCTTTTTAGTGCTGAGTAGTATTCCATTACATGGCTATAGAAAAATTTATGTATCCATTGACATATTGAAGGATATCATTGTCTCCAAGTTTTGGCAATTATAAATGAAGCTGTTGTAGACATCTGTGTGCAGGTTTTTATGTGTACATAAATTTTCAGTTCATTTGGGTAAGTACCAGGAAGTGCCATTGCTGGATTGAATAGTAAGATTATCTTTAGCTTCATAAGAAACTGTCAAATTACCTCTTAAAGTGGCTGTACCATTTTGTATCTCCACCACTAATAAATGAGAGTTTGTGTAGCTTCACATGCTCACCAGCATTTGGTATTGTCAGTCTTTTGGATTTTGGTCATTCTAATATGTATATAGTGGTATCTCGTTGTTTAAATTTGAAATTAATGACATATAATGTGCATCTTAACATATCCTTATTTGCCAGAAGTATAACTTCTTTGGTGAGGTGAGGTCCCTGTTCAGATTTTTTGCCAACATTTTAATTGGTTGTTTGTTTTCTTATTATTGACTTTGAAGAGGGTTGTGGGTTTTTTGCATGTTTGGATACAATTCCCTTATCAATTATGTGTTTGCAAATGCTTTATCTTAGTCTATGACTTGTCTTTTCATTCTCTTAACAGTGTCATTCACAGAACAAAAGTTTACTTTATTTTTATTTTTTAGATTTTATTTATCTATTTGAGAGAGAGGGAGAAAGGGTAAACACAAAGGGAGAGTGAGAGGGAGCAGCTGACTCCTCACTGAGCAGACAGCCCCAATAGGGGATTCAATCCCAGGCGCCTGAGATCATGACCCGAGCCGAAGGCAGACACTCAACTGACCAAGTCAACCAGGCACCCATAAGTTTATTTTATTTTTTGTTTTTATTTTTTAAAATTTTTTATTTTTTTAATTATTTTTCAGTGTACTAGAATTCATTGTTTATGCACCACACCCAGTGCTCCATGCAATACGTGCCCTCCACAATACCCACCACCAGGCTGGGAAATACATCATCTCAATACTTTCATTGTGCTTTTAGTGTATCTAAAGTCATTGCAAGGGGCGCCTGGGTGGCTCAGTGGATTAAGCCGCTGCCTTCGGCTCAGGTCATGATCTCAGGGTACTGGGATCGAGTCCCGCATCGGGCTCTCTGCTCAGCAGGGTGCCTGCTTCCCTCTCTCTCTCTGCCTGCCTCTCCGTCTACTTGTGATCTCTCTCTGTCAAATAAATAAATAAAATCTTTAAAGTCATTGCAAAACCCAAAGTCACCTAGATTTTTTCTTCTATGTTATCGCCTATAAATGTTATAGTTTTGTGTTTTATATTTAGATCTATTATCCATTTTGAGTTCATTTTTATGAAAGATGTAAATTCTTTGTCTGGGTTAGTTTTTTTATAGTTTTGTCCAGTTTCTGGAGCATCATTTTCTGAAAAGACTTCCTTTTCTCCATTGAATTGCCTTAGCTGCCCTTTGCCAAAGAGCAGTTGACTATATTTGTATGTATCAGTTTCTGAGTCACCTGTTTTGTTCCATTTGTCTCTCCCTTCACAAAAACCATACTGCCTTGCTTCCTGTATCTTCACAGTAAATCTTGAAATTGGATAGTGTCAGTCCTCTGACTTTGTTCTTTTTCTTCAAGATTGTATTGACTATCATAGGTCTTTTATCTGCCATGTAAACTTCAGAATCAGCCCATCTGTACCAAAAAAAATACCTTACTAAGATTTTTACTAGGATTGTGTTAAATCTATACATCAACAATAGTTGGAAAGAAGTAACATTTTAACAACATGAAGTCTTCCTATACATAAACATGGAATATTTCTCCCTTTATTTGGTTTCCTTTAATTTCATTCATCAAAGCTTTATGATATGCCTAAATATTTCATTTTATGGTGCTAGTGTAAGTGGTTTTGTTTTTTTATTGTGTTATGTTAGTCACCAAACAGTGCATCATTAGGTTTTGATGTAGTGTTCCACGATTCGTTGTTTACATATAACACCCAGTGCTCCATGCAATCCATGCCTTCCTTAATACCCACCACCACACTCACCCATCCCAAACCCACCCTTCTAAACTCCTCAGTTTGTTTCCTGGAGTCCATAGTCTCTCATGGTTCATCTTCTACTTTCTTATTGTTCATTGCTAGTATATAGGAAAGCAATTGGGTTTTTAAAAAATATTACCTTATATTTTGCAACCTTGCTCTGATCAGTTATTAGTTCCAGGGATTTTTGTTTGTTTAAAAATTCCCCAAGAGGGGCACCTGGGTGGCTCAGTGGGTTAAAGCCTCTGCCTTCAGCTCAGGTCATGATCCCAGGGTCCTGGGATTGAGTCTCACATCGGGCTCTCTGCTCAGTGGGGAGCCTGCTTCCTCCTCTCTCTCTGCCTGCCTTTCTGCCTACTTGTGATCTCTGTCTGTCAAATAAATAAATAAAATCTTAAAAAAAAAATTCCCAAGAAAGAAATCACCAGGAACAGATGGCTTAACTAAGCATTTAAAGCATATTAGGGGCACCTGGGTGGCTCAGTGGGTTAAGCTGCTGCCTTAGGCTCAGGTCATGATCTCAGGGTCCTGGGATCGAGTCCCGCATCGGGCTCTCTGCTCAGCAGGGAGCCTGCTTCCCTCTCTCTCTCTCTGCCTGCTTCTCTGTCTACTTGCGATCTCTCTCTGTCAAATAAACAAATAAAATCTTTTTTAAAAAAAAAAGCATATTTAAAACCCATTCTGCTCAATCTTTCCAAATACAGAAGAGGAGGAACACATTCCGACTCATTTTATGAGGTCAATATTACCCTAATACAAATCCAGACAAAGATAGTACAAAAAAGGAAAACTACAGACAAATAACCCCCTTTAATATAGATACAAAAATTTTTAACATGGTGTTAGAAAACCCAATTCAGTAACATATTTTGAAAAAAAAAAAAGGATAATAAATATGACAAAGTGAGATTTTTTTTTCCAAGGGTGTAGGCCTGGTTCAATATTCAAAAATCAATCAATATAATCCAATCCCAATCCTGTTTAGGCTAAACAAGAAAAATCATATGATCATATCACTTATACAGAAAAGCATTTAACAAAATTTAACACACATTCATAATTTAAGATTTCCTGGAAAACTAAGAATAGAGAAGAATTTCTCTATTGGGCAATGGCCATCTACAAAAACTTAAAACATTGTACTCAATACTTAATTGAAACACTGAATACTTCTCCTCTAAATTTGAGAATAAAGCACAGATGCTCATTCTCACCACTCACTCAACATAGAAAAGTTCTAGCTAGATCAATAAGGTAATAAAAAGAAATAAAAATTGTACAAATCAGAGAGAAAGAACTAAAAGTGGCCCTATTTGTAGATGATATGATTGTTTATGTAGAGAACCCCAAGAAATTTACCCCTCAAAATGCTAGAACTAAGAAGTACCTTCTTCAAGGACACAAGAAAATCAACACACAAAAATCAATTGTATTTCTCTCCACTATTAATAAACATAGGGATGTTGAAACCTAAAATAAAGTATCATTTACAATTGCTAAAAAAAAAAAAGAAAAAAACTTATGCGTAATTCTAACAAAACATGTATAGGACTTGTATGCTGAAAATTACAAAACATGGTAATAAAAGTAAAATTAAAAAAAAATTTAAATTTTTTAAAAATACAAAACACAATGACAGAATTCAGAGAAAGTCTAAACAAATGCGAGACATATTGTGTCCAAGGATTGGAAAATACAGTATCATGAAGGTACCAATTCTCTCCAAATGTACTTGCTGGTTAAATGTAAATTCCTACCAAAATACCAGGAGGTGTTTTTTTTTTCCTTTTGTAGATATATATACACAGATACAGACACAGATTCTAAAATTTATATGGAAAGGCAAAGGAAATGGAAGAGTTGAAGCAATTTTGAGAAAGAAAAATAAATTGGGAAGAATAAGTCTACCCAATTTCAAGATTTATTATTTAGCAGCAGTAATCAAGACTCTGTGGTATTGGTAAAGGGACAGACACATAGATCAATGGGACATAAAAGAAAACCCAGAAATAGACACACACAAATATGCCAAAATGAATTTTTACAAAGCTGCAAAAGAATTCGATGCAGGGAGGATAGACTTTTCAATTAATGGTGCTTGAAAAACCAGGTATCTGGAGGGGAAAAAAAATGAACCCCAACCTACACTTGACACTTTATACAAAAAGTAAATTGAAATAAATCAAGGATTTAAATGTAAAATGTAGAACTATGTAATTTTAAGAGAAAAAGTCATAGGAGACAAACTTTGGGATTTGGGGCTAGGCCAAGAGATCTTAAACTTAATACCAAAACACAATCCATAAAGAGAAAATTGATAAATCTGACTTTATCACATTTTTCTCTATGACAGGACCTGTTAGGAGGTGAAAAGACAAGCTGTTACAGATTGGAAGGAAACATTGCAAATCACATAAAGGACAAAGGACTAGTATCTGTAATAAATAAACAACTTTTGAAACTCTACAGTAAGAAAACAAATTAGAAAACTGGGCAAGAGACATTTCACTGAAGGGGATATTCAGGTGCAGAGGAGCACATGAAATGATGTTCACTATCACTAGCCATTAGGGAAAGGCAAAATAAAAACCACAATGAGATATTACTGCACACCTATCAGAATGGCTAAAATAAAAAGTGGTGACAACACCAAATGTTAGTAAGAATGCAGAGAAACTGGAACATTTCACTTACATTACTGATGGAAATGTAGATGGAACAGCCACTCTGGAAAACAGTTTGTCAGTTTCTTAAGACATAAACATGCAAATACAAGGCAACTCAGCAATTGTGTTCCTGGGCATACATCCTGGAGAAAGCAAGACTTATGTTAATGTCAATAACCCTCATGTGAATGTTCACAGCAGCTTTATTCATGGTAGCCAAAACCTGGAAACCAACCATCCAGATGTTCTACGGGCAAACAGTTGAACTGTGGTACATTATCCATGGAATACTACTCAGCAATAAAAAGGAATAACTACTGATACATTAAACTATGTGGATGAATCGCCTGGGAATTATGCTGAATGAAAAGCAAACAGACCCAACAGGTTTCTTACTATGGGAGTGCATTTATGTACTGTTCTTGAAATGACAAAAATCACATGAATGGAGAACATGTAATGTATTAGCAGTTGCCAGGGTTTAAGGTGGGAGTGGTGTGGGACAAAAGAGAGTGTGGCTATAAAGGACCACAAGAGGGATTCTTGTCATGATGGAAAGTTCTGTGTCTTGATGGTATCTATGTCAGTTTCCTGGCTGTGATAGTATGCCGTAGTTTTGCAAGATGTTATCCACCATTGGGAGAAACTGGATAAAGGGTATATTGTATCTCTCTGTATTCTTCTTACAACTGCAGGTAAACCTGCAATGATGCAGTGTAATTTTTAAAAAGCAAGAAAGATACAAATGATCTAGTAGTGCTGGGAGATACAAGGTTACAGGGGTTGTCAGTAGCAATTCTCCCTGACAATTCCAGATGTGAGTGGAGACATGCCGCCCCCCATACAAGTGTGTATCAATCATCCTATAAATGCTTCACATGGGAGTGGAAAATGTTTAAAAGTGCAATTCCAAGTAGGTAAGATGAACACTAGCTTGGTGTCTCATTCAGGTTCTAGTTCAAACAGCGGGCTAACTGGGAGTATAGGATTTGATTGCTTTGAGCAGCAAGAAACAGGTTATACTATTTCATGTAATATAGATTTATTATCTAATCCAACAGGAAACAGGGATAGGCAACTACAAGGTGGATCAGTGTTTGCGAATTGACCTTTCTGAGATTTGCTAAGATGGCTGCAGCAATTCAAAGCTGTACAGCCTGAGACCAGAAGAGGCGACAGCAAAAAAGGAACATTTTCCTCTTACCCCTTTCTCTACCTGGTGAGGAAAATGACCCCACAATTTCCTAGCAGACTTCTCCTTATATTTTGTTGGCCAAACTGGTGACATGCCTATGTCTATCCCCTCCATCACCAGTGGAGAGGGTCATAATTCATTCTTTGTTGCTGGGCCATTTGCCACCCAGAAATACCTGGAGTTCATCAGCAAGAAAGAATGGAGAAGAGCTATTGGATGGGCAAGCAATAGGCCAACCATAGTGGAAAGTTGACCCCTGCTCTGTGAGATGTTCTGAGCCTTCTGGGTGTAGGGTCTATAATGCTCATGATCTTCCCTCCGCAATCTTGGAGAGGCTCTCCATGAGGGGCAGTGAGGGTGGGGGAAGTGCTAGGTTTTGTGGCCAGTCCTGACCATGGCCCCTTATCCATCCAGTGAAAGGGGAATGGTTACATCAAAATAGGAGGGGCCACCCTTGGCAAGACATCTGGCCCCAATATTTGCCCCACTGCCTGCATCTCTATACTAGAGGAACAGAGGTCCTCTGGCTTCCTTGGAACTTTTCTGCAGCAATAACGGGCCTGCCTAGGTGGCCTGAGGACCCCGTAATGGATGAGCATCGAGATTAGCAGAAATAAGGACGAAGATGAGCTGATTGTTGGCAAGTACACCTTATCTCTCTATCTCAAGTAAGATCTTTGAGACATTCTTCATCCATTCCCTGGGGAGCTAGAAAATGACCAAGACTCCCCCCTGCATGTGTGTGGCTTAATATAAGTGCCCGTTAAATTTCTTCTGCAATTTAGGGGACTATATCTGGTTGGCTGTCTTGGTCAGCTTTAGGATATTGGTTTGAAAAAGGGTCATAAATTTTATTTTCAATTTTGTTTCTGTGGCTTTTATACTTTAATATGCCCCTGCAGACTTGCTGAGCCTGACGGTCAGGTTAAGGAGAGAAATGGGTATTGGAGAAGAGTCCTCCACCCCATGAGAGGATTTTCAGTCTCAGAAAGAGTCCCTCCCTCTCCTTGCGGGTGTAAGGCCAATTTGGGGACTAAATTAGGGTGTGGTGTAGGGTTGAAGGTACATAGGTTTGGTGTGACCAGCTCTCTTAAGGAGACAACCCTTCTTTCCTTCTCTCAGTTGGGTTTGTCCCATCTTCAGGCTACAGGGTTGACATGTGACCCAGATCCAGCCAATCAGAGAATGCCATCCCAGCGGAATGGGCGGGAATAACCAAAAGCTGGGCCAATCATTGCCTTCACTGGAGCTGCGGGGCACAGGCTGCGGGTCTCCTGGGTCCAACTATGCCTGAAGCCAGATGCTCTTATGGCCGTCCCCATTTCACAAACCACTGAGTACCCCACCTGTCCTCCTTTTAAGTTTGGAAATGATTTTGAGTTGCTGTCGTCTTTTGCAACTAAGTGTCGTGAATAATACACGCATCTTCTGAATACTAAATCTAGAGTAACCATTAGGTGTTCCCCATGCCATCAGCATTGGCCTCCGCCCCAGTTCTTCCTCCACCAACACTGGCATTCCAACAGTGTCAAAGGCTTGCAGCCACTTTTCCACCTTATTACTGTGCACCTGCCAGGACCACATGAGGGCAATCTTTCCTGCCCCTGTTTCTGGTGTTCTCTGCTATAAAATGAATGGCCTACCTTACAGATGTGTGACACCAAAATGAAAAACCAGGGACAGCAAGAAAGCACCATGTCTGACAATCCTTGACCTGCAATTCCCAAGTCCAACAAGATTTGAAACTGAAGGTTTTGCCTAGCTTTTTTAATGGCCCAAACCGTACCTGAAGGGGCAAGAGATGGTCTAAATATAGTCTCTTTTAGTTCTCATCGCTACTTTGGGGCTGCTTACATCCTTGTATCTCCCTGAAAAGTACTTCCAGCTTGATCTGCTCCCATGCACATTTAATGTCTTCTGGTTCCCATGGCTTCTGTGTCACTCAGCAGACCTCATGCCCTGCTCAGGGAAAGCATATCAGTCCCTGTCTCCAAGGTGGTTATAGTAAGGTTTTTGTTTTCCTCCTTCCCTCCTTCTCTCTTTCTCTCATTCTCTCTCTTTCTTTCTCTCTCTCTCTCTCTCTCTCTCACACGCACACACACACACACACACACACACACACACACACACACACCTCTCTCCCTTTCTCTCTCTCTCTCCTGGGAGGGGGACAGTAAGGCACAGCACTATTATTTATGGATTCAAAGGAATGAATAGTGATGAGGAATGCCAGGAGGAGGGGGGGGGTCTCAAGCAGGGGTGAGCGCTGTGTGACCGGGGCAGATAAGGTTCGGCCACCTTCTCTCATCCCAACTTCCTTAGAGATGCTTTCTTGAGGTCGGGAAGTTCAAACCTGCATTTCCCAGATTCACCTGCCCCTGGACCGTCAGTAAGGGTGTGACAGTGAGACAATTAAGTGCAGGATACCTGGACATTTTGCTGCTGCTATTCTGCTCTGCTGGCAAGTACAGTGGAGAAGACATTTGGTTTTTCTGTAGCCGTGGAAATAAGAGGCAGAGGACATTTGCATGGCTGGTGTGGCTTGTGGCTGAAAGCTGAAAGGTGAGTGGGTTTCCTGAGCAAAGGTCCAGTTTTGCAATGGGGGAGCCAGTCCTAAAGCCACACTTCCAGCCCACGTGGTTTTGTGCATCCCTGATCCCTTCTATGCCTCCTTTTCTGCAAAAACCTATAAGATGGCTTCTGTGATTGTACATGAGCCATGACCATCATGGGAACATGTGAAGGACATTGCAGAAACCATTTAGATTCAAGAGAAAGAAATATCCTAAAGGACTAGGGATACTGAACCTTGTGTGAGGAAGAGTTGGCGTGGGTCTGGGGGTCCCCTAGGTAATGCTGATGGGGAGAGGGGGGATAGTGCAGGATTTCTAAGAGTGATGACCATGGTGGCTCATTTTGGATGCAGCTCCAGGATGTGTGGATCCTTTCTGAACCTTCTGGGCCATACATAATACACACCTTAACAAATTTAAGAAGAATAGAAATCATACAACCTCTGATCTTAGACCACAGTGGAATTAATCTGGAAATAATGGAAAGTAACTGGAAAACCCTGAAATACTTGTAGATCAAACAACACATGCTAAATAACACATGGGCCAAAGAAGAAATCTCAGGAGAAATTTTTAAATATTTTAAACTAAATGACAATGATAAAAAGAGCTATAAACTTATAAAAATATGTGGGATTTGGGCGAGACAGCAGTCCCACCCAAAAGGATAGCCCACCATGGAGATCCCGGGAACCTCAGGCTTGTTTAGATCCAGGAGTGGAAAGGACACAGGAGAAACGAGCTTGTTTACCACAGAACAGGATTTGTTCAGGCCAATGAGGAAGGATTTGTGAAAGGACCCAGCTAGGCACTGGGAGTGAGGACAAGTGAGTCTGGGGCACCCCAAAGTAGAGATGATAACAGGAGAATGAAGAGAAGTGGCATCATCTGTCCCTGGGATGATAGTTACCCTCCTCTCCTCATTGCTAGATTGGAAGTTAACTCAGGCTGGGAAGAAGCCCAGCCATCCATAATTTGAATAAATAGGCCCTCAAATAAAGTGAAATTGAAGTGGTTTCATTTGCTGTGCTCCTATGATTAATTATAGAACATTAAATTGGTCCATCATTTTCCATTTGTCATTAATTTTTTTCCTGATGAATTTATGGTGGCTGATTTTTTAAAAAAGCCTTTAGCAGGGCAAAATGTGGGGGAAAGAAATGAGGTCGCTCCTCTCCCACCTCTGTCTTCTCCACCTGCTGCTGCTCTGGTAGAAGCGTGTGTGGTGGGGCACTGGGTCAGGACTCAAGAGAGCTGGGACACAGGGGGAGTGTAGGGTTTCTCTGCTTCTGGAGGTGGGTGGTAAAGGGGCAGTCTGGGCAGGGTTGAGAGGGAGGGAGACGAGATGCCCAGTTTTCTAACCGACCCTCATCATCCCCCCACTTGACCACTGTCACCTGCCATAGTGGGATTAGCCCTGGGCCTTGCACCTTGCACTTTCCACCAGCCTTCCATCCTGGGAAGGCTCAGCCCCACAGCTTGGCGCGGACCTGGCAGGGCAGCAAGGCACGCCCTTTAGCTTCCCTCTTCTTCCCAGGAGGTCTCTCCTAGCTATCCCATCCAATCCCGCCTCCCTCTATCAGCCCTGCCCATTTAATTTTTATCCATTCCAATGGGTCCCTGTATTTCACTTACATTTTGACATTGAGCATCTTTTCCCATATTTATAAACAGTTGGAGTCCTTCTGTGAATTGTCTGCTTATATCCTTTGTTCATTTGCTAATAAGTTGCTGCTTCTTTTGACAATACACACAGCCCCTTTATATGTAATGGGGATGAATCTTTTCTTTGCTATATATAATGAATATTATTCCTCAGCCTGTCCTTTTCCTTTTTTGTTAGCGGCCAGTTTTGTTTTGCTTTGTTTTTGTTTTGTAGTAAAAAGGCTTATGTTTTTATGTAATTAAATCTCCCCATCTTTTCCTTTTGTGAATCCTGGGTTCCACTTCTTGGTTAAAAAGTCCTTCCCAATCCCAAGACTATAAAAATATTCTTCTATATTTTCCTCCGATTCTTTCAGGGTTTTAATATTTACATTTAGGTCTTTAATTGATCTGGAATTTACTTTTGGGTGTGGTGTGTGAGAAAGGAATCAACGTTATTTTTTTTTTAATCCAAAACATCCAAACAGTATTTCTTGATGAGTCCCTTTTTCTCACTCTTATTAGTCAATATTGGAAATCCATGAATGTAATTTGCTAGCATGTTGAAGGGAAGCTACATATTCATCTTGGTAGATTTCCTGATTTTAAAAACCTGACATAGAGCTTGAGCAAAACCCTCAATAAACTAATAATAAAAGGAAAATTTCTCAACCTAAGGAAAAAAAAAACACAAACAAGCCACAGAATCAGTATTTCAACACTTGTAACAAACAATTGTAATAAATGTCCCACACTAATGCAAGGTGTTAAAAATAGAGGGATTATTGGGGGAGGGTGATTTATGGGAATTCTCCTTTCCAGTTAATTTTTTTTCTGTAAACATAACATTGCTCAAAAACAGAAAAATTAAAAAATGAAATAAAATACAAATAACACACCACAGCAAGATATTTGAGGCAAAACTTTGTAAGCATTCCCATCAGAATAGGACATTTAAAAGACATAAATATCTTGTCCTACATTATTTCTTATTCCAGCATAACCATTGTCCATGTTTCTTGATTCCTTATTCTGTGACATGGGGACATTATACCTCTACTGATATTCAACTCTGCTTACCAACATCTGTCAACACATCTCTACTCTTTCACTGTCAAGATTGATAAGGTGTATCTCTAGTTTTATTTATAGATTGATTCTCAAAGATGAAAACCAACACACAAGCAAAAACCAAGCTAATGTGATTTTGACCCCGTAAATTTTATTGCTACTGAGCCAAGTCACGTGCCAGAATTATGTTTCCTTCTTTGTGGAGCCACTGTCAGTATCCTTCAGTCACTGAAAAAAGTTTCCCTAGGACTGCATTTCACATTGTCAGTTACTCAAAATCATGATCTATTTTGGTTTGTTTCATATTTGCATCGTATCTTTTATGTTCAGTTTGTTTTTCTTTTGGAGAGAGGAAGCATCCGTCTTATTCAACACATGCCTGCTAGTTCCCAGTTTCCTACCATTCTGTATAGCTTAGAATCCATTTTCTTCTTATTCTTGGATCCCACCCAAGTCCTATGCTTCATATACAGATAGTGAGTCTACATCTTTTTACTTTCCATGGAATACCTGAATGCCTTTCTGCTTCCATTTTATTTATTTATTTTTTATTTTTTTTCAGCATAACAGTATTCATTATTTTTGCACCACACCCAGTGCTCCATGCAATCCATGCCCTCTACAATACCCACCACCTGGTGCCCCCAACCTCCCACCCCCCACCCCTTCAAAATTCTCAGATCGTTTTTCAGAGTCCATAGTCTCTCATGGTTCACCTCCCCTTCCAATTTCCCTCAACTCCCTTCTCCTCTCCATCTCCCCTTGCCCTTCTCATAACTTTCCTGTACCAGGAGCACATGGTACTCCACAGAGCTCGTTTTTCTCACGGGTCCTCCCTCCCCAGCCTCTGACATCCTCCTTCTTCTGTTGCAGACGAGGCTTCTCCTGACTGCTGTTCTAGGTTTGGAACTATTGTTTTCCTGGAGTCTCAGTTTTCCCATTTTGGGGTTCATTCCCTTATTTTGTTGGAGTACTCTTTTTGGTTATTTCCTAAGGAGAAATGCTTGGGAAGTGAACTTTATTCGCAGGAGTCTGGAAGTTTCTTTAGTGTGTCCTCACACTTGATGGCTACTTTCTAGAATGATGCCATTTTCTTTCCAGGATATGCAGGCTCTGTTCCACAGGGGTCTAGCATCTATCCCTGCTGCCAGTCTGCTTCTTATCTGATTCCCGTTTCTGGGAGGGCTGTCTTTTTCCCTTCTGGAAGCTTTTTAGGACTTTCTCTTGATCCTGGCTACTCTGAAAATTCACTGTGTGTTTAGATATGGGTATTTGTATTATTCAGGATGCTTTTAGCTGGAAGTAATTCAATTCTCAATACAAGACAATTTAAAAGGAAAGGAGATTGATTGGTGCATAGAATTCCCAAAGAAGGGTAGTTCCAGAGTTGGCTCAACCTTGCCATCAAGGCCCTACATTCTCTCCTCCTTCTCTGTCAGCCAACCTCCCCAGGTCAGCTAGCTGTGGAGGGCCACCATGACTCCATGCATCACAGACTTGTGATGTTCAGAGTAGAAGAGAGAGTCATCTTACCTCACCAGTTAGAATTGGGTCACATGCCTCTTCCAATGTCAGGGACTAGAATTATCATGGCTGGATTGGAGCCAGTCTCTAGGGTTAAGGCCACACAGAGGAGCATGAAGACTTAAAAAACAAACAAACAAAAAATCAAGGTTCTGTTAAGAGAGCAATGGTTGACTAGTAGGCCATTTCTTCTTTTATTTTCCTGATTTTCGTTTCATACATTGAATAATAAAAGCTCGAAATTCTGACACCAATCATCTCGAAATGATGCAAAGCAACTCAAAATATTTACAAACATTTATCTTCCATTTTTCCTCTTTCAAAATGGTGTGATCAGCACAGTATGGCTTTCTTGGAGGGGTCTCTAAACAGATAGGCAGGCAGGCAGGCAGATCATAGAAAGCCAGAACCAATTTACTACTAAGTATATCACTATTAATTCTTCCAAACTATCCTCTGCATTTTTAGCAGGAAAAGAGTATGGCATTTTCCCAATGGGAAGAGCTGTCTGTTTTCAAGTAAAAATTAGAAGTTTGATGGATGAGGCAGGAAAAGTCTTCTGAAGCAAATGTTTTTAAACTATTTTAGTTGGGTTTTTTTCCGGCTTTTATATCCATATTTCTATATAACTTGACTATACTTCTGTTTCTTGAGTTTTCAATTTTAGATATTGTCTGCTGATAATCCCTTTCCTGTCTACTAACATATATGTGCTTCCCCTCCTGGCACTATGGTTATATCCATTTTTAAGTGTGTATGTATTTATGTTTACATTGTGAATAGTCGACTCACACAAAGTTACATCTTTGTTATTGTTATTTTGCTCAGCTTTTTGTCCTGTCTACTTTTAAATTTTAAAGAAGTTTCCATTTGTTTTCTATATAGTAATCACTAATTTATCACCAAACCGATGATAAAATTCTCTTGAATATGTTCAAACCCATCAACACCAGCTTCATCTTTTTTTCAGTTTTTTTAAAAAGTTGAGTACAGTTGACATACAATGTTATATTAGTTTCAGGTGTGCAACACAATGATTCCACAAGTTTACACATTCTGCTTCCATTACCACAATGCAGCTACATCTGTCCTGAAACAATACTGTTACAGTATCATCGACTTAGTTCCTAACGCTGTGCCTTTTATTCCCGTGACTTATTCATTCCACAACTGGAAGCCTGTATCTCCCACTCCCCTTCACCCATTTTACCTAGTCTGTGCCCCCCACCCCTGCCCAACAACCATCAGTTTGTTCTCTGTATTTATAGACCTGATTCTCCTTTTTGTTGGTTTGCTTATTTGGATTTTGGGGGTTTAGATTTCACTTATGAGTGAAATCATATGTTATTTGTTTTCCTCAGTTGATTTGTTTCATTTAGCATAATATCCTCTAGGTCCATCCATGTTGTCTCAGATGGCTTGATCTCTTTACAGCTGTGTAATATTCGTGTGTGTGTGTGTGTGTATCTTCTTTTCCTCTATGTGTGTGTGTGTGTACCTCTTTCTTTCTGCTATGTGTGTGTATCTTTTACTTTTGTCTATTGATGGATACAGGTTACTTCCATATCTTGGCTATTGTAAATAATGCTGCAATAAACATAGGAGTACACATATCTTTCTGAATTAGTGGTTTTGTTTTCTTTGGGTAAATACTCAACAATGGGATTGGATCATATAATATTTCTATTTTTAAATTCTTGGGGGGAACTTCCATAGTGTTTTCTGTATAGGAGAAGATATTTGCAAATGGTATACCCAATAAGAGGTTAATATCCAAAATATATAAAGAACTTATACAATACCAGCTTCATTTTCAAATTCTCAGAGTCCCTCATCTGCTGGTTTAATCTGACTTTGTTACTTCCATGGCTGCACAGTGTTGTCCTAGGACTTTAGTATTATCCTTGGCATTGCCTTTGCCTTTCTCCTACGTCAAGGCTCTTATTTTCTGAATCTGCCAAATTCAACTTTCTCAAAGTATGTATGCAATTTTAATTGAAATATAATTCATATCCCTTAAAATTCATCCCTTTGAACTATACAAATGAGTGGTAGACATTTCTCATCCACAGAACCATGCAATATGTGGCCTTTTGTGTCTGGCTTCCTTCACCTAGCATAATGTCTTCGAGGTTCATCCATGTTGTCACATGTATCAGTAATTAATTCCTTTTATGGCTGGATAATATCCCATTATATGGATATATCACATTTTGTTTATCCATTTATCTGTTGATGGTCATTCAGATTGTTTATATTTTCTGGTTATTATGAACAATGCTGCTATGAAGTTCATGGGCAAGTTTTTGTGTGGACATGATTTTAATTCTCTTAGATAGGTATAAGTAACACAAGTACACTTGACCCATATAGAAGTGTAAGTATATCATCCATTTATTTTAATGAGGCACAGTAGCTTCCTGTGCAAGGATGCATGGCAGCACATTTTGGGGACCTTGAGTGTTTGCAAATATCTTTATTAAATACCCACACTTTGAGTATAGACTTATTAACAGGAGGAAATTGTTCTCTCCAAATTTTTTAAATTTTTTAAAAATTAACATATAAGGAATGTATTATTAGCCCCAGGTGTACAGGTCTGTGAATCATCAGGCTTACACACTTCACAGCAATCACCATAGCGCATACCCTCCCCAATGGCCATAACCCAACCACCCTCTCCCTACCCCCTGCCTCAGCAAACATCGGTTTGTTTTGTGAGATTAAGGGTCTCTTATGGTTTGTCTCCCTCCCAATCCCCTCTCGTTTCATTTTTTCCTCCCCTATCCCCCAGGCCCCCATGTTACCTCTCAAATTCCTCATATCAGGGAGATCATATGATAATTGTCTTTTTCTGATTGACTTATTTCACTCAGCATAATACCCTCTAGTTCCATCCACATCATCACAAATGGCAAGATTTCATTTCTTTTGATGGCTGCATAGTATTCCATTGTGTGTATATCTCACATCTTTATCCATTCATCTGTTGATGGACATCTAGGTTACCCTAAAGATACAAATGTAGTGATCCGAAGGGGCACGTGCACCGAAATGTTAATAGTAGCAATGTCCACAATAGCCAAATGATGGAAAGAACCTTGATGTTCTCTCCAAATTTTGAAGCCATTTTCTCCATGGTCTTCTAGCTTCCAGGGTTGCCTATGAGAAATCCAATGTCATTTTTACCCCAGATTCTTTTTATATGACTATTTTTTTCATTTCTGAAAGTTTATAAGAGCTTTTCTTTTCTCCTAGTATTCTGAAATTTCACAAAGATATCCTTAGTGTAGAATTTTTTTCATACATTAGAGTGGAAATTTGGTGGACTCTTTGAATATGGAAACTCATCTGTTAGGCCTGGGAAATTTTGCTGTAATATGCCTATGGCAATTTCCTTCTCTTTTTCTCCTTTGTTCATGCTTCTTGACACTTAAATTATTGAAATTTTAGTCTTCCTTGACTAATGCACTGTATTAGTTAGGTGTTGCTGGGTAGCAAACCACTCCCCAGTTTAGTGGCTGAAACAACTACTTATTTAGCTGAAGATTCTGGAGGTCAGTACTTTGGTTTGGGTTTTGCTGGACAGCCTTCCTAGTCTTGGCTGGGCTCATTCATGCATCAGTGGTCAGCTGTTGGGGTTGCTAGTAATTGGCTGGTATAAATGTCAGCTTCACCTCCCTCCACATACTCTCATTTTCCAGCAGGTTAGTCTATGTCTACAGCAGTTGGATAGAATTCCAAAGAAGCAAACAGCAATGTACAAGGTCTCAAAGCCTTGACTCAGAACTTGTATGTCATATTCTGTTGGTTACAGCAAATTACAAGTCTAACCCTGGTTCAAGGGGAAGGAAGGGCTTCAATTTTTATAGACAGTAACTAAGGGTAGGTGCCATGGACAGAATGTCTGTGTCCTCCTAAAAATCATATGTTGAAACCATAATACCCAATGTGATGGTATTTAGAAATGGGGCCTTTGGGAGGTGATTAAGTCATGAGGGTGGAACTCTTATGATGGGATTAGTGCTCTTCTGAGACATGAGAAATCTTGTCTTCTGAGACAATGAGAGATCCTGCTCTCTCTCTCTTCCATGTGAGAATACAATGAGAAGATGCCATCTGTGAGCCAGGAAAAGGGCTCTCACCAGACGGCCAGCACCTTGGTCTTGGACTTTTCAATCTCTAGAATGATAAAGATATATATTTGTCATTTAAGTCACCCAGCCTGTGCATTTTTTAAAACGGGCTGAACTGACCAAGACAGGGAAGGGTGGAGACTAATGGCCACTTTTACATGAACTACATGCTCCCCTTTTGCATGAACTACATGCTCCCCCTTTTTTATATACCTTTGTCTTTTATTCTTCTTGGAATATTTCTCCACTTGCTCTTCTAAGCTTTCTGTTGAGTTTTTAATTTTTGCTTTGCATTTGTAATTTCCAAGGGTTATTTCTTGTTTTCTGGTATATATATTTTTAAAACAATAGCATTATGATTCTGGCTTGGGATAAATTCTTCCCTTATATCCTTCAGAAGTAACCAACCCAGCTGGCACCTTGATCTTGGGTGTCTAGTCTCCAGAACCAGGAGAATATGAATTTCCTTTGTTTAAGCTACCCAGTCTGGCATTTTGTTATGGCCGCCCTAGAAAATCGATACAGTCATGCCTTGGTTACCTGAAACATGCAGTGTAGGTTGTTCTGTGGTTTTTGGTGAGTTTTAGCTGACACCCAGCCCAACACAGTTATCTAGCATCTCTCTGAGAGAGAAGAGAGCCAACTGCTGAGCCCTTTTCCCTACCTTCAGTTCTGGTCCTTATACCCACACCATCAGCAGGGAAGGCTGATGTGGCAGAGAGAGTCAGAAATGCAAACACCCTGTTGGCTCCTATTCTGGGTCTGCCTCTCCCATCTCTTTCCCTGACTTCTCTATGTTTCCAATTGGTTCAATACAAGTATGATTTGAGAAACATTGTATGGTCTGTGAGCCTTTCTGTTCCATGGCCTCTGTGTTGGCATCTCTAGAGAGTGTTTGCAGACCATGAGAAATCATGAAAGATTTCCCCATGCCTCTCATCTTTTCTCATAATTCTATGTCTCTACCCCTTTGGTTCTGCCTTCTATTCTTTTGTTCTTGGGGCAATAAATCCTATTGTTACTGTATGTTTCTTCTACCCAGATGCACCTTAGGCTCACTCTGTCCTTAGAAATAGCACAGATATTACCAGAGACCATCAGGATCTTTTGCTGGTGGCCTGAGTGGTGGCTTTTTCCCTTGGAGGTTCTCCTCCATGCCCCATCCCTACCACCCATGGCCAAACACAGGGTCACCTGTCCAGTCTGCTGGCTTGGAGATGGGGTCCAGTACTATAGGGAAAGCACCTCCATCCATTGAGGGGAAGAAGTCAAAGTAGGCAATATGGCTTCCCATTCTTACATTAGTTAAAAAAAAAAAAAAGTCAGACAATGTTACCAGCATCCATTTGAGAAAGGACATTTAAAGCCAAACTCTTAGTTGCTGCCACTTTGGGTCTTTCTGGCAAAGATAAATAGGTGGTTAAGGTTTCCATTAAAGTGTAAGATCCACTGCCTCAGAAAAACCCAATTCCAAAACCTTTAAAGGCTGTTGAACTTTGTGTTATTCCTCAATACATGGCAGAGAACTTACGTCTCTGGATGCTGACATTGTTACTGTTTTCAAGTCTGGAGAGAATTAAGAAAAATCTTGGGTAGCTACTGTTTTTTTCAAACACTGATTCATTTCCTGTTTGGTTGACTCCACAAAATACCATCTATCTCCAGAAGACACATTAGGTAACAAGCCGCCCTTCTCATTTTTCAGTGATTTGCTCATGACAGTCATTGTTTTTTTCTTTTTCTTCTACTCTGATGAAGACCTCTGAGTGAATTTTCAGTAGCATTTGTACTAGGAACAGCCACCCTTTTCATATGGTTGCTGACCTTATGTACACTTTAGTTCTTGTACACACCAGGCAGGAGTCCAGAGGCAGGCTACTCTCTTGTGTGCCTCTCAGACGCACCACAGGAAGACTGATCATGACTTGAGCCTGCCTATCCATTTCAACAACACCTCTCCCTGCCATGACAAATCTCTCCTTATGATAGTTGCTGCAGACTGTTACCATGCTTTATTTAAAACAGAAAAAAGCCTCTGTTGGAGTGTCTTTAGGAAAGAAGCAACATTTCTTTCAGCAGAAACTTCATGAAACTTTTAGACACATTAGTCCAATCTGTGTGAAAGGCTGAGTGAAAAATCGAGGCACAGCTCATCCCGTGTGGGCAAGGCTGGTGATGGGTAAGAGGGAAGAATGGGCATGAACTCATGCTCTTCTCTCTGAATTGATAACCCCTTTCAGAAAAGGAATAACAAACAAGGATTCAGCCAAATACATCTTTCACAGATCCATTCTTCTGACTTCAAATTCTGCTAGCATGGCCATAAATAAAAAAATATGTGATAAGGCTCTGTTCTCTTTTCTTCTGTTGTTTCTGGCTAAGCCACAAGCTCTGAATCTTAGCCTCTGGAGATACTGGGCTTTGGAAGAGAGATGAAACCAGTGCCAAGTGATACAGGGCTTCTCGTTCTAATCCTGTTACTCTCTCTGTGTTCTTGAGTAACTCTCTGGGCCTCATGCCCTCAAACTCAAGAAGAACATTAGAGCTAATGACCCAATAAAGATGAGTATTTTATTTTCAATATTTTTAATTTTAAACCTTTTGTGAGGTAAAATTCCAACTATTCAGGGTTCCCCACAAATTGGTTAACTTGTACCACTCACACATTTCCCATTCTATAAAAATGAAATTTCAGATGTTTTAACTGAGAAAGTACTGTCAGAGCTACCTGAAAATGGAGACCTCTATTACTTGGATAAAAGAGCTTTTTCCAATCTATTTTAAAGTTTGTTTAAAAAAAATAGACAATTTGGATAATGAATTTGGCTATTGCATTGATTAAGACTGCTTCACTCTCAGGTGGACAGACACCCAAACCAAACTATCAGGACGACTCTTTGTCTGTGTATGTGTATGACGCATTCTTTCTAAGCGGCAGACTATGGAATCCACAAGTTTGTTGCAGAGAAAGGAAATTATTACAGCGTATCATGTGGTGGGTAGAATTTGTGGGCTAGTCAAGCTTAGGTCCTACAGCCAGAAGAGATGCCTGACCAGACCACAGGACTCAACTTCTGTAAACACCACTGTGACTTCTGTCCTACCACTGCTCAGGGCTGGGGCAACAGACTCTCCAGATCTGCAGCTCAAGAGAGCTGAGCCCCTAGGTCCACTCTACTTGTAGAAAGTCTGATCCCTCTGAGTGTGGTCACCACTCTGGAGTGCTCAATATTAACTTCTATGTGTTCAACAGGTGTGTGTGCCTGGTGGGACCTCAATCACATGTGAAACCTTCATTGCAAGGGAGTCTGGGAAATTCAGACATTAGTTTCCCATCCTCTAGATTATTGGATAGGACTTCGGTGGATTGTGAGGGTGCTAATGTGCAGGTCCTGTCCTAGAAGTAACCTGGGACACTCCTCAGAACCCAAGGAAGAAGGAGCTGAGCCTCAGGAACATCACTACACATGGACACCATAAGGAACTGGCTGCTACCTTGGGCTAGCACAACTTCCTGTAGCTTATGAATTTTACATGTTAGGGCCCACGTCCCAGAGGGGTCTAAGTTCCAGTTCCAACCTCCTCAGAAAGGTGATGAGTTGTCCCAGCCAGGGTCAGCTGCCCACCTCTGACAGGAGCAGGGTCACAGTGCCATGGGCAGCCATTCATTTGAAAGCAAAGGAAAGGGGTGCCTGGGTGGCTCAGTGGGTTAAGCCGCTGCCTTCAGCTCAGGTCATGATCCCAGGTCCTGGGTTCAAGCCCCACATCGGGCTTTCTGCTCAACGGGGAGCCTGCTTCCTCCTCTCTCTCTGCCTGCCTCTCTGCCTACTTGTGATTTCTCTCTGTCAAATAAATAAATAAAATCTTTAAAAAAAAAGAAAATGAAAGCAAAGGAAAATAGTTTTCAGAAAAGGATGAGCACGGGATCTCATACACAACTGATGAATTATTGAACACTACATCTGAAACTAATGATGTAATATATTTTGGTTAATCAAATTTAAATTAAAAAAAAAAGAAGAAGAAAAAGATGGTAGAGTGGGGAAGTGGGCCAGGAGTGTCTGGGCAAACTGGACAGTATCAAGAAGGCAAGAATTCTTGCTGAAGCAGCGTCACCCCTCAATTCTAGTTGACAGTCCTCAGCTCAGTCTCCCTGCTGGATAGGAGTGTGGCTTTCTTGGACTGTTGCATGCTCTCTGTTCTTCACATTATAGCTGCTGGGAACAAAGCAGAGTGGTCATAGCAAGTCAGCAGGGCTGGGCAAGCTGACATCCAGCCCCACTGTTACCCTGAGAAGCAGCCTTGGGCAAATTCTGTCTTCTCTGTCTGCAGGATGGACTGGCAATGATCGCTCCTCTAGAAACCATGAAATTTAAAATAGAGATACAGTGACCTCTCTCCATAGCATCCTGAAACTGATAAATAAGGACACATTGGAAAAACACCAATCAATGAGTCTAATCAAGCACCCAATCAATTGCTCAAGAGAGGAAAAGACGGTAAAAGAACACCTAGAGGTTCCAGATGACCTTGGGTCTCCAGACTCAATTCATTCCTGAAACTTAAAAATTTAGGATAAATTTATATAACAAAAAACAACCATTTTAAAGTGACCAATTCAATGGTGTTTATACATTTACACTGTTATGCAACCATTACCTCTATCTAATTTCAGAATATGTTCATCACCCTATAAGAAGCCCTACACCTATTAAACAATTGCTTGAATTCTCCATTCCCCCATCCTCCCAGCCCCTGTTAACCATCCACCTGCTCTCGTGTCTCTATGGATTTACTTATTCTAAACATTTTATATAAATGGAATCAATCCATGAATAGGATATGTGATCTTTTGTCTGGCCCCTTTCACGTGTGCTTTCATTTAGCATGTTTTCTAAGTTTATCTACACTGTAGAGTGTATCTATGCTTCCTCCTTTTTATGGCTGAATAATATTCCATCAAATGTACATACCACAGCTTGTTTATTCATTCATCCATTGATGGACATTTGGGTTCTCTATTACTTTTGGCTATTGTGATTAGAGCTGCTATGAGCATGAGGGTGCATGTACATGTTTCAATATCTGTTTTCAGTTCTCTTGGGTCTATACCAAGAAGTGGAATTGCTGGGTCATATAGTAACTCTATGTTTAACTTCATTGTGGTTTTGCTCTGAGTTTTTGAGAATTTTTTGAAGTTATAAACAACACTTTGTCTTGATCCTTGAGGAGAATTCTGGCAAACAGGAGATGGACTAAAAGCCTGGTAGCAGAACAAATATTATCCCAATTCTCCAAACAGAGGGAAAGGTGGGCTCCAGAAACTCTAGCCTTCAATTCCCAACCACATCTGAAAAGCATGAGTAGTCAGATGGAAAACAGGAAGAACATGGGATTCTGCTTCCTTAGTGAATGTGTGGTTGTGTCATTGCAGTAGTGCATTTTTATTTCAGTGTGGAGGAGATCCTGGAGCTAAATTTCACACAATTAAGGAGGACCCCCCATGACTGTGTCCCTCCAAGTTTTTAACTCTCAGACTTGTCCATATTGCAATGGAAAGGCTCTGCACCATCAGACAACCACATTCTAAGGGTATTATCAGAGTCTAAGTGACCTGGGAAGGGACATATCCAGCTCCAGTGAGCTCTAGCTTTCCAAGCAGAAGAAGAGTAATATCCAACTCCAGCACATCCTAGTCATCCTGTCCTATATAAGGGGGAAGATAAATAACTAAACACTTGTGAAGTCAACAGTCCAGAGGCACAGTCTCACTAAAAGACTGAGACCTAATCATAGGACTATAGAACATTTTCCCTCCCCCTACACCTCACCACCACATTACTAAAGGCCTATTTACAGCCATTCCTCTTTCTTTTACCTGGTATATCATGTCTGGCTATTTGGTGGGGAGAGGGGGATTACGAGGCATATAAAAAGGCAAAAACAAAAACAAAAAACCAACAATCCTACAATATGAAGAGATAGAGCTAGCTTCAGAATGAAACATGGTGGTAATGTTGGAATTATCAGACCAAAATTTAAAACAACTATGATTAACATGCTAAGGGCTCTAATGGACAAAGTAGACAACACACTAGAACAGCTGGGCATTGAAAGCAGAGGTGGAAATCATAAGGAAGAACCTAAAAGAAATGCTAGAGATAAAATACACTAACAGCAATGAAGAATGCCTTTAATGGGCTTGTTAGTACACTAGATGCAGTTGAGGGAAGAATCTCTGAGCTAGAGCATATATCAGTAGAAACCACAAAAAGAGAACAAGTACTGAAAAAAATGAAACAGTATATCCAAAGACTTTGGGACAAATACAATAAGTATATGATACACATAATGAAAATACCAGAATGAGAAAGAAGAAAAAAATGGAAACAATATTTGAAACAAAAATGATTGAGGAGTTCCCTAAATTAATGTCAAATACCAAACCACAGATCTAGGAATCTTAGAGAGCCTCAAGCAGGATAACTACAAAAAAAAAAAAAAAAAAAAAAAAAAAAAAAAAAAAAAAGCCTGCTCATAGGCATGTCATTTTCAAACTACATAAAATCAAAGATAAAGAAAAAAAGCCTGAAAGCAGCCAGACAAAAAAAAAAAAATAGATTTTTCTACAAAATAACAAAGATAAGAATTACATCTGACTTCTCAGAAACATGTAAGCAAGAAGAACATAGAGTGAAATATTTGAAGTATTGAGAAGACTCTCAACCTAGGTCTCTGTATCCTGGAAAATTTCCTTCAAAAGTGAAAAAGAAATAAAGACTTTCTCACACAAAAATTGAGGAAATTTCTTGCCCGTGAATCTGCCTTGCACAAAATGTTAAAAGAAGTTCTTTAGAGAGAAGGAAAATAATATAGTCATAAACTCACATCTACATAACATAAAGAAGAGTGTTGAGAAAAAAATAACTGCAGGTAAAAGAAAAACTTGTTTTTCTGAATCTTAATTGAACTAACAGATAACAGTTTGTTCAAAATAATAATGGTAACAATGTATTTATATATGCTTGTGTATATATAATATATATGTTTATAAAAAGTATGGGAGGTAGGGATTAGGATTACTTTGTTATTAGAAAGAACTCACACTACTTGTGAAATGTAATAGTTTTATTAGAAAGTGGCCTTAAAAAAAAAAAGAAAGTGGCCTTAAATTTGTTGTAATTGTATATTGCAAGTTCTACAACAGCCACTAAAAAGGGTTAAACAAAGATAGTATAACGTGTATGTTAAGAAAAGAGAGAAAATGGAATCATTAAATAATCAATTAAAGACGCAAAAGGCAGAAAAAGAATGGAAGAGAAAAATAAGAGTAAGGGCAACAAAAATAAAATAGTAATAAATATGGTACATATTAATCCAACTGTTTCAATAATCACTTTGAATGTCAATGGTCTAACTAAACCAATTAAAATACAGAGATCATCAGAGTAGATCAAAACATAAGACCCAACTAGAAAGACAAATACCATGTGATTTCACTCATATGCACACTTTAAGAAACAAAACAAACAAGAAAAGGAAAAGAGAGAAAGAAGCCAAGAAACAGACTCTTAACTATTGAGAACTAACTGATGGTTAGCAGAGGGGAGGTGGGTGGAAAGATGGATTAAATAGGTGATGAGGATTAAGGAGGGCACTCATCATGATGAACACTGGGTGATATATGCAATTGTTGAATCACTATATTGCACACCTGAAATATAACACTGTATGTTAACTATACTAGAATTAAAACAAACAAATAAAACATAAAATACAACAATATGTTGTCTACCAGAAACCCACTTTAAAGACATGTATATTGGGCTCTCTGCTCAGCAGGGAGCCTGCTTCCTCCTCTCTCTCTCTCTCTCTCTGCCTGCCTCTCTGCCTACTTGTGATCTCTGTCTGTCAAATAAATAAATAAATAAAATCTTTTAAAAAAAAGACACATATGTTGTGAAAGTAGGTGGCTAGAGAAAAATATACTATGCTAACAGTAATAAAAAGAAAGGAGGAGTAATTACATTAATTTCAGACAGAGCAGCCTTCAAATCAAGGAAAGTTATGAGGGACAAATAATAAAAGGGTCAAGTCTCTAAAAAGACATAACAATCCTTAAGATATATGTACCTAACAACAGACTGTCAAACTATGTGAGATAACAACTAATAGAATTGCAACAATAAGTAGTTGAATCTATGATCACAGTTGGAGACTTGAACACTCATCTATCATAAATGGAGAGATCCACCAAACAGAAAATCAGTAAGGACATGAGGAACTCAACAAATACAATCAACTGAATATAAGTGACATCTATAGACTACTTCATCTAACAACAGAAAATGCACATTCTTTTCAACCTCAAATGGAACATTCACCAAAACAGACCACATTCCGGGCCATAATACACCCCTTAACAAATCTGAAAGAACAGAAATCACAACATCTGATCTCAGACCACAGTAGAATTAAACTAGAAATCAATAACAGAAAGTAACTGGAAAATCCTGAAATATATGTAGATCAAACAGCACATTTCTAAATAATGCATGGGTCAAAGAAAAAGAAATCTTAAGATATTTTAAACTAAATGAAAATGGAAACAACTTAAAAGAATTTGTAGGATGCAGTGAAAGCAGTACTTAGAAGAAACTTATAACATAGAATGCATATGCTAGAAAAGAAGGAAGATCCAAAATCAATAATCTAAGCTTTCATCTTAGGTTACTAGAAAAAGAAGGGCAAATTAAAGACAAAGTAAGCATAAGAAAAGAAATAATAAGGATCAAAGCAGAAATCAACGAAATTGAAAACAGGAAATCAGTAGAAAAAATCAACAAAACCAAAAGCTGGTTATTTGAAAAGACTAATAAAATTAATAAACCTCTAGCCAGGCCAACTCTCTTTTTTCTAAAAGAGAGGTACAAATTACTAATACCAGAAATGAAAGAAGGGACATAACAGCAGATCCTATGGACATTGGAAGGATAATAAAGGAATGTTATGAAAAAAATCTGTATTTACAAATTTGATAACCTGGATGGAATGGACCAGTCCTTGAAAGACACAATCTATCAAAAGTCACATAAGAAGAAATATATTGTCCAAATAGACCTATATCTATTAAATAAATGGAAGTAATAACCTTTCAAACTGGTGAATTCTACCAAACATTTAAGGAATGAATGATATCAATTCCCTACAATCTTTTTGAGAGGATATAAGCAGAGGGAATACTTCCTAACTTACTGTAAAAGGTCGGTATCACCCCAATACCAAAACCAGACAAAAATATTACAAGAAAAGAAAACTAAAGACCAAGATCTCTCATTAACTGCAAAATTCCTCAATAAAATATTCACAAGTTGAATTTGACAATGTATTTTTAAAATTATATATTATGACCAAGTGGAATTTATCCCAGGTATGGAAAGCTGCTTCAAAATTTGAAAATCAATCAATATAATCCAACACATCAACAGGCTAAAAGAAAAATCACATGACCATGACAATAGGTGCAGAGAAAGCATTTGACAAAATCTGACATTCATTCATGATAAAACTCTCAGTAAACTAGGAATAGAGGGAAACTTCCTCCACTTCATAAAGAATATCTACAAAAAACATTATATTTAACATTATATTTAATTGTGAGGAGCTCAAAACATTCCCACAAAGATCAGGAACAAGGCAAGGATATCTCCTTTCATCATTCCCTTTCAACTTTTTACTAGAAGTTAAAATAATGCAATAAGACAAGAAAAGGAAATAAAGGCATAGAGATTGGAAGGAAGAAATAAAATTATCTTTGTTCACAGGTGACATGATCATACATGTAGGAAATCTGAAAGAATCAACAACAACAACAAAAAACTCCTGGAACTGATTAACTGCAGAGGCAGAGGAAGAGAGGAGACACCTGGAGAACAACAAGAGCAAGTTGAAATCATTGCAGAAGGATAAAATTTGTCAGTTTATGATCTTCATACAGTCTAGTCAAAAAGCAGCTGTAAAGTTTTCTGTCTCAAAATGACTGGAAATTAGTTGTTGCAACATACTATTTTTTCCAAATCCTGAACTTTATATATGAGAGAGTATAAAAGGATCATTGAACAGGAAGAAGTTATAATAACAATACAATAGATATAAGGTTTCTCAAGATGAAAACAAAATTGGGATAGATGATATACAATACTCCTGTGATGACCTAGCACTAGAGCCAGCCAGCATTTGTGTGTTGATTGTCATGTGGAAGTTCAGAGCAGCAACACAGTGCAAGTTTCCCAAACAGGAATTCATGGATGGTATGACATTGAAACCTAAAGGCCCAGATACCCAAGATGGAAAAAGAATCGAAAGAACCAGGATGATTTAAGGATTTTTACCAGTTTACTTTTAATTTTGCAATGAATCTAAGATAGAAAGGATTAGATCTAGAAATGGCCATTGCCTACTTGAACTTAGTGCTTAAAAGAGATTTAAATTCTTAGACTTATACAGAATGGCTAAAATTAACAAGTCAGGAAATGGCAGATGCTGGCGAGGATGCAGAGAAAGGGGAACCCTCCTACACTGTTGGTGGGAATGCAAGCTGGTGCAACCACTCTGGAAAACAGCATGGAGGTTCCTCAAAATGTTGAAAATAGAACTACCCTATGACCCAGCAATTGCACTGCTGGGTATTTACTCTAAAGATACAAACATAGTGATCCGAAGGGGCACGTGCACCCGAATGTTTATAGCAGCAATGTCTACAATAGCCAAACTATGGAAAGAACCTAGATGTCCATCAACAGACGAATGGATAAAGAAGATGTGGTATATATACACAATGGAATACTATGCAGCCATCAAAAGAAATGAAATCTTGCCATTTGCGACGACGTGGATGGAACTAGAGGGTATCATGCTTAGCGAAATAAGTCAATCGGAGAAAGACAACTATCATATGATCTCCCTGATATGAGGGAGAGGAGATGCAACATGGGGGGTTGAGGGGGTAGGAGAAGAGTAAATGAAACAAGATGGAATTGGGAGGGAGACAAAGCATAAGTGACTCTTAATCTCACAAAACAAACTGAGGGTTGATGGGGGGAGGGGGGTTGGGAGGGGGGGTGGGATTATGGACATTGGGGAGGGTATGTGCTATGGTGAGTGCTGTGAAGTGTGTAAACCTGGCGGTTCACAGACCTGTACCCCTGGGGATAAAAATATATTATATGTTTATAAAAAATAAAATTTTAAAAAAAATTTTAAAAAAAAAGAAAAGAAAAATCTTGGAAATCAGAAGACTAAGGCTCAATAATGGCTTAATCAGTTCTTCATATCTTTAAAATGGTGTTGACAATATTTGTTCTGCCTCATAAGATTTTGAGAAAAAAAAATGAGGTAATGTTTGTGAAAATATTACTCATGGTTAAGTCATCTAATAACTCACTTTTGTGTCTGTGTGGCACTTTCAAGGTAAAATGCACTTTTTCCTGTTTGAAGTAGCTGAATTTATTAATAGTAAACACTATGCTAAACATCTGGTGGACTGAAACCCCTGTGACACCATATGCCAAATTATGTTAAACTACTCATTAGCACTACCAAAGGAGAAGTCTGTCCTTTGCCTCTCTTGCTCTCTTTCTCTCATTTTGTCTCTCTCATTCTCCCTTTCACTCTGGAAAGTTCACGCATACAAGAGCAGGCCAACCCTTTGAGAAGCACAACGGATAATACTGTTTCTTGGGTTGTTCCTTCACATACTCAACACACTGAAGCCTCTGTAGACCATCCCCCAGTGCCACCCATAAGGTACAAGTACTTCAGGACTCTGTCTGAAATTCCTGGTCTTCCCTGTTTTGGCAGAACACAGATTGTTTATCATCAGAACATAGTGATGTTCAGCTTGTTAAATAGACCGATTTTAAGGTAAAAAAAAAATTCTTAGACTTATGGAATAAATCTTTGGTGGAATATCATAAATGATCAATATAAAAAGATATTTGGAATCTTCCTTTAGCCATCAATACAATGATTGCAGAGGACAATCTGTCAATTATGATGAAGAAAGAGCATGGCATGTTCTTACTTTCAACTTTGTGGAATTTGCCTGCCCTCAAATTGCTGGGACAAAATGTACAACAGTGTATCATAAAGGAACCTTCTAGAATGTGTGTAGTCTGTACAATAAATACAACGGAAAATTGCTGCCTTGACTGAACTGAAGATTAATCTGAAGAACTCAGACTGAGGGTTGTATCAAAATGTAAGGATATATCTTAGACTATGTCATATTTCATTCTGATGGTGGTTTGGGCTTATCTTCTAGCCTGGGCTGATCTAAATATTTATAATTCCAATATTGTGGATTTCATCTTATATTTGTGGGCCATACTAGTTTATTCTCCTTTATAGGTTTATGGTGATTATTTTGAGGTTTCCAACCTTGCATAAAACACAATGCTGTCTTCATCAGAAAACAGTGGCGGGGGGCACCTGAGTGGCTCAGTGGGTTAAGCCTCTGCTTTCAGCTCAGGTCATGATCTCAGGGTCCTGGGATTGAGCCCCACATTGGGCTCTCTGCTCAGCAGGGAGCCTGCTTCCCCCCTCTCTCTGCCTGCCTCTCTGCCTACTTATGATCTCTCTCTTTGTCAAATAAATAAATAAAATCTTTTAAAAAAACAGTGGCTTAAGAGTTAAACATAAGAATATTTTAAAAAACCAAACTCCTGGAACTAAAAAGCAATTATGACAAGGTTGCAAGGTACAAGATTTTTTAAAAAGATTTTATTTACTTATTTCACAGAGAGAGAGAGATCACAAGTAAGGACAGAGGCAGGCAGAGAGAGAGGGGGAAGCAGGCTCCCTGATGAGCAGAGAGCCTGATATGGGGCTTGATCCCAGGACCCTGAGACCATGACCTGGGCCAAAGCAAAGGCTTAACCCACTGAGCCACCCAGGCACCCCAAGATACAAGATTAATATATAAAAGTCAATTACTTTCCTATATGCCATCAATGAACAAGTAGAATTTGAAATTTAAAACACAGTACCATTTATATTAGCACTCCCCCAAATAAAGTACTTAGGTATAAATCTAACAAAATATAAATCTAGCCAGGTGATGGGTATTAAGGAGGGCACGTGTTGTGATGAACACTGAATATTATAAGCAACCGATGAATCATTGAATACTACATCAAAGACTAATGATGACTAACTGAACATAATAAAAAATCTATATGAAGAAAACTAAAACACTCTGATGAATTAAAGAACAACTAAATAAATGGAGAGATATTCAATGTTCATAGACAGACTCAATATTGTCAAGATTTCAGTTCTTTCCAATTTCATCTCTACATTCACTGCAATTCCAATCAAAATCCCAGGAAGTTATTTTGTGAACATTGACAAACTGAAGCCGAAGTTTATATGGAGAAAGAAAAGACACAGAATAGCCAACACAATATTTAAGGAGAAGCACAAAGTTGGAGGACTAACACTATCTGACTTAAAAACTTAATATAAAGCTACAGTAATCAAGACAGTGTGGTATTAGCAAAAGAAAAGACAACTAGATCAATAGAACAGAATAAAGACCCCAGAAATATACCCACATAAATACAGTCAACTTATCTTTGACAAAGGAACAAAGACAATACAATGGAGCAAAGATACTCTTTTCAACAAATAGAACAACTATATACCCACATACAGAAAAGTAAGTCCAGACACACACTTTATAACCTTCACAAAAATCAACTCAGAATGGATCATAAGCCTAAATGTAAAATGTAAAATTATAAGACTCTTAGAATATAACATAGGAGAAAATCTAAATGACCTTGGGTACAGTGCTGTCTTTTTAGATACAACACCAAAGACACAATCTATGAAAGAAACAATTGATGAGCTAGACTTAACGAAAATTAAAAACTTCTCCTTTGTGAAAGATCATGTCAAGAGAATGAAAAGACACTTCATAGACTGGGAAAAGATATTTGCAAAGACATATCTGATAAAGGACTATTATCTAAAATATATAAAGAACTCTTCAAACTCAACAATAAGAAAAGAAACAACCTAGTGAAAAATTGGGCTAAAAACCCTAACAGACACCTCATCAAAAAAGATATCCAGATGGTAAATAAGCATATGAAAATGTGCTCCACATCATAGAGCATCAGAGAAATGCAAATTAAAGCAACAATGTGATACTACTCCACACCTATTAGGATGGCCAAAACTGGGAACACTGACAACACCAAATGCTGATGAGGATGGGGAGCCACAGGAACTCTCATTCCTTGCTGGTAGGAATGCAAAATGGTGCAGGCACTTTAGAAGACAGTTTGGCAGTTGGATGCTGCTTATAAAACTAAACATATTTTTAACCACACAATTCCGCAGTTGTGCTCCTTGGTATTAATTTAACCAAGTGAATTGAAAACTTATGTTCACACAAACACCTTGCATACCGATGTCTATAACAGCTTTATTTATAATTGGCAAAACTTGGGAAATAATCAGGATGCCCTTTAGGACGTAAATGGATAAAGAAACTGTGATACACCCAGACAACAGTATATTATTTAGCACTAAAAAGAAAGGAGTTATGAAGCCATGAAAAGACATGGAGGAAACTTAAATTTTGGTTACTGAGTGAAAGTAGTCAATCTGAAAATGCTGCATACTGTAGGACTCCAGCTATGTGACATTCTGGAAAAGGCAATACTATGGAGACATTAAAAAGATCAGTGGTTTCCAGGGGTTGAAGGTAGTGGGAAGGATGAATAGGCAGGGCATGAAGGAATTTTAGGGCAGTGAAAATAACTCTGTATGATGCTATAATAGTAAATGCATGTCATTATACAATTGCCCAAACCCATAGAATGGATGACAGCAAGAGCGAACCCTAACGTAAATTATGGAGTTTGGGTGATAATGATGTGTCAGGGTAGATTCATCAATTGTAACAAATGTGATACAGTGATAGTGGAAGAAGCTGTACATGTGTGAGGCATGGGTTATAGGGCAACTCTCTGTATTTAGGTTCAAATTTATTTGAACCTAAAATTGCTCTAAAAATAAAGTCTTATTTTAAAAAAATTTAACTTAGACTCTGAAATCAGATCTGCTGGACTTCAAACCAGGTTGATATGGCCTTGTAACCCAGTGCCTCAATTTTCACATCTATAAAGCAGAGATTATACTAGCATTGACCCACAGAGTGGTTGTGAATGTGTATAAGACAATGCATGAGAAGTACATAGCCTCAAGCCTGCTGGGCAAGGGAGCTTTAAGTTACTTAAAACTAGTCTTCTGGGGACGCCTGGGTGGCTCAGTTGGTTGAGCAGCTGCCTTCGGCTCAGGTCATGATCCCAGCGTCCTGGGATCGAGTCCCACATCGGGCTCCTTGCTCGGCGGGGAGCCTGCTTCTCCCTCTGCCTCTGCCTGCCATTCTGTCTGCCTGTGCTTGCTCTCTCTCCCTCTCTCTCTGATAAATAAATAAAAAATCTTAAAAAAAAAAAAAAAACTAGTCTTCTGAACAATCTGAACCTGTGAGGAACAAACAGGAAGTGGCTTGATCTTCCTTCCACAATGGCCTTCTGGTATGTTCTTTCACATCATCCTTCCCTTGACAACATCTTAGTGAGTCAACTCACCTCAGTTTTCCAGGTATTTTTAATGGTAAGAACAAGCCTTGTTTCTGTAAAGATGGCTCACTTTCAGGTGTTCAGTCCAGTCCAGTCTCAATCAAAATTTGAATCTCACATCCAAGCCAAGCTCTGCCCTGGCCCAGCCAGGCAGTAGGGATGGGCATCGTGGGTCCTTTTCCTAGTTTTCTCTCTCCCTTCCTCTACCTTTCCCAGTTCCTTTAGCTTGGGGCAAAGGAAGTAGAAGCTTAAAGGAAGGGGGCAAAAAAGTCTTTTTTCTTTTCCACGTAACTAGTTTTGCTGCCACGATCTTCATGTGGCAATCCTCTAAATGCTGGCTCTCTTAAGGACCACGTTTTGTGGATTCTTTAGAGGCTCGCTGGGGACATACACATTGCATAATGTCTTAACCTGAGAGAGAGTTTTTGGGCAATCTCTTGCTCCTTCTCTTTGCCATTAATCTCCACAGCACTCCCTCTCCTGATCCATACCTCCTCTTTCTCTGTCTTCCTCTGTGATCCAGAGGTTGACTCCTGTGACTCCTGGAGACTACACCTTTTGGGCTTCCTAAATGATTTCTGGTTCAGGGAGGCCCCAATGGGAGGAGAGAAGGTGAAAGGAGAGAAGGATTTCCTACTCATCTTTGCCTCAGGGATGCACCTGGCAGTAGTGTGGCCCCCATGATTGTAACTCCAGCTGGGCTGCCCCACTTCCTCAGCTCCAGCCCTCACTGGGCTTAAGTAATATGATTTCATCCCCTTGAACTTCATTCTTAGAGCTGGAAGAACTCCCTGCTGTCACCAGCCCCAGGTGCGCAACATCCCACCTGAAATGGCGCCTTCAGAAAAATCCTCAAAAAAAAAAAAAAAAAAAACAACAACAACACATAGACTGAGAAATAGCCATCAACAACATAGAAGTCTGACAGAGGACTGGTTTACAGAATACGTACTTAACCCCTACACGCCGATAAGAAGAAGACATAACCTAACATAAAAATAAACAGAACACTTGAATCGACACTTTACAAAAGAGCATATCAAAACAGCCTCTTCCAGGGGTGCCTGGGTGGCTCAGTGGGTTAAGCCTCTGACTTCGGCTCAGGTCATGATCCCCGGGTCTTGGGATCGAGCCCCGCATCGGGCTCTCTGCTCAGCAGGGAGCCTGCTTCCCCTTCTCTTTCTGCCTACCTCTCTGCCTACTTATGATCTCTGTCAAATAAATAAATAAAATCTTTTTAAAAAAATAAATAAAAATAAAAACAAAAAAGAAAACTAGCCTCTTCCATGTGTATCATAAACATATAGAAAGGAGTTCAAACTTGTTATTCATCAGGAAATGGCAAGTGAAAAACTGCAATGTGGTATCACTGCATACTCACTAGAATGGCAAAAATAAAAATGGTGGAAAATGCCAAGTGCTAGTGAGGATGTGGAGCAGCTGGAAACCTCCTACACTGCTAGAGGGGGTGCAAAGTGGTGTGAACATTTTAGGAAAGTCTTTGCTGTGTCTGATAAAATTGAACATACACAAAACCTATACCCCTGCAATTCCATGCCCCAAAATACACCCAGTTAAATGTATGTTCACTACTCATTAAAGTCCCAACCTAGACACTACACACATGAGTATTAACAAAAGAATGGACAAATGAATTGCAGTATAGTCATTCAGTGGAATATGACACAGCAGTGAGAATCAGTGTTCTATAACAGTAGGCAACAACATGGATAAATCTTACATATTTGGAGGGTGCCTGGGTGGCTCAATTGGTTAAGTCTTTAACTCTTGATTTTGGCTCAAGTCGCGATCACATGGGTTGAGAGATCAAGCCCTACGTTGGATACCCCACTCAAAGGGGAGTCTGCTTGAGATTCTCTTTCTCCTCTCCCTCTACCCCTGCCCCTGCACTGTCTCTCTCAGTCTCTCAAAATACATAAATAAATCTTTTTTTAAAAATTCCTTAATAAACAATGAAATCTGGTACACTGAAAAATTTTAAAAATAAATAAAAATTTAAAAAAATTAAAAAGCAAAACAAAACAAAACAAAAATCTCCTTTAAAAAAAAAAACCAAATATAATGCTGAGTGAAAGAATGCGGATTAAAAGATGTCTTATATAATTACATTTATACGAAGTTTAAAAATAGGCAAAACTAATATCTGTTGAAAGTCAGGGTAGTGGTTATTAAGGATAGGATGGGGCCAGTGCATAGTAACTGGAAGGGAATAAGAGGGGCCTTCTGGGGAGCTAGAAGTGGCCTGTTTCCTGATCTGGGGGCTGACAACACATCTGTTCAGTTTGTGAAGATTCATTGAGCTGTATAGTTATAACATATGTGCTTTTCTGGAAGTATTTTATTTTTCAATAAAAAGGGACCCTGTTCTTTTCAGCAAATGCTGTCCTAACAATTGGACATCCATTTGGAATGAACCTCAACCCTCCCCTCACACCATATTTTAGAATTAACAACAAGTGGATTGTAGACCTAAATGTAAGAGCTAAAACTATGAAGTTTTGAGAAAGACAGACAGGACAATAACTGTGTGAACTTGCACCAGGCATAGACTTATTAGCTACAACACAAAAAGCACCAAATACAAAAGAAAAAAGATTGATAAATGGGACTTCATCAAAATTTTAAGACTTTAGTTCTTCAAAAGACACTTTAAAAAATGAATAGACAAGGTACAGCCTGGGAGAAAACATCTGCAGAGTACATATCTAACAAAGGACTTGCAGCATTTAAATTATGCAAAGAATTTTTTAATCCAATAAGAAGATAAACAACTCAAAAATTGGCAAAATATTTGAGCAGATACTTCACCAAAGATATATGGATGGCAAATAAACACATGAAAGGATGCTCCACATCATTAGTCACTAGTTTAACACAAATTAAAACCTCGTGAGATACTACTACACACCTTTTAGAATGGCTAAACTTCAAAATACTGACAATACTAAGTGCTGGCAAGGATGGGGAAGAAAGGGAACTCTCATATACTGTTGACAAGAATGCAAAATGATAACAACCACTTTGGGAAAAAAACTGGCCAGTTTCTTAGAAAGTTAAACATGCACTTACCTTATGATCCAGAATTTCCACTCCTAAATATTTATACAAGAGAAATGAAAGCATACATATATAGAAAGACCTGTAAGTGACTATTTATAGCCATGTTATTCATTATCACCAAAAGTAGAAACAATCAAAAGTCCTTCAACAAATGAATGGATAAACAAAGTTACATCCATACAATAGAACGCTACCCATTGACTAAAAAGGAGCAAACTACTGACACAAGCAACAACATGGATGGATCTCAGAAACATTATGCCAGGTGGAAGAAGCTAGATACAAAAGGCTACATGCTCTATGACATCATTTACATGGTATTCCAGCAAAGACAAAACTGTAAGGACAGAATACCTGCCATTGGTAGCCAGGGACTGGAGGTAAGAGGGAATTGGCTGCAGGGGATCGTGACAGAACTTTTGGGGGCAATATACATGTTCTACATCATGTTTGTGATGATGGTTACACAACTGTAAACATCTGGGAAAGCTCATTAAATGATGTGTTTAGAAAGAATGAATTTCATCTTACATAGATTTTACCTAAGTAAACCTGATTTGTACAAATCTCTTCATGCTAACCATCTTGGGTGAATTTCTGCCCGGACCCTGACCAACAAACACAGTCCCCTCACTTTCTGCACCTGGTGGTCTCTTCGGAGCTTCTGCTGGAGTCCCCTTGTTCGGGGAGACCACTCCCTGAGATAAGGCACCTTCAAGATTCCTCGAGCTGGACACCTTCTATGGCTATCCACAGTTTCCCACCATGTCCAATGGCCTGAGTTTGGACTGTCCCACCACTGCCTGTTGCCCTCGCCCTGCAGTCTTGGGCTGGTCCAGCCAGTCTCTCAACCTTGGAGTTTTCCAAGAGCACCATTCCCTCTGCTCATTTCCATTTTCAGACACCAAAGCACACTTATCAAATATATCAGAATATCTTCCACCAGGTACAGCTTGATTGATTGCACCCAGTGGGCAAACATTTAACCAGAAAATGCAATGGCCATCTATCTCCCCTTTGGGCAAGCACCCCAATCTCTAAAGAGTCTCTTGGCACGACTTAACATGGTTTGAGGGACTCCTCTCAGCATCCCCTGCCTAGGTGATGACCCTACCGCTCCTATCAAATCCCTCCCTGACCCCATTTCTCTCAATTCTCTATTGTTTGTTGCTGGTGCCACAGGGACAAGGCCTGCAACACCAGTGTAGACTTAGCAAATCCCAGAATGGATTTCTGGTAGCTCTTTGGTGCTCTTTTGAAATATGGGAGGTGCTTTCTTCCTGTTGTCCCCAGCTTTGGGCCCTTAGCCTAAGTTCAAACACTCCAGGGAGCACCTTTCCTTAATGGTGAGTTGTGTGCCCTCATTTGCTCCTACCTGTTGATACGTGCACAGAGCCTGGTGTGACACAGTCAACAATTGTTAAGCAGTTTTCAAAAATAGCTCGTTGGTTGGTTGAATCAGACCAGACAGCTTTTTCTGGAGAGCTGGCCAGGGAATAAATAACCACAGTGCACCTGAATCAAATCCTCCCCGTTTCCTGCCCAGCTTGGAGGGCTCGCAAGGATGAAAGAATTTGTGTGTGTAACATCTCTAATGCGCCCACGAGACTGAGAGAGAAAGAGACCCCTGATTCATGCAGAGCATACTCTCCTAAGAATATTTATCCTTTGTGGTCACAAGAGTATAATCCTGGAAAAGCTGGCTTTTTATGCCATGGCAACATTCTGGGAGGACTGACATTTTTAAGAGTCTCACGTTCTACCAACTGAGCTTTCCGGGTGCTGACTGACATTTTTAAGCTGAAAACATCCGACCACTGGATCCTCCATGGAAACTGCTTTTAGTGGGGTGCTGGGAAGAGATAATTACCAAAAGCTGGACTTTGTTACTTAAAATCTTTGTCCCTTGCTGTAGTGCCAGAACCAGTGCTTTCTCTAGTGGGATTAGGCAACCAGCTTCTGGTCATACACCCAAAGATTGTGGCCAAGCCAGACAGAAGGCTGAGAACAGGTGTGGCCACTCAAAGAAGCATCCATTCAGAACCCAGGTGCTGGAGTTAGGGAGAGTGAACTGAATGCCCATATCTTGAGGAGCAGAGAAAGCTTTTCTCAGAAGCACACATCGGCAGCGTCACCCAGCTGCCTGGAGAGCCCAAGAGTCTATCAAGTGAGTGAGAGAAGCCTCAGTGGGATTCACAGAATGGCTGTTTCAGCCACACACACCCATCAGTTGACTTTTGTGGCCCAGACACCTTTCCCTTCACAGCTGAGCTGGAAGTATCTGTCTTGTTCTTTCCAGGTATGACCATTGGTCAGATATACACAGCATCCTTAAATGCTTTTAAGGTTCATTGGTAGGCTGATCCATTTAAAATTTTCAAGTATTAATAGAGAGCTCATAATGACCCAAAATAAAATTTCTTCCTTGGCCAACCCTCAGCTCCTCTCTGGCTCTTCCTGGAATTGGAAGCTGCCTGTTGGCAGATGGGACAGACTCTCTGCCATCATTGCTTGTCCTCATAATTCCTGCTGCTTCCTCCCAATTAGGACCTGGGCTTGTCCCAGTCAACACATTTGCTAGTTAACCAGTTCTTGACAACCTCTTGTATAACTAGCCATTTTGATATAAGACTGAAGTTTCTCTTTAAAGTGTAAATACTTCCTAGTAGGAGATGAATTCCAAATGGCATGTAAAATCAAACAGCTTAAACCCATAGGGATTATAGTTCGATTCATTTTCCATTCCCTAGGAATTCCAAAGCCAGGGAAGTGAGGACCAGTCCAGGGAGAAAAATGACGCATTGCCTCTCCAGTGGCTGATGCAAAGCCCTCTGTGTTGTCTCTCCTCAGTTCCTGGAGTAGCTTTTGGTTTGGTTTGGTTTTTGTATCACTGGTCTGATCACACCCCACCCCCTCCATCCATAATTTTGGAACAAAGTCCAACCATCTCAGCAGGGCATTTGAAACTGTTCACAAGCAGACTCAGGCATGCGGATCCAACCCAACCATTCATCCATGCTCTGCTTATGTCCCCATCCTTGCCATGCATGCCCACCACGGGAATAAAATGTCACTCAGGAACTGCCCATGAGGTGAGTGCTTTCCTGGGCTCTCTGCCTCATGACACTCCCCTCTATCAGCTCTCTCTGTCTCCCTGAGCCCCACTATTAGTTCTTCTGGCACCCTGCTTTGAAAGGAATCCCTTCAAATTCCCTTGGGATTAGAGTTATGTCCTTTTTGTGTGCCTAGAGCATCTAGTACATTCTTCTGTGAAGCCTGAGTGTCAGCTGAGGTCACCCCGTCCTTTGAGGTTCACAAAAATTCTCTTGTGCCCCATCACACATTCTATCCGACATTGGACACTCTCCCCAGGAGGTTGTGTCCACACCTGCTTTATTTATTTACATATTTATTATTTTTATTTAAATTCAATTAATTAACATATAATGTATTATTAATTTCAGAGGTAGAGTTCAGCGATTCATCAGTCTTATACAACATCAGTGCTCATTACATCATGTGCCCTCCCTAATGTGTCACCCAGTTATCCCATCCCCCCCAACCCCCGCCCCTCCAGCAACCTTGAGTTTGTTCTTTTATGGTTTGTCTCCCTCTTTGATTTCATCTTGTTTTATTTTTCCTCCCTTCCCCTATGATCCTCTGTTTTGTTTCTTAAATTCCACATATGAGATCATATGATAATTGTCTTTTTCTAATTATTTAGCTTAGCATATAGTTCAACCATGTGGTTCCATCCACGTCATCGCAAATGGCAAGATTTCACTCTTTTGATGTCTGAGTAGTATTCTATTATACATATATACCACATCTTCTTTATTCATTCATCTGTCAATGGACATTTATCTCTTTCCACAGTTTGGCTATTGTGGACATTGCTGCTATATAAACATTGGGATGCAGGTCACTGCATCTGTATCTTTGGGGAAAATACCCAGAAGTGCAATCGCTGGGTCATAGGGTAGCTCATTTTCAGCTTTGTGAGGAACCTCCATACTGTCTTCCAGAGTGGCTGTACCAGCCTGAATTTCCACCAACAGCGTAATAAGAGGGTTCCCCTTTCTCTGCAGTCAGCATCTGTTATCTCCTGACTTGTTAATGTTAGCCATTCTGACCAGGCCACACCTGCTTTATCACAGGGCCCCGATTTCCTGATCCTGAGCAGTGCTTCCTTCTGTCACCTGCTGGACCTGTTCTTCCTCTGTCCTGCGTGGCCCCAGAAGTGAAATACAACCTCCTCTCTTTGGTTTTCTTCACTCAGGGGATCTATGCCTTGTAGCTGTCTTTGCTGAAATTGTGGACCAAGGTCAGGTTTATACTGCATTGTTTATCTGAAATTCAATCCAAATCAAATGTAGCCAGTGTCCTGTTTCTCCCCCTGACTAAATCTGGCAACCCTGCTCCCAAGGGATGCCAACATCCCCTCGTTTTAGTTCCTGTGAGGAAGAGAAATTCCTCCTGCCCTGGAGGCACCAAGAGGCTACTCAGACTTGTTCCTTCTATACTTCTTGTATTCCCCTTCTGGATGACTGACCCACAGGTCTGAGGGCATATGATCATTCTCTCTAGAGCTTGCTTTCCAGTCTCCGTTGTGCTACAACTAGGGCAATGAGCAAAACTCCCATGTCCACAGACAGGACACTGTTGAGAAGCCTTTCAAAAGCTGAATAAGACCCATCTCTTTCCAACAGATGAGAGATGAGTCACTCAGTCTGCTCACCCTTTTTTAAATGAGGGCCTACGTGCAACCTGGCAGCTTTTGCAAGTGTTATTTGGGGTCTGTAAGTTACACAGATCCATGTCTGGTTCCATGGATGATATGCCATGTTTGGCAAAATGGTGGCCCAAACCCCTGCCTCAGCGGTGCGGTGACTTCAGGCCTGACCCAGCCCAGAAGCTTTTCAGAAAAGGGTTTCATAACCCATCACCAACATGGTGTATTAAAAATGGAGTTGGCCTGCTCATTGTTTATAAACAGAAATTCCCCAGAAAGTTCTGGGTCTGTGTTAAGGTTTTAATGTTATCTTTAAATAAACAAACAAGTAAATAAATGAGTAAATAAATAAGTAAATAAATAAAGTGAGAAGGCTCGTAATTCTCACTGACTTGTGCTACTCTTGAGAATTAGCCTCAACTTCCAAATCATTATTCTTGGTCTCAGTTCCCTCATCTGTCCAGTGAGGATAAATCATAACCCTGGCCTCATGGATTAGGGGCTGGGTGAAGTGAGAAAATCTCTCTGTAAAGTGCTTCTTTAAGCATGGAAAATAACAACCACTTAGCAAATGGTAGTGGTTATCACGGGGAGGACAAAATAAGGCCCACCACCACCAAAGATGTCCATACCCTTGTCCCCTGTGAATTTGTTAGATCACAGGGTAAAAGTGGTGTTGCAGATGTAATTAAGGTTAAGGACGTTGAGATGGGGAGATTATCCTGGATTTTTCATGGGGACCCAAAGTCATCACACAAGTCCTTAGAACTGAGGAACCTTTCCCATTTGCGATCAGCGGAAAGCTGTGCCTAGGGAGGGAGGCACAGAGAGGTATAATGATGCTGGCTTTGGAGATGGTTAAAGGGACAAAGAACTAAGGATTGTGGCCAGCATCCAGAAGCTGGAAAAGGCTAGGAAATGGATTATCCCCCAGAATCTCCAGAAAGGAATGCAGCCTGCCAAATCCTTGGTTTTAATCCACGGAGACACATGTTGGACTTCGGACTTGCAAAACTGTTAAGGTAATAAATGTGCGTTGTTTTAAACCACTTTGCTTGTGGCTATTTGTTATAGTATCAAAAGGAAGCTAATACAATCAAAATTATTATTAATAGGACTATTATCTCTTTAAAGATCAGAGCCACATATCATATGTCTTTTGGGCCCTCCAAGAAATATGGATGTGCAGTAAATATTTATCTGACTGAAAGAGAACAAATGTCATAACACAGTGGTTGGGACTACAGAGGTGCCAGAAAAATGAAATAATCAGAGTGTTCATGACAATTTGTAGTTTCTTTGAAAAGACTTTCTCTTGTGCATGTGTGCATATGCGCACACAGTCTACCAAATAAATAAATAAAATTTAAAAAAAAGAAATATCACAGAAAGGAGTAAAATAATTCAGTGTCAATAGCAAAAGAATTTTCAGAGTAATTTTCAATTTAAATGCCCAACAATAGTGTGCTTGCTCAGTTGTAATAATCCAGGAAATAGAATACTGTGCAGTCAAAAGTATCAATTGTAACTTATCCATGTAATAACATGGAATTTTCATGATATTCAATGAAGAAAGTAAAATGTATGACTATATGTTGGAAATAAGCTCATTTTTCTAAAAAAAAAAAAGAAAGAAACTAAGCAGAGGCATAATACATACACAGAAAAGTCTCTGGAAGGGTAAATACCAAAAGCATTGGGAGGGATTTATGTTTTGGCTTGTTGCTTCCTCATATTTAGAATGTTTTCTACTACGATCTGTAATACTGTAGATTTGAGGAAGCATTTAGTACAAAGGGACGGTCCCTAAGACCTACAAAGAGAGAGTCAAGCAAGGTCCCTTGGTATGTGGTGGAGAGGAGGGTTCCTACTGGAAGAACTGTTGGAAGCTGGTCCAGAAGGGAGGGGCATGGAGCATTCCTTTTTGGGTCTTCTGTCTTGGGCCCCTTGGGTTGGAAAAAGGAAATGATGGAGTGTCTGTGGCTCATCTTGCTGTAATTGGTTTTACGGATTGTTCTAAACCCTGAGCAGAAGAAACTCTGAGAGAAGGGACATCTCTGCTGCCTCTTTTGGAGGCCAAAATGCTGCAACAGGGGTGCCAGGCTGCAGGAGTGTGTCCCCAAGGCTCAGGAACAACCGTTGGCTTTCACGCTCAAGGGCCTCACTCTAAAGAGCTTGGTTTAGTGATTTTCCCCCTTAAAACGTGCCTATGTCCTTGTGTTCTCTTCTCTATATCCACTCTGTCTCCTTCAGCCGATACTTAGGTCATCTCCTCGCTATTCAGATCATATCCATTCTCCCGGAGATTAAGTTCCCTGTGGAAGCAGCCCGATCTGCAGATTGTCACCATGTTCCTGCTCACAGACAAGGGGACTCAGTTTCCCCTAGCCCCCAACACCCAGAAATAGGAGCCAATGCATGGGGGCACTGAATCCGGTCTTCTCAGGCTGTTCTGAAGGAATAAAAGGGACCCAAAGTCCCGAGGCAGAGCTTGTAAAAGACTGAAACTCCCTCTTCCCTTGATTTCAGAGGGCCCCTGCAGTAGGCATGGGATTTTATAGTTCCCTCCTCCACAGAACTCAGCAGCACAACATGGACTCTCCCTTTATTCAAAAGATACACAGGCTTTACTTGTCTGGGTTGCCTTGTCCTCAACAACTACCACCAAGGTAGGTGAGAAGTCTGGTGTTACTCTAGATGCCTCTCCCCATCCCTGGGGTCAAGAAGAGCCCCTGGTGGGGGAGGGGTAGTACGGGTGTGGGGGTGGCAGTGGTGAGTGTAAACAGATTGCTGTTCAGGCTCCTAGGGAAGTGCTAAGTGGCCATCCCCTGCTGCTGTTGATTACTGTCTACCACCATCTGCCTGGCCCTGCAGCACAAGCAAATGGAGCTACAGCATGGCCAGAATCTCAAGCCCTTGATCCTCACTTAGTGGAACAGGCAGTGCTACTTCAGAGTCCCCATTTGCACAAGCTGCAATCTGCTGGGGACCTCATGTGTCCTGAGCCCTGTGCTCCAACAATGTCCTGGGGAGCAGTCACTCCGCACCTCAAAAGGCCAGCTGTGTCAAGTCTGGGGAGAGTCATCGCCGCCTGCCCAGAGCTCACTCTTTGCATCTTAGCTGTGTCACATCCCCTGACTGCTTCTCACAGATCTTCTGCACCCCCTCCTACAGTCAGAGTACTCCTTTCCACCACGGATGTGTCCCCCATGACCTCTAAAGGCTGGAGGAGTCTACCTGTCCAACGGCTGGGTGGGCATCCAGGCTGGATTGTGTCTCCTAGTCTCAAGGGGGAAACGTTCAATATCTCCTGGTTAAGTTTGATGTTTGTAGTAGGATTTTTTTGTGGATACCTTTTATCTGATGAGAAATTCCCTTCTATTCCAAGCTTATATACAGTTATCATTAGGAAGAGGAGTTGGATTTTCTGAAATACTTTTTCTTCACACAGTGAGATACTTATAGGACTCTGTCCTTTATTCAGTCAATGTGGTGAATTACATTGCCTTCTTAAATGTTAAACCAACTCTATATTCCTGGAATATCTTTTTATATATCAAGGGCTTGTGACAACGATTTGTAATTTTACTTTTCTGTGACAATCTTGGCAGGTTTTAGCTATCAAGGTTATGCTTGCTTGATGGTAAATTGGGTACTATTTCCTCATTTTCTATTTTCTGGAGGAATTTGTATGAGATTGGTATATTTCCACCTTAAATATGTGGAAGAATGCACTGGAGAAGCCATCTGGACCTGAAGTTTCTTTACAGGAATGTTTTCTAATTATACATTTAATACTTACAAGATTATTCATTTTTTCCATTTCTTCTCGTGTCAGTTTTGAAAAGTTATTTTGGGGTATGATTTGTCGCTTTCATCTACATTTCCAAATTGATTGGCATAATTTCGTCCATAGAATCCTCTTGCTTTCTTTTCAGTTCTCCACAGGATCTTTAGCTCTGTTTTCTGTTGCGTTCCTGGCAGTGGTAATTTGTGACATTCTTTATCTTTTGCTCACAAAGCAAAGAGCTATCTAGAATACCCCATCAGAAATGAAGTGCTTATTCTTCTCTGAAGCTTTGAGTTCTGGTGGCACACAGCCCTCTACTGTCCACCCCCTCTGAGGGCTGCCTTGACTGATGAGAACATCCTTACCCAAAGCCACACACTCTTACTAGGGTGGCAGGGAGGCCACAACTGATCAACATGGGATAGAAAGGCCCGGCCCCTAGTCCCAACTTGCGACAACTCTTCAGTCATTTCAGCTTCACATTGGCCTGGATGTTTGGCTGAGGATTCTTTTGAGACTAAATTGCAGCTCAAGTTTTCCCTCTGCCTGATCCTGGTTTCCTACCTGACCTTCCTTTCCCCAGGCCTGGTTCCCAAAAGCACTCCCTAATAAATCTCCTACATGCTAATCTTCATCCCAGAATCTGCTTCCTGGGAAACCCAACTTGCTGTTGATTTTATCACTCATTAAAAAAACAAACAAACAAACCAAGAAAACAACTATAAAAACAAACTCTAGCTTGTTAATCACCTCTAATTATAAATTTGTTTTCTGTGTAGTTATTTTCTGCTATTATATGTGTTATCTCTTTCTTTTTATCTTCTTTTCTTCTTTAATGCTTACCTTGACTTTCTTTTTTTCAACTCCTTGAGACGGCTGCTCAGCTCATTAACTTAGAACTTTAAAAAAATGTGGTAAAATTTATATAACATAAAACGTACCTTCTTACTGTCTGAAGTGCACAGTTCAGTAGCTTTCTGACATTGACCTTGTTGTCCAACCATCACCACCAGCCATCCACAGAATTCTTTTCCTCTTGCAAAACTGAAACTCTGTACCTATTAAACAACACTTCCCCCTTCTGTTCCCAGCTCCTGGCAACCACCATTCTACAGTCTGTCTCTATAAGTAGGACTACTCTAATTCTAGGTGACTCATAGTGCTGGAATCATGCAGTATTTGTCCTAGGTCATTAATTGCTAGCTTTTTTTCCTTCTCAAACATACCCCATTCAGCATAGCTGTAGTTTCACCTCATAGGTTTTGTTCTGTCCTATTAATTATCATTCCATTCAAGTTATTTTCCAATTTTCATCATGAGTTCATCTTTGACCTTTGGGATATTTAGAAACATATAACTTAATGTAAAATTGGGGATTTCTAGTTGTTGATTTCTGGCTTCACTTACTGTGGTTAGACAATACACTCAACATGATTTCAATGATGGGAGATGTGTGAGATTTGCACTGTCCCAGATTATGAACATATTTAGCTACTATTTCATGTACAATTAAAAACAATACACATTCTGAATCTGGGAGTGTGGAGTTCTGCATGCATCCATAGAATCATTTGCTAAATTTGTTGTTTTAATCTTGAATATTATTACTGACTTTTTTTTTTTTTTGCCCACTTGTTTTTTCAGTTACTAGGAGAGGTGTGTTTCTCTCCCAGTATTGTGGGAAACTCATTTGGCTGTATGTTTTCTTTCATTTTTTCTCTGTCAATCTTTGTTCCACAATTTTGAGACTATGTTGGAATTATTATGTCTTCACAGTGGATTGATCTTTCCTCATTATGAAATGTCCTGTAATGTCCCCAAATCATTATTATCATTGTTGTTTTGTACAGTTCTTTGTACAGATCTTCATTTACCCACATTCTGTTTCTTTTTTTTTTTTAAGATTTTATTTATTTATTTGACAGAGATCACAAATAGGAAGAGGGGTAGGCAGAGGGGGTGGGGGAAAGCAGGATCCCTGCTGAGCAGAGATGCCAACCGGGGCTCGATCCCAGGACCCTGAGATCATGACCTGAGCTGAAGGCAGAGGCTTAACCAAATGAACCACCCAGGTGCCCCCCACATTCTGTTTCTTCTCATTCTTTCCCTGAATCTCTATTCTTTCATCTATGATCATTTTCTTCCTATCCCTTAGTAGTTACTGCAATTCCCAATAGTTTCTTTAATGCCAGTGCCCTGGTGAAAAACTTAGTTTTCACTTGTCTGAAAATGTCTTCATATCTTCTTCACTTTTGAACAGTATTCTTTCTGGACATAGAATTCTATGTTGGCAGAAATTTATTTTCAGTACTTTGAAGATATGCTTCTATCGTCCACTAGCTTTCATTGATTCTTTTGAAGAAAATAAGGCTTTTATCCTTCAGCTGCTTTCAAGATTTTCTTGTTGGTTTTCAAGATTCAAGTAGGTTGTGTCTAGGTGTGGTTTTCTTTTCATTTATATTGCTTGGGCTTTATAGGTCTTCTTAAATATGTGGCTTTCTGTCTTTCATCATTTTGGGACAATTCTCATCCATTATCTCTTTAAATATTATTTCTTGCCTTCATTCTTTTCCTTTCCTCCTTCTGGGACTCTAATTATATATATTTCTGTTAAATTATTTTCCATACTTTTATAGGAATTCTATTTCTATATTTAAAAATTTTTTCTCCTCAGTCTGTATATATTTTTTTTCTAACCTACCTTCGCTCTCATTTATTTTTAACTATGTTTAATCTTTACACTTAACTCTTGCCTTGAGTTTAGCTACCATATTTTTAAGTTCTAAAATTTTCATGGATTGTTTCCAGGATGCCTCTGAAAATATTCACCTTATCACTTAATTTCTAGAACATATTAATCTCAGTTATTTTAGTTTTTCAGAGCCTGACAACAGCAATGCCAGGATCTCCAGTGGATCTGTTTCTATGGTCCACTTTTTTTTCTCTTTGTGTAACCTTGCCCTTTTCATACCTGGTTATTTTTTATTGAATGTTGGACATTGTGAATGACAGTTGCAGAGTAAATTTGAGTCTCTGAGTGATATCTTTCTCCAGAGAATATTTACTTGTGCTTCTGGGCGACATCCAGGAGGAGGCAGATTACTTAATCGAATCAGGGTTGAAGGGTTGAGTTGGTTTGAAGCTGGGCTTCAATATTAGTCTCAGGATGAATTGAGGGTAATTAGTTTGCCTTGGACCGAATAACTTTCTGGAGCAAGAGACTTTCATTGCTAAAGCTAGGACAGTCCCAGACAAAGCAGAAGGGTTAGTCATTCTAGGCAACTCTTCAGAGCTCCAAAATGAAAGCCTGGGATACCCACCTGGACTCCTCCTTCGTATACCCTCTACTGCATTTTGTCCCCCGTCCTATGAGACTGCCAATCACTCTGCTTAATTTCTTAGGTTCTCAGTCACTGTTGATCAGCTTCTCAATCTCTCAGCTGCTTGTGAATTGGCAAATGCATCAAGAGAGAAAGAGGCACTAAATGTCACGTTTATCCTCCTGTGTTTCCTTCTTTCCAGGATCTTGACCTTACAAGTCCTAACTGTCTTGGGATCACTCTGGTGCTTTCAAGCAAGTGTTTTATATATTCTTGTCTACTTTTCTAGTTATTCTTAATGGAGGGGTTAGTCTGAACCAGCTAGTCCAACACTGTTAGAAGTAGAAATTGGTGTGCATAGTTTTAAGGCTTTTAAAAATACTTCCAAAATGCCTTCCAGAAAAATGGCAAAAATCTTTGCTCATAGTTGCAGACAAGAAAGTCTGTTTCTCCACATCTCACCAGAACTGGGTGTCACCAACTGTACCAATGGCATCTTATCTTCAACTCTTTTAAAATATACTACTTTTAAAATAGCTTGGAGTTTTAGATGCTACCTCTCTGTGACCCCTAGAGAGGTGGAGCCTTACTTCTTATGCTTATTGGCCATCACTCAAAAGAATGTTTTTAGTGTAAATGTTCACTTGAGCCATATATATTAAACATTGCCAAACAGAACTGATGGGTGGAAATTGGAAAGCTGTTGATGAATTTACAGACAGTGATCTCTCTGTCACAAGTTCACCCAGTGACCTGATTCATTAAAACATTTCCAAACCATCAGTGTTCACTCCTTGTTAAGGACCCCAACATCAGTGTCTTGAAGGACTTATGTGAGCTACTTCATATTTGATCCTGTTGGGCTCAATGGAATCCTGACCACAAAGACTGGGTCCTGACATGAGGGGGTGCCAGATTCTGAAGGAATCAAGGACTCTAGTAAATGTACTGGCAAAGGAAGAAGCAGGGTCAACACTTAAAATCCTGTGGGGAAATGACCCAGGCTCAGAGTGGGAAACTTTGTGGTTTCCACCGGTTTTCCACTTCCATGGCCATCATCACAATGGGCAAAGGAGAGCATTGCTTTAGCGAGATTATTTTGATCAGACTGCATCTCGTGTCAAACAAAGAGAAAGAAACCTTTCTGTCCTCAATCCCACAGCAATTCTCATTGGGCTTTCTTGTGGGCACAAGGACAGCAGTGCTGGGGCCAGATCTGGGCATTCCACAATGGGAGGTTCCAAGAGGGATTTTCACGGTTAATGACCCCCCAGGTAGCTTCCATATGTTTATCCAGTCAATGTGTAATTGGGAGTTCCTGCTTGGGGACTGGAGTCTCTGTCGACAAGAACTTGAAAGCCAGCTTCCCACTGGTTCTAAATGGGCTTTTATAGCAAAAACTCCAGATATAGGGCTTTTTTCAAAGGCTTTATACAGCAATTAATGGCTGTAAGCAAATACCCAAACCTCAGATCCTGACCGAGTGCCAAATTCTTCACTGTGAGGGAGGAACTCTAACAGCACTGTTTGTTCTCTTAAGTTGCCCTAAACAGGGAATATTTCACAGCTGTAAATAACTGCTTTTGAGGGGGAGGGGAGGACAGGTGAGCTACAGCAAGATATAGTTGTTTTTGTTGTTCTTTTTTTTTTTTTTTGTAAGAAGAGGAACAGTAAACTTATTATGCCTCAAGAAATTTCCAAGGATGTCCCATATATTCCTTGCAGGAAATACGTCGTAATTTTCCTTACTTCCATGCCAATTTTCCTCACTTTTTATTTTAATGATGGAGGCTTGCGGCGAAGCCATGTTAGTGCGCGTCTCTGTAACATTTTTTCCATATTGTTATTTGGAGCCTGGCTTTCCCAGCAGACTTCTTTCCACCCACATACATGGTCGCTTGCAACTGGCTGTCCAGACATCTACATGGGCAGGGGGGCCCGTGACCCTGGGGAGGGGGTGGGGAGGGCCAGACCTCTGGCCACAGTGGCTGAGACGTGCAGAGCAGCACAGACTCCCACGGGCCTGAACCCACACGAATGGACATTGGGTGGGATATCAGACCCCCGCTGTCTTCATTATTAAATAAGGCTTCCTTGTTATCCTGCCAGGAAGTGGAGAACATTCTGTGCCACCCGTTCTCAGCCTGTGTGATGGCCCCTGAGGCGCACGGGCAGTGCTGGAGGAGGTGGCGGGGACAGATGGGAAGTAAAGAGTCGGCAGAGAGTGGGCAGTGGGACTCCTGGGTAGTGACACGTTCGTATTAACTGAGGACCTCACCGGAAATCCTTCTGGCTTTAAGCACTGCTGTCAGGACCTGGGCAGTGGACGTGGATGGGAACTTTTGCCAAGACTTAGTGTTTTGGGGTTCCAGGTCATTTTTAGAATTCCCAGTTCCTGTTGGATCATGAATACTGTTGGCTAGACTCCTGGGGGTTCAGGGGGCCGGGGTTGGGGGGAGGTCTACACAGGACCACAGGAAAATAAAAAAGCTACTACTTGCCATGGCTTCTAGACTGTTTCCTTTTTTGAGGTAAATAAGAACTATCCAGCCCCAAGCTCTGGGGAATGTGGGTGTAGGGTGTGGGCTCCAGTGTCCTCACCTTGGCTACTGGGCCACTAGCCTTCCCGAACTTGGTGTCCTCACCTGCCGCAAGGTGGCTGTGCCCACACTGTGAGGAGCGAGCAAACATCAAGGAAATAGCCCAGCCCCCAACCCATGGCCAACAGATGTTGGCTGTTGCTACTGGTTCACTTCTTCACGCGAGAATCAAGAATACGACCTTGATTGGACACGTTTCCTCAGAGGCAGGAGAAGGAGGGAGGAGAGGGGGAGAGGAGGTGGGGAAGTGCGGAGGCGGGACCAACACAGGGCTGGTGGGGTCCCCAGAGGCTGCTCCCTGGGAGCAAGAGCAAGGAATGAGAAGAGCCAGTCCTTCCTGCCCAGTTGGTTCTGGGTCCAGTTCTGAGTCCTCACTCAGGTCTACTCCTTTCCATCCCTTTTCACCAGCTCCTGCCCTTCAAGCCCCAGATGGGTGGGGTTGCCCTTCATGCCCTTTGCTCTCGTGGGCAGAGTTCTTCCAGAACCAACCTGGACTGGCCTGGCAGATACTTAGCCCTGGACCTTGGCCACGTGCATGGACAGTGACCATGGTCAGGCCCCCGGGCTAGTGTGGCAGAGCAGGTGCTCTCCCTGCAAACCTGGGTTGTGGGCAGTGGGGGCTGTGCCCACGTGGGCCTGGACAGAACACAGCCCTGGGGGTTTAGGCCCAGGCCAGTGCCCAGCAGAAGGAGGGGATTCAGGGGGAGCAGGGAGGGGGAGGGAAAGAGCAGCAGGGCGTAACAGGGGCCTGAGGTGTGCAAGGAAACTAGCAGTGGAAGGAAGGAGGTCCAGATAACCCCCAAACTTGGCAGCTGGCCTCAGCCTGTCCTGTAAGGGCCCCAGGTGTGCACTGGGCCGTCCGCCCACCCCCTTCCTGCCCATGAAAGCCTACCCGGAATCTCTGTGTGTGGTCTCCTCACACCCACCCCAGAGGCCCATAACCCGGCCAGCAGAGACACCTCGCTCAGCCCAGTGTTGCTGTCTGCAGGATTGAACTTGGCTATCGCATGCCTGTGGCACTGAGCCCCTGCCTCTGCCCAGCAGTGGGCACTGAGCTCGCAGCGGGGGTGGGGGGGTGGGGGGAGTGGCTGTGGACAACAGGTCCCTGTCCCTGCCAAGAGGACAGCCTAGAAGGGAGATGAATGACAGCAGACAGGTTCACCAGACAATTTCAGAGCGTGGGCAGAGCCATGAGAACAAGAAACAGAACAATAAATAGGACAGTGGGGTGGGGGTGACCTTGACCTGAGGTTTGGCCTGGGCTAAGATGGGCATGGTGAGAGGGCAGAGAAGGGGCTTGATAAAGGGATCAAGGGGGAACTGGTGACAGTGGGCAGGACTCGGAGCCTCAGCCCTTTTGCAGGGAAACTGCCTTCTCCACCTGTGCCTGTCTCCTGGTACACACCAGAAGCTCCCCTGCAGGGGCTGGCCGGCATCCTGGTCCAGGATACAATGACCTTGATCAAAGGGGAATAGGAGGCACTCTCAGGAAAGGATGAAGAGAGGATGCTTGAATCCAGGCCAGTCTCAGACTATACTAAGCCCAGTGACCTGATCAATGGGGACCAGAGTGGTGGATATGTATTCTTGAAGTCTTACCCCCTCACTGGGGTCCCCAGTGCCCAATTCCTGGGGGAGAAGAATGCATGAGGCTTCACCTGCCTCCTCTGAAGCCCCAGATCTGTGCCCTATGAGGCATAGAGACACTAAAATTGAGGTGCTGGACTCAGAAGGAGCTCCAAGGGTGGGTGGGGGGGCAGTCATCACAGGACAAGGACACCACATGCCACAGGTGACCTAGCACCAGCATGGAAAACCCTGTCCCAGTCTTCTTCCTGGGGAGGGACCTAGAAGCATCCCAGTGGTCTTGTCTTGGAGACCCGTAGCCCTGTCCTGTCCTGCTCTCCGCTCCTCAGCCCCCCAAGGTCTCTCTGTGCCCAGGGAGATGCCTGTTCCATCAGTCTCTTCATCCCCAAAACACAACCTGGATCCTTGGGCTTTCATCCAGTCTGTCCTCAGGCCACTTTGTTAGGACCATTGATGGACATTTGGGATTGCTCCGGGAGCCTCACTGTAAGAGTCACTGGACTTTTGCAGTGCAAGGTAGGAGTGGGTATAAGGGTCCGTAGAATTCCAGTTGTGAGTGGGCAGCCATTGGTGGGCTGACCCCAGCCAGCAAACTCCTCCGGTTGTCCCCCTAGCCCTTCTCCCCGTCCCCTCATCCAGCAGGCCAGCCCTGTTTTGGTATATTCTGGTTTTCTAGTTTCTGCCCCGGAGTACCACCACCAATGCAGATCCAGGCCTACTTGGATCTGGATCCCCAGCCTCTGAGCTAGCCCTGGGCCCCCACTGAGCTCCAGTTCCCCTGGTCCTCTGCCGGGCTTCTGATGCCCTCCTGCCTCAGCAGCCCTGTGCTCCTGCCCCAGGGTGTTCCCGACGCGGCCCCTGCCTGGATGCACCGCAGGACAGGCTCCGACAGCCCCCTGCCACGTCCCTGCCTTCTGCAGGGGAGACGTGACGGGTGGCCCTTCCACCGTCCTCCCCCACCCGGTCGGTGCTCTTGTGAACAGCAGGCTGGCTATGACTTGCCTGCAGCCAAAGGTGGGCATTCTGGTTAGGTTTCCCCTTGAGCCCTCGCTGCCTTCCCCCCGCCCCCGCATCATTCCCTGAGACAAACTTGTGGAGCCTCAGGTAGAAACCAATAGGAGGACGATCCCCTAGACTCCAGGTTTCATCGGGTGTGTAGATCAAGAACAAAACCCACCCTGACTGGTTCAGGGTTTTCAGACTGTCCTGGTAAATAAATAATGATGGGCAAAGAAGGAGGGAGAGAAAAGAAAGCTTTAACTCCCCTGTTTTACTGAAATCTGAATCCTAAACCAAGCTGTCTTCCTCAGTGAAAGCCACTTCGAATGGGGAGCTATTTTGAACCTTAAACATTGAAGAAAGAGGACGCTTTAAGGAGATTTAGGAAATGGGAGGTGGGGGGAGGGGAATGGAAAGGTGCACACCACCACCTTGGTGTAGAGGGAAAAAAAGGGTGAGGGTGTCTCTGTCCTCCTTGTTTCGCCAGACGCTGCAAGGCAGGCCTGACCTTGACGTTCTTGATCTGTGGCTAGGGACGTGCGGAGCCCACTGAGTGTGTATTAAAATCTGTTTGTCTCATCGTCTTGCAATATACATGCCGGCCATTCAAAATGTGGGCGTCGATATGCATATTTGAATATTGTTCTTAGGTGCAGCATTTGAAGCACATCTCCCGAATTAGCTCGATTTTTGGAAGGTGTTGGGAGAGGAAGAGGTTAGCCAGGAATACGTCATTGGCCCAGCAGGAGCCCCGCCCACCCCCACATGCGCACATGCGCACCATCCCTTCCCTTGCAAGCTGAGCTCCCACCGGCAAAGACAGGTGCCGGAGGCTCTCCTGCTGCAGCGGAGGCTGCTTCATTTCTGCCGGAGCTCATTCTACTCTTGGCGACTGGACTTGCCCCCGTGCCAGAAGGGCAGTAGGGTGCTGGCTGACCTCGCATAACAGCCTTGAAAACAAGTCCTGTTTCCACTTAAGAAATTCATCCATACTGTTTTAAGTTTGCTTTTCATAACATGAATGATGCCACCTTATTTACAGAAACGCTAGACAATGAGAAGAGCAATAATTGCAGAGCAGCTCCCATCCCTCCATTCAGATAATCTGCAATGTCCTCCAAGGATACACACAGACACCGGACTAACCGTTTCTAGTCATGATGGCTCTGGTCTGAATGCTTGTGTCTGCTCGAATTCCTAGGTTGAGACCAAATCCCCAGGGTGATAGGATTGAGAAGCCGGGTCTTTGGGGGGTGATTAAGTCATGAATGGGAGTTGTGTCCTGACAAAAGAGACTATGGGGAGCTCCCTCGTCCCTTCCACTGTGTAAGGACACGGTGAGAAGTCACCATCAGTGAACGAACCAGGATGTCCTCACCAGACACTGAATCTGCTAGCACCTTGACCTTGGAATTCCCAGACTCCAGAAATGTAAGAAATACCTGTTGTTTATCAGCTACCCAGTTTGTGGTATTTTTTGGTTATAGCAGCTTGAACAGACTAGAACAGCCATGTAACAAATTATTCCCCAAATTTAATGGTATAAAACAACCGTTTATGATTCTGTGGGTTGGGAAAGGAATTTGGATCAGGCACAGTGGGGATGGCACATCTTTGCTCCCTGATGTCTAGGGCCTCCTCCACTGGAAGACTGGAAGCCTGTGGGCTGGAAAGTCGCAGAAGGCTCCTTCATTCCCTCATATGGCCGGAAGTTGCTGTTGGCCTCTTCCAAGTGCCCTGGACTTCCTCACAACATGATGGCTGTGTTGCAAGGGCATGTATTCTGAGAGATGGAGAGAGCCAGGTGAGAACGGCTTTTCTGACCCAGCCTCAGTAGCTAACTGGCATCACTTCCAGCACATACTGGTAATGGAACCAGTCACAAAGACCTGTCAGGTTCAAGGGCAGAGGACATAGACTCTAACTCCAGATGGGGTTCTGGAAGAGCATGCAGGAATATTGCTATTGCCATTTTGGGAAAATCCAATCTGCCGCATTAAAGTTTAAAAATATTCATACTATACATACAATTTTTGCAGAACATTTAGCTTGCTACATTTTTTTTCATTGAGGTATAACATTTGCACAGTGACGTGCTTTAATCTCAACCATGCAGCTTAATGATTTTGGTAAGTGTAGACACCTATGGACCCAGTACCCAATCAATCAAGATAGAGAACATTCCCCGCAGCCAGAGGCCTCCCAGGGCCCCTTGCTTGTCAATAACCCCCACACCCGTCCAAGAGGTAGGTATCCTTTATTCTGACGTTATCACCAAAGATAAGCTTTTTTAGCTAGTGTTTTCCCCAAATGTATTATTAATGGCTTCCCATGCCAGCATTCACTGTGGAAGGCTACACAGTTCACAAATTTATTGAAATATTATATTTTCTTTAGCCAATAACCTGTGGCTGACCACTAGGGTTTCCATGATTTCCACCAAGTAAAATCAAATGATCCTGGGCTGAGAACCTGCTTAATGCACTATTACCCTTGACCCAACTCATGAAAAGCTGGATGCCCTCACCCCAGCCCCAGACCTTTTGGGAGACTTCTCTGGGGTGACCAGAAAACACTGGTTATGAATGGAGAGAAGGCTTTTGTCCACGTGGATCGACCATCTTAGGGTTGGCCCGAATGACCCAGAAGGAGAATTTCTATCTCTGTCACCATTTTAGCATCTCTGGAGTAATGGAGCATGAACAGCAGCCCCGAAGGCTGACCATACGGATTTCCACTGTAGCTTGCTGGTCCCCTTTTCATACACGCTCTCCCCTGTTTCTCTGCTCGCTCGGAGTGGATGGCATTTCCCACCTGTGTGCATTGCTTTCCGAATGCTTATGCTGAAATACACTTTGTAATTAAGTGGCAATGTCTCTTGCCTTATAGACTGTCATTGTCTAAGGGTACTAAGTGTTTCCTGTAAGCTGTCATCTTATTGCCCACAATCACCAAAGATGGCAGGGAGGGGAAGAGAGGACGTGAAGAAGAGGGAGAAGCAGGGGAGGCTTGGCAAGAGGAAGAGGGGGCCATTGTTCTCATTTTGCTGGGAGGGAAGCACAGGTTTGTGGAGTCATCTATCACCGTGTTACGTTTACAAATAAAGACATCAGAGGCCACGGGTGCTCAAACACAGGGTGCAGACTCTCTGTCTGCAAGTTGGTTTTTTTTTTTTTTCCTAAGGAAAATTAAATTCCAAAAATATTTGCACTGACTTAAAAAAAAAGTTACTCTTCACATCTCCCATTTTTAGCTACATTCCTCATTTGTATTCGAATTCGAGCTTCTCTTTAAAACGTTGAAATAGGAACGGAAGCGTTCCACTAATGCTGAAGCCAAAATTAGAGAAAACATCATGTAAATGCAAAGAAAACACTACATGGGAAGACAGGAACAATAGGAAGGAAAGCCCTCTCTCATCTGAGTGTCACTGAAGGCAGCCCCTCCGAAGTCCCCCCACCCCTCCGTCAAGTAGGGCTTGTCTGGTGGGTGGGAATGGAGAGACAGTTGGAGGGGTATGGTGCTGTTTGGGGGACGCAGGTAGGGCCGGCATGAAAGGGGAGCCCAGGGGATGACTCCAGAATGGGATGAGAATGCCCCTCACACCCCATCCCCGCTAGAATGTCCCAGGGGGCAACAAGGGGCTGGGACAAAGCAAGCCTGCAGATTTTCATCCAGAACCCGTCCTTGCAGATTTGCAAGAACGGTAAGCACCTTTTAGAAAGGCAGGGAGCAGATCGATCCCAACTAGCATCCAGAGCAGGGAAGAACAGCAGGAGACAACGCCTCTGGGATCCAGGGACCGGAGCAGCTGGCTTGACAGGTGGGCCTGGGCTCTGCCTACCACTGAAGATACTGTCCCACTGGGGTGCCTGCTGGAGTTTGCAAGGCCACAGCGCCGCTGTGACAGGATCCACCACCCCTTCTGCCACCTCTGCCATGCTGGGCAGTCACCAGGTCCCTGTCTCCCTGCAGGGGCGACCCCGATGTGGGCACTACCTGCCACGTCATCCTCGATTCAGCTCAGCAGAGGTTTGCTATGAGTCCCCAGGTAGTGCCTTGCTATCCAGTTGTAGGCGGCTCGAGGAAGTGTCCGTGGCGGGCAGGCAGCACGGCGGAGAAGACAGGGCTGGACGAGAGCCAAGGGACCCCGGCGCTGGGCCCGAACCCTCCACACCCAAGGTGGGGCCCATAGGCTCTACCTCTTTTTCTGTCCACCCTGTGGGTGGAGAACAACAGCTCTTTTTGGCCTAAGATCCCACTTCTTCTTGGCTACTGGAGGACATCCTTCCAGGGGGCCTCCCCCTCCAACCCAGCAATTTTGAACTCCCTCCTAGATCTCGTTCACCAGCTGGACACCTGTGGTTATTTCTCTTCGCTCATGTCTTAAAGACCAAGGTTGAAAAAACAACAACAAAAAGTCCTCCCTTGACTCACTTCCCTTCAGTTACTATCTTTCTCCCTTTTCTAGAAAATTCTTCAAGGAGTTGTGTACACCTGCCGTCTTCAATTCGCTCCTCCATTCTCTCTAGAAGGCAGCCGGGCTCTTAGCTCCCTGCGTGCCAGCGGCATTGGGTCGGGGTCAGGGGAAGGTTGGGGGGTGGAGCAGGGCGGGGGGGGCACCGCCATCCATGCTAACCCATGGGCCCACGCCATCCTGCTCTTTGATACAGAGGCTGGCCTGTGCCACTGCTGTTCCAAGTCCCCTGCGTCTCCCTGGCTCATGCAGAGACAGAGCCAAAGTCCCTATAATCATGTGAGCCGACGTGACCTGGCCCTGCTCCCCTCCGTGAGATCACATCTCCCACTCTGCCTGCTTTGCGTGCCCTCCACCCAGCCTTGATGGCCTCCTGGCTGTCCCCCACCTTACCACTTGCCGTCCCTCTCAGGGCTCCCTTCACAATCTTAGAGAGCCCCTACCCAGCACCCACCTGCCCACCAACCCTATTTAAGTTGCAGTTTCCCCAGGAGGCACTTCCTATCCTCTTTTCCTGCTTCATTTCTCCCCAGTCATGTATCTCTCTCTGTGTATTTCCCTTAAGTGTCCTGTTTATGCTTGCCTGCCCTGTTCGAGTGTCACAGAATGTCCACTCCATGAAAACAGGGCATCGTGTCTGTTCTGTCCACCCCTGCGTCCCCAAGGCTCAGATGGGAGCAGACGCAAAGCGGGCTCCCTCTGCCAGTGAGTCAACAGCAGCCCTCCCAGCCTCACCCTGCCCGGGGTAGACCCGGGTCCGGCTCTGGATGATTCCAGGGTGTCTATCCGGCTTGGGAGAGTACACCGCAGTTCACAGTGGAGCCCCTCCCCAGAGCAGAAGTGCAAAGTCTGTGGGGTGCTCAAGTCACACACAAAACCATTCAGACTGAAGTCTGAGAGGCAGGCTGGCCCCCATCAATGAGGAGAGGATGGACAAAGCGATGGGCAGTTCCACAAGCACTTCCAAAGGGAACAGTTTCAAGGACACTGTGTTCAAAGAGGTGCGAGGGGAAACAGGTGAGACTCTTGAGGTTTTGCAAGGCTGACTCTCTTCACAAGCCTGTTGCAGAAATTAGACAGGAAGTGAAGGATGGGGGCGTCCAGGTGGGGACATGCTAGGACTGCATCCTCCCACCACAGGCTGCATGTGCTGGTAAGTCACTTACCCTCTCTGCACCTCAGTGTTCTCATCTGTAAAGTGGGGATAGTAATGGTATTTGTCCCCTTTGATTATTCTTTCCATTAAATGAATAAATATGGGTAGTATACATGCATGTAAATACTTATGCACACATACTATAGAGGGACTGATCTATCATCGATCTCCCTACATCCATAGTTTAGAAGAACACCCGGATGTAGTAAATGCCACTGAAGTATTTGCTATTAATATTATTCAAGCTTGCAAAACTATGCCCCCCAAATTAACAATAGATTTCCTCATCTTTCATTCTAAAAAGTAGCTCATGGTTGCTTATCAGGTAATTTTTTTAAATATAGGACAAGATCAAGTTTTCACTTACGAGTCTTTAGGAATGTTCACAATTGTTTCCTTTTTAAAGAAGGTTCTGGGGCGTGTGGGTGGCTCGGTTGGTTAAGCTATTGCCTTCAGCTCAACTCATGATCTTGGGGTCCCAGGATCAAGCCCTGAGTCTGGCTCTCTGCTCAGCGGGGAGTTTGCTCCTCCCTTTCCTTCTGCCCCTTCCTCCTGATCATGCTTTCTCTCTCTTTCTCTCAAACAAATAAAATCTTTTAAGAAAATAAAATAAAGAAGTTTCCAGTCAAGCCTCTTCTTCACTATCGATTGTGGGATGTGGTCTGCCTTTAACTGGATTCACATTAAGTGACTTTATCCAGATCCTGTCATCCTCTGTCTGGTCAGGTGAGTCAGGAGTGATGGGGATGGGGAATGTGTTCTCAGGAGAGGGGCAGAGCCAGGGGTCAGGGAAGGAGGAGTTGATGGGAGGTCCTCAAAGAAGTGCTGAGTGTGGGCTCAAACAGGGTCCACCTGCTGCTTCATTTTATTCATCCAACACATTTATGTGTCTTTGCCACAGCTTGGAATCCAGCTGGACTCGGGGGAGGTACAGGCATGGAAATAGGCTTCTGGGTCTAGACAAGATGGAGACCAAGGAGGTGCTGCCCTTGCCCCTCCCCCACCATGAGCATCAGCCTTGGAGACACCTCAGGAAAAGGAGGGAACACAAAACTGAGAAGTCCTGAAGAGACCCGAGGCTGATGGGAACTGTGGGGGGGGTGGTGACGGGGATGCTGTGGGGACAGGCAGAGACACCAGGGCAGAGGGCAGTAGGGGAGGGGGCTGGGGGAGAGCCCAGAAGTTCTAGTTCAGTCCCTGCCCCACTTTGCCTTGCGCAGGCGGGGTGGGGGGGGTGGGGGGGAGTAGGTGGGGGTCTGTTCCTCTGAGATAGAGACCAGTGAGACCAGCAGCCCAGTCCAGTAGCTTTGTACGAGGGAAGGTCCGGTCAGGACTGGCCCCAGTGTTGCTGGGTGAGGACCTGAAGACAGCCAGGGGCTCTCAGGTCAGCCTTCCTCAGACATTCCTCACCTCCTGCTCTGCTCCCTGGGGTCGGAAAAGCCCACCTCCTCCAGGGGCCAATGACATCTAGAAGTTAAAAAAAATTCTGCTGGAGCAACAGCAATTAAGGGTGGTTGGCAGTAAATCTGTGGTCTTGGGGCTCATCCCTCCCCCTTGCCAACTGCTCCAGGGTTGACCAGGGGAGACACAAACACCCAGATCAGGGTCTGAGTAGCAACTCCTCCCCATTATCTGTCCCCCAAAGAAGAACAGGAGCCCAGAGGCCAAAGGCAAAGTGAAGTCCAGGAGGTATGGTATCTGTCACATGAAGACTGTGCCCCGACTGCCATCACCCCAGGGAACAGAATTTTCGGGCAGATCCACAATTTTAAATAAGTATAATACATATTCTCAGCCAAGGGAGAGAATTAATAATATAAAGCAGAAACAAGAAGTCATAAAAAGAAGCAGAAAGAAAAATATAAACATGGAAAAAAGGATAATGATAGACGGGACCTGTACACAGATGTTTCTGGCAGGATTGCTTGTGGTGGGGAGGGGCTGGCATCCACTGGCATCTGTCACGGGGTAGGGATGAGTCAACCGTGAAGGCGCACCTGGGATTCTAGGCCCCAGGGCCATTAGAAGCAAGAGCCTAGATGCGCACATAGGACCAGAATTAATCTTAAGGACAAGAGACTCCATGAAAGAAACCAAAGGCCCATGGAGTAACTTGTCTTACATAAACTAAAATTCAAAACAATGTTGTGGGTCAACCGAGGAGCAGATGACCAAAATGTGGGCTGGCCCTACAGTGGGATATGATTCAGCCCGAACAAGGAGGGAAATTCTGACACTTGCTACGACACGGATGAGTCTCGGGAACATTTTGCTGAGTGACGTAAGCCAGTCATGAAAGAACACGTAGTGTGTGATCTCATTTACACGAGGTGCTCAAGTAGTTGGACTCATAGAAACAGAAAGTGGGGATGGGGGGGTGGCCAAGGGCTGGGGGAAGAGGGAATGGGGAGAGAGAGTCTAATGGGGACAGAGGTTCGGCTGGGGAAGATGAGAAAGTTCTGGAGACATACGGTGGTGATAGTGGCACACCAGCAAGAATGTCCTTAAGGCCACTGAACTGTACACTTACAAATAGTTAAATTGGTAATATTTATGTTAGGTATATTTTACTACAATAAAAAATTAAAAAAAAAAATCTAATAAAGAGGATGCCTGGGTGGCTCAGTTGGTTAAACGCCTGTCTACCGCTCAGGTCATGATCTCAGGGTCCTGGGATCAAGTCCCTGTGCTGGGCTCTCTGCTCAGCAGGGAGTCTGTTTCTCCCTCTGATTCTGCCCTTCCCCCTACGCTCTTGCTCTCTCTTTCTCTCTGTTCTTTCCCAAATAAATAAATAAAATCTCTTAAAAAATAATCTAGTAAAGATAACCAATAAAAAAAAATACTGTGTTACGCACAGACACATGCAAATAAAAGAACATGCCTTGATCATCCTAGGATGTTGAGGGTCTCAAAGGTAAGAAGCGGTGTAGAGGGGGCAGGAACCCGAGGCCCAGCCCAGAGAGTGGCACCCACTGGCTCACCAGACTGAGGGCAGCCAGCGGATGGGAGGGACAGGATCGTGTCCAGGGCAGCCTCAAGAGACCTTGGAGTGGCTTGTGTGGGATGGAAGGGGTTCCCGTGTGTTCCAGCACACCCACCAGCCCTTTCAAACTCGGTCCCCACAAACACATTTCCCGCTGTTTGGGGTTCCCCCTTCTCCTCTGCGGAGCCTGGTAGCCAGGAGTCAAAACAGCAGCTACAGGGGGAGGCCATCCGGCCACACCCCCTCCCATACCTGCCGCCACACCTGTGCCCACTCCTCCCCGATGGCTGCAGGGTAGGGGCGCCTCACAGCTGGGCCGGTGCACAGTAGGTGCTTCTGGTGAGTGCGATGAATGACGAGAATCAAAATGGGGGAGACCTCCATTGACCTAGGCAAATGACAGGATGTTTTCCAGCCTGGGAGCCCCACCGAATGACTCCTCACAACCCCAGCCAAATAAATCTCGCTCCCAACCTCAGGAGCCTACAAATTTCCACTTTTGCTATTTTTCAACACCTGAACTTGGTTTTTATTTTAAGCCTTGATTCCACCTGGCAATGGGGGCTTTCTCTCAGCCAATGGTGGCCTCGAGTTGGCTGGGCACCGAGTCACCCCGTGTAACCATGTGTATCCTTAGTCACTCAACAAAGCAGGAGGATTTTTTGCTCTGGGAGCGGTGCTGCCTGGCCCTCTAGACCCGACTAAGCCTTCAGAAAAGCCCTTTGCATACAGGGCCTAAAACAGAAGTTAGCTATAGCTCTTCCAGGCTTGCCATCCCCGTTTCAACCACCTGTGACAGGAGTATTACCCAACTTGCAGGAACACGCTGTCAAATTCCGATCAATCAGAATTTGTGCCGTGTTTGTAACAAGTGGGTCCATCAGCAGGTCCAGGTGGGCAGGGGTGGGAGGAGGTGCCGGGAACGTTCTGTCTCCCACAGGCAAAGAGATGAGAAGGTGAGGACTATATCAAGGAGGCCCCTGGTGGTTTTGAGTAAGAAGCTGCCTGAACATGAGGGGTCCTCTTTGGACAGCAATAGAGGGCTGAACCGGGGCCATGCTGATAGGGGCTCCTGGCTGCGCAACAGGTTTGGGTAGTCATCGGGAGATGCATTTATGAAAAGGACGCCGAATGGCTGGAAAATCACTTTGGTAAAATGGTCAGGAGCCCAGAGGTGCTGAGTGACCACACCTCTTGTCCAAGCCCGTCTCCAGGACATGCATTGCTACCCAGCATGCTCCTGCTCCCTATGGCTAAGGACAATGCTGGGGCAAATGCTGAGTCTGGCTCCCCTTCCAGGGGATGAGGGAGAGAGGAGCATATTTCTAGCTTTTTAGATTTCTACAGAAAGAAGCAGGGTCTTGCCCCCTCACTACCTTCCAAAATGGCTGATTCCTCAAAAGTGGGAACGCCATCCTGGTGCTGGACCACCATAAAATCAAAATCAGCCATGAGAATGATCAAGTGACCACCTGATGTTTCTAGACTCTGCAGGCCTCTCTTTCGCTGAGAGAGTATAATTACTGACTGTGTTAGTGTTGTTTTGTTTTATCCAGTGTTCCAACAGTTTTCTAGTTTTTAGGAGTAGGCTGTGAACCCCGAAAAGCTGCTTCCAATATCTTAGACAGCCTCGTGCCACTTGTTCTCAGAGTATAAAAATATATTTGTGCTGTGAAACCCAGGGCCAGGTATCTACCTAAACCTTGGCTCTAATAAACTAAAAGTTATTCTTACAAGGATTAACGTGCAGGGCCCCAATTCTCTAGAAGATTTGCCAGAGTGAGACACTGGTCTCTATTTCACTCTTTATAATAAATGGCCAGGTGTGTAAATAACCGTTTGGAGAGGTGTCCATGGGTCAAGGCCAACTGTGGTTTGGGCAGGATGGGCAGTGACACGCCAGGAGGTGCCCAGGGTTTGTGGGTTTATGGTTGGGCAACTTCACAGTCCATGCCCTGGATGGTGAAACAGGGAGTGTGCTTCATTCAGTTAGACCTGCTGTCCACCACGACACGTTGGAGACCATCATTGGCATTCAAGATGGCGGCATTCCTTGAAGCCCATGTGGGAGGGTGTTGGGAATGATCAAATAGTGGGGAAAATAAACCCAGAGGGAATAAAGTTTGAGGTAAGTGGATTATCCTTTACTCCTGGCCTGATTTATCCAGACCACACAGAGCTAGTCAGGTTCCTGGAGGCCTGGCACATGAAAAAAACTCCTGTCCTATGCTTCCTGATAATAGGCTGGCTGTCATCTCTGGGAAATAGTCTGACCTGGTGTCCCTGAAGTCTCTAGTGTGAGCTGTGGGGACTTTTAATCACGCGGGTGATTCTTTCCACAAGTGAGAGCCTCTGTACTTGGGAGCACCTGCCCCCGGCTGTCATGTGGTGTCTGAGAGGCAGCCTTCTGGGACAGTGCCTGGGGCCAGAGTCACAACCTAGCCAGGGGCTTGGGGGCGCAGCTGCCCAAGCGAGGGGCTGGCCAGCTAGCCTGGAGCCACCTCCCAGGCCCAGCTGCAGGGCTGGGTTTCCTGCAAACCACGATTCTGGAGCCAGGCAGCCAACCCCATGATGTGTGTTTATGGTTTTCACCGCACCCCAGGGAGGGCCACGGGCCTCCCCACCCCTGTGGCCTCAAGGTGGAGCAGGCCCAACATCTAGAGTTGCTGTGATCTAGAAACCCCAGCAGCTGCTCGTCCCCTGAAGTCTCCCGGCAGCTTTGAGCCATCTGGGATGTTTGTTCATCTCCGCTGTAAACAGTTGTTTTCCCAGCGACTGCCCAGCCTGAGTTAAATATTAACAGAGAACAGCCTCCGCGCCGCTCACAGGGCGTCTGCTTTAAATATTTAAGTGACTGCCGCTCTGTCCCCAGTGGCTGTTTGGCTCCAGCGGCTCTGGCCTCCCTGTTTGTTGAGTAGTGTGAGATGTCAAATGCTTCCCTCCACTTTTTCTTTGCTCTGCTTGTGCCCCTGCCCTCCCCCCTGCCCCTCTTCTCCCCACCCCCCACCCATTTCTCTCTTTCATTCTCTTGTGCACAGCTGCCTCTCCCGCCTCCAGGAACACTAAGGGATTCAGTGGGTTCTAGGGCGTTCTTCAGTGTTCTGGGTTCTGGGGGCATGCCCCAGGCTCTCCCGGGAGCAGAATAACCTTCAGCCCTGGCTTATCTCAGGTGCTGGGCAGATGTGGACAGACGGGGCACACCCCGCTGCGCCCTCTTAAATCTGGGTGTGCCTGAGTGTGGTGTGGGCCTCTGTGCTCATGAGCCCCATGGGTTATGGAAATGCTGTCACGACACCTACAGTGCCCTTCTAAGCCACTCTCCTTGCTTGCCCTCCTCATTTCATGTGGGGGTTTGTGTGCAATGTGGCAGTTTTCTTCCAGAGGCTCATAGTGAGCTCAGCAAAGAGGATTAAGAGCTCAGATGGCCAATGAATCCCACAGGGAGGGCGGTGTGATCTTGGCCCCGCAGCTGGAGAACCTCGGAGGCTTCCCCACGAGGAGAATGGGTGAGACGGGTGACCTTGAGTGGGTGGGCATGGAGCCCCCGGGGACCCTTGGGAGTTGGGACTGTGCTGGGTGTTCCCGTCCCTGTGTGGCATTTGGTCATAACCGCAGACTTTCGAACATTCTCCTTGAAACCACAACTTTACCTCAACTCAGCTTTGAAAACTGTTGATCTAGCCCCAAATTGCCCCTATAGGGGGTAGGGGGTGCAAGGCAATGAGTTTCTTCAGATCCCACATTCCTCAGTGGAGGGTTGGGATGAAAACAGCACTGTAGCTCTCTGTACAGATGGGCAGGAAAGTCAATGGCTTCCCTTGTCCAGAGGAAGGGGCAGGAACACCGGGGTCTTGAATCTAGCCCCCTGGCTGAGGTCTGCTCTCCCCACAAGGAGCCTGAGGAAGACCTCAGGTGGAAGACAGAAGAAGGGAAGACAGGGAATTATCTTTCTCCAGCTTTGGCCAGAGATTTTTAACCTCATTTTGTGAGATCCCCAGACAATTATGCATATCCTAGAGGCTACTGAGATCTTCTCAAAGCTTAACTAATTTAAATTCTCTTTAGTTTCTCTCAAGAGCTACAGGCAAACTCTCAGAATAAAACGAACTTCAATTTACTTCAATTTCCAAAAGAGATGTTCTTTTTTTAAACACACTTTTTAAAACAAGTACCTTTTTGTGAACGGGGAGAAGGGGGCACCATGGCTAAGTTGCAGTTCCCGCTTGGGCCAGCTGGGGCACCACCTGCGTCCTGGGGCCACTTCCTGTGGGAGAAGCGTCCTTCTAAGACCACAGGTGTCATGGGCCATACAGACCTGCTTGGGAGTCCAGGGCTACCAGCTGTGTGGCATCTCATGGTCCTCATTTCTAAACAGAGAAAATGGCACTATCTCACAGTGCTCGAAGACATTGTCTTAGAGCCTGTCCTGGAAGCGCAGGGTCTGGACATGGGAAGTCAGCTGCCTACAGGCTCCAGCGACAGCCCTGCCGGCAAGCAGCCTCGTCTGGGGCAGCAGGGAAGCATCCAGTATGCACAGGGGGCTCAGCAGTTCAGGACAAGCAGGCTTCTATGCAGGCTGGCCTGGACGCAGGGTCATTAGTGGTCAGAAGATTTGAACACATGATTCCGCGTGCTGGAAAGCCAACGGATGGGTATGGACTGGACAGAGGAGGAAGAAAAGCAGAGCCCTCAGCCCAGAACATTGTCAGATGGAGGCTGGGGGTGGGTAGGCCCCATCCCTCCCTCAACCCCAGAGGGGCACAGACTGTGTGAGCTGACAGGCTTGGGGGGGGTGGGGGAGAGAAGTGCTGGAAAGGACTAATAATGGGAAATCTGTTTATGAAGCTGCTAAGTCAATCAGCTTCCCCGCCCCCTCAAAGCACAGAGCAATCATGACCTCAGGCGAAAAGCAGGCTCTTTTTTAGACAAATTGGACAAACTTCCCAAGAACTAGGTTTCCAGTGTGGGCTGATTAGCTCTAAAGCGGTGCTTCTCAAAATACGGTCCTCCAGCAGCAGCAGCAGCAGCAGCAGCAGCAGCAGCAGCACCTGGGAAATAATTAGAAATGCAAATTCTCAGGCCCAACCCAGAACTTCTGAATTGGAAACTCTTCACATTGGGGCCCATCCATTCCTGTTTTAACAACCCTCCAGGAGACTGTTGAGAGCCACTGATCAGAGTAGAGCTTCTCAACATTAGCTGTCTATTGGAATCCTGGGAAACTTTAAAAAATGCTGATGCCTGGGCTCTGTCCCCGCCACCCTCCCCCACCAAAGATTCTGATTTAATGGATTCTGCATATGGACCGGGCATTAGGATTTTTAAAAAATTTACCAGGTCCAGCCAGGATGGAGAACTGGTCTAGAATAAGGCCTTCCTCATTTAGCACATACTAGCCATCTAAGCAACTGCTCATTCCAGAGCAAAGTTTCTAATCAACAAGCCCTATCTACTTATACAAAGCTCCCTGTCACTTGCCCCAGGCAAGGAAGAGTCCTCTTGGGGTACAGACCAGCTACAACTATCAGGCACCCAGAACAATCAGCCTGGAGCTTCACTCCCAAATATGAAAGAAGGATCAAGGGTCACCAGACAGATAAGAAGACAGCAGCGTGAAAGGGAAATATGAACATTAGCAAGCAAAACAACCAACCCCATAGGAAAAATAAATAACTCAGGGATCAGAAGATAATTCCTAAAATTCTAATATCCTCAGAGAGATATGAGAAGTTATTGAATCTATAAAACAAAAACTGGACACTGTGAAAAAAAAAATAATTACATAATAAAGAAGAAATCTTAGAAATTAAGAGTATGAGTCTTTAAATAAAACTTTGAATAAAATTGGGAAGCTTCCCAATTATAGGACAAAAATAAGAAAGGAACTGAAAACATGAAGGAGAGGAAGAAAAAAAGGAGTAGTGAATCAGTCAAAGATGGCCAGCATTTGACTGTGACAGTTGGAGTTCGGAGCAAGCAGAGGACACTGAGGAAAAAGAAATGATTTGAGATGTAACAGGAGATACTTTCCCAAAGCCAAGGGGTCGAAGTCTTCAGACTGAAAAGACCTATCAAGTGCAATTCTGTATCAATAATAAAATGTCCGCATTCAGACATGTTCTCTACTAAGAAATTTGAGAATACTAACAATAAAAAGATGCTACAAGATCCAGGGAGGAAAAAAAAATAAAGATAGACTGCTTGTAAAGAATGAAAAATCAGACCTCCTCAGGGAGAGAGGGTTCTAGAAGACAATGGAGCAAGGCCTTCAAAGGTTTGAGGGAAAATATTTTGAACATTAAATTCTGTACTCAGCAAAACAATTTTTTAAAATATTAGGACTAACAAACAAATTGTTCAGGTGACTAAGCAGTCAAAATCTGCAACATTTTCTTATAGAGTTTCTTGAGGAAGTACTCCAACAAAACAAAGATAGAAACAAAGATGGAAGACACAGGATCCAAGAAACAGGAGCTCTACCCCGGAAGATAAGGAATAGCCCAGGAAGGGAAGTCCCCAGGTGACAAGGATGCAGCAGGACTTGGGAACATGGGGTCTGGATTTGAGCATTATCCCAGGAGGTTCTGACATGGACGTCTCCGGCAGGAATAGTCAGTGTAGTAGGAAAGCATGCGGGTCAGTGTCCAGTCAAGAAAATAAAAACCCCTCTAGATATTTCCAACAGATTAGGGTTTGTAATCAGGGAATTGCTCTAAAAAGTATTGAAAGCAACCTAGGGTTTCCAGTCCACCACATAAGGAGCTTGGAAGTCTTCATTCCATCTTCACAACAAGAAAAAAGCTAACTGAAAAATCAACAACTCTTCTTAGATCCATTGGAATATTGAGGTCACAGGCAAACCACTGTCCCCAAATCCTGGAGAGACAGACAGGCAGATACAGGGCATCACAGTTTATTGGAGCAGAAGGCCAGGAGTGAAAACCTCCATGGAACCAGTACCCAGCTAGAAAAACCTAAACTTGTCACAGATAAATTGCTGGAGACTCCGTGTGAATGGAATTGAGATTTAAAAACTTTAGGAGTCCTGGTCTTAGGGAGACTCCCGTGCTTTTATGAATCTTACCTCTAAGGTTCTTTATGGGTTCTCATGGTGAAGATGAGAGAAAAATTCCCTTATGTTTCCAGAAGGACAATTGGGAAAGTAAACATCCTGAGATATTCCCAGTGCATTCTGTTCTTAACAAGGCCTGTCCTCAAGAGAAACTATTTTGCTAGAGCCTAACCAACTTATGTTAGAGCTTAACCAATATGGGAGGAGGGAAATACCCAATTCCAGTCCCTTCAGCCTTTCTGTTTCACCTAAGGTGGGGAGGGTAGGGGGACTGAGGGGCACTTGAGAAGGTCACAGCCACTGGGCATAGGCTTACTAAAAGACTGAAACTTGACCATAAGATTATGGGATGCTTCCCCTATTCTACACCTTACCATCACTCAGCAGGGCTCCTGGCTAATAACCAAGGAATACAGTTGAAGGAATTGCACATCTCAGACTTTATTTTTTTTTAAAGATTTTATTTATTTATTTGACAGAGAGATCACAAGTAGATGGAGAGGCAGGCAGAGAGAGAGAGAGAGAGAGGGAAGCAGGCTCCCTGATGAGCAGAGAGCCCGATGCGGGACTCAATCCCAGGACCCTGAGATCATGACCTGAGCCGAAGGCAGCGGCTTAACCCACTGAGCCACCCAGGCGCCCCTCTCAGACTTTATTTAAGAAGTCTCCAGGGAGGGGCGCCTGGGTGGCTCAGTGGGTTAAGCCTCTGCCTTCGGCTCAGGTCATGGTCTCAGGGTCCTGGGATCGAGCCCCACATCGGGCTCTCTGCTCAGCAGGGGGCCTGCTTCCCTTCCTCTCTCTCTCTGCCTGCCTCTCTGCCTACTTGTGATCTCTGTCTGTCAAGTAACTAAATAAAATCTTAAAAAAAAAAAAAAGAAGTCTCCAGGGAGACCCCAAAACAGCAAGAGACCTAAAAACAAGGACACCAGAAGAAATTTTAGCCTCAGACCCCTACAGCTACAGCAAACAATAAACACAATCTAACTTCTAGCCAGGTAAACATAAAATCTCACAGTAAAAGCCTGTTCATCTCAGTTCCTTCTATCCCATATATCATGTCTAGCTTGCAACAGAAAATTACAAGGCATACTAAAAGACAAAAAATAGAATTTAAAGAGGCTGAGCAAGCATCAAAACAAGTCTCAGATATGGCAGAGATTCTGGAATTATCAGATGAGGACTTCAAAACTACTATGATTAATATGCTAAAGCTTCCAAGGGAAGACATGGACACCATGCAAGCACATATTGGTACTGTAAGCAAAGGGATGAGAACTCTAAGAAAGAATCCAAAAGAAATGCTAGAAATCAAAACACCATAACAGAAATGAAGAATGGCTTTGATGGGCTCATCAATAGACTGCACATGGCCAAGGAGAGAATTAATGAGCTTGAAGAAAGGTCAATAGAATCTTCAAAAAGTAAAGAGAAAAGAAAACATTGAAAGGCAGAGGAATAAAAATCGGAAATTGCTATTATTCAATGTATTAATTTGCTTGGTCTACATAAAAGAAACCCTCCAGAATCGGTGGCTTAGCCAGTATTTTCTCAGGGTTCTTGAGGCTAGAAGTCCAAGATCAAGGTGTTGGCATGTTTGGCTTCTGGTGAGAACCCTCTTCCTGGCTTACAGATAGCCAGCTTCTCACTGAGTCCTCACAAAGAATTTTCTTTATGCATTTGTGCAGAGAGAGAGAGAGGGGGATTTCTGGTGTTTCTTCCTCTTCCTACAGGAACAGCGATCATACAGGATAAGGCCTCCATTCTTATGACCTCATTTAACCTTAATTATCTTTTAAAGACTCTATCTCCTAATAGAGTCATATAGGAGGTTAGAGCTTTAACATAAATTTTGGGGAGACCTAATTCAGTACCTAATTCCCAGAGATCAGTAGGCATAGACCTGGAATGGAAAGTGGGGTTATCTAGAGCTTGTGAGTACTTCTGCCACTCAGCTGGAAGCCAGGAGCTAGCCCTCTGGCTGCTGCTGCAGAGCATGGAACCCACAGCTCCTCCACTATTGTCACACCTACCACCAAGCCACAGATTGTGGTCACATACAGATGCTGCCACCAGAACAGAGCAGGGGAAATGCTTTCTCTCATCCAGCAGCCTCTAGTGCCTTTTACTAACAGAACATTCCTGGGAAATATAGCTCATAGGCCTCCAGCCCTGGCAGTACAGATGGGAATATGGAACGACAATTTTGGAGCTATGCCCATGGATGAATAAACAGCACAGATGGCAGGATTGAAAAGCTTGAGAATTGGGAAGCAGGTATTCTTTGTCCATAAGAAAAAAGAAAAGCAATTAGAATATTTAGGGAAAAACCATAAAGTTGTTTACAAAAGGGACTGTTTAATAATGAACGAACTAAAAATGTGGCACAATCTTGAGCAACATGAATGCACATAAGAAAAAGAATCCATTTGACCTTGATGTTCAAATCATTCTCCTTTGTGTGGTCTGGAAAAGCCATCAGGCCTATAGAGAAGGAAACAACTTGTCTGCTAGGAATAGCACTTACAGGGTTATAAAAATGCAAATGTCATTTACTTGTTTTGACACATAGATAAAACTTAACAAAGAAAAGAAAACTTAATTACAGTTGTCAAACAGAATATTATAAATCTTTGATATTGTGAAAGGAGAACCCAATGGATGGAGGGAGAAAGGGAGGCAGGAGAGGGGAGATGGGGAACACTCAGCACTGTCTACAGTGGATGGGAAAGCAATATATGGTCAACACTATGTTTAGAGGTGTCAGCGTCACAAATATAAAAACTAAAATTCATGATTTGAGGGAGGTGGGATTAGCGGAAATGAATGAAATGCTTATTTTTTAATAGTGCAGAATCAGAGGAGATCGAAGATGACAAATGAGGAAATAAAGATAAAACACATTACCAAGAGTCATGGTAGTGAATAAATGGTGAATAAACAAGTTTTCAAGAACAGAAACAAAGCCAAGAACTCCAGAACTACGTCACAGACAGAGTCCCCTGGAGGGGGTTGGCTGCCCCATTGCCTCTGTACAGTTTTGTGCTCTATTTTGTTTTTATCTTTTGCCATTTGTTTCCAAAGGTATTTACACAGAGTTTTGTTTCCATGACCTGTAAAAGGCTGCTAGGGATTTTTCTGGGCCTGTTTGTCTTACAGTAACCACCACAAGGCTGTGTGTATCTTGACAAATTAGATGTTGTTTGCTTTACTTCTCAAATTTACACTTTTGGCCAAAGGTACATTTGCCTTCTCTTTCTCGCTCATTCAGGGCAGAAAAGTAAGGCTGGGGACAGCTTCAGATGCCCTGAGAAGAGCAAACTGGCTATTCCTCAGACCCATGGCTTCTCTCTCCTGGGCTATGACTAGTGTGCAGCTGGGTGGCCCTCGGCCTTGTCTAACTGAGCATGGAAGCCGGACAGCAGGGGTAACCCTAGTAGCCCATGGCATGTCTGATGGAACCAGCAGGAGGGGTCAGCCACCATTGTCAGACACTCACATCCCTGGTAACCCATAGCCAAGTGATCCTACCCAACCAGTAACCACTTCCCATTTGGGTGGAAGTTCATGGTGCTGTGTCCTGCACAGGCACCTCGTAGGCAGCAGCCCCAACTATCCCTTGTTTGGGATTTCCTTAAGCCCTCCACCTCCACCAAGAACAGCCAGGCAGTCAAGGGCCCTGTGTTTTACCCTCTGCCAGGGAGCTGGATGCGGGGCTCCCCCTCTTCCTACCTCCAGGTCTTGCTTGCCAGGACATGCAGATACCTGTCTTGTCCTCCAACATCTGAGTTCCAGCCCATCCCCTGGCATTTCCAGTACATTGTATATCCTGGTCCTGACTCTGTACACACTTTGCTCTTGGCTTTTCTTATCTAGCTTTGACTTTTGAACTTGCTATAACTCCAGATACTGGCTTGATCTTTCTAGCTTTGTCTACCCATTTTTGCTTTAAAGGAGTCCATTAAGTGACCCACTGTAGCTAGGCTGTAAACAAGGGGACGGGCAAGACATCTATGGCATGACAACTTTTGTTCTCAGCAAGCACTCATTGTGCACCAGGCATTGTTCTTGACCTTTTACACATGTTAATTCATTTACCCCTCGCTAGACCCAAATTTATTTCCTTTATCTATAGACAAGGCTACTGCAGCACAGAGAAGTGAAGTGACTTGCCCAAGGTCACACAGCTAGTATAGGACAGAGAAGGGTTTGAATTCAGGCTCTGGAGCCCTGGCTTTTAACTCCTCCACCTTACTACCTCTCCCTGAGGGTTGCTGGTGACTTTGACCTGGGGTAAAGACAAATTCCATTGCATTGTTGTCCTACCTGTTTCCTGGAATATGGAGAAGGATACAGACTACACCTCAGTGTCCTACTAAGGCCTGGATATTTGAATAGTATTATCTGTGTTAGTTTCTGAGGGCTGCTCTAACAAAGACCACAAACTGGGTAGCTTAAAACAATAGAAATTTGCAGTCTCACAGTCCTGGAGGGTAGAAGTCCAAAGTCCAAAGTCCCTGTCAGCAGGGCCCGTTGCCTCTAAGGCTCTGGGGAGAATCCATCCTTCCTTCTTCCAGCTTCTGGTGGCTCCAGATGTTCACTGACTCACAGCTGCAGTGCTTGAATCTCTGTCTCCACTGTCACCTGGCCTTCTTCCTGAGTGTCCCTGTCTTCTCCTCTTCTTAGAAGGTCACCAGTCATGTTGGATTAGGGTCCCCCTCAATTCAGTATGTCCTCATCCTAAGTTGATCACATCTGCAAAGACCCTAACTCCATATAAGGTCACGTTCACAGGCACTAGGGGTTAGGACTTCAACATATCTTTTTTGGGGACACAATTCAACCCATAGTACAACAATCTTTATACTGTGTTGTTCTTCTTTGTGTGCTATAGACAACTAACATAATTTCCAGAATATGCAGCAATGCCACCTGCAATACATGAGCTATGTTTTTAGAAAGATTTTCTTCACAAGCTTGTCATTGTGGAACAAGTTAACACCATTCCACTGGGGCATATCATCCGAGAAGAGGGAACAGAAATATGGAGCCTTGAATTTCAAGACTGGGAAGAATTTACCAGTTCTGCTCTCCAGCTGTGCCCTTGGAACAAAGAGGACGTCAAAGTCTCAGGTGACCTGCTCAAGGACACACAACAGTCCTGGCCATCAGACTCCTGTGTTCTTCACCGGATGGGCCACACTAGCTCTTGGAGGCTCTCGGATGTGCCGACAGATTCTAGTTATGTTCCCTGTGCCCCCAAAGATCTGGGGAGAGTGGTTTCGGACAGTGACCAGATCCTCCCCTTCCCAGCCTCCCTGTAGGTCAGGTGATCATATTTAGCAATGAGAAATAGGGGGTCATTTGCTTTTTCCCTCCTTAATAAAAGCTGAGAAGCATTTGATGACACGAAGAACATCGTGTCTTTACTGGGGCACCAACAGCTGAGGGAACAGAGCAGGAGGATAGAAGAGAAGCCTTCAGTACATCGAGGGGAACTGAGCACACCTGGAAACTACCTACCTCCCGAATTTTTGTTTTGTGCATGTGTGTATGAATCAACAAAACGTCTTTATTACCCGAGCCAGCATTAATTGGATCCTCTGGTACCTGGAGTCCCTGGTAGGTCCAGGAGCCTCACCTTGACAAGAGCTCCTCCTTGAGCACTGTCTACAGTTCAGCTGGCCCCATGAGAAGGCTACTCAGGCTTTCTGGTCCTCTAATTTGTCATTCTTTTGCAGGTTAAGCCAGCTGGCTATCAGGCATGCTCCCAGTTCAGGCAAGATGGGAGGTATTCTATTCATTCATTCATTCATATGTTGGTTCACTCGGGAAACATGTGTTCAATAGTTACAGTAATACATAGACAAGCCCTTGCAGTGAGCTTTGTGCCTGCCTATCACAAATGCCTCACCCTGCACTGGGTGATGTTGACCCCATTGCCTGCTTCCCAGCTTGACTCTAAGCTTCCCAAGGTCAGGGCTGTGGCTTTCCCAGGGAGGTGCAGTTTGGGGTTGGCAAGGGCAATGGGCCATAGTCAGAGCTCATCGGGGTGGTCTGGTGATGTCCAAACAAGATACATTTGCTGTCCAGGTTCTTGCTGAACGAGGTGGTCAGTGGTAGATTGAGACATGAAACTCAGAGGCTGCCACCTCATCCTGGTGTCCTCTCAGCCTGCCAGCCCATCTGGCCAGAAGGGATTTGACATCCTATGGGATTCTGCCTCTCCCACATCTCTTCCCTTGTCTCCCCTTGCTTTTCTCCTTCCCCCAACACAAAGCCTTCACCTATCCCAGAGGAATGCTGAAAAAGATTCTTGGGGACATCATTCCTTGTCATGTGTGGGTTTTGCGTCCTCAATTCCAGTACACTGAAGTAAATTTACTTCGACTAATTTCTGGAATTCCTGTTCCCGTTTGGGAATATATGTAAAAAAGGGTGCCCAGGGAGTGGTCACCCTTGGAGCAGGGATAGGTGGTGACTGTAAGGGGAAATGAAAAAAACACGAGCCTCCTTGGGGGCTGCTCATGTTCTGTGGTTCAGTCTGGGGGCTGTTTACAGGGCTAGATTCAGTTTATGAACATTCATCAGATGTGTATACTTGTCTGCATATATGTAATATATCAATTAAAAAGTGTTTCATTTGGGAGTCAAGATGGCGGAGAAGTAGCAGGCTGAGACTACTTCGGGTAGCGGGAGATCAGCTAAATAGCTTATCTAAAGATTGTAAACACCTACAAATCCAACGGGAAATTGAAGAGAAGAAGAACAGCAATTCCAGAAACAGAAAATTAACCACTTTCTGCAAGGTAGGACTGGCGGAGAAGTGAATCCAAAGCGACGGGAAGATAGACCGCGGGGGGAGGGGCCGGCTCCCGGCGAGCGGCGGAGCAACGGAGCAAAATCAGGACTTTTAAAAGTCTGTTCCGCTGAGGGACATCGCTCCAGAGGCTTAACTGGAAGCCCAGGCCGGGTCAGCGCGGCCTCAGGTCCCGCAGGGTCGCAGAAGGATCGGGGGTGTCTGAGTGTCGCAGAGCTTACCGGTATTGGAACGGGGAAGCCGGCTGCGGGGACAGAGCTGAGGAGTGGCTCTCAGCTCGGGGTTGCCTTGAACCGGTCGCAGGCTCGGTCAGCTCGGAGCGTGGCCGGAGGCCAGGGTGGTGGGAGTCTTTGGGCGCTGTTCTCTGAGGGCGCGCTGAGGAGTGGGGCCCCGGGCTCTCGGCTCCTCCGGGCTGGAGACCGGGAGGCCGCCATCTTTATTCCCGTCCACCGGACTCTACGGAAAGCGCTCAGGGAACAAAAGCTCCCGAAAGCGAACCCCAGCGGATTACTCAGCACGGCCCCGGGTAAGGGCGGTGCAACTCCACCTGGGGCAAAGACGCTTGAGAATCACTACAACGGGCCCCTCCCCCAGAAGATCAACGGGAAACCCAGCCAGGACCAAGTTCACCTACCAAGGAGAGCGGCGGAATTCCAGAGGAGAAGAAAGCAAAGCACAGAACTCATGGCTTTCTCCCCATGATTTTTTAGCCTTGCAGTTAATTTAATTTTTTTTTCTTTTTCAATTTTTTTTTCTTTTTCTCTTCTTCTGCTGAATTTTTTTTAACTTTTACCGTTTTCTTTTTTTAACGTTTTTTAAATAGTTTATCTAATATATATATTTTTTTCCTCTTTTTATATTTTTTCTTTATCGGCTTTCTTTTTTTTTAATAGTTTCTTTTTTTTTTTTCTCTTTCTTTCTGAACCCCTTTTTTCCCCTTTCTCCCCCCTCACAATTCGGGATCTCTTCTGATTTCGCTAAAGCATATTTTCCTGGGGTTGTTGCCACCCTTTTAGTATTTTACTTGCTCCTTCATAAACTCTTATCTGGACAAAATGACAAGGCGGAAAAATTCACAACAAAAAAAAGAACAAGAGGCAGTACCAAAGGCTAGGGACCTAATCAATACAGACATTGGTAATATGTCAGATATAGAGTTCAGAATGACGATTCTCAAGGTTCTAGCCGGGCTTGAAAAAGGCATGGAAGATATTAAAGCAACCCTCTCAGGAGATATAAAAGCCCTTTCTGGAGAAATAAAAGAACTAAAATCTAACCAAGTTGAAATCAAAAAAGCTATTAATGAGGTGCAATCAAAAATGGAGGCTCTCACTGCTAGGATAAATGAGGCAGAAGAAAGAATTAGCGATATAGAAGACCAAATGACAGAGAATAAAGAAGCTGAGCAGAAGAGGGACAAACAGCTACTGGACCACGAGGGGAGAATTCGAGAGATAAGTGACACCATAAGACGAAACAACATTAGAATAATTGGGATTCCAGAAGAAGAGGAAACAGAGAGGGGAGCAGAAGGTATATTGGAGAGAATTATTAGAGAGAATTTCCCCAATATGGCAAAGGGAACAAGCATCCAAATTCAGGAGGTTCAGAGAACCCCCCTCAAAATCAATACGAATAGGTCCACACCCCGTCACCTAATAGTAAAATTGACAAGTCTTAGTGACAAAGAAAAGATCCTGAAAGCAGCCCGGGAAAAGAAGTCTGTAACGTACAATGGTAAAAATATTAGATTGGCAGCAGACTTATCTACAGAGACCTGGCAGGCCAGAAAGAGCTGGCATGATATATTCAGAGTACTAAATGAGAAAAACATGCAGCCAAGAATACTATATCCAGCTAGGCTATCATTGAAAATAGACGGAGAGATTAAAAGCTTCCAGGACAAACAAAAACTGAAAGAATTTGCAAATACCAAACCAGCTCTACAGGAAATATTGAAAGGGGTCCTCTAAGCAAAGAGAGACCCTCAAAGTAGTAGATCAGAAAGAAACAGAGACAATATACAATAACAGTCACCTTACAGGCAATACAATGGCACTAAATTCATATCTCTCAATACTTACCCTGAATGTTAATGGGCTAAATGCCCCAATCAAAAGACACAGGGTATCAGAATGGATAAAAAAACAAAAACCATCTATATGTTGCCTACAAGAAACTCATCTTAAACCCGAAGACACCTCCAGGTTTAAAGTGAGGGGGTGGAAAAGAATTTACCATGCTAATGGACATCAGAAGAAAGCAGGAGTGGCAATCCTTATAGCAGATCAATTAGATTTTAAGCCAAAGACTATAATAAGAGATGAGGAAGGACACTATATCATACTCAAAGGAACTGTCCAACAAGAAGATCTAACAATTTTAAATATCTATGCCCCTAACGTGGGAGCAGCCAACTATATAAACCAATTAATAACAAAATCAAAGAAACACATCGACAAGAATACAATAATAGTAGGGGATTTTAACACTCCCCTCACTGAAATGGACAGATCATCCAAGCAAAAGATCAACAAGGAAATCAAGGCCTTAAATGACACACTGGACCAGATGGACATCACAGATATATTCAGAACATTTCATCCCAAAGCAACAGAATACACATTCTTCTCTAGTGCACATGGAACATTCTCCAGAATAGATCACATTCTTGGTCCTAAATCAAGTCTCAACCGGTATCAAAAGATTGGGATCATTCCCTGCATATTTTCAGACCACAATGCTCTAAAGCTAGAACTCAATCACAAGAGGAAATTTGGAAAGAACCCAAATACATGGAGACTAAACAGCATCCTTCTAAAGAATGAATGGGTCAACCAGGAAATTAAAGAAGAATTGAAAAAATTTATGGAAACAAATGATAATGAAAACACAACGGTTCAAAATCTGTGGGACACAACAAAGGCAGTCCTGAGAGGAAAATATATAGCGGTACAAGCCTTTCTCAAGAAACAAGAAAGATCTCAGGTACACAACCTAACCCTACACCTAAAGGAGTTGGAGAAAGAACAAGAAAGAAACCCTAAACCCAGCAGGAGAAGAGAAATCATAAAGATCAGAGCAGAAATCAATGAAATAGAAACCAAAAAAACAATAGAACAAATCAACGAAACGAGGAGCTGGTTCTTTGAAAGAATTAATAAGATTGATAAACCCCTGGCCAGACTTATCAAAAAGAAAAGAGAAAGGACCCAAATAAATAAAATCATGAATGAAAGAGGAGAGATCACAACGAACACCAAAGAAATACAGACAATAATAAGAACATACTATGAGCAACTCTACGCCAACAAATTTGACAATCTGGAAGAAATGGATGCATTCCTAGAGACATATAAACTACCACAACTGAACCAGGAAGAAATAGAAAGCCTGAACAGACCCATAAGCAGTAAGGAGATTGAAACAGTCATCAAAAATCTCCAAACAAACAAAAGCCCAGGGCCAGACGGCTTCCCAGGGGAATTCTACCAAACATTTAAAGAAGAACTAATTCCTATTCTCCTGAAACTGTTCCACAAAATAGAAATAGAAGGAAAACTTCCAAACTCATTTTATGAGGCCAGCATCACCTTGATCCCAAAACCAGACAAGGATCCCAACAAAAAAGAGAACTACAGACCAATATCCTTGATGAACACAGATGCAAAAATTCTCGCCAAAATACTAGCCAATAGGATTCAACAGTACATTAAAAGGATTATTCACCACGACCAAGTGGGATTTATTCCAGGGCTGCAAGGCTGGTTCAACATCCGCAAATCAATCAATGTGATACAACACATTAATAAAAGAAAGAACAAGAACCATATGATACTCTCCATAGATGCTGAAAAAGCATTTGACAAAGTACAGCATCCCTTCCTGATCAAAACTCTTCAAAGTGTAGGGATAGACGGCACATACCTCAATATTATCAAAGCCATCTATGAAAAACCCACCGCAAATATCATTCTCAATGGAGAAAAACTGAAAGCTTTTCCGCTAAGGTCAGGAACACGGCAGGGATGTCCGTTATCACCACTGCTATTCAACATAGTACTAGAAGTCCTAGCCTCAGCAATCAGACAACAAAAGGAAATTAAAGGCATCCAAATCGGCAAAGAAGAAGTCAAACTATCACTCTTCGCAGATGATATGATACTCTATGTGGAAAACCCAAAAGACTCCACTCCAAAACTGCTAGAACTTGTTCAGGAATTCAGTAAAGTGTCAGGATATAAAATCAATGCACAGAAATCAGTTGCATTTCTCTACACCAACAACAAGACAGAAGAAAGAGAAATTAAGGAGTCCATCCCATTTACAATTGCACCCAAAACTATAAGATACTTAGGAATAAACCTAACCAAAGAGACTAAGAATCTATACTCAGAAAACTATAAAGTACTCATGAAAGAAATTGAGGAAGACACAAAGAAATGGAAAAATGTTCCATGCTCCTGGATTGGAAGAATAAATATTGTGAAAATGTCTATGCTACCTAAAGCAATCTACACATTTAATGCAATTCCTATCAAAGTAACATCCATTTTTTTCAAAGAAATGGAACAAATAATCCTAAAATTTATATGGAACCAGAAAAGACCTCGAATAGCCAAAGGAATATTGAAAAAGAAAGCCAAAGTTGGTGGCATCACAATTCCGGACTTCAAGCTCTATTACAAAGCTGTCATCATCAAGACAGCATGGTACTGGCACAAAAACAGACACATAGATCAATGGAATAGAATAGAGAGCCCAGAAATGGACCCTCAACTCTATGGTCAACTCATCTTCGACAAAGCAGGAAAGAATGTCCAATGGAACAAAGACAGCCTCTTCAATAAATGGTGTTGGGAAAATTGGACAGCCACATGCAGAAAAATGAAATTGGATCATTTCCTTACACCACACACGAAAATAGACTCAAAATGGATGAAGGATCTCAATGTGAGAAAGGAATCCATCAAAATCCTCGAGGAGAACACAGGCAGCAACCTCTTCGACGTCAGCCGCAGCAACATCTTCCTAGGAACATCACCAAAGGCAAGGGAAGCAAGGGCAAAAATGAACTTTTGGGATTTTATCAAGATCAAAAGCTTTTGCACAGCAAAGGAAACAGTGAACAAAACCAAAAGACAACTGACAGAATGGGAGAAGATATTTGCAAATGACATATCAGATAAAGGGCTAGTGTCCAAAATCTATAAAGAACTTAGCAAACTCAACACCCAAAGAACAAATAATCCAATCAAGAAATGGGCAGAGGACATGAACAGACATTTCTGCAAAGAAGACATCCAGATGGCTAACAGACACATGAAAAAGTGCTCCATATCACTCGGCATCAGGGAAATACAAATCAAAACCACCATGAGATATCACCTCACACCAGTCAGAATGGCTAAAATTAACAAGTCAGGAAATGACAGATGCTGGCGAGGATGCGGAGAAAGGGGAACCCTCCTACACTGTTGGTGGGAATGCAAGCTGGTGCAACCACTCTGGAAAACAGCATGGAGGTTCCTCAAAATGTTGAAAATAGAACTACCCTATGACCCTGCAATTGCACTGCTGGGTATTTACCCTAAAGATACAAACATAGTGATCCGAAGGGGTACATGCACCCGAATGTTTATAGCAGCAATGTCTACAATAGCCAAACTATGGAAAGAACCTAGATGTCCATCTACAGACGAATGGATAAAGAAGATGTGGTATATATACACAATGGAATACTATGCAGCCATCAAAAGAAATGAAATCTTGCCATTTGCGACGACGTGGATGGAACTAGAGGGTATCATGCTTAGCGAAATAAGTCAATCGGAGAAAGACAACTATCATATGATCTCCCTGATATGAGGGAGAGGAGATGAAACATGGGGGGTTGAGGGGGTAGGAGAAGAGTAAATGAAACAAGATGGGATTGGGAGGGAGACAAACCATAAGTGACTCTTAATCTCACAAAACAAACTGAGGGTTGATGGGGGGAGGGGGTTGGGAGAGGGCGTGGGGTTATGGATATTGGGGAGGGTATGTGCTATGGTTGTGAAGTGTGTAAACCTGGCGATTCGCATACCTGTACCCCTGGGGATAAAAATATATGTTTATAAAGCTGTAAAAAAAAAAAAAAAAAAAAAAAAAAGAAAGAAAGAAAGGATGAATACCCAAGTTTTGTAGCAACATGGACGGGACTGGAAGAGATTATGCTGAGTGAAATAAGTCAAGCAGAGAGAGTCAATTATCATATGGTTTCACTTATTTGTGGAGCATAACAAATAGCATGGAGGACAAGGGGAGATGGAGAGGGGAGTTGAGGGAAATTGGAAGGGGAGGTGAACCATGAGAGACTATGGACTCTGAAAAACGATCTGGGAATTTTGAAGGGGTGGGGGGTGGGAGGTTGGGGCACCAGGTGGTGGGTATTGTGGAGGGCACAGATTGCATGGAGCACTGGGTGCTGTTATGCTGAAAAAATAAAAAAATTTAAAAAAAAAAAAAAAAAGTGTTTCATTTTTGGTTTAAATAAAGAGAACAACCAGATTTGCATTTTGCTTTGGCGAATGAAGAGAACACAAACGAGTGGTTTCTGTAAGGTCCTGGGTCCTGGGTGTTTATGTTCCTGCCCTCGTTGGGTTTCCAGGTGGCTAGAAGGAACCTGTGGGGACCCAGATGTCTTTGCGACTGTCCTTGCCCAGCTTCCTGGCGCTGCCTTCAGAGACTGTCGCTGGATCTGTCTGTTTACTGCCTGGGAATTTCCGTTTTGATGATTTTGTGGGGTGGCTGCTGCAGGGCCCCAGAGGCTGATGGGCGTGGATTTCATCAAGCACAGTAATGTTAATATCCATCCATAGCTCTGCAACATTTATATGAAGAGAATTAAAACCAAAGTAACTGCCATGATAAACGTCCATACCCTTGGCTCCTACCAGACCTTCTGGTAGAACTGGAGCCTGGATCAGTTCCAAAAAGGATAAACTTAATATTAATGATAATAATACTTTGCACTTGGTCTAGTAAAAATATTTTGAATACAGCAGAGGCAAGGATATGAATGTTTGCTTGGCGCTATTTATCAGGAAGTTCTTCTGCTTGTTTATTATGTTAAGGCTTTGTATACAGAAACTATTTTTTCCTCCCTCACCACCGGGGTCCATATTTCTTGCCGGTTTCTACATCCAAAGTTTAACAGGAAGTTGCTGTTCATATTTAAATGGTATGTTTTTGAAACATATCTGTAAATAGCTGAAGACCGAACAGCTGAAAGTGTGGCGTTGTTTAATATCCTCCCTGACAGATATTTTTGCACTTGAAATTACATCTCAGGAGTTGTGAAACAGGAAATTTAAAAGCACCAAGTCTAGGAGATTGTGACATTTTAATGCTTATCCATCTTTAAATCTGTGGAGGTTCAGAGATACTCAGGGAATACAGAATTTTTTTTTAATTGGAGGGTGGATTGAAGAATTACTCTTACTTACATCTAAACATATTGTATGAGTGCAGGAGATGATCTGGGAGAAGCAAAGTGAGTATCTATATTCTCTTCTACTTGTCGGGAGAGAGTGACTTTTTATATGCAGCATGGTGGCAATTTTTTCCCCCAGTAATTATTAAGAGTTTTCTTGCAGATCTTTTCTTTTCTCCAGGGAACATTTCCCTGATGTATGATACATCACCCATGGGGACTCTGGTGTCAGTGAAACCACAGCACCAGGATGATGGGTTGGAGCTACAGACACCTGAACAACAGGTCCCTTACATAGATATTGCAGCAATCCCCATCCAGGACAGGGCCTCAAATAATGTATTATTTGTGAGATAGGATCACCCAAGGACCAGTATGCTCAGGCTCTAACTCAGACTCCAAGATGCAGCTTCAGTTTCTTTATGGGGTCTACATTGTCATAATTTGGCATTTTGTAATCCTTGGGAGTCAGAGATCTTGTTACAGTATATCTGGCTTCCGATCCATCCCAGGTGACTACGCTACCCCCATAAATTTGGTAGACATAAAGTCTGTGCATCACAGAGACATTGCACTGGTTGGCTCAAGAATTTGGAAGGTTCATTGACTCTAACTTAGATGTTTTCCTGGGTTAAGAAAAAAGCAATTATGGAGGGGGGAGGAGTCAAGATGGCGGAGAAGTAGCAGGCTGAGACTACTTCGGGTAGCGGGAGATCAGCTAAATAGCTTATCTAAAGATTGCAAACACCTACAAATCCAACGGGAGATTGAAGAGAAGAAGAACAGCAATTCTAGAAACAGAAAATCAACCACTATCTGAAAGGTAGGACTGGCGGAAAAGTGAATCCAAAGCGACGGGCAGATAGACCGCGGGGGGAGGGGCCGGCTCCCGGCGAGCGGTGGAGCAACCGAGCAAAATCAGGACTTTTAAAAGTCTGTTCCGCTGAGGGACATCGCTCCAGAGGCTTAACTGGGGTGAAGCCCAGGCGGGGTCAGCGGGGCCTCAGGTCCCGCAGGGACGCAGAAGGATCGGGGGTGTCTGAGTGTCGCAGAGCTTACAGGTATTAGAACGGGGAAGCCGGCTACAGAGACAGAGCCGAGGAGTGACTCTCAGCTCGGGGTTGCCTTGAACCGGTCGCAGGCTCGGTCAGCTCGGAGCGTGGCCGGGGGCCAGGGTGACGGGAGTCATTGGGCGCTGTTCTCTGAGGGTGCACTGAGGAGTGGAGCCCCGGGCTCTCGGCATCTCCGGGCCGGAGACCGGGAGGCCGCCATCTTCATTCCCGTCCTCCGGAACTCTACGGAAAGCACTCAGGGAACAAAAGCTCCCGAAAGCAAACCCGAGCGGATTACTCAGCTACTCAGTGCAGGCCCTGGGTAAGGGCGGTGCAACTCTGCCTGGGGCAAAGACGCTTGAGAATCACTACAACAGGCCCCTCCCCCAGAAGATCAATGGGAAACCCAGCCAGGACCAAGTTCACCTACCAAGGAGTGCAGTTTCAATACCAAGGAGAGCAGCGGAATTCCAGAGGAGAAGAAAGCAAAGCACGGAACTCATGGCATTCTCCCCATGATTTTTTAGCCTTGCAGTTAATTTAATTTTTTTTTTCTTTTTCATTTTTTTTTCTTTTTCTCTTCTTCTGCTAAATTTTTTTAACTTTTACCGTTTTCTTTTTTAACGTTTTTTTATTTTTATTTTTATTTTTTTTTAATTTTTTAATTTTTTTCAGCATAACAGTATTCATTATTTTTGCACCACACCCAGTGCTCCATGCAATCCGTGCCCTCTACAATACCCACCACCTGGTGCCCCCAACCTCCCACCCCCCACCCCTTCAAAATTCTCAGATCGTTTTTCAGAGTCCATAGTCTCTCATGGTTCACCTCCCCTTCCAATTTCCCTCAACTCCCTTCTCCTCTGCATCTCCCCTTGTCCTCCATGCTATTTGTTATGCTCCACAAATAAGTGAAACCACATGATAATTGACTCTCTCTGCTTGACTTATTTCACTCAGCATAATCTCTTCCAGTCCCGTCCATGTTGCTACAAAACTTGGGTATTCATCCTTTCTTTTTACTTTTTTTTTTTTTTTTTTTTTTTACAGCTTTAGAAACATATATTTTTATCCCCAGGGGTACAGGTCTGCGAATCGCCAGGTTTACACACTTCACAGCACTCACCATAGCACATACCCTCCCCGATATCCATAACCCCACCCCCTCTCCCAACCCCCTCCCCCCATCAACCCTCAGTTTGTTTTGTGAGATTAAGAGTCACTTATGGTTTGTCTCCCTCCCAATCCCATCTTGTTTCATTTACTCTTCTCCTACCCCCTCGACCCCCCATGTTGCATCTCCTCTCCCTCATATCAGGGAGATCATATGATAGTTGTCTTTCTCCGATTGACTTATTTCGCTAAGCATGATACCCTCTAGTTCCATCCACGTCGTCGCAAATGGCAAGATTTCATTTCTTTTGATGGCTGCATAGTATTCCATTGTGTATATACCACATCTTCTTTATCCATTCGTCTGTAGATGGACATCTAGGTTCTTTCCATAGTTTGGCTATTGTAGACATTGCTGCTATAAACATTCGGGTGCACGTGCCCCTTCGGATCACTACGTTTGTATCTTTAGGGTAAATACCCAGCAGTGCAGTTGCAGGGTCATAGGGTAGTTCTATTTTCAACATTTTGAGGAACCTCCATGCTGTTTTCCAGAGTGGTTGCACCAGCTTGCATTCCCACCAACAGTGTAGGAGGGTTCCCCTTTCTCCGCATCCTCGCCAGCATCTGCCATTTCCTGACTTGTTAATTTTAGCCATTCTGACTGGTGTGAGGTGCTATCTCATGGTGGTTTTGATTTGTATTTCCCTGATGCCGAGTGATATGGAGCACTTTTTCATGTGTCTGTTGGCCATCTGGATGTCTTCTTTGCAGAAATGTCTGTTCATGTCCTCTGCCCATTTCTTGATTGGATTATTTGTTCTTTGGGTGTTGAGTTTGCTAAGTTCTTTATAGATTTTGGACACTAGCCCTTTATCTGATATGTCGTTTGCAAATATCTTCTCCCATTCTGTCAGTTGTCTTTTGGTTTTGTTCACTGTTTCCTTTGCTGTGCAAAAGCTTTTGATCTTGATAAAATCCCAAAAGTTCATTTTTGCCCTTGCTTCCCTTGCCTTTGGTGATGTTCCTAGGAAGATGTTGCTGCGGCTGAGGTCGAAGAGGTTGCTGCCTGTGTTCTCCTCGAGGATTTTGATGGATTCCTTTCTCACATTGAGATCCTTCATCCATTTTGAGTCTATTTTCGTGTGTGGTGTAAGGAAATGATCCAATTTCATTTTTCTGCATGTGGCTGTCCAATTTTCCCAACACCATTTATTGAAGAGGCTGTCTTTTTTCCATTGGACATTCTTTCCTGCTTTGTCGAAGATGAGTTGACCATAGAGTTGAGGGTCCATTTCTGGGCTCTCTATTCTGTTCCATTGATCTATGTGTCTGTTTTTGTGCCAGTACCATGCTGTCTTGATGATGACAGCTTTGTAATAGAGCTTGAAGTCCGGAATTGTGATGCCACCAACTTTGGCTTTCTTTTTCAATATTCCTTTGGCTATTCGAGGTCTTTTCTGGTTCCATATAAATTTTAGGATTATTTGTTCCATTTCTTTGAAAAAAATGGATGGTACTTTGATAGGAATTGCATTAAATGTGTAGATTGATTTAGGTAGCATAGACATTTTCACAATATTTATTCTTCCAATCCAGGAGCATGGAACATTTTTCCATTTCTTTGTGTCTTCCTCAATTTCTTTCATGAGTACTTTATAGTTTTCTGAGTATAGATTCTTAGCCTCTTTGGTTAGGTTTATTCCTAGGTATCTTATAGTTTTGGGTGCAATTGTAAATGGGGTGGACTCCTTAATTTCTCTTTCTTCTGTCTTGTTGTTGGTGTAGAGAAATGCAACTGATTTCTGTGCATTGATTTTATATCCTGACACTTTACTGAATTCCTGTACAAGTTCTAGCAGTTTTGGAGTGGAGTCTTTTGGGTTTTCCACATATAGTATCATATCATCTGCAAAGAGTGATAGTTTGACTTCTTCTTTGCCGATTTGGATGCCTTTAATTTCCTTTTGTTGTCTGATTGCTGAGGCTAGGACTTCTAGTACTATGTTGAATAGCAGTGGTGATAACGGACATCCCTGCCGTGTTCCTGACCTTAGCGGAAAAGCTTTCAGTTTTTCTCCATTGAGAATGATATTTGCGGTGGGTTTTTCATAGATGGCTTTGATAATATTGAGGTATGTGCCGTCTATCCCTACACTTTGAAGAGTTTTGATCAGGAAGGGATGCTGTACTTTGTCAAATGCTTTTTCAGCATCTATGGAGAGTATCATATGGTTCTTGTTCTTTCTTTTATTAATGTGTTGTATCACATTGATTGATTTGCGGATGTTGAACCAGCCCTGCAGCCCTGGAATAAATCCCACTTGGTCGTGGTGAATAATCCTTTTAACGTACTGTTGAATCCTATTGGCTAGTATTTTGGCGAGAATTTTTGCATCTGTGTTCATCAAGGATATTGGTCTGTAGTTCTCTTTTTTGTTGGGATCCTTGTCTGGTTTTGGGATCAAGGTGATGCTGGCCTCATAAAATGAGTTTGGAAGTTTTCCTTCTATTGCTATTTTTTGGAACAGTTTCAGGAGAATAGGAATTAGTTCTTCTTTAAATGTTTGGTAGAATTCCCCCGGGAAGCCGTCTGGCCCTGGGCTTTTGTTTGTTTGGAGATTTTTGATGACTGTTTCAATCTCCTTACTGGTTATGGGTCTGTTCAGGCTTTCTATTTCTTCCTGGTTCAGTTGTGGTAGTTTATATGTCTCTAGGAATGCATCCATTTCTTCCAGATTGTCAAATTTGTTGGCGTAGAGTTGCTCATAGTATGTTCTTATAATTGTCTGTATTTCTTTGGTGTTCGTTGTGATCTCTCCTCTTTCATTCATGATTTTATTTATTTGGGTCCTCTCTCTTTCTTTTTGATAAGTCTGGCCAGGGGTTTATCAATCTTATTAATTCTTTCAAAGAACCAGCTCCTAGTTTCGTTGATTTGTTCTATTCTTTTTTTGGTTTCTATTTCATTGATTTCTGCTCTGATCTTTATGATTTCTCTTCTCCTGCTGGGTTTAGGGTTTCTTTCTTGTTCTTTCTCCAGCTCCTTTAGGTGTAGGGTTAGGTTGTGTACCTGAGACCTTTCTTGTTTCTTGAGAAAGGCTTGTACCGCTATATATTTTCCTCTCAGGACTGCCTTTGTTGTGTCCCACAGATTCTGAACCGTTGTGTTTTCATTATCATTTGTTTCCATAATTTTTTTCAATTCTTCTTTAATTTCCTGGTTGACCCATTCATTCTTTAGAAGGATGCTGTTTAGTCTCCATGTATTTGGGTTCTTTCCAAATTTCCTCTTGTTATTGAGTTCTAGCTTTAGAGCATTGTGGTCTGAAAATATGCAGGGGATGATCCCAATCTTTTGATACCGGTTGAGACTTGATTTAGGACCAAGAATGTGATCTATTCTGGAGAATGTTCCATGTGCACTAGAGAAGAATGTGTATTCTGTTGCTTTGGGATGAAATGTTCTGAATATATCTGTGATGTCCATCTGGTCCAGTGTGTCATTTAAGGCCTTGATTTCCTTGTTGATCTTTTGCTTGGATGATCTGTCCATTTCAGTGAGGGGAGTGTTAAAATCCCCTACTATTATTGTATTCTTGTCGATGTGTTTCTTTGATTTTGTTATTAATTGGTTTATATAGTTGGCTGCTCCCACGTTAGGGGCATAGATATTTAAAATTGTTAGATCTTCTTGTTGGACAGTTCCTTTGAGTATGATATAGTGTCCTTCCTCATCTCTTATTATAGTCTTTGGCTTAAAATCTAATTGATCTGATATAAGGATTGCCACTCCTGCTTTCTTCTGATGTCCATTAGCATGGTAAATTCTTTTCCATCCCCTCACTTTAAACCTGGAGGTGTCTTCGGGTTTAAGATGAGTTTCTTGTAGGCAACATATAGATGGTTTTTGTTTTTTTATCCATTCTGATACCCTGTGTCTTTTGATTGGGGCATTTAGCCCATTAACATTCAGGGTAAGTATTGAGAGATATGAATTTAGTGCCATTGTATTGCTTGTAAGGTGACTGTTATTGTATATTGTCTCTGTTTCTTTCTGATCTACTACTTTGAGGGTCTCTCTTTGCTTAGAGGACCCCTTTCATATTTCCTGTAGAGCTGGTTTGGTATTTGCAAATTCATTCAGTTTTTGTTTGTCCTGGAAGCTTTTAATCTCTCCGTCTATTTTCAATGATAGCCTAGCTGGATATAGTATTCTTGGCTGCATGTTTTTCTCATTTAGTACTCTGAATATATCATGCCAGCTCTTTCTGGCCTGCCAGGTCTCTGTGGATAAGTCTGCTGCCAATCTAATATTTTTACCATTGTACGTTACAGACTTCTTTTCCCGGGCTGCTTTCAGGATCTTTTCTTTGTCACTAAGACTTGTCAATTTTACTATTAGGTGATGGGGTGTGGACCTATTCTTATTGATTTTGAGGGGGGTTCTCTGAACCTCCTGAATTTTGATGCTTGTTCCCTTTGCCATATTGGGGAAATTCTCTCCAATAATTCTCTCCAATATACCTTCTGCTCCGCTCTCTGTTTCCTCTTCTTCTGGAATCCCAATTATTCTAATGTTGATTCGTCTTATGGTGTCACTTATCTCTCGAATTCTCCCCTCGTGGTCCAGTAGCTGTTTGTCCCTCTTTTGCTCAGCTTCTTTATTCTCTGTCATTTAGTCTTCTATATCGCTAATTCCTTCTTCTGCCTCATTTATCCTAGCAGTGAGAGCCTCCATTTTTGATTGCACCTCATTAATAGCTTTTTTGATTTCAACTTGGTTAGATTTTAGTTCTCTTATTTCTCCAGAAAGGGCTTTTATATCTCCTGAGAGGGTTACTTTAATATCTTCCATGCCTTTTTCAAGCCCAGCTAGAACCTTGAGAATCGTCATTCTGAACTCTATATCTGACATATTACCAATGTCTGTATTGATTAGGCCCCTAGCCTTTGGTATTGCCTCTTGTTCTTTTTTTTGGTTGTGAATTTTTCCGCCTTGTCATTTTGTCCAGATAAGAGTTTATGAAGGAGCAAGTAAAATACTAAAAGGGTGGCAACAACCCCAGGAAAATATGCTTTAGCCAAATCAGAAGAGATCCTGAATTGTGAGGGGGGAGAAAGGGGATAAAAAGGGGTTCAGAAAGAAAGAAAAAAAAAAGAAACTATTAAAAAAAAAAGAAAGCCGATAAAGAAAAAATATAAAAAGAGGAAAAAAAATATATATATATTAGATAAACTATTTAAAAAACGTTAAAAAAAGAAAACGGTAAAAGTTAAAAAAAAATTTAGCAGAAGAAGAGAAAAAGAAAAAAAAAATTGAAAAAGAAAAAAAAATTAAATTCACTGCAAGGCTAAAAAATCATGGGGAGAAAGCCATGAGTTCCGTGCTTTGCTTTCTTCTCCTCTGGAATTCCGCCGTTCTCCTTGGTAGGTGAACTTGGTCCTGGCTGGGTTTCCCGTAGATCTTCTGGGGGAGGGGCCCGTTGTAGTGATTCTCAAGCGTCTTTGCCCCAGGCGGAGTTGCACCGCCCTTACCCGGGGCCGCGCTGAGTCATCCGCTCGGGTTCGCTTTCGGGAGCTTTTGTTCCCTGAGCGCTTTCCGTAGAGTCCGGAGGACGGGAATGAAGATGGCGGCCTCCCGGTCTCCGGCCCGGAGGAGCCGAGAGCCCAGGGCCCCACTCCTCAGTGCGCCCTCAGAGAACAGCGCCAAATGACTCCCGTCACCCTAGCCTCCGGCCGTGCTCCGAGCTGACTGAGCCTGCGACCGGTTCAAGGCAACCCCGAGCTGAGAGTCACTCCTCGGCTCTGTCTCTGTAGCCGGCTTCCCCGTTCTAATACCTGTAAGCTCTGCGACACTCAGACACCCCCGATCCTTCTGCGACCCTGCGGGACCTGAGGCCGCACTGACCCCGCCTGGGCTTCACCCCAGTTAAGCCTCTGGAGCGATGTCCCTCAGCGGAACAGACTTTTAAAAGTCCCGATTTTGCTCCATTGCTCCGCCGCTCGCCGGGAGCCGGCCCCTCCCCCCGCGGTCTATCTGCCCGTCGCTTTGGATTCACTTTTCCGCCAGTCCTACCTTGCAGAAAGTGGTTGATTTTCTGTTTCTGGAATCGCTGTTCTACTTCTCTTCAATCTCCCATTGGATTTGTAGGTGTTTGCAATCTTTAGATAAGCTATTTAGCTGATCTCCCGCTACCCGAAGTAGTCTCAGCCTGCTACTTCTCCGCCATCTTGACTCCTCCCCCCTTTAACGTTTTTTTAAATAGTTTATCTAATATATATATATATTTTTTCCTCTTTTTATATTTTTTCTTTATCAGCTTTCTTTTTTTTTTAATAGTTTCTTTTTTTTTTCTTTCTTTCTGAACCCCTTTTTATCCCCTTTCTCCCCCCTCACAATTCAGGATCTCTTCTGATTTGGCTAAAGCATATTTTCCTGGGGTTGTTGCCACCCTTTTAGTATTTTACTTGCTCCTTCATAAACTCTTATCTGGACAAAATGACAAGGCGGAAAAATTCACAACCAAAAAAAAGAACAAGAGGCAATACCAAAGGCTAGGGGCCTAATCAATACAGACATTGGTAATATGTCAGATATAGAGTTCAGAATGACGATTCTCAAGGTTCTAGCTGGGCTTGAAAAGGCATGGAAGATATTAAAGTAACCCTCTCAGGAGATATAAAAGCCCTTTCTGGAGAAATAAGAGAACTAAAATCTAACCAAGTTGAAATCAAAAAAGCTATTAATGAGGTGCAATCAAAAATGGAGGCTCTCACTGCTAGGATAAATGAGGCAGAAGAAGGAATTAGCGATATAGAAGACTAAATGACAGAGAATAAAGAAGCTGAGCAAAAGAGGGACAAACAGCTACTGGACCACGAGGGGAGAATTCGAGAGATAAGTGACACCATAAGACGAATCAACATTAGAATAATTGGGATTCCAGAAGAAGAGGAAACAGAGAGCGGAGCAGAAGGTATATTGGAGAGAATTATTGGAGAGAATTTCCCCAATATGGCAAAGGGAACAAGCATCAAAATTCAGGAGGTTCAGAGAACCCCCCTCAAAATCAATAAGAATAGGTCCACACCCCATCACCTAATAGTAAAATTGACAAGTCTTAGTGACAAAGAAAAGATCCTGAAAGCAGCCCGGGAAAAGAAGTCTGTAACGTACAATGGTAAAAATATTAGATTGGCAGCAGACTTATCCACAGAGACCTGGCAGGCCAGAAAGAGCTGGCATGATATATTCAGAGTACTAAATGAGAAAACATGCAGCCAAGAATACTATATCCAGCTAGGCTATCATTGAAAATAGACGGAGAGATTAAAAGCTTCCAGGACAAACAAAAACTGAATGAATTTGCAAATACCAAACCAGCTCTACAGGAAATATGAAAGGGGTCCTCTAAGCAAAGAGAGACCCTCAAAGTAGTAGATCAGAAAGAAACAGAGACAATATACAATAACAGTCACCTTACAAGCAATACAATGGCACTAAATTCATATCTCTCAATACTTACCCTGAATGTTAATGGGCTAAATGCCCCAATCAAAAGACACAGGGTATCAGAATGGATAAAAAAACAAAAACCATCTATATGTTGCCTACAAGAAACTCATCTTAAACCCGAAGACACCTCCAGGTTTAAAGTGAGGGGATGGAAAAGAATTTACCATGCTAATGGACATCAGAAGAAAGCAGGAGTGGCAATCCTTATATCAGATCAATTAGATTTTAAGCCAAAGACTATAATAAGAGATGAGGAAGGACACTATATCATACTCAAAGGAACTGTCCAACAAGAAGATCTAACAATTTTAAATATCTATGCCCCTAACGTGGGAGCAGCCAACTATATAAACCAATTAATAACAAAATCAAAGAAACACATCGACAAGAATACAATAATAGTAGGGGATTTTAACACTCCCCTCACTGAAATGGACAGATCATCCAAGCAAAAGATCAACAAGGAAATCAAGGCCTTAAATGACACACTGGACCAGATGGACATCACAGATATATTCAGAACATTTCATCCCAAAGCAACAGAATACACATTCTTCTCTAGTGCACATGGAACATTCTCCAGAATAGATCACATTCTTGGTCCTAAATCAAGTCTCAACCGGTATCAAAAGATTGGGATCATCCCCTGCATATTTTCAGACCACAATGCTCTAAAGCTAGAACTCAATAACAAGAGGAAATTTGGAAAGAACCCAAATACATGGAGACTAAACAGCATCCTTCTAAAGAATGAATGGGTCAACCAGGAAATTAAAGAAGAATTGAAAAAAATTATGGAAACAAATGATAATGAAAACACAACGGTTCAGAATCTGTGGGACACAACAAAGGCAGTCCTGAGAGGAAAATATATAGCGGTACAAGCCTTTCTCAAGAAACAAGAAAGGTCTCAGGTACACAACCTAACCCTACACCTAAAGGAGCTGGAGAAAGAACAAGAAAGAAACCCTAAACCCAGCAGGAGAAGAGAAATCATAAAGATCAGAGCAGAAATCAATGAAATAGAAACCAAAAAAAGAATAGAACAAATCAACGAAACTAGGAGCTGGTTCTTTGAAAGAATTAATAAGATTGATAAACCCCTGGCCAGACTTATCAAAAAGAAAAGAGAGAGGACCCAAATAAATAAAATCATGAATGAAAGAGGAGAGATCACAACGAACACCAAAGAAATACAGACAATTATAAGAACATACTATGAGCAACTCTACGCCAACAAATTTGACAATCTGGAAGAAATGGATGCATTCCTAGAGACATATAAACTACCACAACTGAACCAGGAAGAAATAGAAAGCCTGAACAGACCCATAACCAGTAAGGAGATTGAAACAGTCATCAAAAATCTCCAAACAAACAAAAGCCCAGGGCCAGACGGCTTCCCGGGGGAATTCTACCAAACATTTAAAGAAGAACTAATTCCTATTCTCCTGAAACTGTTCCAAAAAATAGCAATAGAAGGAAAACTTCCAAACTCATTTTATGAGGCCAGCATCACCTTGATCCCAAAACCAGACAAGGATCCCAACAAAAAAGAGAACTACAGACCAATATCCTTGATGAACACAGATGCAAAAATTCTCGCCAAAATACTAGCCAATAGGATTCAACAGTACGTTAAAAGGATTATTCACCACGACCAAGTGGGATTTATTCCAGGGCTGCAGGGCTGGTTCAACATCCGCAAATCAATCAATGTGATACAACACATTAATAAAAGAAAGAACAAGAACCATATGATACTCTCCATAGATGCTGAAAAAGCATTTGACAAAGTACAGCATCCCTTCCTGATCAAAACTCTTCAAAGTGTAGGGATAGACGGCACATACCTCAATATTATCAAAGCCATCTATGAAAAACCCACCGCAAATATCATTCTCAATGGAGAAAAACTGAAAGCTTTTCCGCTAAGGTCAGGAACACGGCAGGGATGTCCGTTATCACCACTGCTATTCAACATAGTACTAGAAGTCCTAGCCTCAGCAATCAGACAACAAAAGGAAATTAAAGGCATCCAAATCGGCAAAGAAGAAGTCAAACTATCACTCTTTGCAGATGATATGATACTATATGTGGAAAACCCAAAAGACTCCACTCCAAAACTGCTAGAACTTGTACAGGAATTCAGTAAAGTGTCAGGATATAAAATCAATGCACAGAAATCAGTTGCATTTCTCTACACCAACAACAAGACAGAAGAAAGAGAAATTAAGGAGTCCACCCCATTTACAATTGCACCCAAAACTATAAGATACCTAGGAATAAACCTAACCAAAGAGGCTAAGAATCTATACTCAGAAAACTATAAAGTACTCATGAAAGAAATTGAGGAAGACACAAAGAAATGGAAAAATGTTCCATGCTCCTGGATTGGAAGAATAAATATTGTGAAAATGTCTATGCTACCTAAATCAATCTACACATTTAATGCAATTCCTATCAAAGTACCATCCATTTTTTTCAAAGAAATGGAACAAATAATCCTAAAATTTATATGGAACCAGAAAAGACCTCAAATAGCCAAAGGAATATTGAAAAAGAAAGCCAAAGTTGGTGGCATCACAATTCCGGACTTCAAGCTCTATTACAAAGCTGTCATCATCAAGACAGCATGGTACTGGCACAAAAACAGACACATAGATCAATGGAACAGAATAGAGAGCCCAGAAATGGACCCTCAACTCTATGGTCAACTCATCTTCGACAAAGCAGGAAAGAATGTCCAATGGAAAAAAGACAGCCTCTTCAATAAATGGTGTTGGGAAAATTGGACAGCCACATGCAGAAAAATGAAATTGGATCATTTCCTTACACCACACACGAAAATAGACTCAAAATGGATGAAGGATCTCAATGTGAGAAAGGAATCCATCAAAATCCTCGAGGAGAACACAGGCAGCAACCTCTTCGACCTCAGCCGCAGCAACATCTTCCTAGGAACATCACCAAAGGCAAGGGAAGCAAGGGCAAAAATGAACTTTTGGGATTTTATCAAGATCAAAAGCTTTTGCACAGCAAAGGAAACAGTGAACAAAACCAAAAGACAACTGACAGAATGGGAGAAGATATTTGCAAACGACATATCAGATAAAGGGCTAGTGTCCAAAATCTATAAAGAACTTAGCAAACTCAACACCCAAAGAACAAATAATCCAATCAAGAAATGGGCAGAGGACATGAACAGACATTTCTGCAAAGAAGACATCCAGATGGCCAACAGACACATGAAAAAGTGCTCCATATCACTCGGCATCAGGGAAATACAAATCAAAACCACCATGAGATATCACCTCACACCAGTCAGAATGGCTAAAATTAACAAGTCAGGAAATGGCAGATGCTGGCGAGGATGCGGAGAAAGGGGAACCCTCCTACACTGTTGGTGGGAATGCAAGCTGGTGCAACCACTCTGGAAAACAGCATGGAGGTTCCTCAAAATGTTGAAAATAGAACTACCCTATGACCCTGCAATTGCACTGCTGGGTATTTACCCTAAAGATACAAACGTAGTGATCCGAAGGGGCACGTGCACCCGAATGTTTATAGCAGCAATGTCTACAATAGCCAAACTATGGAAAGAACCTAGATGTCCATCTACAGACGAATGGATAAAGAAGATGTGGTATATATACACAATGGAATACTATGCAGCCATCAAAAGAAATGAAATCTTGCCATTTGCGACGACGTGGATGGAACTAGAGGGTATCATGCTTAGCGAAATAAGTCAATCGGAGAAAGACAACTATCATATGATCTCCCTGATATGAGGGAGAGGAGATGCAACATGGGGGGTCGAGGGGGTAGGAGAAGAGTAAATGAAACAAGATGGGATTGGGAGGGAGACAAACCATAAGTGACTCTTAATCTCACAAAACAAACTGAGGGTTGATGGGGGGAGGGGGTTGGGAGAGGGGGTGGGGTTATGGATATCGGGGAGGGTATGTGCTATGGTGAGTGCTGTGAAGTGTGTAAACCTGGCGATTCGCAGACCTGTACCCCTGGGGATAAAAATATATGTTTCTAAAGCTGTAAAAAAAAAAAAAAAAAAAAAGTAAAAAGAAAGGATGAATACCCAAGTTTTGTAGCAACATGGACGGGACTGGAAGAGATTATGCTGAGTGAAATAAGTCAAGCAGAGAGAGTCAATTATCATGTGGTTTCACTTATTTGTGGAGCATAACAAATAGCATGGAGGACAAGGGGAGATGCAGAGGAGAAGGGAGTTGAGGGAAATTGGAAGGGGAGGTGAACCATGAGAGACTATGGACTCTGAAAAACGATCTGAGAATTTTGAAGGGGTGGGGGGTGGGAGGTTGGGGGCACCAGGTGGTGGGTATTGTAGAGGGCACGGATTGCATGGAGCACTGGGTGTGGTGCAAAAATAATGAATACTGTTATGCTGAAAAAATAAAAATTTAAAAATTAAAAAAAAGCAATTATGTGTTTATTCTGTGGAAGCTTAAGGGCTCATAAAACTAGGGGAAAACAGACTTGTGATTTAAGATGGTGTATTTTACACATGGATTTTTTTTTTCCTTCCAAATCCCAATAAAGAGGTACAAAATGCAATAATCCCCCAAAACAGGAAGGGGGGGTTAAAGAAGGGGTTATAGGTAAACAAGACATTAAAATGGATACAGGGAGATAGAGAGCAGAGGGCACAGATAACCAATGGGACAGAGCCAAGTATGAGTGCACAGCGACATGGTGGTAGGCTCATAGCCGTGGCCAACGCTCCCAACAGAGTATGGAGAGGCTGTAGGATCACAGCTGAAAGTGAAAAAAAGAAATCAAAGAGGATGTTTAATGAAAGGTTTGTTAACAAAACAGTTGTGTCAATCAGTCCTTTCCCCAGACCCCTGCCCATTTCACAGGGAGACACTGATAATCAGATGTTTATCCCTAGGCAAACTGACAAAGTAACCAAGCAGAAGGTTCTTCCTAAAGACATTTGGCCAAGGAAATCCATGGTGCTTAATATAGGTATTGGTGCTTCCTATTTTAATGTCCAGAGATGGTCCCAAGAGCACCAAAATGTTATTTGTGAACCCTAAAACAAAGTCTAGTGATTTGCAAGACCCTCTCCACATAGGTTGCCTCTACTCAGGACTTTCCTTTACTTAAGAGTACGGCCTGTTAACAGACACATGAAAAAATTCTCCACATTCCTTGGTATCAGGGAACTACAAATCAAAATCACAATGAGTTACTACCTTATATCAGTCAAAATGGCTAAAATTAACAAGACAGGAAACAACAAATGTTGGCAAGGATGCAGAGAAAGGGGAACCCTCTGACACTGTTGGTGAGAATGAGAATGCAAGCTGGTGCAGCCACTCTGGAAAACAGTATGGAGATTCCTCAAGAAGTTAAAAATAGAGCTACCCTATGACCCAGCAATTGCATTATTAAGTATTTACCCAAAAGATACAAATGAAATGATCCCAAGGGGCACCTGCACCCCAGTGTTCATAGCAGTAATGTCCACAGTAGCCACACTGTGGAAGGAGCTGGGATGCCCATCGACAGATGAATGGATGAAGAAGACATGGTATATGGTTTATATTATATACATATGGTGGAATATTAGTCATCTGAAAAGATGAATATTTACCACTTACATCAACGTAGTTGGAACTGGAGGGAAATAAGTCAATTAGAGAAAGACAATTATCATGGTTTCACTTATATGTGGAATATAAGAAATAGGTCAGAGGACCATAGGAGAAGGGAGGGAAAACAGAATGTCCTTCATCCTAAAATATGAACAGAAGACCAAGGATAACTAGGCCCATGGGAAAGCTGGCCATTTGAAAGAAAAAGACCAAGAAGACTGAAAGGAATATCTGGCTCCCTAGAAAAAAATGACAACCCAGGAACCAGAGACATCTTGACAAATCTAGTTAGTATCCTCAGAGAAATTTAGAAGTGATTTTTCCATCCACATAATCAGAAGCTGGAGGGCAGTTGGATAGTGGTAAATGTTAACAGACCAGAGAAATGTGGAACCTACAATAGCTCTGGGAAATTCCAGAAACTGAAGAGGGCTCAGGAGTTGTAAGCATTAAGTTAACTCTCAATGAAGGGATTGTGAGAGGTTCAAATGAGCAAGAATGGTTGAAAATCTATACAAGAAATAGACAGATTTCCCAGGATCCCCTCCCTCACCCTGTTACCATCATCAAATTACCAGCACCCTCCCTTCTCAGCGGGTCAGAGCTTTCTACTATGAGAAGCTAAACCATGGAAACTCTAGACTCGGGAACACCAGGCACCAAGAAGGTAAGGTTCCAAAACTAAAAAGGAGAGGTTAGGACAGAGTCTACATACCAAAGGCTGAGACTTCTCAGTTCCCTTACTTGCCTCTGCTCCAGAAACACTGGTAACCTAGATACAAAAAATGCAGGAGAGCTCTTCCACTCGGTGGCCTGGGGTGACCTTTGAAAATGGTTCACTATTTGCTTGACCCAGAAAACCCTACAAAATCATGCAATTCAAGAGGTTCAAATGTCTGTATTCACTTTAAGAACACATGCGAAACTGCCCAGGCAGGGGATGCATATCTGAAAAGCCACCAAGTATCTGAAAGACATCACTTTGCAGAAGCAGTGTGTGCCATTCCATCGCTACAATGGTGGAGATGGTAGGTGTGCCCAAGCCAAACAGTGGGGCTGGACACAGGGTCGGTGGCCCAAAAAGAGTGCTGAATTTTTACTGCACATGCTTAAAAACGCAGAGAATAAATGCTGAACTTAAGGATTTAGATGTCAATTCTCTGCTCATTGAGCACATTCAGGTGAACAAAGTCCCCAAGATGCGGTGTAGAATTTACAGGGTTCATGGTCAGATTAACCCATACATGAGCTCTCCCTGCCATATTGAGATGATCCTTACTGAAAAAGAGCAGATTGTTCCTATACCAGAAGAGGAGGTTGCACAGAAGAAAAAGATATCCCAGAAGAAACTGAAGAAATGAAAACTTATGGCCTGGGAGTAAATTCTGCACAGAATAAATGCAAATAAAAAATGTTTTAAAAAATCAGGAGAATGGGGGCGCCTGGGTGGCTCAGTGGGTTAAGCCGCTGCCTTCGGCTCAGGTCATGATCCCAGGTCCTGGGTTCGAGCCCCACATCGGGCTTTCTGCTCAGCAGGGAGCCTGCTTCCTCCTCTCTCTCTGCCTGCCTCTCTGCTTACTTGTGATTTCTCTCTGTCAAATAAATAAATAAAATCTTTAAAAAAAAAATCAGGAGAATGAAGATTTTTTTCCCTTGGGGGACTCAAAGCAGGAAAAGAGATAAGATCTCCAGATATTGACAACTGGGGCTTCCCCAATAAAATAGCTCAACCAGGTCACCCATTGTGAATCCCAGTACTTGGCAAGCCCTGTAGGTAAGATTCTTAGGGCCTCCCTCACATGTGCAAAATATTATTGCAAACAAGCAAGGATTACTCAACACATGAAGAAAGCCTATAGCAGGAAAGAAGACAAGCAGAAACAGAAAGAAAAATGAAACCTGAAAAAGAAAAAAATGCAACAAGCAGAAGAAAACTTAAAAAAATAACTGAAATCTCAGAATTAAATTTATCCATCAAGCAAGATTACTGTATGTCTGTTTTGGCTGATGATTGTGTAATAGGAATGTGATTTGTCCACCCTCTTGAAGCAATTGAAAATCTGAAAAAAATATATGAAACTGACCTTCAGACATTAAACATCAGACAACATTGAGAATGATAACAAAGAAGTGAGTCGTCAGGTCGGCCCAGAGTACTGCCTGGAGAGAGTTTGCACAGGGAGGAGGAACTCAGGTTGGGCCTGGTGGCTTCTCTGAGTTGGAGAGACTGGGCTGCACACCTGGCAAGGTCAAAGCAGCTTGAATTCACTGGGCAGATATTGAAGAAGAGAGAACTTCAAGAGGTAAAGAGCTTTGGAGATCTTTAAAGACCCCCAGGGATCTTCAGGTGAGTACTGATAAATGGATGCTTGTGAGGAAATGACATGAGGCTAGAAAAGAACTACCCCAAAAGGACAGAAAGAGCAACTCTGAAACTTACTCAGGGCTGGGAATAGTTCATACTGTCACCAGTCAGAGTAGAAAATCTCATGATTCATGGGGAATTGGGTAGAGTACTCAAAAAGGTATTGCCTTAGTAGTGGGGCAAAGTTTGCTCTGGTGAGGCCTAGCAAAATATATCTTAAAACCTCAAAAATATCAAACTGTTCCCAAGTAACTTAACTGCACGGAAGAACAAAGTTTAAGAATATTTATATAAGGGGCGCCTGGGTGGCTCAGTGGGTTAAGCCGCTGCCTTCGGCTCAGGTCATGATCCCAGGTCCTGGGTTCGAGCCCCACATTGGGCTTACTGCTCAGCAGGGAGCCTGCTTCCTCCTCTCTCTCTGCCTGCCTCTCTGCTTACTTGTGATTTCTCTCTGTCAAATAAATAAATAAAATCTTAAAAAAAAAGAATATTTATATAAGTAGGACAACATTCATTACTCAATAAGATAAAATTCACAATGTCTGGAATCATCTAAAAACTTATCAAACATGCAAGAAAATATAACCCATAATGAAGAGAAAAATCAATATACACAAACCCAGAAATGACCATGATGATAAAAGTAGACGACAGTTATTGTAGACATATTCCATTATGTTCAAGGAGGTAGAGGAAAGATGTAACATGCTATGTAGTGATATCGGAGACATTAAAAAAAAAAGTCAAAATTCAAAAGATGAAAAATACAGCATATTAGACACTGAAAAAGAAGAAGAGCTTGAGAACATAACAAAAAATGATCCAAATGAATAAATAAATAAAACCCTGAATGTAGCATCAGTGAACCATGGAACAATTATTATACATATAATCCCCACTTGAGAAGGTGTTGAGAGCAGGGTGAAGTGGGGGTAAGAGACAGAAAAAGTATTTTAAGAAATAATGGCCCTAATTTCTCAAACTTGATGAAAATTATAAATCCAGGGGTGCCTGGGTGGCTCAGTCATTAAATGTCTGCCTTTAGCTCAGGTCATGATCCCAGGGTCCTGAGATCAAGCCCCACATCTGGCTCCCTGCTCGGCAGGAAGCCCACTTCTCCCTCTCCCACTTCCCCTGTTTGTGTTCCCTCTCTCACTGTGTCTCTGTCAAATAAATAAATAAAATCTTTAAAAAAAAAGAAATTTTTAAATCCACAGGTCTAAGGAAGTCACTAAATCCCCAAAACATAAAGAAAACCATACAAAGGCACATCATAATCAAATCGCTTAAAATCAGAAATAAAGAGGAAATCTTAAGAGCATCCAGAAAAAAAAATACATTGCATTTTGATGAAAGTGTTAGCAACCTCTTTTTGGAAACAAAGCAAGTCAGAGGACAGTAGAGCAACATATCTAAGTACCGAAAGAAACAAAAACTGTCAAACTAGAATCCTATACTTAATGAAAATATACTTCAAAGACAAAAGCAAAATGAGGACTTTTTTGGATATATTAAAGCAGAAATAATTTATCACCAACAGATACACTATAAGAGTTTTAAGTCATAGATAGAGAAAGAGCATGGTCCTAAATGTGAAACTGAACTTGCATAAAGAATAAAGAGCATCGGGGCACCTGGATGGCTCAGTGAGTTAAGCCTCTGCCTTTGGTTCAGGTCATGATCCCAGGGTCCTGGGATTGAGCCCACAATGGGCTCTCTGCTTGGCAGGGAGCCTGCTTCCCCCCTCTCTCTCTGCCTGCCTCTCTGCCTACTTGTGATCTCTGTCAAATAAATAAATAAAATCTTAAAAAGAAAGAAAGAAAGAAAGAGCATCATAAATGATACATATGTGAATAAATATGACTTATTTTTTGTTTTAAAATATTATTTAATTTTTAAATATGGAAATGGTAACCATAGTTGATAAAGTTTATAATAAATATATCAGGTAGGAGAACAATGGCACAAAGTTCAGGAGAGGGAGAATGGAATTATACTATTATAAATTTCTTATGCTATCCATAAAATAGCATAATATGACTTTAAGTTAAACTATGGTGCATTAAAGATGTACACAATAAACCCTTAAGCAATCACTAAAATAAAAAAACAAAGAGTTATAGCTAATAAGCCAAGAAAGGAGGAAAAATTAAATATTAAAAATACTCGGTCCACAGGCTCTCTGCTCAGCAGGGAGCCTGCTTCCCCTCTCTCTCTGTCTGCCTCTCTGCCTGCTTGTGATCTCTATCAAATAAATAAACAAAATCTTTAAAAAAAAATACTCAATCCAAAAGACAGAGGAAGAAAACAAGAACAAAGGAAAGATGGAACAAATAGAAAACAAATAACAAGATGATATATTGAAACCCTGTTTGGGTTTTGATATGTTTTATCAATAATCATACTAAATGTAAATGGCATAAACACCCCCAATCAAAAGGCAGAGACAGTCAAAATGGATTTAAAAAACCACAAGGAAACCATATTCTTCTATAAGAAACACATTAAACTACAGACAGGAATGAGTTAAAAATAAAAGTTAGAAGAAGGCATAAAAGGTGAAAAACAGACAAAAGGTGTATTATTCTAATGCCAATCCAAAGAAATCAGGAGTGGCTATCAAATAAATTAAATTTCAGAGCAAAAAATATTATCAGAGATAAAGCGGTAATTTCATAATAATAAAGGAGGCAATTTATGAAGAGTATACAAAACAAACATAAACATTAATGTACATCACAACAGAGCTTCAAAATATATAAAACAAGAGTGGATAGAACTGTAAGAAGTACTGGACAAATCCAAAGCATAGTTAGATATTTCAGCAAAGATATAAAAGACTTGCACAAGACATTCAGCCAACATGATCTAATTGCTATTTATAGAACATTACACCTGATGAAAGAATACACATTATTTTGTAGTGCAAAATTTTGCTAATATAGGCTATATTCTTGGTAATAAAAAAATCTCTAGGTTTAAGTCAAACAAAGTATGTTCTCTGACTACATTGGAATTAAATAAAAAGTCAGTAATGCAAAGATGGCTGGAATATACCCAGATATTGGGAATTAAATAATGCATTTAAAAATAACCCATATCAAAGAAGAAACCCAAAGTGAACTGAATCAAAATGAAAATGCAACCCATCAAAGTTTATGAGATGCAATGAAAGCAATATGTATAGGGAAATTTTTAGTACCAAATGCTTGCACTAGAGAAAAAAGTCTCAAATAAATTACTTCTGTTTATACCATAAGAAGTAAGAGAAAGAAGAACAAATTGAACTCAAAGCAGAAGAAAAGAAACAATAAAGGTAAGAGTTTAATTAAATCAAAAGAGAGAATAGAAAAACAACAAAATCGATGAAAGCAAAAGTTTCATTTTGTTTGTTTGGTTGGTTGGTTTTTATAGAGTCAGTGAAACAGAGAAACTCTTGCCAGGGGTATCAGGAAAAAAAAAGGGGGAGAAGAATTCCCAATATTAAGAATGAGAGAGGTGACATCACTATAGACTTTATAGATATTAAAAGAAAATTAAGAAACATTATTAACAACTTTGTTAATCAATTCAAAAATTTAAATGAAGGAGACAAATCCTTTGCAAAACATAAGCTATCAAAACCCTGTCAAAGAGAAATAAATCACTGTAATAAGCAGTAAAATTCTGATACATGCTACAGTGTGGATGAACTTTGAGTATTTTATGCTAAATGAGTAAGCCATATATAAAAGGGCAAATATTGTATAATTCCACTTGCATGAGGTACCTGGAATAGGCAAATTCATAGAGAAGAATAGAGATTACCAGGGACTGGCAGGAGCAGGGGGATGGGGGAAGGTTGATTTACTGTTTAATAGGTATAGAGTTTCTGTTTGGAATGATAAAAAAGACAGATGCATAGATAGACATAGGTTGTGATGATGGTTAGAGAATATTGTGAATATGCTTAATACCATTTAATTATACTCTTAAATGTTTAAAATGGTAAAGTGTATGTTATGAATATTTTATCACAATACAAAATTTTAAAAGAAATAATCTGACTCTGAAACAGATCATCTGACTCATAAATACATAATCTGAATATGAATAGACCTATTAAAGAAATTTCATTTGTAAGTAGAAACTTTCCCAAAAAGATGACTGCAGGCCCAGATGGCTTCACTGGTATATTCTGCCATGCATTTAAGGAAGAAATAATACCAATTCTACACAAACTCTCCCAGAAAATTCAAGAGGAGGAAATATTTTCCAATCTTTTTATGAGGCCAGCACCACCCTGATACCAAAACCAGGCAAAGATGTTACAAGAAAATAAAAACACAGACAAATATCCTTTTTTTAAAAAAATTTATTTATTTATTTGACAGAGAGAAAGAGAGAGATCACAAGTAGGCAGAGAGGCAGGCAGAGAGAGAGGGGGAAGCAGGTTCCCTGCCAAGCAGAGAGCCCAATACGGGGCTTGATCCCAGGACCCCGAGACCATGACCTGAGCTGAAGGCAGAGGTTTTAACCCACTGAGCCACCCAGGTGCCCCTGGACAAATATCCTTTATGAAAATTGATGCAAAAATACTTAACAACACTGAAAAGATAAAATTTCAATTAAAAAAACAAACTTAACAAAATTCAGCCAACTCAATCTAACAAAAAATTTGAAGTACTGCATCATTGCCAAATAGTGTTTATCCCAGGAATGCAATGCTTAACATTTGAAAATAAATCAGTGTAATTCATCACATTAGCAAACTAAAAAGAGAAATCACATGACCATCTCAATTTATGCAAAAAAAAAGAAAAAAAAGGATGTAACAGAATCCAACTTCCATTCCTGATAAAAACTCTCAATAAACTAGAAATAGAAGAGAATTTCTTCAGTCTCATAAAGGGCATCTATGAAAAATCTATAGCTAACTTCAAACTTAATGGTGAAATCTCAATGCTTAAAACAACAAACCTATTAGCATCCAAATTCAAAACACTGACAACAACAAATTCTGGCAAAGATGTGAGGTAATAAGAACTCTCATTCACTCCTGGTGAAAATTCAAAATAGTACAGCCACTTTGGAAGACATTTTGGGAGTTTCTTACAAAATTAAACATATACTTATCATATAATCTAGCAATTGTACTCCTTGGTATTTATTTACCCAAACGAGTTGAAAAATTATGTCCAAACAGAACTTGTACATGGATCTATAACAGCTTTATTCATAATTCAAGACTTGGGAGCAACCAATGGGTCCTTCAGTAAAATCCCAGAAGATTATTTTGTAGATATTGATGAGCTATTTCTAAGATTTATGTAGAAATGAAGAGGACCCAAAATACCCAAAAACATCTTTGAAGAGAAGAACAAAGGGCTGAAAAAGATATAGAGGAAACTTAAATACATATTACTAAGTGAAAGAAGCCAATCTGAAGAGGATACTTACCATATGATACCAAATATACAACATTCTGGAAAAAAACAAAACAATGGGGACAGTAAAAAGGCAGTAACAAATGTGCCATTATGGTGCAGGATGTTGATTGTGGACAAGGCTATATATGTGTCAGCATAGGAGGTATAGGTGAACTGTGTACTTTCTACTCATTTTTGCTGTGAACCTAACATTGCCTTGAAAACTAAAGTCGATTAAAAAAAAAAAAAAGGAAAGCAGGCACAGTATTGTTTCAGTATGCTGTGTTTTGTTAGAAGACTTTGACTCACCCTCATAAAGTTGCTTTGCTTTGCTGTGCTTTTTTTTTTAGAGAGAGAGAGAGAGAGAAAGAGAATGTGCAAGTGGGGGAAGGGGACAGAGGAAAGGGAGAGAATCTTTTTTTTTTAATTAATTTTTTTAATAAACATATAATTTTATCCCCAGGGGTACAGGTCTGTGAATCGCCAGGTTTACACATTTCACAGCACTCATCATAGCACATACCCTCCCCAATGTCCATATCCCCACCACCCTCTCCCGTCCCCCCTCCCCCCAGCAACTCTCAGTCTGTTTTTTGAGATTGAGTCTTTTATGGTTTGTCTCCCTCCCAATCCCACCTTCTTTCATTTTTTCTTTTCCTACCCCCCAACCCCCTCACATTGCATCTCCTCTCCCTCATATCAGGGAGATCATATGATAGTTGTCTTTCTCCGATTGACTTATTTCGCTAAGCATGATACCCTCTAGTTCCATCCATGTCATCACAAATGGCAAGATTTCATTTCTTTTGATGGCTGCATAGTATTCCATTGTGTATATATACCACATCTTCTTTATCCATTCGTCTGTTGATGGACATCTAGGTTCTTTCCATAATTTGGCTATTGTGGACATTGCTGCTATAAACATTCGGGTGCACGTGCCCCTTCGGAGCACCACGTTTGTATCTTTAGGATATATACCCAGTAGTGCAATCGCTGGGTCATAGGGTAGCTCTATTTTCAGTTTTTTGAGGAACCTCCACACGGTTTTCCAGAGTGGTTGCACCAGCTTGCATTCCCACCAACAGTGTAGGAGGGTTTCCCTCTCTCCACATCCTTGTCAGCATCTGTCATTTCTTGACTTGTTAATTTTAGCCATTCTGACTGGTGTGAGTGAGGTGGTATCTCATTGTAGTTTTGATTTGTATTTTAAGGGAGAGAATCTTAAGCAGGCTCCACACCCAACATGGAGCTAGATGTGGGGCTCTATCTCACAACCCTGAGATCATGACCTGAGCTGAAATCAAGTCAGATGCTTAACCAACTGAGCCACTCAGGCTCCCCACAAAGTTTCTTTGATGATTATTACTTTGTGTTTCTAATAAAATAATTTTTTAAATTAAAAAAACAAACAAACCCAAATGCTTTCCCTCTAAGGCTAGGAACAATTCAGTATGTCTGCCTTTACTACTTCTAGTTGACCCTGCCCTGGAAGTTCTAGCTCATTTAATAAGGCAAGAAAAAGATAAAAGGTATCCAGATTGGGAGTTGGGGGGGCTGTCTTCCTTTGCAGACATAATCATCTGCATGAGTCTACATGAGTCTATAAAAAAATCTTCATGAGTCTACAAAAAAGCTACTAGAACCAAGAAGTAATTATACAAAATTGTAGGATGTAAGATCAACATACAAAAAAATTAAATGTGTTTTCATATACTAGCAATGAATAATTAGAAAGAGAAAATCCCAAAACAATACCATTTACAACAGCATCAAGAATATAAACTATTTAGTAATAAGTTTGAGAAAAGCTGGGCAAAACCTTTATACTGAAGACAAGAAAATAATGCTGAGAGAAATTAAGGAAGATTGAAACAAGTAGAGAGATATGCCTTGTCCTTGGATCAGAAGACTCAATATTATTAAGATGAAAATCTCTCCAAATTGATACATAGATTTAACACAATCACAACATAAATCTCAGAAGATTGTTTTGTAGATATTGATGAGGTATTTCTAAAATGTATATAGAAATGAAGAGGACCCAGAAGAGCCAAAATATCTTTGAACAGAAGAACACTACCTGATTTTCACTACCTGATTTTAAGACTCATGATACATCTACAGTGATCAAGTAGTATAGTGTTGGTATAAAGACAGATCAGTAGAGGGGAGTCCAGAGTCCAGACATAGACTCACATATACATGGGCAATTGATTTTTGAAAAGTTTGCCAAGATAATTCAAGGGGAAAAGGATATCTTTTCTTTTTTTTTTTTTTAAGATTTTATTCATTCATTTGACAGACAGAGATCACAAGTAGGCAGAGAAGCAAGCAGAGAGAGAGAGGAGGAAACAGGCTCCCCGCTGAGCAGAGAGCCGGATGCGGGCTCCATCCCAAGACCCTGGGATCATGACCTGAGCGGAAAACAGAGGCTTTAACCCACTGAGTCACCCAGGTGCCCCCAAAGGATATCTTTTCAACAAGTGTCATTAGACAATTAAATATACATATGCAAAAAAAAAAAGAAAGAAAAGAAAAGAACCTTGATCATTGGCTCACATTTGATCATAGACCTAAATGTAAAAACCTAAAACTACAAAGCTAGATGAAGAAAACATAGGAAAAAATCTTTGTGAAATTGAGTCAGGTAAAGATTTCTCAGATAAGGTATCAAAAGCACAATCCATGTAAGAAAAACTGACCAGTTTTATTGCATTAAAGCTAGAAACTTCTTCTTTCTCTTTGAAAGATGTTAAGGGAACAAACAGATAAACCACAGACTTGGAGAAAATATTTGGAAGTCCGTATCTGATAAAGACTTGTATCCAGAACACATAAAGCAGTCTCAAAATGTGATAATAAACAAACAATATTATTTAAATGGGCCAAAATATTTAAGAAGACATTTCACCAGAAAAAAGGAAATATATATGAAATACATGTGTATATATAGGTATATGTATAAAGGAAATACATATATATATGATAGAAAATAAGCAGATAGAAAAGATGCTCAGTAGCGAAAGGTATGTTAAAAGGTATGTTAAAATCCCTATTAGATACCAATACACACCTTTTAGAATAGTTAAAATTAGAAAGTCGGATGATTCAAAATGTTGGTGAGGAAGGAGTAACTAGAATTCTTTTTTTTTTTTAATTTTTATTTTATTGTATTTCTTTTCAGTGTTCCAGAATTCATTGTTTACACACCACACCCACTGTTCCATGCAATACATGCCCTCCTTAATACCCACCACCAGGCTCACCTAATCCCCCACTCCCTTCCCCTTCAAAACCCTCAGTTTGTTTCTCAGAGTCTGCCGTCTCTCATGCTTCATCTCCCCCTCTGATTTCCCCCAACTCCCTTCACCTCTCCATCTCCCCATGTCCTCCGTGTTATTCCTTATGCTCCACAAGTAAGTGAAACCATATGATAATTGACTCTCTCTGCTTGACTCATTTCACTCAGCATAATCTCTTCCAATCCTGTCCATGTTGATACAAAAGTTGGGTATTCATCCTTTCTGATGGAGGCATAATACTCCATAGTGTATATGGACCACATCCTCCTTATCCATTTGTCCGTTGAAAGGCATCTTGGTTCTTTCCACAGTTTGGCGACTGTGGCCATTGCTGCTATGAACATTGGAGTAACTAGAAACCTCATATGCTTCTTTCAGGAATGTAAAATGATACAACCACTTTTAAAATCTGTTTGGCATGATTTTGACAGGACTCCAAATGACCCCCACTTCCTAGCTGTCTGGCTTTAGTAATTCCCTCTCTTAACCAATGTAATACAGTAGCATGGAAGGGATGTCACTTCCAGGACTAGGTTATAAAAGACTGTGACTTCCATTTTGTTAACAGACTCTCTCCTCTGCTGGCAAGTCATCATAACAAAGAGGCCTATTGGGCAAGGAACTAAAGGAGGTCTCCAGCCAACAAAGAATTGAGATCCTAAATCCAGCCATCCTCAAGAAACTAAATCCTTCCAACAACCATATGAGTGAGTTTGAAAGCTGATCCTTTCTCAATGAATCTTTAGATGAAACCTCAGCTAGCTAACACCTTGGCTGCACTCAGCTAAACTATGCTTGCATTCCTGACCCACAAACGTTCTGAGATAATACATTATGCTATTTTAAACCTGAATGTTTTGGGGGTAATTGGTTACACAGTAATAGATTATGAATACTGGCAATTCCTGAAAAAGTTAAACGCACTCACCTACCATATGGTATAACCATTCTACTCTTAGATATTTACCCAAGAGAAATGAAAGCGTATGTTCACATCAAGTCTAGTACATGAATGGTCGTGGCAGCTTTATCTGTACTAACCTCAAATTGGAAACAAACCAATATCTATCAACAGGAAAATGGATAAAAAAAATTGTAGTATAAGCAATATACAATGGAATACATAGAGCAATTAAGAATGATCTATTGATACATAGAACATGAGTGAATCTCAAAGCCATAATGCTAACTAAAAAGGTCCAAACCAAAAAAGAGTACATTCTGCATGATTCCATGTATATAAAGTCCTAGAAGATGAAAACTAAATGACAGTGAAAGAGAGCAGAATAGTGGTTATCGGAGGATGGGATGAGGGGTGCAAAGGGCAGGGTAGGAAAGGATTACAAAAAGGCATGACAAACTTTCAAAAGTGATGAGTATGGTTATTATATTGATTGCGGTGATGGTTTCATGGGTATATCCATTTGTCAAAATTAATCACAATGTACAATTTTTAAATGTGGACAATTACATATTATTGTGCTTCAGTAAAGCTGATAAAGGAATGTTGCTGTATAAATGAATATTTAGAAAACAAAAATAATTTGGAATTTAAAAATTAAAAAGCTGAAATGAAGACTTTAAAAGAAGCCTACAAAGAAGGCTGGGGAAATCTCCCAATATTAGAACAATTACAACAAAGAAATGGAAAATAGAAGTTAAAAAGTAAAAAAAAAAAAAAATCAGACTAGACAGGAAGTAGAAGAGCTTAAATAATATGACTTTCAAAAATAGAGGAGAGTGGGGCGCCTGAGTGGTTCAGTGGGTTAAGCCTCTGCCTTTGGCTTAGGTCATGATCTCAGGGCCCTGAGATTGAGCCCCGCATTGGGCTCTCTGCTCGATGGGGAGTCTGCTTCCCCCTCTCTCTCTGCCTGTCTCTCTGCCTACTTGTGATCTCTGTCTGTCAAATGAATAAATAAAATCTTAAAAAAAAAATAGAGAAGAGAGAATATGAGAGGGGAGCAATTTACCAAAGAAACAATTCAAGAAAATTTCCTGGACACAAAAGACATGAATTTCTTGACCGAGTGGTTCACCAAGTACCCAGCACAATAAGTGAAAACAGAGTCACGCAAAACACATCGGTGGAAAGTTTCAAAACACTGGGAACAAAGAGAAGGTACTAAAGCTCTGAAAGGGAAAGAATAGGTCACATACAAAAGGCTTAGTATTAGCTCTGCATTAGACTTCTCAATAGCAATGCTAAAAGCTAAATGATAATGGAGGACAACCTTCAAAATTCTTATTAAAAATAATTTCTTTTTTTTTTTTTTAAAGATTTTTTATTTATTTATTTGACAGAGAGAGATCACAAGTAGACAGAGAGGCAGGCAGAGAGAGAGAGAGAGAGGGAAGCAGGCTCCCTGCTGAGCAGAGAGCCCGATGCGGGACTCCATCCCAGGACCCTGAGATCATGACCTGAGCCCAAGGCAGTGGCTTAACCCACTGAGCCACCCAGGCGCCCTAAAAATAATTTCTAACTTAGAATTCTATAGCCTCAGTCAAACTCTGAACATGCTGTTAGGATAGAATGACTATCAGACATTTTCAGACATGCAATATATAGAATTTTTTCAATTGCTTATGTTTTCTTCCTTAAAAAAAGGAGATTTTCTCTTCTGTTGAAGGGTTTGAAGATGGATTTGTGACAGGTACATTAAAAACTAAGCGAACAAAAGAAAACATTGTAAGAAAACCAATGAATGCAAAAGAAGGGAAAGAAAATTTTAATGTACTATAGGGTTACAGCCATAAAAATACAAATTATAAATATTAATTTGTCCAAGAATTATGACATCATTCTTTCAGAAGAATAGGAAGGAAAAATATATACTTAAGGGTATGGAAGTGGAGGAAGAGAGCTAAACCCTTATTGTCCATTGCCTGAAGTAAATATTTTTAAAACAAACAAATCAATAAATAGCAGTTTAAGTGTGCTATTTAGAAATATAGAAGCAAATACCAGAAAGCTAAAAGCATTGAAAGTAGTGGCTTCCAGGGGACTAGAAAGGAAACTGTTATCTTCATTTTAAGACTTGTGGAACTATTTAATTTTTTTAATCATGTAAATGTACAGCTTTTATTAAAATTAAAAGAATAAAGACATGATAGAAGAAAGCTTCCCCAAACTGAAGATAGTTATTTCCAGACTAAAAGACACTCCAAGTTCCAAGTAGGTGAAGAATAAAAGAATTATGCCTTGATTCAGACTCAAGAGATTTCAGAACATGAAACACCAGGAGAAACTCCTAGAACTTTGAGAAGAAAAGAAAAAGTCACCCTCAAAAAAGCAAAAATAATACTGGCCTCAGACATCTTATCAGGAACTTTGTATAGTAGAATAAAAAATTCTGGGAACTATAATTTAAAACCCAATATTCAATATCCAGAAAATTGTTATGCATGCAAGCAAATAGAGTTTTAGATTTGTAGTACTCAGAAAATGTATGTCCAAATTCCCTTTTCTGTTACTGCAGGATATAGTTCAGCAAAAGGCTTCAAGAAATAGTATGATTAAGAGGTTTGTAAATCATGAAGATCTAGTAAAGTCATGTTTCTTTTCTTAACAAACAAAAATTAAGGCAAATAAAAATCCCCCCCAAAACCCAAAAAGTTATGTCAGAACCTCGTGTTTGTCTAAATATGAAGGAAACAAAAATGTGACATGAGTTTAGCAACTGACCCTTCATGGAACCTATAGTTAATAACACTGGACCCACAGAGAAGGAAATAAAATCCTACCATACTGATTGGCTTTGAATGAACAATACTTACAAAGTCATAATGACATAAATAGGGTTTATTGTTTTTAGGGTTAGAACCATCCTGTGAACAAAACTTGAAAAAGCTAATTATGTTCATAAAATAGTACAAAAATGATCAAATCTAGTGAGGTAAAAGTTGTCATGGTACTAGGGAAAGAAATTAATATAATGTCTGAAAATAATAGAACAAGAAATGAGATTTAGGTGGGAGATTGAAGCTTACAAAGATGACCAAGAGAAAAACTAAAAATGATAATTGTTAAAATTTAGGGATGATGTAGTATAAGTCAACTAAAGCCTCATGTTTCTTAGCAAGGAGTCCATAGCTAGTGCCTAAGTTGAATATCAAGAAAGAGGTATAAGTATGCCATTTTGAATTAGGATGCTAACCATTAGAAAAGCCAAATGCAGGAATGGTTCATGGTGGTGGCCTTTGGGACTATATATGGTAAAAGGAAATGGAAAATGGAGTGGGTGATTTTCATTTTTTATCCCATGTCCTCTTCTACCGTGCATATTCAATAAAACATTTTAAAATGCTTTAAATGAATAAAATAAATGTTGAATTATGAATACCTCCATCTTCTGAAATGTGTTGATAGTGATACGCAATTTCTACACCTTCGGTAGCATCTTTGGTATCCGTCATCTACTTGTCATCAGGCTCTAGGATGGTGGCTTTGCTGTCGGTAGAAGGGACAGTTTCTTCATCATTAGTATTTCCTACCCCCAAATTAAGGACAAACTTACAGCAAGCATGAGATATTTCTGTGATGCACATGTGTGCAAACACATGTACCAGGGGATTACTTGAAAAGTGAAGTGTCTGAGTTACCAGTCAAAATTGCCAAGTTGTTTTATAATATCCAATGTGATTCAGAAGAACTAAAAAATTCTCAGTGTAAGTGGAAGTCCATTATTATGACTTGCCATGATATAACCAACTACTTCCTAGGACCCACCATTCTGACAGATTTCTACATTGGCCTCTGGTCACAATGAGAGTCCTTTGCGGGCTGGTCTAATGAGAGAATCATGTAAGAAAGCCCCCTTTAGTTTAAGAGACTCAGAAACTCTTTTCCTTCTGTTTCCATAACCATGTAACCACCTCTGAGTCCCAACAGACAGACCCTCTGTTGAGTTGGCTAGTTGACCTTCCACTTGACGGGTGGAAATGGCCTCCTATTCTCCAGGTTTCCCTCCCTTTTAGTTGTGGGAAGAAGTTCTTATTTTGTATGACTTCTTACATGCCAAGCAAAACCTCCTGTGGACTGTGTCCAACAGCCCAGATCATGGGCACAATGTCCCATTGACTCCAAAACTGCAAGCATGTGGGCATAAGCCCCCCAGAGTGATCTAACTCCCCATGATCACACCTACTACCTCGATAGGCAATTGCATAAGGATGGTGTGGGCCAACTGGGGGACCCCTGATTCTCACTATCAGTGAATGCTTTGGCCTTCAATCAAATCTGGTGTTTCAAGATGATGGCAGAATTATGAAGATCACTTACATATTACACCTGGAAAAATTCTCACCTGGCCACAAATGCAGGCCATCTTACTACTAATTCCTTCTGGCCCTTTCCAGTATCATTGTTTTTGCTACTGATACTTGGAATTATACCATGATTGCATTTTTCTTGGTTTTCATGACCACTTGGTTATTCTTTCCTTTGGAACTGGGGGCTGGACATTTTGCCTGGCATCTATAAGAAAATCCCCAAGTGGAGCGTATTTGTAAGGAGGTCAGTGTGCTTTGAGCATCATGTAAAGAAGCCACGTTGTGTTTATGCAAAGCATACAAAGAAGGTAAAAGCAGAATCCCAACTATGTAAGAGAATTACTGGGGCCAGGGTAGACTATTAATGCTTTATCTAAAAGGTGCACGGACACCCATGACCCATCCCAACTACTCCTGAGGTGCTAGGAATAATCCACCGTGTCAGAATCTGGTCTGTGTCCCCAGTGATGGCTAACCGGGAGTCTCCCCTTGCCTGATGGAGCTCAGAGAGGGGAGAATGTCATTGCAGATGCCCTTGGCTGGAAAAGCATTCAAATGACAGGCTAATAGCAAAAGTTTGTGACATTTTGATGGTTCTTTGCCTTTGAACATGCTCATTTGGGGATGGCCCGTTACCTGCTTCTCTGCCTTGATCCATCATTTTTCTCTGGGCAGAAGCACAGAATAATCGAGAATAGAATGAATTCTGGGTCCAGCGATGGCAAGTGCAGCCAACCCTCTGTTAAGCTGACAAAGCACAGACAATTCCAACCGTGTGGTTGACACATGACTGTGTATGACAGATACGAATGACCAATTTGCAGGTAATTAGAAACCAGTTCAATAAGATACTTTATCATGGATTCTACTTAACCTGTGACTCAGACAGCCCTGGGAGGGCTTGCAATCTTGACGTTGATGGCTTGAACATTGTCATTATTCTATAGACCCTTAAAAGGGCTGGTTAGTACTGAACTACAGTTAACAGTCTAGAACAGAAAAAGATAAAGAAAAATTGTCCATAACCGCACCCTTTTCCCCTTTACCTCAACAACCCAACATTTGAAGCTAGAAGACAGTCTTGTTGACGTTTTCTCCGCTGTGCTGGACTCCTCATCGCAAAGGGCAATGTGTGTTCCTGTGGCCTCCTTCCTGGTCTGAGCTGCCCTAACAAATCTGTTCTCACACGCCAAGTGGATCTCTTGCTAAGCAAAGCACACGGGCACTGCAGAGCCCCCAGTGTCCTTACCTGCTCCATCCAAATAAAGCTCACACAAAGGTTCTACCTTGCAGGTCAGAAAGGGCGATGGGTTGGAAATCCACCTTGGTTTATATAGAAAGGACAAGGGTCTTGCTGACCATCAGAACACCATCTGGGGCAGGTTGAGGGGCAAGGGAAATAAAAGCAATAAGCAAAAAAGCAAAAACATCCTTGAAAAATCAAGGAGGACAGAGAAGACGTTAAGGGAAATGACAAGAAGAACTAAGAACTGTTTGGGACGGGTGCTTGTGAGTTGGACAACTGCCCATTTTGCTGAGGGGTTGACAGGGAGAGCAGAATGGGGTGCAGAGAGGAGGGTGAGGGACAAGCATAGCAAATGGTGCTTGTGCTTGGTGCTCCTGGCCTGGGTCCCCCCAGGGTTTGGAGAATGGACACTTCTTAGCTCTGCCCTTCCTCACCAAGAAGCCCACTGAGGCCAGGATGCAAAGGCAAAGGAGTTCTTCCCCAGGTCACCCAAGCCCTTCCAGATATACCAGCTCTCAAAACTTCCCTAAGCTTTGCACCTTCTGAGTCACCACTTTCCCCATGGACCCTGAGGCCCCCGAGGTTATTAGGATGGTCTCAGACGTCCCACCTAGTTGTGAGCTCCCTTCCCCTCCGTCTCTTTCTTTGTTCTTATTTATTTTCATTTTATTTTAATCTGTCTAGATGCCTAATGAGTCACATCTGAGCTCAGCAAGACACCTTCAGGGTTTGGGTCGCCTTGCTTCCTAGCCCCATCAGAACGTGTTCTGAGTTTTAAAGTCAAAACCTTAGCTTAACATTTCTCTTTAAAATGTGAGCGATAGGGGCACCTGGGTGGCTCAGTTGGTTAAGCGACTGCCTCCAGCTCAGGTCTTGATCCTGGAGTCCTGGGATCGAGTTCCGCATCAGGCTCCCAGCTCCACGGGGAGTCTGCTTCTCCCTCTGACCTTTTCCTCACTCATGCTCTCTCTTGCTGTCTCTCTCTCAAATAAATAAATAAAATATTTTAAAAAAATGTGAGCGATACACGACCCTCCTTAATTCCAGTCGGAGTATCTGACCCCTATCCAGGGTTCCTGGATTTAGCAAAGAAAAGTACAGGATAGCCAGGTAAGTTTGAATTTTAAACAAATAAATCACTGTATCAGTATAAGTATATCCCACAGATTGAATGGGATATATACTTGAAAAAAATTTGTGAGGGGGCTCCTGGGTGGCTCAGTAGGTTAAGATTAAGTGTCTGCCCTCAGCTCAGGTCATGATCCCAGGGTCTTGAGATCAAGCCCCGTGTCAGTCTCCCTGCTCATCGGAGTCTACTTCTCCTTCTCCCTCTGCCCTCCAGCCCTTTCATGTTCTCTCTTGCTTACTCTCTGTCTCAAATAAATCAATAAAATCTTGAAAAAATTTTTTTCATTGCTTATCTGAAATTGAAACTTCATTGGGAACCTAGTATTTACCTGGCCACCTGCCAACGGATCCCTCAATCATTCTATGAAAACATGTAACCCTATTCTCATATGCAATAGACACATGTAACCCCGTCTATTGTCTAGCAATTATCCATGGTATTCATTCATGGTGTGCATGTCTGTCCAGTTACGTCTCAGGCAGTGAGCTCCCAAGGATACCCTCCTTCTGAGTGGTACCTAAAATGCTCCCCTCACAGTAGGGGGTTCATGGTACAGATTGCTTTTGGAAGGTGGTAAGTGCACAGGAGGGGTGGGTGCGGGGCACCCACCAGCTTCATCAGAAGCAGGGATGGGTCCATGGGAGTGGGAGGTGGCTCTGGTTACATGGAATTCTGGATCCGGGCACCTAGCCATGGGAGTCCCCATGAGTCCACCTTCTTGGAGGGTAAAGGAATTATCTCCCCAACCTCCCCCACAGGTCCTCCCACCCCTCGGCCCTTTGCAAGCCCCTCCCAGTTTGGGAGGCAGACCACCTCCCAGGCAGCACCCCGGCACACCATGTGTGGAAGCTGAGCCACCTGTCACCTTACTCTTTCCACCGGACTCCATCTTCCAGCCCAGAAAGGCCCAGCTCAGAGAGGCCAACGGAGTGTCCCCTCAAGGCGGGAGTTGTGCTCAGGCCTCCGGTCTGGCATCCTGCTCCTTTTCCACCGAACTCTGCTTACTCTTGCTTTCTTTTTGCCTGCTAGAAGATCACACACACTTGTTATTTTTTTCATGTCCAAAGGGACAGGTGTCCTAAAGACATGAGGGGAGACCGCACAAGGGCTCACGCGGGCGTGTTGGGGGGATGGCGGCGGTGAGCCCGGAGAAGCAGAGTGAGGCAGCTCTTGTGGGTAATGGGCATATAATTCTGACTGCCTACTCCCTGAGGCCTGCTGGCCTGTCAAGGGAAGAGTGCAGTGACTGACAAGAGGCCTTATTTCTGCCACTGAGAGAATGGCTCATAATTTACAGCCCGCTGAGCCAGCTTCTACCACGTCAGTTGAGCCTTCTTTTTGTAGACCGTAATAAATTGTCTTATCACCAGTGCGGACATAACATGCTCCTTCTTAAGTGCACCATAATTTTTATTTTTAAGAGAATATTCATATTTGATGGCAGAGCTCATGGGCATCTGAATGCCACCCTGAAGTGAAGACTTTTTCTTTTTCTTTTCTTTTCCTTTTTTTTTTTTTTTTTTTTAAAGAAGGTATAATTCAATACCCAAATGCTACTGGCAGGAGTAGGCTTGACTTCTAAACAGACACTGGGGACAGGAAGGAAATTTCTAGACCCTGGAGAGACAGAATGACTTATCCCTCAGCAGGGAGGTATCAAAAGGATGAAAGTGAGGCACTTCTAATGGTTCAGGCCACCCTGATTCCAGCCCCATCAGAAGGTATCTGAATTTTTAAATCAAAACCTTAGCTTGGCACTTCATTTTAAAATATTAGTGATACCTTGCCCCAATTCCAACTTGAGAATTCAATCCCCAGATTTAGCAAATAAAACTATAGGACAGTCAGGTAAGTTTGAATTTTAGATAAATAACAAATCATTAGTATAAGTATATCCCACACTATGGTTGGGATATACTTCTACTGCAAAAATTTTTTTAATTGTTTATCCGAAATTCAAATTTGACTGGGCATCTAGTATTTATTTGTCAACCTCACCAGCGAATCCCTCAACCATTCTATGGGACGTTTAACCCCAGACTCATAGACAATGCACGCCCTCTGATGTGGCCACATCCCTGCTTCTGGAAGAGGGTGTTGTCTTTTTATTCCAAAGGGGCAGTCTTGCCACTACCCAAGGGACTCACTTTTTCGAATTCCCCATGACAGGGAGGTCTGAAGAGTGACACAGACAATCAGGTAGCTCCTGAGTGGGCAGCCACCCAAATTGTTTCCTAGTCAGGGGCTCTGGCCTCCCTCAGGGGCTTCAGTGGGCTGGGGAGTTCAGGCACCGTGTCTTCCACCTTCTGTCTCCTCTAGGGGGCGACAGTGCAGCCTCCCTGATCAGGGGCGGCGGGGGGGGGGGGGGGGGGGGGGGGGGGAGCGGTCGGGAGGGACTCCATGTGCCCCTGGAGCACAGCCCCGGGATGGGGATGCCGCAAAGGGTCACTGATGGCCAGCGACTCCCCCACGTCTGCCCTCTGTTTCAACTGACCCATGGGTAGACCAGCTTCCCTTTCCCTCAGGGCTTCTTGTGCCTTGATCAGCATCCAAGGATTTCCCTTGCTCTTTGGCAGGAAGAGACAGGGACCTCTGAGCTACAATGCGGCTTCCTCTCTCTGTCTTTTGTCTCCTGACTTCACAACCACCCGCTCCACCCCGAGGAGAACATGTACAAGGCCCTTCTTCGCTCTGAGTCCTCCCTTTTTTATCTGTAGAAAAAGAGAAAGGATCACCACCTCACCGGGTGGTTTTAAAAACAAATGAAACACAGATGTACACACAAGTTTTACAGAGGTCTCGGTAGATAAATGTGAATGTTTTTCTCTCTCTCGGCCACTCCCCTCTCGCCTCTCCCCTTCTTTCTTATCACACAGGCATCAGGAGGGAGCCAATGCTGTCAGGGCTGTGTGTTCCGGCTAGGGCCAGTGTGGAGCCTGCCTTCTGGTGGAGATGCAAGGCTAGCCCCATGGGGCCGGCCAGCCCAGAACACATCTTTGCTAACACAGCTGCGCACACACACAGACCCTTCTAGCAACATCTACATTTACAAGGAGCAATGGGTTGTCACCATACCTCTGGTCTTAAAATCATAGCTCTTCCATGACGGGCCAGACCAGAGGCAGAGTTCTTTATCTACACTGACTCATTCTAGGCGAACATGAATGTTATACCCATCTTAATGGTCGGTTGGGAAAACTGAGGCCCAGAGAGGGTAACCGATTCATCCAAGGTCACACAGCTAGGAAGTGGCAGAGCTGGAATGAAAATTGAGAGGGTCAGTTCAAGAGTCTCTGCTTGAACTGTAGTGAGTGGTGCCTCTCATAATCCCACGTGGGCACCCCTGCTCCACTCGGACCCTTCCCCTCCTATTCTGTGGGACAGAACCCAAACATGGCCTCCTGTCGCGGGGCCTGTTTTGTGCCTCGAATCCTCCATGAGCTTTGAGAGGCACCGTTTGGCCGTGAGTGAGAAGGTTCCCAAGGGTGAGGAATGAATTAGGTTTCCCTCTTCACGGCGGTGACCCCCCTGGGACCCACATTGCCTACGTGCTCAGGAGGAAGCCCACGGCTCCATTTTACTGGTTTCTAGTGCAAGATCAAGTTTACAGGATGGAGGGAGAAATGGCTTATGAGGAGGCAGAGAGAAAGTGAGAGTAAGGGACTTGGCTCTAATCCAGAGGAAGAAGAGCTGTATACCAAGTCATCCGAGCCACAGAGCGTCCTTGGGTCACCAAATTTCCCACCTTCTAACAATGACAATATCCAGTGGCAGAGGCTGGTTTCGCTGCTGGAGTTCACCTCCGGGGGAAGAACCGGAGGGATGGCAGGCTCCCCTGAGCTGTCAGTGTGGCCGAGGCTGCAGAGGGCAGGGGAATCCCACGTCTCGCTCCTCAAGGGAACAGAGTGAGGGGCTTGTTGGGGCCACGGATGCCGTGGCTGCCAGCGAGCTTGAGTGGAGAGAAAACAGAGCGGGAAGGATTTTGGCTGGGTTGGTGCTTTGGGAGAACTTAGACTATAAATAGTGAGGAGGATGTAAAAAGCCTCAAGGGGATTTTGGAAGCCCTAAATCCACCACGGAGATCCAAGCAGGATCCCAGGGACCATTTAGGTTTTAGTAACATCTAAATGTAACTCGGCGCGGTGCCCGACCACCCCACGCTTCTGCTGTCACCACAGCCCTTGCCAGTGTCTGCCAACCCGAGGACACACATCTTGGGGAGATGGCTGCCAGCTTGCGAGAGGCAAGGTCTGCCCTTATCTTGCACGGATCACCTCACTCGCTCTCCACAAGGAGATACCGCTTTGGCTATCATGAACGGCAAAGGAAACTGAGGCCTGGGATCATAGGCGATCGGAAGTGGCACAGCCTTCGAGGGCCAGGCTGGATCCCATGCTCAGCCCAGAGCCCACATCCCTCCTGGCTGCTGCCCCACTGTGCCTCAGAGGCCGGGCTGCCGAGACCGGTCTCAGGCAGTCCCGTAGGAAATTACACTAAAATCAGCAGAAAATCAAAGCAGGGTGTGGAAAGACATGTGAATGCCTTTGTGTCTTGCTCCATGGGGCCTCATGGTCACCAGACTTCTCTCGTCTACACAGACCCTGTTTCGTTTCCCTTGTTGACTTGCCATAAAAGCCCCTTTGCTCCTCTGTGGTCCCAGCTCTGCCAGCCTGAAGTCTGCCCTAGTCACAGGCCTGTCCGGCGGAAACTGAGACCCAACTCTCGTGCCCATGGCCCTGGGTCCACTGCTGGCTCCTGGATATCTGCACCTGAGTCTTCTGGTTTTGACTCTTTCAGGAAAATCACTGTCACCTAATATTGAGAGAAAGATAACCTGGAAAGGGTGACATTGAGGATTATATAGTTGGCTATCACATTTGTAGGAAAAAAAAAATCCAGGACTCTAATTAATTTTATTTTTAAACCTATTGGATTCCCTTCACTGCAGTGTTTACCCACATCAGACCAGGCAATCCCTTCCCCAAGGTTCTGGAAGAGGAAAACACTAGATCCGAGGTCTCATCTTACTTAAACAAGGGTAGAAACAAGACCACCAGAGCTAAAGATTCAACTTATCAGCGAGGAAACTGAGGCCCATGGAGCCCCAAGAGATGAAAAGCAGCTACTGAGGCCCAACACACAGCCGGGCCCTGATCTGGGCATGAGAGAGCCCATGACCAGTCGTCATGGTTGGGCCACAGAGCATAAGGCAATACAGCTAGAGTGAGCAATTCTGCCTGGGGACAAAGACGGGGAGCGCTGGCGCGTGGGAGGGGTACTTTCGGTTAAGGAAAGCTTCACAGAGGAGGGGACCTGTGGGGTAGGCCTGTGAGCACGAGTGTGTGGACAGCCAAGAAAGGCATGCCCAGGGAGGAATTGGTGAAAGCCAAGCCGCCCGGGCCTGAATGGCTAGTTAGCTGGGAACAGCGTTTGGCCCCATGGCAGGGCAGGAAGAGCAAGAAACATAGCACTGGCTGGCGAAGGCACCAGGGCTGTGTCCCTGACTTTGGGCTCCACCCTGTTGGTGGCGAAGACTTGAAACGGTCGAAGGGAACTAAGCCTCGAGTCAGTGGGTTGGGGGAACCACAGGCTGGAGCCAGATTCACCAAGTGGGAAGTGATCAATGATAGCCCGGGTGTGTGCCTCGGCAGAGGACCACGGCAGGGATGGGGGCCGTGCGGATGGGGAGGAAGGAGCGGGACGAGATGTCAGAATCAGGAGGAAACCACCGAGGGTCACTGAGGGAAAGGCTCATCTGCAAATGCCACAGGGGACCTTTGAGGGCAGTGTCTGGGCAGGTTGGAGGTGAGGAGGCTGATGTAGGTCGCTCCGGGTTTAAGAGGCCTGAGACGGTGAAGGTGTTGAGGCAACAGATAAAGATGTGGGAGCCAAGATGTGGCCCTCTGAAGACAGAGAAAGGCTGCAGACAGAGGTTTGAGAACCTCTGAGGAGAGGCTGGTTGGAGCAGTGGGAGCATTCCTCTGCACCTTCCACTCTTCTTGGGATCAAGTCCAAGTTCTTTCTTTTTTAAGATTTTTAAAAATTTATTTGAAAGAGAGAGAGAACATGAGAAGGGTGTACTGTCAGAGGGAGAAGCAGACTCCTCACTGAGCAGGGAGCCTGATGCGGGACTTGATCCCGGGACTCTAGGATCAAGACCTGAGCTGAAGGCAGATGCTTAACCAACTGAGCCATCCAGACACCCCTAAGTCCAAGTTCTTGCTGGGGTTGATGAACGGTTACAGCCTAGCCTCTGGCTGTCCTTCCTGTCCCCTCTTATTCCATCCCCTCTGCCTCGCTAGGTTTTCCACCACAACACTTTCCTCCAGCCTCAAGGCCTTTGCACACACCGGTCCCACTGTCGAGTGCCCTGCAGGGAGATGGGTAAACACCTGGGTAACCCAGCTAGGGATGGGGGAGACTGAGCTAATCTCAACTTCTCTCTCGCCGGTGTCACCAATTTCCTTCCTGCGAGTAATTGGTGTGGTTTCTAGTTTCCCACTTAGACCTGACTGATGGACCACTCCTCTGGATAGTTACTATTTCTTCAAGCTCAGCTTAAAAGTCACCTCCGTCAGGAAGTCTGAACCTCCTAGTTCTGTGCTCTTCTAGGATCTGAAGACCCCACAGGGCGTGGTGGGGGGAGACCATAGGAGAGCTTGGGGGCTTCATAAGGACTTCGATTTTGCTCTGCATGAGACTAGAGGCCTTGGGAGAACTCTGAGCCAAGAAGCCGCCTATATGACCTTGGTTTTGATGTGATCCTTTCATGTGTTGACACGAGTTTCAAGGGGGCAAGGGAAGAATAGGGGGGCATTTTAGGAGGCTACTGTGTTCCTCCAGGTGAGGGACGAGAGTGGTAGTGGTGGAAGTGGTGACAAGGGGTCAGACTTGCCTTGGATTGCCAATGTAGAAACCACCAGATTCATGGACAGCCCAGGAGCGAGCGTGAGTGGAGGGGTCAAGGAGGCCCATAGGCTTTGGAGCGGCCCTTCACTGCAATGGGGGAAAAGTGGGCATGGGGTGGGGCAGGGAAGATCAGGAGCTCAGTTTTTGTGATGTGCCTTAGCTACCCTAGTGGAGAAGTGGTAGGCTCTCTGGAGCTCAGGAACAAGGTCCAAGCCAGGGACACGTGATGGGAACCATCAGCATGTTAACAGGTACCCTCGGTTACGGGAATGGTGAACATCGCCAGGGGAGTGACAGTCGAGGAGAGAGAAACTGGAGAACTGGGGCTGGGGCACTGGAGGCTAAGAAGGAAAAGTTCTTGGGGACTGGGAGGGACAGCCACTGAGCTGGGGAGGCGTGTGTCCTGGGGGCCGCAGGAGGAATGCTTGAGGGACAAGAGGTGCTCCACCTGCCAAATGCTGCTGGAGGGACTCCTAGGACAAGGACTCAGAACGGTCCCCTGGATTTAGCAGCTCCAGGAGTTGGTGACAGTGACAGCGCGTGGGGGTGTGACCTGATTGAAGTGAGTTTGAAACAGGGAGTTACAGGAGCAGAGACAGCGGGTGAAGGCAACTGTTTTGAGCATTTTGTTTTGCTATGAAGGGAAGACAGGAAATTGAAGGGTAGCTTCCATTTTTTTTCCAAGGTTTTTTTATTTTTTGAAAAATTTTTTAAAGATGGGTGGAATAGGGGCACCTGGGTGGCTCAGTAGGTTAAAGCCTCTGCCTTCGGCTCAGGCCATGATCCCAGAGTCCTGGGATCGAGCCCCGCATCGGCTTCTCTGCTCGGCAAGGAGCCTGCTTCTCTCTCTCCCTCTGCCTGCCTCTCTGCCTACTTGTGATCTCTGTCTGTCAAATAAATAAATAAAATCTTTAAAAAAAATAAATAAAGATGGGTGGAATAATAGCATATTTGTTATGAAATAGAGATAATTCAGAGGGAGAACCTTGGCCAAGAGAAGTGTACAGAGATAATTCAGCAGTTGGCGCAGGGGTGTCCCATCTGGTGAGATGGGGTGGGGTCAGGCAAGATGGGAGTAGAGGTGCTCCCCAGGAGTAGGGTGTGCCCACCTACAGTGAGGGTGGGGACGGGGGGGGGGGGGGGGCGAGGCAGAGCCACAGGGCTGGTGCGCAGGGGTGGGGTGGGGTGGGGTGGGGTGGGGAGGTGTCTCCTTGGAAAGAGCTAAGAAGGAAGGAAGCAAGAGAGGAGGGCGAGGACGGGTGGGAAACGCAGAAAGGAGGTAGAAAGAGCCATTGAGAATGGGGGGGTGGGGGTTTTCAGCATCACTGTAGAGGTGTGCAATGAGGAATGTCTGGGGAGATCCTGGCAGGTTTTATTTTTTTCCCCAATGGCTGTTGGTTAATTGATTGCCCCTGTGGGTGCAGCTGCTGAGTCAAGAGGGAGCTGGGTCCAGGGTGACACTCAAGTGAAGACCAAAGTGACGTTTTCTAGGACTTCACCTGAGAAGGAAAAAGGTGAGGAAGAGAGATGGCACGAAGGGGCAAGATGGTGATGGTGCCTTTGCAGGGTGAGAAGCTCCAGTAAATATGCCGCTGAGGGAAAGATCTGGAGAGAGGAAAGAAGGAACAGGTCAGGAGTGTGGGCAACCAGCAGAACAAGATCCCACAGAGGGAGGGATGCCCTGAGGACCAGGCAACAGGGGAGGCGTGGCTTTGAAGAGGCGCAGGAGGGCAGAAAAGTAACCCATGTTTGTGCCTCCTGGCCTTTGTTTCCTTGGAGGAAGAGAGAAGCTGGAGGGTGGGATCTACCCTCCAGGGAGGGGAACGTCCCAGGAAGAATCCCCACAGCCAATTCTGCCGCCCTCTCCAGCCAGGCGTTTATGTCCCCTGGGAGGCACTCTCCCCACTTTCTATTTCTACACCCCAGTTCCCAAAATGATTCCTGTCGAGAAAGGACTCATGTCTAGCTCTTCTTCTCCCTGGCCTGTGACTGCAAACCCCTGACTCCCACCTCATCTTCTGCCTCGCTCCATTTGCCGTGACTATGAAGGGAGCCAACTTCTAATTTATTCTCACCCGGGAAGAGTACTTAGGCAATGAATCCGAAATTCAGCCTGGAGTCGGAGTGACGTCTTCACAGACGAGTAAGATGTATAGCCTGCTGCTGGTGTGCCAGACTTGGGTAAAGGGCAGTGTGGTCCTGAGGCTGAGCTTGGCACAAGGGTGGGGGGCTGGTTTTGGGGCAGCCCCCACTTCCTTGGGGCAGCCCCCACTTCCTTCCTTCTCTCTCTTCTCTCAATAAATATTCATTTGTGGTCCACCCTGTGCCAGCAGGATCTATAGGAAGGTGATGTAATAGAAGCAGAGAAGGAGATGGTAGAACCTGCCGGGTGCCCACCTGCCTTCCTAGTGCCGCCTCTTGCAAACAGATCTCTGGTGTTGCTCACTCCAGGTAGTAATGTTTCCATAGGAGAAAAAACCAAGACCCCTACAAACCAACCTGGGTAAGCCATTCATGTGGTCAATGATGACTTGGCCCATGGGATAGGCTTGTGACCCAGTTCTGATCAGTAGAGCCAGAGGAGAAATGAGCCAGGTGTCCTGCCTTTCCTTCCTTGGATGCTATCTTGAGAGGATAGTGTTCCAGTCTGAGGGAGTGATTTAGGCACAGGAGGAGAAAGCCAGGCAAAATACAGAAAAGCTATCCTTTTTTTTTTTTTTTAATTAAAGAGAGTATTTATTTATTTGACAGACAGCGCACGTGCATGTGCAGACAAGCAGGGGGAGTGGGAGAGGGACAAACATGTTCCCCACCGATGCGGGGCTGGATCCCAGGATCCCAAGATCATGACCTGAGCTGAAGGCAGACACTTAACCCACTGAGACACCCGGGCACAAACATGTTCCCCACTGAGTGGGGAGCCCGATGCGGGGCTAGATCCCAGGATCCCAGATCACGACCTGAGCTGAAGGCAGACACTTAACCCACTGAGACACCCGGGCACCCCCAGAAAAGCTATCTTGAGCCCTGACATCACTGAGCTGCTGAATTAACAACATAGGTTCCACCTATCACCAAATTCCACCTTTACTGTCCATGCTCCTTTTACTTGGGTATTCTAGCACTTAAAACCAAAGACATTCTAACTGCTGCACAGAGGAGGAAATAAACAATTGTAATTTACTATCACACGTGGCTCTGGGCCTCCTGGAAGCCATGGCAAAAAGGGAAACTAGATAAATTGCAAAGTTCTCGTTAGTAGTTGGGAAGAGCTTGTCAGGGAGTTTCTGCTTTTTTGCTCCTAAATTCCTTGTTTGACACTAAATTTCCACGTGGGAGTTTATGAAAGGAACACTAAGATACATAATTGCGAGATAATTGTTTTGCAGGAGAGGCAGTTTTTACAAGGCTCTTTCTTAAGACAATGAGGATCTAGATATAAAGGGAAAGTCTAACCAGAGAGGCAAAGACTGGGTGGGAGTGGAGTGGGCTTTGCACTGCTCCATTCCCTTCCCCACCTTGGATAGTCAAACAACTACACCCCTCCCTTCCCCGCTCCCCACCCCAATGAGAGGAGTAGAGTCCAACATGAATCAGAGCCCACACTGAGGAGACTGACTAGATCTATGGGCATTAACACAGAATGGGAGGCAGAGCACCGAGAAGGAAGGAGAAGGGGAAGACCCCTGACCCACCACTCAGAGGGAGCAGCTGCGGGTGGGATTTGGGATGGATGAAAAGGAGAGAAAAGAGGAAGTGTGAACATAAGAAAGTGCAATCAGGGGGGCACCCTGGGTTTCCAGAAACTCAGGATCGGGGAACAGTTTCTCGGGGACTGGGGTGAAGGGGCAGGAGGTAAGGAGAACTCTGATCTTTCCTAGGCCCTCCCTCATCCAGGATGTTAAAATTTGAGAAAATATGCAACCAGGCATGGCTCAAGGTTGGAACGTTTCCACACCCACACGTGAATCCCACGGAGGAACACAGAGGAACAGAGCGTGCAGCCTTGCCCACTTCATCCTGCTCACTCTGGGGCTCCTGGTGGCCAGCAGCAGCATGGTCCCCACTGTCATAACTGTTGAGGCTGGGCCAGGGGCTCTGTATGCATCAGCTCCTGTGGGCCTCCCAGGGCCTGGCCCCGGGACGGCACCATGACTGCCGTTTCCAGCAGAAGATACTGGAGCAATGAGCCTGAGGTGGCCCATGACTTGCAGTGAGGCTAAGCTTTGAGTGCAGGCTCTTCTCCAATATCCTGAAGGTGGTGCCCATCCAACGTTCTTCGAGGGAGCCCCCCCGCCCCGCCCCCACCTGGCCCACTGGACCAAGCACAGCTCCAAAATGCAATTTCTCAGTAAAGCATTTGTGGCTTAAACAGATGCAACTTCTGCATCGAATTTCTGTTTCAATGCACTCCAGGAGGCTGTGTGATGCCTTGAGCTGCCCAACGGTCCTGGCAGCGTGGGGCGTTCCTTGGCCCAGCCGTGTAATTCTGTACTTGCTCTGAAGGTGTCAAGTGTGGGTCCAGGAACACAGAATTCAATAAGATCTTCCTAGTGATGACCCCCTCCCTCCTCTTGTCCGATTGAGGAAGATTCTAGTATAAATACCACATCTCTGTATTAGCATTTTCTAAAACTTCTGAAATGGGGAGGGGGGCGTGCCTGAGTGGCTTAGTCTGCCTTCAGCCCAGGTCATGATCTCCGGCTCCTGGGATCCAGCCCTGAGTCAGGCTCCCTGCTCAGTGGGGAGTCTGCTTCTCCCTCTTCCTGTCCCTCTCCCCACTCTCTCTCTTTCTCAAATAAATAAATAAAATAATCTTTAAAAAACCTTCTGAAATATGACCAGACTCCAATCACCTTTCTGGTCCATGTCTTGCCCTCTCCAGGACTTCTGACCTGAGGGGATCAGCCCCTCACCCCCATGGACTCTGGCCCCTCCCCCAAGCTGTGGGACCCTCAAGGGCCATCTGGAGAGCAGGAGTGTCAAGTGAGGAGGAAATCCCCCTCCCAGCAGGAAAACCAGCCAGCTTTATTATGGATCCTATCACAGTGCAAGTGCTGGTACTTCTGTGACTGAGCTAATCCTGTCACCACGTAAAATCAATAGGAAACCCACAAGAGGTGATTTGATTTAGGATGTTCATTTTGGGAAGCTGGTCTTCCTATAACGCTGAAGCCAAGACAGTTGCCTGGGCACTTCCACAATAAATGCAAAGTTTAGCCTGAAAGGACCAGATCGGTTAATAAAATAAATTCAGATCCTACCAAATCAAAATTCAGATGCATTTTAGGCTCCTCGGTTCAGTGGGCTGAATCCCTTAATCTACTGAATTATTATGGAAAAACCCTTATCTCTGCCTGTCAAAATCACTGCTGTCTTGGGGGGTACCCTCTTGGGAAGGACGAGTTGCTTCACAATAGCTAAGATTATGTGCAGTGTACCATTATTTTGAAGACGGCCACAGACTTGAGGAAGTACAACACAGGATCACAGGATATGGGACAGAGCCAAGACACAGTCCAGGTGACAGGGGCCAGAAAGGTGACAGGGGGTGCCCAGATGTGTTGCTGGTAAGTTACAGAGTGAGGCTTCTAATCTAGCCCCCTGACTCAGTCCAGTGTCCCTTCTCTGTGGTCAGGTAGGGTGACCTCAGGAAGAGACAGGCTGAGGGTTCAGAATACGTGTCTGCCGGATAGGGGTGATGTGATCTCCTCCAGACAGCCTCGTTTACCCCAGGGCCTGCTGTTTCTTCAGTGGGTAGGGGCGGGCATGTGTCTACGGATGCAAGGGGCTTGCGTTTTGCAGTGTGGGGCAGGCCTCAAGTGTCTGCCCAGGGAGCTGACCCCACTTGGCCAGGTGAAGGAAGGTGAGAGAAATTGCATCTAGGGCAGAAAAGAGGAAAACGTGTGGGAAATCAATCCCCAGATTCCAAGAGGGGCCCCTGGTAGGAGCCCTTGTGAATAAGGATTTGGCTTGTCCCTGTTGGGCCTCCCACCACACCTCCCGTTCTCCCACCTCCATTCAGGGTGACTCACGCCTGCAGAAAGGATGAATCATGTGGGTTACGAAACCCAAGGGCTCCTGAGAGGGAGGCTGGAAAGGACCTGGGGAAGCCACCTCCAGGGATCCTGCTGTCTCCCCACCCCTCCTGCCCCTAGCCCAAGATCTGTGTGCCCTGTGAGCTCTATACAGGAATTTCTTCTAGACACTAATATCAGATCAGTGATTTTGCCTTCCCACCTCAAGGCCTCCTGGGCCCATGTTTTGTTTCCTCTCCTGAATTAATTGGGGTAAAGGCTTGCTTTCCCCATGAGGTCAGTTAGGACCGACCGTTCCTAAAAGTAATGGGAGAAGAAATCCTGAAGGGGTGCTCTCCTCTCACCATTTGCTCCTTCACGGTGTGAACATTTCTGTAATTCTCCAGGGTGCACCAAATAATTAGCTAGTGCCTTCTAGGCTGCTCCCAGCAGCAGGGGCAAGGATGATTCAACTCACTTTCCCACTGACTGGTCCCAGTTCCGTGGGAGCTTTTAAGAGTCTGCACAAGTGAACACCTACCATGTGGCGGGCCGTGAGCTCGTAAACACAAACGTTTATGGGCAGCCTATGGCGTGGCAAGAGCTCCTGTCATCCTCAAAACAGCCCGGGGTAGATCCTATTGTCATCCCCATTTCCAGGTGGAGCCCCGCTGTCAACAAGGACAGCAACGTGCCCGAGATCACGCAGAACGAAGTGGACAGCTTGGGGATTCACCTGTACCCCCTGCTTCCCAAGGTGGTCTGGAGCCTCGGAGCTGCACCCGTGGGTTTCTCCTGCGCGCTCACTGAACCCGATTCATCTGCCAGCGGTCTCGCCCCAGTTAACGTGCCTGTTCAGTCAGGCCTCCTCCGCCGGGACCGGGCCATGACTCTCCCTTTCCGCGCGGTTTTTCTCTCTTAGAACCCAGAGCCCTTGCAAGCCCACCATCTCACCGCGGGATGAGCAAACCCACCCTTAGAGGAGATTAAACTCGACCTGGAGAATGAGGCCTCCAGGATGCCCGACGGGTGGGAGGGCGCTGGGGCCTCGGCCCACCAGTCTGGACTCACCTGAGCTGCCCCGGCGGCCCTCGGGGCTCCCGGTAGAACGCGCAGGGCCAAGGCCGCCTCTCGGGGCCGCCCCGGTCTGTCTGTCCCGAGAGCCCCAAAAGTCCGCGAGAAGTTCCCCGGTGGGGGGCGTTCCGGGGCCGCCCGCGCCGCCCGGCCCGCGGCTTGCGCCCATCCCGGTGCGGGCCGCACGAGCGCGGGCCCAGGGGCGCCACCCGGCCGCGCGGGCGGGAACGCGCCGCGGCCCGCCTCCTCCTCCCTCGCTCCCGCCCGCAGCGGCGGCGGCGGCGCTTCCCCGCCGCGGAGCGGCTTTAAAAGGCGGCACCCCACCCCCCGGCGCACTCGCCGCTCGGGCGCCGCGCGAGCCTGCCGCTGCCATGCCTCCGCGCGCGCCGCCTGCGCCCGGGCCCCGGCCGCCGCCCCGGGCCGCCGCCGCCACCGCCGAGGACGCGGACGCGGGGGGCGCCGGCGGGTCCGGGCTCCGGTCGCTCGCGCCGCGCCCCTGGCGCTGGCTGCTGCTGCTCGCGCTGCCCGCCGCCTGCTCCGCGCCGCCGCCGCCGCGCCCCGTCTACACCAACCACTGGGCAGTGCAAGTGCTGGGCGGCCCGGCCGAGGCGGACCGCGTGGCCGCGGAGCACGGCTACCTCAACTTGGGCCAGGTGAGTGCGGCCGGCCCCGAGCGCCCAAAACTTTCCCGGCCGCCGGTGGGCACGGCGCGAGGGGGCGCCTCCTTCCGGCTCGCGGCCGCGCGCGGGCAGGGGTCCCGAACGGCCCGGCCCGCGCGGTCGGGGGGCGGCCGGGGCGCCCTGCGTGGAGTCGCCGGGGGATGCAGCGCCCGGGACGCTCGGCGGGGCCCACCGGGCGGCCCGCGGGGTTGGGGGGGCGCCCGCGCAGGCCTGGCGCGCCCGGAGGGGCAGTTCCGAGGGCCGAGCGGCCCGGCGCGGGCACCTGCCCGGCGCGGCGGGAGAGGGAGCCGGTCTCGGGCGCCGCGCTCTGCCCGCGGGCGCTGTCCTCAGTGCCCACCAAGCTCTTCTTGGCCTCGGAGCTCCGGCTCCGCTGCGCCCGGCCCGCGGGTCTCGACGGGCTGCGCGGGGCTCCGGACCCAGAGCGCACGCCACGGCGTCCCGCCGCGACTCGGCGGTGACAGGCGCATGGCCCGGAGTCTCGGGGCCGTGGGCTTCTTCGGTGTCCGCGGATCACGGAGGGGAGGGAGGGCGGCTAGGTGCTGGAATCTGGAAGCAACCGTCGTTGGCTTTGCCAGCGGCTTAGGATTCTGCAACCTCACAGGGGGCTGGAGGCAGGAGCTCCTGCGTTGCCAGGCTCCTGGAATTTGCTTTGTTTTTAGGCTTCTGTGGCTGTTCCAATGATAGCTCTCTACAAACTAGCTGTATGACCTTAGGCAAGTCACTTCCCCATCTTCTTCATCTGTAGGGGCGGTGTCAGTGTGTACCCGCCACAGTTTTGGGGAAGATCCAGTATTGGCTGGCAGCACAACCCCAGGCCAGGGCTTGACCCCATCAGTGAGCCCAGAGTCCTCCCACGACCTGGGCTTTCGCTATGACTGGGTTAGCAAAAGAGGACAAGCCCTGGGCAGGAAGGTGGCATAACTCCAAAGGACCCTTGAGGCAGATCCCTTTCCCCTGCCCCAACCCTGCAGAGTGACCGTGGGGCAAGGGGTTGGTTTACGGCTGATGGAGGGGCTGCCGGGGACCAAAGCGTGCTGTCCCACCAGGGGACCTTTCAGCGCAGTTAACCAATCTCTTACATACTATACGCTCAGAGGATCAAGCGAAACGACAGGGAAGCACCAGCTCATAACTCAAGCTGTAATGCCAGGCAGTGTTAAATTTAGTTTCATCATTATCCGTGACAGAAGCCAGCAAAGTGTGGTGTGGCTCTAATGTAAATGACATTTCTTCTGCATCCTAAGTCTCACACAGACGTGCTAATGTGAGATGTGTGGCCTTTTGGAAAAGTAGATTTCTGCTGCTTGCTCTGTACTTCACGTGGTGGGTCCGAGTGTGTCTGGGAGAATGCCGTCCTGTCTTTTGTGTAGCTTCATCTGTCCATCTGTATGCACTGCTCAGGTGTCTGCGAGCGTCCTGTGATTGGAGTTTTTGCCTTTGGGCAGCACTGGCTTCGTTTCTCCCCGTGGTTCCGAAATCTCCCTGGGTGATGTTCCAGACTGAGGAAAGTGGTCCTCAGGTTTCCATCCCCATTCATGGCTAAGCACCCCCCCCCCCCCCGCCCCGCCAGCTCCTGCTACACCTCACTGCTCAGCCCAGGTGGCCTGGTAATTTGTCTTCAGCTAAAAGTGACTCTTCAACTGCACGGTAAATTACAAAGGGCCTCCCAGACGTTTCCACGAGAGCCACACACGCAATAGATTCTCCCTCGCCGTTCCTGTCCACCAGCATCAGAAATGCCAGGGCTTTGAAACAACTTCTGTCAGAGTTGAATTTCGTAGGCAAAGTCTGCTGTTCTCATTTTGCCTGTGGGGCAGGTTCCTTCAGGTGTGTGCCTGCCCCGATCTGGGACATTATGGGGGAGTCTCTCCAGGTCTTGCCAGCTCTGTCCAGGGCAGCTGCAGGGTGGACCGCACACAGCCTGGTCAACTCAGCCTGGAAGGTGGGGGGCTGGGGTGGGGATGCCACTATGGAGACCTTTGCAAACGGAGGGGATTTGTTGGTTCGGGATCCTGGCTGTCTCCAAGGCGTGTGTGTGTGTGTGTGTGTGTGTGTGTGTGAGAGAGAGAGAGAGAGAGAGAGAGAGAGAGAGAGAGATTACTCAAGGAGCACCTAATATTCTTTATTCCCAAACCAGCTTTTCTCCCTCCCTCCCCCCAAGTGAACTACTAATGTGGAAAAGGCCTGGAGCATTCTACCCTCTACCTACTCAATAAGAACTCTTTAAAAACCTTATTTGCCTTTTTCAGGCAGGAGAATTTGTGACTCAAAAATAAGATGTAGATATTATTAGCTTTGATTTATGGATAAGCAGACTGAGGGGAAGCAAGGCATGGAAGCTGTTTGTGTCTACACAGAGTGTGTCGCCTCTGACAATTATGCTCCCTGCTCTTTGTCTCCTGCTACATTCTCTGGTCTAAGTGTCCTTTGTGTGACTCTTTCCCCAAACCCTTAATGGGCAATTAGTGTTATGCCCAGTACCTGCCCTGACTCACAGCCCTGCTTTTCTCCTGGGTCTTTGCGAAGCTCTAACTTCTGGCTCAAATGTTTTACCCCCTCTCATGCAACTAATAACCCGATTCCGTGTTATTTTACATGGTGCAAAGGTAATTGAGATGGTTATTCAGGTGAAAGGTTATTCACCTTTCTTGAACATGGAAGCCTTTCAGATTGATGGTGGCTCTGGATCTTCTCCTTTGAAAAATGTGCATCGTCAGGAACCAGACAAACTAACCTCTTTTTTACTTCTTTATTCATCATGATAGTTGAGGTCCTAGGTAATATACCACAATGGAAAAGAAAGGAAGGAAGGAAAGAAGGAAGGAAAGTTTGGAAGAGTCAAATGTCGTTTACTGATAGATGGCATAACTATGTGGATAATCCAAGAGAACCTAGAGACTATTATAAGTAGTCAGAGAATTGAGCAGGATGCTTGATAACAGTAGCAACCTATCCAAGAGCAGCATTCGAGAAGAGAAAAGAAATGATAATACGCTCTAGCATAAAAGCTGTTAGAAACCTAGGAATACGTTTTTGAAAAAATGAAACTTACCAGGAGATTTTAAAATATTTGAACGATGTATTGAAGAAGTGGTCTGAATAATGGAGGGATAAGCTATGTTCCTGGACAGGAGGACTGATTATCACATGCCCCTCCCCCCCATTAATCTCTAAATTCAGCGTAACTTAGTTGACGTGCCAACAGGGTTTTCTATGGGATATGAAATCACACAAACGTATCCTGAAATTCACATGGAAGAGTAAGTTCCCAGAATCCCTGTGACAACTCTGAGAAGGGAGGAAAGGGAGGGGAGTGTATTCTGCCAGAGATCAAAACTTCCCATGAAGCTGGGGTGATTGTGACAGTTGGACGTTGGCCCTGGGGATGGTTCCTTGCAACAGTGGTGAATCAGCTCAAACCCAGGCAGGTGTGGGAGCTTGTATGTGCGAACAGAACTGTTACAGATGGATGGGGAAGGGTAGGCATTTCAGTCAATGGCACCGAGAGAATTGAATCTGGAAAATAATCATATCCTGACCTCACCTCACACTACCCAACAGTAAATGCCAGCTAGAAATAACTAGAGTGGAATACCTTCATGGCTTTGGGGGCAGGAAAGGATTTCTTAAACAAAACACAGAAAGAACAAATAAAGGAAGAGATTGAGCCATAAAGAGTTCTGTATAACACATCATAACAGGATAAAAGCATGTAATAGACTAGAAAAAGTATTTATGGCTTATGACACACAAGTTAGTGCATAGATTATTTAAAAAGCTATATATCAGGGCACCTGGGTGACTGTCAGTTAAGCATCTTCCTTCAGCTCAGGTCATGATCCCAGGGTCCTGGGATTGAGTCCCGAATCGGGCTCCAGTCCCATATCAGGCTCCCTGATCAGGTGGGCGTCTGCTTCTCCCTCTCCCTCTGCCCCTCTATACCACCCCCACCCTGGCTTGTGCTCTCTCTCTCAAATAAATAAAATAAAAAGCAATCAAATCAATAAGTAAAAGAGAAACGCCAGGTAGAAAAGTGGAGAAGTATATGCATAGGGAGTTCAGTGCTCTGTCTGAAGCACCCACCTCAAGTTCAGGTTAGTAGTAGCCTCTTGGTGGGGTGGGGTGGGGTGGGGTGGGCTGGGGAGCAGAAACCAGGAGAGGGAAGTCAAGTGGCCAGTAAACTCGAGAAAAGCCACTCAGCCTCCCTGGAGGGATGGGAACAACACGACGTGGGGCAGTAAGGAGGGAGACTGCTTCATGCCATCGGGTTGGCAGATGCAGAGAGGTGTTTGTTTCTAGCGCTGGCGAGGACGTGGAGCCCACGGAGCTTCCGGGTGCTGCTGATAGAAGTGGATATTGGGAGAACCGCCTCGGAGCGCAGGGGGCACCTGGCAGTGAGGTAGAATTCTATCGGCGGGTCCACCTCTGGGCTTCCGCTAGAGAGATGAGCTTGAGCTAGGACTCAGGGAGCCCTGCAGAGTGCTATCCCAGAGGCACTTTTTAAATGAAGGGAAACACAGCCTTCTGTCAGTAGAAGAATGGAGAACGAAATCAAAACAGTCCCACGATGGAACGCCATGCAGTAGTCGGAAAGGCATATATTGGATACGTGTCTACGTAGATAAATCGCAAAAATGATGGCGAGTGGAGAGGCGCATCGCAGATGCATGGTGCGGGGTATTTATGGAAACTACAAAACACACTAAGTGGTGGGAATGCAAGTTGGTGCAGCCACTTTGGAAAACAGTGTGGAGGTTCCTTAAGGAACTAAAAATAGAGCTTCCCTATGACCCTGCAATTGCACTATTGGGTATTTACCCCAAACATACAGATGTAGTGAAAAGAAGGGCCATCTGTACCCCAATGTTCATAGCAGCAATGGCCACAATTGCCAGACTGTGGAAAGAACCAAGATGCCCTTCAACGGATGAATGGATAAGGAAGATGTGGTCCATATGTACGATGGAATATTACGTAGCCATCAGAAAGGATGAATACCCAACTTTTGTATCAACATAGACAGGACTGGAGGAGATTATGTTGAGTGAAATAAGTCAAGCGGAGAGAGTCAATTATCATATGGTTTCATTTACTTGTGGAGCATAAGGAATAACATGGAGGACATGTGGAGATGGAGAGGAGAAGAGAGTTAGGGGAAATCTGAGGGGGAGAAGAGCCATGAGAGACTGTGGACTCTGAGAGACAAACTGAGGGTTTTGGAGGGGAGGGGGATGGAGGGTTGGGTGAGCCTGGTGGTGGGTATTAAGGAGGGCGCGTAGTGCATGGAGTACTGGGTGTGGTGCATAAACAATGAATGCTGGAACACTGAAAAAATAAAGTTAAATTTAAAAAATAAATAACCGACTAAGTACTTCTGTCTTATTTATGAATGCTTACGCATGTAGGAAGCATCCACATCAAATTCAGGTTAGTGGTAGCCTCTAAGAAGGGAGGGCTGGGGAGGGAACTGGGAAAGGAAGGAAGAAACTTGATCTGCAGCATTTTAAGTCTTAATATACATATATGGGTACTTACATCTGTGTATGTAACATACAAATTATATACATAATTGTGTCTAACCATTTGGTGCTTTTCTATCTGAAAGTGATATGTACATATGTATATATATATTATATAGTGATATGTACACATGTATGCAGATATGCATTATATATGCACACACACATATATACATACACATGTACGTGTATATGTAGGTACACATGACACGTGCAAGGGGAAGAAGAGAAAAGAAAAATGCACATCATATGTACCCGTCATGGCATTCCTGGATTGTGTAAAGCCTGTCTGTGGGGGCACACGTGCCTGTGGGCCTGGCTCAGACCTCCCGAGCTGGGGCCGTCCGCTTGTCAAGCAATTCATGACCTGGAGAACCAAAAGGCCTGGCTCGGATCACAGGGCTCTTTGGACAGAGCCAGACCCAGAGCGCTGGAACCGTGGTGGCCCACCAGGCTTCTTTCTCCTGCAAAGCATCTTGGGGCGCACGTGGCCCTCACTGCAACCTGTGCACCTCACAGCCTTTGACACTGATGACTCCAAGAAGAGACAGGCTGTCTACTTCTTGTCCAACAAGACGTCCTCACAAACCAAATCACGACATCTCAGCATCTGTAGCTTTCGGAAGTGATGTTTATCTCAAAAGTGGCGCTGCGACACCGTCTTTCCCTTGCATTTTTGCTTTGCCTGGGGTGTTGAGCTAATTTGTTGGTTCTGAGTCTGAACATAAAAAGGCAGGCTGGCTGCCAGGGCCCCTGAAAGATCTAAGAGCCTGAAATGATTTTGAACTTGCCTTAAATAGTTTTGCTTAAAATAGCTACCCAGTGGGACATACCTGACCCAGAATTTCAGGTGGGCCTGAGTAATTCCCTTGTCAGCAGAGGAACATTGTCATGCCGCAGACAGCTTGTTCTTACGATTAAAAAACAACAAAACAAAAACGAAGCAGAAGCCAGGTGTGAAAATCGCGGGGCAGGATTCTTCCGACCCGAGTGTTAGGAGCTCGAGGTGGACAAGGGGAGGCCCAGAATAGCAGTCACCTGTGACCTAGTTATCTGGTTTTGATTTTCATTGTGAGGTTGCCTTGCCTGTACTCTCTGAGCCAGGAGTCCTGTGCCTGGCTGGTGTGGGAGTAGAGAGGGAGAGGTTCTGGGTGGGAGGTGGGGGAGTACAGACAAGATTGGGACTGTGAAGCTCGTGGTCTCCCACACTGGCATTGGACATCTTTCTTCAGACGATGACAGTTTTAAGTGGACTGGGCTTTAGGTGAGGGGCCTGCTCTCATAAGCCACTGGGGCTGGAGTTCTGGAAGCTGAGCAACTGTTCGTGGAGCCAGGTGGCAAGGAGGAGACTCAGTCAGGCCAGAGGGGGTGGCCCAGCTTACTGGTCTACTGGAAGAGTTTGGGTTTCTCCAGGCAGAAGCCAAGGAAGGACTCACGTGAGAGACAGAGCTATGGGTTGGGGGAGAGAGCTCCATCCGAGAAGAGCCTGACTGAGGCCTCTGCCTCGCCTTGGGCTTTGGGTGGCAAAAGGGCCACAGAGGACCCTTCGCACACTGGGGAACATCCTGCGCTTTTTTGGGTCTCGGAGCCTCGGAGTGTAGATTTTGCCCCTAAAGTGTAGTTCCTTTGATTTTCCACAGCCCAGGGCGGGTAGCCGACATGTCTCCCTCTCTTTCTCCCAGGGCCTGGCACGTGGACAGCTTCTCAGTCATAGTTATCATAACTGTCTCTCTCTCTTTCTCTCTCTCTCTCCCCCTTCTGGCTCTTGGACTGTGGCTTGGCCTTGGCATTGACCAGAAGCCCTGGCACGTGCTTGTCCCCAAGCCAGCATTTCTTGTGTTAGGTGTTCTCGCTCGTGGAGCGTTGCACCAACCCCGCAGAGAGAGGTCACCGGGCCTGTTGAACCACAAGGAGAGCTCAGGTCTGGTTAGGTTCTGACTTGGGCCCATCACAAACCAGTGACTGACAGGCAAGGGCACAAACCCATCCACTCTGACCCGCCTTCCACGTCATTACCTTTGGCAGATGGCCCTTATCCCTGTTTCTCGGGTAAGTGTAAGCCACCCTGCCAGAAAGCCTTTCAGCAGTCTGCTGCCATTGAGAAAGAACCTATGTGGACCCCACTAGCCAGTTTCTCCTTCTTTCCACCCGGTGCGCACGCGTGCGCGCGCGCGCACACACACACACACACACACACACACACACACACACTGCTGCCCATCTTCATTGTTCTAGCAGTTTTACTGGTGCCGTCTCCTCATTCCATCTCTCCAGGCATCTGGGTGGCTCAGTCAGTTAAGCATCTGCCTTCAGCTCAGGTCATGATCCTGGGGTCCTGGGATCGAGTCCCACATCGGGTTCCCCACTCAGCAGGGGAGTCTGCTTCTCTCTCTCCCTCTTCCTTTGCCCCTTCCCCCACTCATGCTTTCTCGCTGTCTCTCTCTGTTACATAAATAAAAAATTTTTAAAAAGAAAATGAAACTTACACCTCTCCATTTTGGAGGAAAAGAAAAAAATGCCCCAATCCCTCCAGTTCTTTGAGGATGGATGCTACCCTCCCTGGCTCAGACTCCGCATGTGAGCAACTGGACTGGTCACCCCTGGCTGCAGACCTTGTCCTTGCTGTGTGGTCTCTGTCTGCTGAAAGGACCATCTATCCCGGTGCCTGTGCTCCAGACCCGGAAGTCACCTCAGCCTCCCCAGCCCCCACCTCCCCTCGCCTCCTCCTCCATACCTCCCGTCTGGTCTGTACCTCGCCTGTCTCCTGGGTCCCCTGGACAGCTGTCAGGGCCCCCTGCCTTCTTGCTGAGGTTGCCCAGCACAGACTGGGGCCTCTGGCTTCTCTCCCCGGGCTGTCCTGCTGCAGGGCCTCTTTCCACCCTGCCCCCAGCTCCAACTCCGCCAAACCACTTCGTGCTCCTACTTCATTCAGGTTCTTTCTACCTAGGATGACTTTCCCACCCCATGGTTAGCCCCTCGTCCTTGCCGGCCATTGACACCCCGCCCGATTGCCCCAGCCTGTCGCCCTGACGTTGCCTGCTGGTTTGTCTCTTTCTGCCCTGGGCTCTGGGCTTCCCGGCCGAGTCAATCCACCGTCAGGCCTCCAGGCTGCTCTCAAGGATCAGTTCCAGTCCTGCCATTTCTCTGATGGCGGAGGGGTCACTCCAGGATGACCAGAGGACACACACTCATTTACTCAGAATTTGCTCTGTGCTCTCATTGGTGCTGGCCCCTCAGAGATAAGAGACGTGGCAGAGGTGGTGAGCACTGGGGAAGGAGCAAGTTTGCCTCCCACGCCTCCACTCTGGCTGGCTGAGCCATCACCACACACGCTTTTTAAATTTTAATCCCTTTCTTTTTGGGGTCACCTAGCAGACAGGCTTCTCCTGGGTTTGTACTTGTGTTCATGCCTGGGGACGACCCTCTCCATGTGATGCTCTAGTTTGCTTCTAGGTCAGGTCAGTGACACGGGAGCCAGGCTCAGCAGTGGCCCGGAACCCACCATGGCTGCCTCAGACCCGATGGGTCCTGCCATCTCATCAAATCCCAGAACTCCCCGAGGTCCTCGTGCCTCTGCTGTTGGCGGGTTTGGAAGACCCGGTGGTAGGCACAAGGCCCTCTGTCCCGCGGCAAAGAACAGGCCTGAATAGCCATCAGCTGTTGGAAGGGAGCCTCAGGCTCCCTGGGATGGGCTCGGCACTCGGGTTCCCATGGTAACCAGCCCATCAATGCCCTTAGTGTCAAGATGGTACCACTGCTGAGAGGAAGAAACAGTCTCATTGTCTCCCCTTTGGTTGCTTGGGTGCAAACCAGCCATGCCCTCTGCAGGGTCCAGCAGCCTCTGGCCCTACGGGTGGCACCCCACGGGGGCATTTGACTTGCTTGCAGCTTCAGCTTCCTACCCTTGCTTGGGGCCTATGAATGCTGTCACTGGCTGACACCAGTCACTTACAGAGTCCTTGTTGGGCAACTCTGACCTCCTGGTGGGAAGAAACAGCCCAACTGGACCAGGATTCTGCAGCGCTGGGTGACAAGCAGGACTGCATTTGCCACAGGGATGGATAAATCTGTGTCCCACGGTGGTGGGGGTAGGGGGGCGTCTGGAAGGGCCCTTGATTCCCAGGTGCTCTCCCCTTTGTTTCAGAAACTTGTGTCCACACCACTCACAGATGATCTACTGTGTTCAGAGATGATCTACTGTGATGATCTACTATGTTCATTCAACCAGAACCTCCTTCTTGCCCATTGTGGGGGGTATGGGGGGGGTCACACTGGTGATCTTCTCAGGCTCTCCAGGGCACACAGTCTGGACAGAGGGTCAGGCAGGGTTAACCCTCCTGTCAGGGAAGGGCCCGCAGTTCCCTCTGGCTAGGAGAAGGCTCGCCTTTTTCTCATTCTCTGTCCCCCAAGCTGGGAACTGGGACACATCCATGGGCCATGGCCCTGTCCACTCTGGCCTCAACCCAGGACCCTTCCCTTTTGCCAAGTGTTCCAGCCACTCCTTCGCCATTCTGGAAATGTTCCCTATACTTTGTTCTTTCTTTTGCACCTGCTGTTTGCTGCGGTCGTTCTAACCTAGGTGCCCATTCCCTATATGGTTCACCTGGAAAATGTCGTTCTTCAGAATTAGTTGGAGTGGTGTTTCCTGACCTGTCTGCTGCCTCACAGACCCAAGCACAGTGTTCTAGCCTCTGTGGAGGGTCTCAGCTGGACCTCTGCCACCCACTGCATGCACAGACACGGCCTGGGAGCGTCTCGTGGTCCTCGTCTTTGTTCATCTCTGCCCTTGTCCCACTCACTGCCCCCCACACCACCTCCCAGATACACCTGGTGACTGTGTTTCATTAGAAGGGGTATAACTGAGTCACTGCCTTCCAGCACCTGCAACGCAACTACCACTGGCCAACCCCCCACATCACGGACCCTACCGGTGAGGAAGCAGCGCTCTGATCATCAGCCCAGCGCCTGGGGAGTGACCTACTTGAGCCCACGGAAGCTCCAAGCTGCCTGAGTGACTTACCACAGCTCTAGTAAATTTCAGAACAAGGCTTTCAATTTGGACCACTTCAACTGCAGGCCTTACTCACAGTCAGTGCCCCTGTCCGTGTTAGGAAAGCCTGCAGAGAGCTGGCGGCACTAGTGTGGGCGCTGGAGCTTGAGGTGGGGCTGTCCAGCTCTTAAGCCCAGTCAGATGGAGGGCTGAGCCAGGAGGGGCACCCTGGGGAGGTGTCTGCTGGAGTCCCATCTGGAAGGACCCTCCCTTCTCATCGGGTCTCTGGCCCGGGGCTTCACTTCAAAGGTTTATCTCTGCAGGAGGGAAGGCTGCCCACAGCCTTCTTGACTTTGGAGTCCAGGAGCCTCAAGGGCAGGGAGCTGTCCTTGGACACCCTCACCCAAGCCTGCCAGAGACCCCTGTGTTTCCCACCCTGGGACGAGGTGGGGAACACTGTGCCACCAGACCTCCTATTAGAAGGCTGGAATCCCACAAGGGGAGAAGGGGCTTAGTGAGAGCCCAAGGATATGTAGAGGGTGGCACAGCCCAGTTATAAAACTGTGTCATTCCTTACATTTTCTTGCTAGTATGTAAGGGGAATCCACGTACATAGAATATTTGGGAAACATGAAAAAGAAAAAGAAACCCCCCCCAAATCGTTTATAATCCTCCCCCACAATGATAACCACCATTAATGTTTTGGACTATGTCCTTTCATTACTTTTGTTTTTAAACTGCATATGTGCACGTGTGTGACCGTGTGTGTGCACACGTGTAAGTTTATAAGAGTGTGCAGCTATGTGTGTATGTGTGTGCACACACGCATACACCTGTGAACATCTTCTGTAAACAGCAGTGTACAGTTGGGTGCCTTGCACCTCCCAAGCCTAGAACTACTTACTCTGTGGTATTTTTTTTTTAAGATTTTATTTATTTATTTGAGAGAGAGAGAGAGAGCATGACCAGGGCTGAGGGGCAGAGGAAGAAGCAGACTCAGCGCTGAGCCAGGGAGCCAGACTCCGGGCTCAATCCCAGGACCCTAGGATCATGACCTGGGCCAAAGTCAGACACTTAACCGACTGAGCCACCCAGGCGCCCCTCGATGATGTCTTTTTTAATGGCTGCTCAGCACATTATTTAATGGCTGGTCTGTCCTTACTTCATCTTTCCCCTGACATTTTAGGTCAGTGGATTCTTTGCAGCTCACTGGGGAGTCTGGTCTGGAATGTGAGCACCGTGCAGGGAGGCGGAAGGAGTACTGCCTCCGCCTCGTCCCCTGCTGACATGTCTGGCACCCTTGGGCTCCGTGGCCCGTCCCATTTCCCCGCGTCTCCCCATCCCACCTCACTGGCCTTGGGGAGGGTCCAGGACTTGGTACTATTTGTTCAACTCACAAGGATTTTATTGGGCATTTTTTTTCTTATTTTATAAAGTCACGTGGGAATCATAAAAGTCAAACAGTGCAGATGTATGAAGAGCAGAAATCCAAAATCTTATTCCCCGCCACCCATCTCCAATTCCCTTCCTCCCCCAGATGCCACCACACTTTTGCATAGGAGTGTCTGTTTCAGAAACACACATATATGTGAAGGCTTTACTGTTTTATATTCATGGGCTCATGCCAAACATGTTTTTCTGCACCTAGATTTTCTTAGTTCTAACCTTAGTTCTAACCATGTATCCTGGAAAGCTTTTCACTCTAGTACATGGAGATCTACTCTGTTATTTTAAAATCATTTTAAGCTATTTTACCGGTGTGACATTTTGTTGCATCATTAACCATTAATGTTCATTGATTTGCCTCCAGTTTTTTTGTTTGTTTGTTTGGGGGTTTTTTTGGTATTATAAACAACATTGTAGTGACCACCCTTATTCATGCCTTTCTGTGCCCACATATGAGAATTTCTGTATGGTATTTAATAACAAAACCAAATAATAGTTATAACAATAAGTAATGATCACAGACACCTATCTGGCTCTTGTTATGTGCCAGGTAATTTTCCAAGTATTTTCCCGGTATTGACTCATTTAATCTTCTTAGAAAGCCTCCAAACAGGTGCTGTTATTATCCCCATCTTACAGATGAAGAAACTAAGGCACACAGAGGTCAAGTAACTCATTCATGGTTGCACAGGATGGAAGTGTCAGAGTCAGGATTTGAGGCAAGATGGTCTGGCTCCGGAGATTGGGGAACTGCTGAGCAACGTCCATATGCACGTGTTGTGGTATTAGACATTGGCAGGTGCCTCTCCAGGGGGGCGGTACCAATCAACCCTGCCCCCAGCAGGGCATGAAGGGTTCCTCACCCATCTTGGGTGGAGATGATCAATTGTAGTATTTGCCAGGTCCTCCAGGTGAAAATGAGATCTCGTGGTGGTTTTAATTTGCTTTTCTTCCAAGTCCTGTTAAAGTGAAATGCCTTTTCATAAAGTTATTAGTCATTTTAATTCTCCCCTGAATTGCTTATTTACATTCTTTGCCCATTTTTCAATTGGGTTATTTTTCTTTTATCTTAATGATTTGTAGGTGCTGTCCCTGTAGTGTGAGTATTAGTCTCTTGTTTGTAAATACATTGCACATACTTCTCCCATCTGTCACTTCTCTTCAAACACTGTTCAGAGGGTTTTACTCACTTGTTTTCTGAAGTAGAACCTGAAGTTTCATTTGTTTGGCAAGGCTTTGGGCTCGTCACTCGGTAGAATTCCGTGATTATAATTTGTTCGGACGGGGTCCTGACCTACAACAGACAGGCATTTTAGTGAGGGACAGTGAAATTAATGAAGAGACGGGAGCCAGGTGCTTTAGGACGATTGAGGAGAGGAGAGCTGCTTTTCACCTGGGACCTTCAGGGAAGGCTTTGAGCCACGCCTCGAAGGACACACGGGTATTTTTTTGTTTTTTGTTTTGTTTTTTTACATAGAAACAAGGAGTGGTGTTTTTTTTTTACAGGTGGATCCTGACGGAGGCCATCCCATTTGCATCCTGTTGGAAAACAGCTCACCTTGTTGACTTAGGTATAGACACTCATGGGGAGCTAGTTATCCAGGTGTGAATGGGGACCGGGGAACCAACAAAAGGTGTGGAGGCCCCTGGAGACTGGCAGCAGTGGGGAAGCCGCTCCTTGTCTTGAACCAAAGGCGCCAAGGGAGAAAACAGACTAGCAGAGGCAGGCTCCGTCTGGCTCTGCCCACTGGCCAGCCGCTCAGGGAGTGGTCGGGTGGACTTGTTGGAAGGGCACGGGGGACGCAGAGAAGGGACAATAGCCAGCACAGTAAGGATAAAGAGAGATGGGATAAATGGGGGCATAGCAAGAGCTCAGCGAGCGCCCTGATGTCTTTAGAGGGTAGAGGAATTCATCTGCCACCTCTTTTATCCAGGCTGTTTATCGGGTGTTGGCTCCAAGCCTGGCCCCGTGCAAGGTCGCAGGCTGCCGAGGTGCGTCGGGCTGGCTTCGCCCCCAGTGCTGGGTGCCTCGGCGCCAGTTTTAGCTTTTGCCACATGTCCTCTAGGAGGGTCACAGCAGAGGCGTGCGGTTTCTCGCTGTTAGCCCCACGTACCTGGATGTGTGCCTCCTTGTTCCAGTCGCCGTTTATTTAGGTGTGTCTGTCTGAAGACGGACTTGAGCAGGGGTAGGGGGGTAGTGGAATAAGTCCGCTTCTGGCCACCGTTGCCCTCAGTCTAACTCACATCTTGATCTTCTGCTGTTTTCTTAAACTTGAACAAACAAACAAACAGACAAAAAACCCTTATTTGTGTTCCCCCTGATAAAGCTAATTTCTGCAAAAAGAAAAGAAACCTTATTTCTCTCCGGCGATCCAAGTAACCGTTCACGACTGAGCGCATTAGCAGTCTTTTAAACACACGTCTCTTAATTTCTCGTTTGCAGGAATATGACACTATTAGCCATGAACAAGAAGCAGGAATTGTTTCAGTGGCTTAAGCAAGTTTATGTACCACGACTTTGCCCCTTCGAGACCCTTGCAACCGTTTCTTTTTTAGCGCAGGAGGCAAAAGCCCATTTGTGGGAATGAATGCTTTTTGGGTCCTGCAGGGTTTCATGTTCTTATAGAAAATGAACTCGTTCGTCCTTTCTAGAATTATTTTTTGTGGGGCCAGGGGTGGGGGTGTGTGTGGGTGGGATTTACTCTTACAAGGAATGTGGTTTTCTACCTTCCTCTGAGATCTGGCCACACCAGTTATATTGTGAAACCAAATTGATTTCCTTCTTCCATTAAATAGTCTTCAAATCCAAACAACCCCCCAAAGGTAGCTGTGGATCCATGAACTCTAGAAGCCTCTAGCCATCTTTATCAGGCTCATATTGGGGGGCCGCCCACATAACAGTGAGCCTTGTCTTAATAGCATCCCTATTCTAAATAGGTACTTTCCAAAACCTAACTAGGAGAATCTTTCTACTTTTCCTTTGGATATTCACTCACGAAGAGCTCTGGATATGGTTCTGTTCTCTTCTCATGTCAAAAGTGGCCACATACAGCTACAGAAGTCTGTCTTCAAGCCAATTTGTGCATTACCAAAAGTTGGTTTTACTTTCCAGCCCTTGGTTCCTTTCCTGAAGTTAGTCACTTATAGTGCTTTGCACTTGGTCTGTGCCGGTGCTGGGCCCACCTGTGTTCAACTCCCTGCTGACAGCCACTTAGCCTCCTGCACACTGACCTCCTTGGGGGAGTCTTTTAGTGACCAGGTGCTGTCTCCAAGCGCTCTTTCTGCCCCCCAAGCCTAGGGGAACCTGTGTGTGCAGTTGCTACCACTTGTCTCTGCTTGGTGTCTAGATTTTATTTGAATTCTATGGTCAGGCTGCAGGAATTGAATTGTAAGTCTTAAGGCAGACCGGGGTTTCTGCCTGGGCCCTGGGCACAAAAGTGATGCTCAGCAATCATACGGACAGTGGGTTCTGCTGGGTGGGAGTAGGGGAGCAGCCATCTGGCCAAACCTGACAAGTCCATTTCAAATGGTGTGTCTTTGTCCTGAGGTCTTTTGGGTGGAGGTTCCTTAGTGTCGAGCCCAGTTTTGATTTCTGCATCCTCTCTCCATAGCAGTGGACATTGTGTTGACTGCCAAGGCCAGGCCTTCCTGTGGCCAGGAGGAGCCAGTGCTGTGGTGTTCCTGGTGGGTCAGGGTGCTTTGGTCAGAGAATCAAACCAGCAGGTGCTTCCACTGACCCAAGCATGTCCCCGGTCTGCTTATCCCCCATCTGAAGTTTCTCCGTAACTCAAGGTGCTATGTGTCTGTTGGCCTTTGTTTTTTCCCCCCAGAGGATTATGAGGTGCCCTGGAATGTTCAGCTTGTTTATCATAATTTTTAAGTTTTTAAGTCCATCAGTGAGGAGCATGGATAAATAAATGTGACATATTCATGTAATGGGCCCTCTTTACTTAGGAAGAAAGAGGAGCAGATGAGCTCATTGACATAATATGGAGTAAAAGAAACCATGCCCCAAAGAGCTATCTGATCCCATGTACAGGAAGTTCTAGAACAGGCAAACCCCATCTGTAGTGGAATAAAATAATCTATAGGGGTAGAGATGGTCTGGGAACATGCATGGGCAAGCTTTCTGGGGTGCTGGCTACATTGTATTATCTTGCTAGGGCTTTGGGTTCCATAAATATAAACATTTAGCAAAACTCAACAAATGTGCAATGAGCATTTGTTCATTTCATCATATGTCAATTTTACTTCAAAGGGAAAAAGCCATAAGCAAATACTGAACCCTCCCTAATGATGTGTATGTTGAAGTCTTTAGGATAGAAGTATACTGATACGGCAATTTACTTTGGAACACACCAGAAGTAAGATGGATGGACAGATGGAGAGAGAGAGACATGGATAGATGAAGAGAAATGTGATAGAGTAATTGTAGTAATTATGTTAATGGTAGAATCAAGGTGGTGGGTACGTGGGTGTTTGCCATACAATTCTTTCTTCTCTTCTGTATGCTTGAAAACTTGCCTAAGAAAATGTTGGGAGAAAAAGGTTCTGAGGGTAGTGGTGGGGATATACGATGGATTTGGGAGAAATCTACTGTCCTTGGAAACATATTTATAAATCTGTGTTTGAAGATGAGGATTCAAAGCCTAGAGATTTAGTGGGGCAAATGAGGTCATTAAAGAAAGCCCCATGGAATCTGACTCCGTCGGGGGGCGGCATAGGCTTTGTAAGGTGTTTTCTGGTCACACTGGCATCTGCAGAGATGACTGTGGCTCCTTGAGCCCCTAGCTTGTGTTTTCCAGGGACAGAAAGATTCAGCCCTGGGGAGAAGCATCCCAGTAAATGTAAATGAGCAGAGTCCTGCAGTTTAAGGACCTTCCTGCAGAGGAAAGATAAGCCCGCAGCAGATACCCCTGGCACAGCCCATGGTCGTCTGGGTTGCTTGCCTGCTAATTATCTTCTCGTCTTGCTCTGCAGTGTTTTTCTAGTTCCGAGATTTGAATTATTGACTTTATGTAGAATTTTCAGCCTCCCTCGTGTTGTTGAACGCAATAGCGGGAGTTAGGAGCCGTTCATACAGAGTCCTCATGGGTGGGTGTCCTAAGCTGGCTCCTAGCCCCTGTGCTCCCCCGGGGACTTGTCCCAGACCAGGTGCAGCAGAGACAACAGCCATCAGGTTCTCTTACAGGAGAACCTCTGGGGGAGGAAGCTCCTGGTCCTGCTGGTAAATTTAGGGCACGTGTGAGGAGTGGGGGTAGGGAGAGAGGAGAAGAATGAAAGCATTATTCTAAGAAGCTGCTTTTATTTATAGATTCGCCTAATTCTATTAAAATGAATGCCAGAGGGATATAAAACTTGGAACACATAGCACATAATAGAAATGAAAGGACGTTAAGCTAAAGTAGGGAACAATGGTAAAACGAGAAGAGAGTCTCATACCAAGAGGAATATGTGACATTTTTCTGAAATAAAATCGTCTTCGAGCACATGGTACGGGAAAGTGAATTAAAAGAAGGACTTGGTGTAAAGAGGACTTGGAAGGAAACATAAAAATATTTCATAATGAAAAGGAGAAAGTGTTAAACTGACTCAAGGGGAAAACAAAGACAGAGATTGCACTAATTACATTATAGAGACAAATAAATAAAATGTCACTGTTGTAAAGGAAATAAAACTAATTAAATACTTAATATGCATTAAGAGGAGTTGGCAAAATAAAATGTATCAAATATGATAAAATATGTAAATAGCCACAATTTGCCTGCGCCTTATTTCCTGCATATAAAACAGAAGATTTTTGATTCCCGTGATAACACATTAATGGGACAAGACACAAAGTAAGTGTCTGCATATATTAGACAGCTCGAAATCAAACAGGCGCTTTCAAATGAATGAATTGATGAATGAATGGGGATTCCTGAAAGCCAGGGGTTTAAAAACACACACTCAAAAGGGAAAGCAGTGGAACTACCCTCTAAGATGAAAATCTAACATATTAAGGCATGAAAGAAAGTGCTAGTAACTCAACCTTTCTGCCTCAGCAGTTTCTACCGAAAAAGTGGAAGTTATCAGCACCTCCAACAATCAAACGCTTGGAACAACGCCAGGCCCGAAGCAGACACTCAGTGCATATTAATGCTAATAATATCATCGTGGTGATTATTCATACCAAAAGGGAGGGGAACTAACACGTCCTTTCAATGTCAGGCATTGGAGACAGATTAGGATTCAGAGCTAGTAAAAGGTGACCTGGAGAACATTGCAAATTGGATGCTTTTAACCTTTCATCTTTTTGGTGGGGAGAAGATTCTCTGATGCAAGAAGTTTAGGATGGGAAGGACAGACGTTAAGCCAGGCTAAGGAAAAGCCAATGAGGGGCACCTGGGTGGCTCAGTCGGTTAAGCGTCTGCCTTGGGCTCAGGTCATGATCCCGGTGTCCTGGGATCGAGTCCTACCTGGGGCTCCCTGCTCAGCGGGGAGTCTGCCTCTCCCTCTGTCCCTCCTCCCTGCTGTGACCTCTCTCTCTCTCAAATAAGTGAATAAAATCTTTAAAAAAGAAAGAGCCAATGAGCCATAGTTTATAAAGCCAGGACATCCCAGGCTTTGTAAACTATGGCTCATGGCCCGAAGCACATGGAAGGTGCCCTCCTCAGCTCCTGGCATGCTCAGCCGGGCTTGTCCCCACCACCACTCATGCAAAAGAGAGCCCTCTTGCTTGGAATTAATTAATGATGCTCTCCTGGGGATAAATAAAATAAGACTTTTGGAGTAAATGCAACTTTCCATGTCAGTTAGCCTATATGGGCATCTGGAAGCCACATAGAGTTTATGAAGGAATAGTCTGTTGCTTGGACGTGGCCAGAGAGGAGCAGCTCTCCCCGGTGTGTGTGTGCCCATTAATTACAGCTAACACATGTCCATGTTCATTCCCAAAGGAGCACTGGGTGCCTGGAGATGTTGGATTTTTTACACATTTTTCCAAACTTTTTGTAGTCTGGGCATCACTCAGGAGGGATTGCACAGAACACTGATTCTTCTAATTAAATGAACCAGAGGCATAGTGGGACTCTGGGAACAAGGAGGCAGGAGATGGGTTGTTTTTTCTTCTCTTGCTCCCCAACCCCCCATAATAGCCAAATTTCCTTGTGATGCATGAAGACACGCGTGTTTTTCATTTCATAGGGCTATTTTGATCTGGTAGCTCTGGCGGACAGGGCCAGTGGCAAAAATACAGACTCAGGAATTAGAAGAGGGGTGTTCTAATTCCAACACTTTTGCCTACAGATGGTCAACGGTTGGTGAGTCACCTAATGTCTCTGGATGTCAAGTCATAATATTCATTCTGTAAAGTATGTCTGTAATGATCATTACCCGAATGGTGTTCTCATCTGGCTGCTGGGTCACAGTGTAGACTTAAGCCTCTGTGTAACTGAGGGGGTCAGTGGTTTTCAGGGCTGACATGAAGCAGCCTCCTTCCATGGCAGACCCTCCAGCCTCACACCAGCCATGCTAGGACCGCCAGCCCAGGGCCCGAAAGGCAGGTGGCTACCCCTGCCTTCCGAGAAACCCCTTCAGCCCTCTCCCCTACATTTTCCCCGGGTTGGTTCCATATTGGATTTCAGAAAGTCTGTGGAATGCTGGGTGCTTGGAGAGCCCTGGAGTGAGTGGGGTCACAACTCACCTTCTGATAGAACGGCTGAAATTTGGAATGCTCAAATTGCTGTAAACTGATTGAGCATAATCTGTAAGTTCTGAGAGCAGATAGTTTGCAAGCTGCTGGGGAATAACACACCTTGTGCCACCAGTTTCAGGGCACTCTCAGCTGGTCACAAGGAATGCGTTCAAAACAATTCCAGAAGATGGTGGCCAGGGTCTGTCCTTTCACACAGCAGGTCTGGAAATGGGCCCTCCAGGGTTGGCGCTGTCCTGGTGGTGTCTTCCGTCTACTCCACCACGCTCAGCAGGAAGTCTCTGCCTTTGTGGCCGTAGCATGGCGGTTGGGTCACCTTCAGGACTCATGTCCAAGTTCCAGACAGGGTTGGGGGCAAAAGGTCAAAGAGCGAAGGTATTTCCCTTTTTGTTCAGGAAGGGTCACCTTCCCCAGGGACTTATGCTGACACGTCATGAGTCTGAATGATGATCGTGGCCCTGCTAGCTGCAAGGGAGTCTCAGAAATCAGGATTTTAGATTCTACAATCTCTCTGGAAGGGATGGGCCACCGAGAAATGGCTGAAAGCAGGGGTAGGATCAGCCAGTGATGCATCACAATGACTGTGGTCTCTCCTGCTATGTTATGGATGATCAGGAAGGAGGGGGGAGGAGAGAGCCTTGTGTTACACTAGAAAGAAATTACCTCTTAATGTGGCTCAGATGAAGCAGCAGTTCAGTCAGGGGCAGGCCCTGACCTAGCTGCTGCTGTGGGGATTGCAGAGGGGACCAGGACACGCCAGCTGGTCCCATCCCTTGCTGTCTAGCAAAGGAGATGCCTGCCTGTACCAATAACCATATACCAGGAGAATGTGATGAATTATCTAGCTGGGGTGCCGGGGATACTGGAGGACTGAGAAGTGGGGGATCACTTCCACTTTCCAAAGGAAAGTGGTGAGGCGGAGGGTGAGAAGAACAATGAGGATAATAATGGCAATGAAGATGGCGAGGGTCATGATGACGGTAACGGTTAATGATGGTAACGGTTAATGACGGTGAGGATGATGGTATTGACCATGACAAGGATGGTAAACTCTTACTGGGCCAGAAATTCTCATTTGCTCCTTATAGCCACCCCACAATGTAGGAGCCTCTCCCTGCCCCCGGGGGCAGATAAGGAAACTGAGGCATGTAGAGGTTAAGCGAGTTCCTCAGATTAGACATAGCAGAACCAGAGCACATGTATTCCTACTTCATTATCTTTAAAACATGTTATTTGATACACAGAAAATAGCTCCCATATGTGTTAGTTATAAAAAGCGTAATAATAGCACTTGTGAAGCCACTACCCATCCAGAAACTAGACGGTCGTCAATATTACCTATATATTTCTCTTCTGTCTTACCACTGCTAAAAGATTAACTGAGGCATATTAAAAATTTTAAGAATTCATTTGGGCAAAAATCTGTTTGAGTCGAGTAGCACCAAACTGGAAATGGTTGGGAGTGCCCTATTGATAGAAGCGAGAGAGAAGAAGGTGCCCAAGCAAAGCAAGGAAATGATTTGATTGGCTATAGCAGAAGTTGTTACTCATTTGGAAACCCTTGTTGGCTGTTTGTGATTGGCTGTCCTTGGGTTTTGATTTCTCAGCCTTCAGGCATTTACAGGCTTAGGTTTTGATTTGCTTCTGTAGGCTGCTAAGGAATCAGAGTCACCTCAGTCTAATGGCCTCCTTGTTTAATTTAGCACCACCCTGCACCACCTGTCCAGCTCCACGGGGTAACCACTTTACAAATGGTGTGTGTATTGCAGGCGTAGAAACACTTGGACCATGCATTGCTCAATTTTGTTTTGGAGCTCTATAAAAATAATGTCTGAGGGTGCATGGGTCTAGGACTTGTTTTTTTTTCCCCTCCCTTAACATCATGTTCTGTTCATTTATTTTCACTACTGTGGTTCATTTATTTTCACTACTGTACAATGGTCATTGGCCAAGAAATCACAGAGTATCTGTCCATTCTCCTGGCAGTGAATGTTTGCCATTTTTATTAAGAACATTGTTGCTAAGAATAATCTTGTACATGACCTCTGGTAGCACCTATACCAGACTTGGGTACTTGCCTAGAATTGGGATGACTGGGTTTATATATTGTGGATACCAAACCTTTGTCTCTTATAAGTGTAGGAAATAGCATTTTCCGGTTTGTGAATGTTTAAAAAAAATTTTGTGCAGGTGTCTTCTGATTAAATTGAGTTAATGTTTATGTAATTGTATTATCAATCTTTTCTCCTTTTTATAATATTCTTAAGTTGTAATTCATATGCCATATGATTTACTATTTAAAATATACAATCCAATGGCTTTTAGTATGTTTGCAGAGTTGTGCAACCATCATTGCAATCACTTTTAGAGCATTTCATCACCATGGAAAGAAACTCTGTACCCATTTCATCATTTGCCATTCTGCCCCACACCCCCAGCCACAGACAATGGCTAATCTACTTTCTATCTCTATAGATTTGCCTATTCTGGACATTTCATATAAAGGAATCATACAATAGGTGGTCTGGCTTCTGAAAGAAGACTGGCTTCCTCCACTTAGTGTGTTTTCAGGGCTCATTCATTTTATAACTTCATTGTTTTTATTTCCAAATTGTATTCCACAGTATGACTGTACCAGTAATAATGGATGCTTTGTCTATCAGTCGATGCACATTGAGGTTGTTTCCACTTTTTTGGCCATTATGAATTATGCTGCTGTGAGCATTCATGCATAAATTTTTGTGTGGTTGTGTGTGGTGTATGTTTTTACTCCACTGGGATTATATCTGGGAGCGGAATTGCTGAATCTTATGATAACACAGTTGACCTATTGAGAAACTGCCAGGCTGTTTTACAAAATGGGTCCACCATCTGACAGTCTAATCAGCAGTATACAAGGGGTTCACATCCTCATGAAGCCTTGTCTTTTTATTGTACCATCTTAGTGTTCATCGTGGTTTGGGTTTGTGTTTCCCTGATGGTTAACGTTGAGCATCTTTTCATGTGCTTATTGGCCTTTTGTATTTCTTCTTTAGAGAACTGTCTGTTCAGGTCCTTTGCCCACTTATAATTGGTTTGTCTTTTATTATTATATATTCTAAATGCAAGTCCCTTTTCAAATATGTGATTTGCAAGTATTTTCTCCCATTCTGTGGATTGTCTTCTCACTTTCTTTTTTTTCCTTTTTTAAAGATTTTATTTATTTGACAGACAGAGATCACAAGTAGGCAGAGAGGCAGGCAGAGAGAGAGGAAGGGAAGCAGACTCCCCACTGAGCAGAGCCCGACGCGGGCCTCAATCCCAGGACCCTGGGATCATGACCTGAGCCGAAGGCAGAGGCTTTAATCCACTGAGCCACCCAGGCGCCCGTCTTCTCACTTTCTTGATAGTGCTCTTTGCAGCACAAAAGCTATTGTTTTTTCCACCTATTCTTCCATTCTCTTTGAATTGGTATATTTAGACCATTCATAGTTAAAGTAATTGTTGGTATTGTTAGAGTAATATCTACTATGTTTTCTGTTTGCATTTGTCCTCCCCCCACCCAACATTCCTATCTTCTCTGATTATAATGGAGCCTTTTAGATATTTTCATCTTATCTCCTCTCTTGGTATATCAGTTTTACTCATCATCGCATCCCACCTTCCTTGCCTTTGTCAGTTGTACCCACCACTGGCCTCTACCTCTTAGGATCCAACGGTTCCCACTGAAAGTAGGGAAGGAACCCAGGGCCATTGGAGCATCACTTGGTTATCCAGAGGACAGAAAGGGCAGCCACCACAGAGCTCTTTGGGGATGCTGCTGTGCCTTACCCAGGAATCTTCTTAACTTCTTGGTGAAGGGACAGTTGGTAGGGGTAGCTTAGCAGGTTTCACATAACACAGCCCTCCAACATTCCCCTTCTCCTGATTCCCACCTCACCACCAGTGGCAGCATCATTTAGGACCATGTCAGAGATGCCAGTTCTTGGGCCCTACGACATGCCTACTTCCTTAGAAACTCTGGGGGTGAGTCCAGAAATGGGAGTTTAACAAGCCCTCCAGTGCATTCAGTGCTTGCTAGAGCTTGGAGAGCCACTGTTCCACAGGGATCAGAAAGTTCCAGCAGGTTCACCTTATCACCTGTTGATATCAGCTAGCCAGTCTTAGAGATGGCAAACACCTCGTAGATATTTGAGTTACACATGAAATACTCTCATGGTGGAGAAAGCACCTATGTCCTCAAATTTGTCCAGATCTGAGCTATTACATTCTGTCCCCCTTCCTTGCATCTTCATCAAATTTACTCTGATGCCTATTCCAGGCTCCTGCAGGGCACACTAGCCCTCTCCTTCCAAAAGCAGATGCTGGACCTCTAGGATCCAACTCATTTTATGGGACTGGACAGTGAGGGATGTGGGCTAGGTTATGAGGGAAAAAGGCAGGGGTCCAGTAGCAGCTGTTGGAAGGCTTTGTCACAGAGATCTTGTCCCTCACATGTGGCATGATGGCTATTTATGCAGGCAAAAGATATCAGAGTTCTCTGCTGCAGCCCGTGTCTGCCTGCATCTGAGGGGCCCTCTTCCTCATCCTTCCGAATTGTAAGAGACCTAGGACTATCGAGCATTTCAACAGCTTTTTGACCCTGGAACCTTAAAATCATACTCTGGGGTCTGTAATAGGGGCCCTCTCGTTCTCTGAGTGTGTTCTTAATTGATTGTTTTTAGCTTATTTCTCTTTTTTCCCTATATATGCTCTGTAGGGCCATGTTGCAGAATCTACCTGACCTTACAACCTTTGCAAGTTGCTGTTGCCACACCCCATTTTCCCAGTGCCTCACCCTCCTTCTGTATTTCATTCCCATGTATCATTATGTGTAATCAAGAATGCTCTGGTTTTGCATATAGTCTGAATGCTGTGGATTATCTTTATTCACACACACACCCCTGCCTTCAGCAAGGTGGTAATCCCAGTGCTCTCGGAATATATGCACAATCCAATCCGAGAGTCCAATTTTGAGGATCTATCTTAAGACCACTCCTAGTAACAATGACTTTCTCTGCCAGGGTCTCAACAGGAAAGGTAGGAGACATTCAAATTAGGGTACTTCAAGGAGGGTTACTAAGTAGATTAACCTTTTTCAAAGGTATGGGCATTGTTCCAAGAAGCTACGGGGGACTATTAATAGCAGTTTTTTCCATCTCGTGGCCCCAAAAGAATAAAGAGAGAAGGAGAGACTGTATTGGCAAGGTGCCCCAAGAAGAGCGGTGGCCTTCAGGAAGAGATAGAACTAGCCTGAAGTAACCCTGTATGGAGGGTCAGGGCAGAAAATAGGGCACCTTCACTCTCCTCTGCCCTTCCTTTGATCTCTTCCCAGGGTAGTTCATTACCAAACCCAACCCACAGCCAGAGGGCAGAGGAACCCATGGATGTAATCCATGTTCCTGGGGCAGAGAGCCAGGTGGAGGAAGTAGAAAAGTAGATTTTGAGGGGCAAATAGAGCTATCTGGCCCACTTCCATATGTTCTTCTGAAAGTTTTAGTTTTATCACACTTAAGCACTTAATCTAGCTCAAATTTGTTTTTGTGCTTGATGAAAAGTAGGAACTTAAATTTTTCCCCCACAGGAATTTCCTAGCATCATCAGGTGGTAAATCCTTCCTTTCACCATTGATGTTCCATCATAAATCAAGTTCTGTATTTGCATAGGTTTTATCTCTCTTTTCTGTTCCATGGGTTAATTTTTCTGTCTCTGACGCAATGCCTCACAAACTTTAGTACATAGCTTTATAATAAGGCTTGATATCTTGGCCCTTTGTTCTTCCATATTAACTTTGAGTCAATTTGACAACTTCCACAAACCAGACAAAAACTCTGTCAGAAATTTGACTAAAATGTTATTTAATATATAAATCTATTTGATACCATCTATTATATCTTTATGATATGAGATCTTCATATCCACAAATATGGTATATTTATTTAAGTCTCCTTTAATAGCTGTTGGTAAAGTTTAATAATTTGCTATGTGTAGAACTTACATATCTTTTCTCAAATGTATAGGTACCTTAAGCTTTCCAACAGTTGTTGCTAGGGTATAGAAATGCAATGGATTTTTTTTTTATATTGGCCTTATATCCAGCCACCCTATTATAAATGCCTTTATTTTTTCTAATAATTTGTCTATAGATATTATGGTCTCCTATGTAGTCATTTCACCAATGAATAATGTTAGCTTTATTTCTTCCTGAGCAATATTTAGGCTAATTACTTATTTATTGCTGGTGGTGCTGGCTGGACTTTCAGTATAATGAGCACTAAAAGCATTGCTTATAGATAACGTTCTTGATTTTACAGGGAAAGCTTTTACTATTTCTCTATTAAGATTAATACTTGCTATTTGTTTTTTATAGATAACTCTTTAGCAGGTTAAGGAAGTTACCTTCTCTTTCTACTTGCTAAGAGTTTCTCATTATATGGGCTTTTAATTTTAATAAAAACTTTTCCTAGGGGCACCTAGGTGGCTCAGTCATTAGGTGTCTGCCTTCGGCTCAGGTCGTGATCCTGGGGTCCTGGGATCAAGCCCCGTGTTGTGGGGAGGGTGGTCCCTGCTTAGCGGGAGGCCTGCTTCTCCCTCTCCCGCTCCCCCTGCTTATGTTCCCTCTCTCACTGTCTCTCTCTCTATCAAATAAATAAGTAAAATATTTATTTAAAAAATTTTTCCTATATTTCTAATTTGTTAATGCAGTTAATTACATTTACGGATTTTCTAGTGTTAAAATACCCTTGCATTTCTGGAATAAACTCAACTTGGTCATGGTACGTTATCTTCTTTACTCACTGCTGAATTTGGTTTTCTCGTATTCCAGTTAGTAGTTTTGCTTTTATGTTTATGGGTAAAATGGACTTATAATCTTTTCTTATACTGTCCTTATCTTGTTTAATATTAAGGATAATCTGGCCTCACTAGATTTTACCATGTCTATTCTCTGGAAGAGTTTCCACTAGACTGGAATTATCCACACCTTGATATTTTGGTAGAGTTTACCTGTAAAACTGTCTAGACCTGTTTTGTGGGAAAGAGAAAAGATGTTTAACTAGTGCTTCAGTGTCTTTAATGGAAAGTCTGACTAGCCCTATAAGCATTTCTTCTTTAGTTAGTTTTCATAAGTTATATTTTCCAAGAATCTGTTCATGTTGTCTAAGTTTTCAAATTTGTTAGCTGAACATCATTGATAGTGCTTCCTTATTATTTTTTAATTTTCTGCTTAATCTGTAGTTGTATCTCTGTTTTTATTTTATTATTCTTTGTGCCTTCTCATTTTTTAAATCAGTGTTGCTGTGGGCCTGCTTATCTTGCTAGATTTTTAAAGAACTACTTTTGGCTTTGTTTAATCTTGTTATTATAAACTAACTTTCTGTTTTCTAGCGTTCTCCTAACTTTGTTATATTTTTTCTTCTCTAGTTTTTTTTTTTTTAACTTTTTTTTTAGACAATTTCGTGAATGCTCAGCATGTCTGTTTCTAGAATATGAACACCTAAGGTTGACCCTTCCCTTCTGGTGTCATGGTCATTAATGCTCTGAGTTGTCATATATAGTGTTTTCACCCATTACATTTTGAGTATTTTTAAATTTCCAATATGATGCTTTTTTTGACCCATGAGTTATACATACATGTGTGTGTTAATTTTCAAATGTGTGGGATTTTTACATTCCTCTTTATATTATCGATGTCACACTTAATCACACCATGATCAGGGACTTACACTGTCCTGGAAACCAGTTCTTTGATACTTTGAAGAAATCAGTTATTTAGACCTGTCAGTTTTTAAAAATGTCCTGTGTGTCTGGAGAATAGTATTGTCCTCTGATGTTGGGTGCAGAGTTCTAAGTCTGCCAGAGGACACACCTCTAGATAGAGCTGTTCAGATCCTGTCCACCGCCGTTGACTTTTTGTCTGCGTGAATCTCTGTTGCTTAGGGATACCTCTGTGCCTTATGGCCTCTGGAGTCTGAGCACTCCTTAAGGAGGAGCAGGCATTTTCACTGTCCCTGGAAGAATGAGTGGGTAGGAGAAGGGCCTAGGCGGAGGGAATAACAGAAATGCTCGTGAGAAAAGGGCGTGGTGTAGCCTCTGGGGAGAGGGCCAGAGGGAAGGGAGGTGACTGGGGCAAGAACAAGAGACCCTGGGAAAAGCTGCTCTTTAGAAAAGAGGCTGGAGACAGTTGTCTGAGGGGTGAAGATAGGAGAAGTCTGGGTGGTTTGAGCTGAGTGACCCTGGCATGGTAATGGTATGACTGAGTGACAAGGATGTCCTCAGCCATGCCTGGGGACTGGAAAAGCAAGGGTAATCAAAGGTGAGGGACGAGCAATCTGGGGTTCTAAAGAGAACATGGTGGTGATAGCTGTTCCAAAGGCCCAAGACCAGGTAGGGCAGGATGGGCCAAGAATCCAGAGTGCTCAAGGTCATGATAAGTAGGAGGGGAGAATTATGGTGAGGGGGGAAACTAGAGTCTGGGGGCCTGGCTGGGGCCATGTTCGCAGTTCCTGGAATGGAGGGGACAGAGAGAGGATAGGCGTAGTCAAGAAAATTGAGGCCAGGGTGTTTGGAAGGTAGGTCATTTATTACCTGGGTGTTAGTCATGTGTTGGTGGCAAAATGGTGACAAAGGAAGAGGGTGAGCTCCTTGATAATGGTAATAAGAATTTGTCTTTTATGACTGGCTCATTTCACTTAGCATCATGTCCTCAGAGTTCATCCATGTTGTAGCAGGTGTCAGAATTTCCTTCTTCTTTAAGGCGAAATAGTATTTCGTTGTATGTATATATCACATTTTGGCTGTTGATTCATGTGTCAATGAAAAGTTGTTGCTTCTACCTTTTGGCTGTTGTGACTAAAGCTGCTGTGAACATGGGTGTGCATAGATCTCTTTGAGATCCTGCTTCCAGGTCTTTGGAACCACGTTGCTGTACCATTTTACATTCTCATCAGCAGCACACAGGGTTCTGATTTCTGCGCATCCTTGCCAACACTTGTGTCCTGGTTTTTTGGATAGTAGCCATCCTAAGGTATATGATATGGTATCTTACTGTGGTTTTGATTCCCATTTCTCTAGTGGTTAGTAATATTGAACATATTTCTTACAGGCTTATTATTCATTTGTATCTCATCTTTGGGGGAAATGTCTATTCAAATCTTTTGCCCATCTTCAAATTGCTGTAGTTGTAGTTGTAGGAGTTCTTTATGTATTGTGGAAATTAACCCCTTTTCAGATATGTGATTTGCAAATAATTTTTTCATTCCATTAAAAATTTTTTAAAAATAATAACAATTCCCATAGGTTCAGTGGGAAGAGCTCATAGTGGGGCTGGGTGAGGCTCTTTGGAGGTGGTGGGTGGAAGAGGTGACTTGGAGAGGATTTGAGTGTGTAGGATGAGTTTGTAGCAGTTGGTGTCTGAACTTGGGACTCACATGTAGCGGGAGTGGGGGAAGTCAGGCTATCACATTGGACGTGCAGAAGAGTCATCCAGCGGGATGCAGCAGGTGCGGGAGTACCTAGCCAGCCTGGGGGGCCACCCCCCACCCAGCATACTTGTATGACTTGCAGGCCAATTAAGCTCTGGGGTCTCTGGATGCTGGGAGCAAGGTGGTGACGGTTTCTTTGATTTGGGGTCAAGACAACCTGTCAAACAAGTTGGGTTTTAGGGTTTTTTCCCCCGGATCTTTTCTTCTATCCTAAAGCCTTTCACCTTGGCTAGGAGAAGCCACATGAACAACTATTCAGTTTGGATATGTAGCATGCAGAACTACAGCCCAGAACTGCCAGTCGTAAATAGCTAGGTGCATAAAAGAATTCCCGGGGAAAGATTGCTTGGGCTTGTTGGGGTAATCACATGGAATGGAAGGCAGTTTGTGCTTTTCTAAGTGAGGCGGATATGTAGGAATTATGTAGATGCTGACAGAGATACACGAGAAGCAGCTAAACTTAGCCTGGATTTGGTAAAGAAAGAGCTTAGAAAGGCAGGGCGCCGAGTAATTCAACCCATCACTGAGAAATCCGAGTGATGGTTTGACAAAGTTTGTGTCTGCACTTGTTACTGGAGAGACACAGAACAGAACAGAAGTCTTCAAAAGGGGGCCATCTGCAGAGAACTCTGGAACCTTTGGTGCCATGAAACACACTGCGGGATGCTGGAGTCTATTTCTGGCCAAGCAGAGACTCTGAGGGGGAACAGGTCACAAAATGACGATGGTTCCTAGACAGGTGAGCCAGCACTAGCTGGGAGCCTTGCTGAGGGCCACGTTGAGGCCTCCCACCCCCCACCCCCCCACCCCCGGGAAGCCAGACTACGTGGTGATCCAGGAACAAGTAGAGCCAGCCCCCCACTAGAATGATTCTGGAAAGTTGGGATAGCTCTCAACATTTAAACCTTGGAAGATTTCAGATAGGAGTTAGCATTTCTAGCTTCTCTTGAAAAACAGGAAGAGCTGGCCCCTTGCCCCTACAGGGCCACAGGCAGGGCGAGGGGGAAAGTGACCGCAGACTGCTGGTGTCCTGTTGGGTTTCATGACACACATTCCCTCTGCCCCACCCTGGCTCAAGCTCCCAGCAATATCTGGGAGAAACAGTGTTCAGTGAGGGCAGGGGCAGGGAAGTGGGGATTTGGGGGTCATTCCCAGGGAGGGAGTGGATAGCGGCCGAGCCCTGTCAGGTCCTCACTGATCACCCAGCTCACGACAAACAACCACTAAGCCTTCTGAGAGCAGGTGTGCAGCCTGGGAGTCGCCCCCCCAAAATAGGTGGATCCAGCCTCCCCCGTCAAGGGGCTATGTCATCAGAGTATCCGTAGATGAAGGTACGCGTTAGAAGTACCAGTTCTCAGCTTTAGTAAGCGGTGACCATAAATCAGACAGAATCTCAGGGTGCCTAATGAGCACGTCTCCCACTTGAAGTGAATTTATCTTTGCAGACCTGAGTGATGACATAAGGCATGGAATTCATTTTAATAGACTCAGAAGTCTAGAACCTACAAAATATGTCAGCCTGGAATCGATCATTTATTGGCAGCTGTATTTTGTAACCGTTGAGAGGAGGGAAAGGGGAGAGAGAGAAAATTGAGTTCAGGGAACTGAAAAACCCCGGACCGGCAGATGTGGGGGAATACCACTCGCCGGGATGCTTAAGAGCCCTCCCCGCGGGTGTACCCGTCCCTGGGGGTCCAGAACACAGCTCCTGTTCCCGCGTGCTCTGCGGGCACAGGCCTGGCCAGCATGGTGATACCGTTCATGCTGACCTTTTGGCTTCTGCCTAGGAGACATTATTTTCCCCATGGGAACCACTGATACACAAAAGTCCACTTTTTTTTTTTTTTTTTTAAATTAGAATCAAAGGGCAAATAGGATTTGTTCCTGAACTGACTTTGCAGGTGGCTTTGTGGTAGGTGAGATGCACTTACGTTCTTTTCTTTAAGAGATGATGTGAAAAGAGTGACCTGCGTGACTGCTCGCCAGGTGCCAGCCCCATTTACCCTCCTGACAACCGTGGAGGTGGGACCGTTCACCCCCTTGCACGGAAAGGGAATGAGAGGGGCAGAGGAATTAAGGGCCTTGCCCAGAGCCTCTTTTCAATCAAACAGAGGAGCCACCATTCAGATCTGGGCTGCCTGACTATGAGGCCCAAGAGGGCAATGTGGAGTCCCATCAGAGTGTCCCCTACAGTCCATGCAAGGGGATGACTGAGGTCCCTTTGCTCCCTCCCAGCTCGGCCTGCCATCCTTTCCCAGTGTGTCCCTCCTCTCTCTACCTGGCCCCATGTTTGCTCGAAAGCCAGCTAGAAAATGTCTGTCCACCAGCAGGACACCAGCCTCTCAGAAGGCAGGTGTGGGTTTCTATCTTGGGATGGGTTCATGCAGGTAATTACTCAGTCTACCTTTCGAGCACCAGCTGGACAGAAGGACTTCCTTTGGGTCTCCCTACCCTTGCCCTACGGGACACCCCCCTGTTGGCCTCTCTCCTGGAGGCAGGTCCTGCGGGGTAGGTAAGCCCTACTGGATCCCGCCCCATATCTAGAATGGTGCCTGGTGCAGGAAGGTGGTCAGACACTTGCTGAGAATGAAGGGGTGAGTAGGCAGCTGGTCGGCAGGCCATGTAGGTGTCACAAGGAGTAAAAACCCAGCAGAGTCCTACCGAAGAGGTGCGTGGGTGTTTGTCTGATCCCCCGTTCACAAGACACTGTCCCAGTGAATCGTGGTCGGAGGTGAGAGGGCAGCCTGGCGGTGTCTTCTCCCGCGCTCCTTCCCACAATGACCCCTCCCTCACCTTTGAATTAGCGCAGCTGGAGTTTTACTTTGAATGCAGAAGTTCTATCAAAAATTTTTTTTATTGCCAAACATTCCATAAATCCTAATGTTGGCATGAAAGGGAGAGAAAAGCGGATGCAGCCCCTCCCTTGAGAGAGGAGACACTGGGAGCCCGAGAGGGGCCAGAGACGGGCAGCTGTCTGGGTCCCCTGAGTCCTTAGCACGGCGGCTGGCACGAAAAGTCCCACGTGCCCCCGTGAGAAGATGAATCCTGAAAGGGATGGCACCAAACCCTGTTTTGAGTTTACAAACCAGGGTGTGCTTTGCCGCTGGGAAAGGGTGGCCCTCAAGTTGGGTTTTGGTGACGTCATGACAGCTGCCTGCCTCATCGGGAGCTTCTTCGTTTTTAATCACTGGCTTGGGGTTGAGTCACAGAAGCCAAATGACAGAGCATGTTTCCCCATACGTCTGTTTTTAATTGGCATCACTGAGCTCGGGCACTAATGCGGTCAGACGAGAGTTTTCCATATCTTCGTGTAATGTCAGCTGCCTGTCTCAGGAGGGCAAGACCCCCGAGAGGTCAGCCTCAGGGGTTGGTAGGGGGCTGTCTGGTCAGCAGACTTCCTTTTTTTTTTTTTTTTTTTAAAGATTTTATTTATTCATTTGACAGACAGAGATCACAAGTAGGCAGAGAGTCAGGCAGACAGAGAGGGGAAGCAGGCCTCCTGCTGAGCAGAGAGCCTGATGTGGGGCTCGATCCCAGGACCCTGGGATCATGACCTGAGCCGAAGGCAGAGGCTTTAACCCACTGAGCCACCCAGGCGCCCCCTCAGCAGACTTTCAAGGACATCCCCGGGGATGGACATCTGGAGAAAAGGAAGCTGGGGTGATGGGGTCAGGTGAACTTGGCCTGTCTCCAAGAGCATTGTTATCTCCTCCCCGGTATCCTTTTCCCGTGGAAGGGAAACCACATACTAGAGAGAGACACGGGAGGGGGTTGAGCTGCCTGGAGCCCAGAGTAGTTAGTAATTACAGCTGGGCAACCTTGCTGTCCTCTTCTGTCCTCCGGCCCTCGGGGCTGGCTGCACGCTCTCCCTCGTGCGCCTCCAGATGCCTCTATCACTGGGGCTGAGGTCCCCAGGACCCCACGTGACACAGGAGAGGAGTCACTTTTAGGAGCGGTGGGGACAGAGTGCGGAAGAGATCTAATTTTACTGCGGTGAAAGAGTCATAATAAAATTTGCCATCTTACCATTTTTAAGTGTAGAGTTTGGTGTCATTAAACACATTCTCGTAGTCCACCATCACTACCATCTGTGTCCGGAACTTTCTCATCCTCCTGAACCAAAACTCTGCCCACTGAACACCAGCTCCCCATTCCTCCCCCCTTAGCCGCTGGCAACCACCATTCTCCTTTCCGTCTTTATGAACTTGACCACCCTAGGTGCCTCATCAAAGTGCAGTCATATGCTATTTGTTCTTTGGTGACAGGCTTGTTTCACCGAGCATAATGTCCTGAAGGTTCACACATACTGTAACATGAGTCAAAACTTCCTTGCTTTCTGAGGCTGGATAATACTCCATTGTCTGCACAGACCACATTTATCCATTGATGGACACTTGGACTGCTTCCTCCTCCTGACAGCGGTGAACAGTGCTGACCCACACAAGGGTGTACCAATATCTATTCAAGTCCTTGCTTGTACTTCTTTGGGGTATAGGAGCTATTTATTTTTAAAGGGAAAAATTTGAAGATTAATTTCTCTAAAATCCTTTTTAATTTCCCTGAGGATAACTGCTCTCCAGTGAGAGTGTTTTAGATATTAAAGTTTGAATTTTAAACATATCTTTCATAAGGACAAAAATCCTTTCTTATCGCCCCCTCTGTGCAGCCTTCTGAACTTCCTCAGTTAAGCAGCCCCAAATGACAGCCCAGTGCTGGCCTCTCTTTCTGGAGATTCCCCAGAGGGACCCCAGCTGGTTTTCTTGGGTGCTTAGTGTCGCTTTGCTCTTGGATCTTCGGTGTAAGCAATGCAGGTGTGTTGGTCATGACCATAGGTGCTGAAGGTCACAGGCATCCTTTGCTCCATTCACAAGCCAGGATGCTTTTTGCTAAGAGCAAATCTGAGCATGACCCTGGTGCATTTTCTAGGTGAGACTTTCTGACAATAAGGCCATGCCCTTATGTCTCCCATACTCGGAAAGACACAAGTAAGCAACAGGCCTCCTAGAGTGAGGGAAGTCTGGGCCAAAGGTCTGGGTCTCTCTATTGCAGGGACCACGGGATCCCTGCGGCCTGTAGGCTGCCCAGTGGTGTTAACGTTTTAAAATTAGTTTTTGACATTAAAAACTTGGGAGAGCTCTTGTAGAATCCGAGTATTAGCTTCTCTAGAAGCGTTCAGGAGATCTGGCAGAACTGAGTCCCCTGAGTTTCCACCTACCTACCTCCTCCCTGTCATGGGGTCCCTGCCTGGGTCCTGTGGACATGGAGAGTACCTCTCCCAACTGGAGACCAAACATGTCACAGAACAGTGAGCAGGCAGCAGGGACACATGGCACGAGCCCGTCCTCACTATCAGATTGTCACACAGGCGGTGGGGAGCAGCCTTGGGGGCTGGGGTGAGGAGGTGGGCTCCGGACACATGGAGGACAGCCTGGGGGGCGGGGCCAGGCCTCAAGCAGCCTCCCAACCCCAGTGGTCATCTTCTCTGGAAATAAACCCCACTGGCCTCTTGTCTCTTTTGCAAACTAGTTGTGGGCCTGATGGGTTCTCCTCTCACAGGAGGGAGGAAGTCCTGGTTCCAAGGACCAGCTCACCAAAGAGATGGTTGTTGAAGTGACTCAGGTTTTGTCTTCAATTCTAGACTCTAAGTTCTTTAGGCTTTATTTGGGAACAGGTGTGGGGGGGGGGGTTCTAGTTTCCTTGTATTGCGATTAAAATATTCTTTTTAAAAGATCCCTTAATCACAAGTTCTCAGAAAGACCTGGGAGTATAGTCTACACTCCCACTGGAGAGTACATCACTGAGCTGACCACATCACCTCTCATCCCTCTTCACAAACAGGGCTGGTCTCTACAGAACTGTGGCACTGTGGAAGCCAGGGGCTTGTGGATGGTACCTCACGCCTCCGTCACTATTGCCGACTGCCCAACAGTGGTCTTCACAGGAAAGGGTCCTGTTTGGAGTCCGGGGTTACACACAGCTGTCAGGGCTCTATCGTGGGGTCAGGCCCAGGGTAAGGAGGGGCTAGATACTCACCTGGGGCACAAAGCCTAAGGGATGGACGCCAGAAGAAAACTCAGTAGTCAAGGTAAATAACATTTTAATGCAATGTCTTAAAACTTGAAATTAATAAAATCTGCAGTGAGCAAAAAGTCAAAAATTTAAAGAAAGCTGGGCTCAGCGTTACTGACTTTTCCTTGGCCTTGGGCTCCAGGATGGCTTCACGCAGCACTGTTCCTAACTGTCTCAGGGTCTAGAAGGGTTCCTCAACATTCTCTTGACTTTTGTGACCTTGACACTTGCCAGGGTCAGGCCAGTTATATTGTGGAAGTTCCCTCCATTGGGGATTTGTCTGCTGTTTGCTCATGGTGATGTTTGGATTCTGCGCTTTGGGCCACCATGTCTGACCCCACAGCCCCCATTTCAGTTTGCCTTGTTGCTGGTGGCATGCTTGCTGATCACCTGGTTAAGGGGCTTTGTCCGTCTGTCAGGTTTCTCTTTTCCCCTTTATACATCAGTAAATATTTTGCGGAGAGGTACTTTGAGACTATGTAAAAATAGCCAATTCCTATAAAGCTTGGGTTTTGTTGTTCAGTGTATCTGTACGGACTCATGGTTTCCTATTTTATTCTTGGACTGTAACCTACCAGAGCGATTATTTATTTTGATTCTCAGCTGGTCCCTGGTTTGGCCTGTGGATACCTTTCAAGTCTGGCTCCTGCATATTGGGGATATGTCTCCAGAGTTCTTTGACCTGTTTCTCGTTCTCTTGCCAAAACGTGGTACTAGAGATTCTTCTAGCATTTTCCCTGCCCTGACTCTTGAGTCTGCTGTTTCTCCAAAAAGCCCCGGTTCCTTTTAGTACAAAATGGTATTTGGAAGCCAAGACCCGGGCTCTGGGTGGGTTCACTGCTGTTGGGGGCTGTTCGCTTCTCCAGGCCTGTCCAGCGAGGAGAGATGGGCATGTGTCTGTCTGTCTAAGTATCTTGAAAACTAAATTCACATGGCTCTCCAATTCCAATCTCACACCATGGAGTTCTTTCCAGTTTCCTTCTCCAAGAGTGAGAAAATGCTCTCATTGCCCCAGTGTGTTAACCATATTTGATCCTTCTCCCAGTGGGTAACCAGGATGCATGTGTTCTGCCTACATCTCACCGTGTAGATGTGCTTCTCCCCCACTTGGGCTCTAACACCCAGACTGGGCTGCCCCCTCCCAGCGTGGAACCTTCCCTCCCCCCCCCGGCCCCCTCTCTGGGCCACCCCAAGTCTCTCTCCATGCCCTCCCCACACACACCCAAAGCTATACTGTGCCCCTCATGGCTTTAGGATTGAATTTTTTTTAGGAGCAGGAATCTGACTTTTTATTTTTCAGTCAAAATGAAGCAAAAAATAAATACAAAAGGCGGGTTGGGCTCAGAAATCTGGTAAAATGACTAATTCCAGACAGCTGTAAAGAAACCTTTAACCAGGAAATGGTTTAAAAAGATCTTCAGAGTCAAGATTGCAGAGTTTTTCAGATGGCTCTTTGTGGAGGCTACAGGTAGAGGTCGAGGTGTATAAATTTGACTTTCTCATAGGAGGCCAGACTGTTTCATTTGGCAACTTTAGGGAAGAGAATAAATGAAGGTTGCTAAGAAAAAAATTAATGATTTTTCAGGAATTTGTAGGAAGTTGAGCGGCTTAATTGCAGGATCTGGGTGGATGTGTGTTGAAGAAAGCAATTTTAGGTGACTAGGAAATTGTGCAATAATCTTAACTTGGGTCAGAATTGTAATTATTGCAGTAACAAAATGTCGCTATGTGTATTATGTGACTGAAATGGGAAGCAAGCTTTTTTTTTTTTTTTAATGCTTAAAAAATAACAACAAAATGTTCATTCTCCCTCTCTGGACTTCCTTAATTATAAATACCAGGTAACTCAGGGCTAAACATAGGCTCAGTGGCCATCTATATTTATAACTTTCCTCAGGTAGGAGTCACCAGAGCAAGACAGAGTTAATTTCATTTGTAGGTTTTTATAGGCTCTCATTAGTTACCTTTTCCTTATGCAGACCAAGGGAGATCAGTAATATTCTATAACTGAACTCTGATGCCTGTGACTTTGAAACATAGACCCTTCTCCCCAAAGCCAAAGGCTCCCCCAGAAGATGCTGGCCGGGAAGCCCAGCAGCGCCAGAAGTCGGCACGTAGCAGTGGCGAGAGGACGGGGCTTGGAACATCTGTTTCCAGCCAAGGGCAGGCTCTGGGAGTGATAAAGTGAAGAGGTTTTTTTTGTTATTGTTTTGCTTTTTTGTTTTGTTTTGTTTTGTTTTTTTGCAAAGTCAGAAATCTCTGCAGCCCATTCATTTCTGAGACCTTGAATTGTGACATCTCGTGGCGGCTTATCAGCTGTTCCCGAGAGGTGGATTTAACCGTGGGAGCCTGGGGAGGTGGGGTGGCATTTTTGTGTGCTGACCAAAGCATGCACTTAGCCAACTCCCCCGCCCCAGCACCCCCACCCCCAGCCCAGCTTGCTGACTTGAGGACTTAGGGAACTGCACCTGCGTCTGAGGTCACGTTCACTGGAGGGCCGAGTGGGCGGGTGGACCTTCGGAATAATTCGATGTCATTTGGGGTGGATTTGGCTTGCTCCTCAGTGACTTGCTGCAAATCAAATGTAATATATTAGATGGGGCTCTACAGCATGCCCTAGGAGCTGCAAAGAATGACAGTGATAGGTTGTCCTTTTCTTCAAGAAGGCAGCTTGCCTCTCCTCGCTGCCAGTGCCTGCAGATCCCTCGGACCTCACACCTGCCCTCTGTAAGCGGTGATTTGAAGCTAGATACACTCAGATTTGCAGGGGAAAGAAAAGAAAACAGGACGCGAGAAGCTCTACTTGTAAACATCCCCAGCCCAGGCCTCTCCCCCACCACACTTGGCTTCTGCCCCTTCCTTGTTTGGCTTTGCAAGATGTTTACCCTCATCCCACCTGTAGTCCTCGAGAGGCTTCCTCTCTGAGGCCGGTTAGCTCGCCATGAATGAAGGGGGTGGGCCACTTGGATGGAGTCCAGAGTCCTGTGTGGCCCGCCCCTCTCTGCCTGCACCTGTGGGAGCTCAGATGAGTCGCCTGGGGGCCCGGCCCAGGCCACACAGCTGGTAGATGGTCTGCCGACTCACAGCCTCAGGACTGTCCTGGGAGGGGAGCTAGAGAGAGCCCTATGACAAGACAGCAGTCGCATGGCTGGGAGGCATGGGGTCTTAGTTGGCCCCAAGGCCACGGTGGACAACTATATATAGGGGGAAAGGGGAAGATGTGTGTGTCCTTCTGGTGCCACTTGAAGTCTGTTAATTTCACCGAACATTTTTTGAGTTCCTGCTACCCTCCCGACATTGCCAGCATTCTGAGGTTTTATAGACAAAACTGCCTTTGAGAGCTTACAGCAGAGGGATGGAGGGAAGGTGGGTTATGGCAGCAACCAGGGCAGACCTGAGCCTGGGAGGCCTAGGAGGGCTTCCTGGAGGCAGCGATAGCTCAGAGGATGGTTGAAAACATCCTCTGATATGTGAAGGGTGTGAAGGGGCTGGGAGAAGCTGGCTCAGAGGTGTGAAACAGCAGGTGACAGCAGAGTCCCTTACAGTAGCATCACCAGAGGACGGAGGTGATGCCGGCAGGGCCCGGCCTGTGGCCAGACAGGCAGTGTGGCCCAGGGGTGGAGATCTTTATGTGCCCCGTGAGGGGCTGAGGCTTCCTCCACTGAGAGGAGGCAGAACTGGACTGGGAATGGCAGTGTAATGGGGAGGAAGAGAGTCAGACGCCAGGGACCTGCGTAGGGCAATGGGCAACGTATGTACATGGCCCAAGTAGGACAATAGGGTTCAGCCAGGCTTGAGAACCCTTCAACAGGTCACCTGCAGAGGGCTCGGTGGTCCTGGACACACATGGAAGAGATGATGCCGTTCAGCAAGATAAGGGACTCCTCAGGAGGAGGAGCAGATCTGGAAGAAGGTTGGCCGGGGCGGGGGTGGGCAGAAGACCCTGAGCCCAGGGTGGCTGCTCGTCGAGTCATCTGAGACCCGCACATCACTGGGGCTGCCCCCCTCACACCCTGCTGGGAGCAAGGAGATGAAGACGGCCAGGGTCTGGCCTGGGCCCCCAAGCACTCAGACTATAGAGCACAGGTGTTCGGGACCCATGCGGGTGGGAACGGCTTTGCAGAGGAGCCAGCGCTCAGCCGAGTCTGGAAGGCCGGTGGGGATTGGCCGGGCAAGGGAGGCGCGGCCTTCTGGAAAGGGGTTTGACACTGTCCCTGGATGTAGCCCCATGTCTCCCAGGGAGAGGTTTCAGAACCCACATGTGCAGCAGCAGACGGAACCCCGAGAACTGGAAACTTCATCTGGTGGGGAGATGGGGGCGGGCAGGGTGCTGGGCCTCGGCTGCTGTGCTCAGGCTGTCCGCTGATCCTGACCAAGGTGGTGGCCACAGACCCAGACCCAGGACTTCTGAATTAGGGCAGTTAGCAGTGGGCTCGGAAGTTCATGTGGCTATAAGGGCTGTGGGAAAACCGAAGACTTTCATGGTTGTGTTTCAGAGCCGTTTATTGGGGAATCTTACATACACACACACACACACACACACACACACACACACAATTGTATACCCACACACAAGCATACACACTCCTACATCCATATATGTACACACACACACCTGCATACATATGTATGTACACACTCACAAACATTCACATACATGTACATGCATGTGTGTGCACATATTTGAATACATACATACACGGACTCACGTTCAGATACATAAATGCTCATAGAGGAGCACCTGGGTGGCTCAGTGGGTTAAAGCCTCTGCCTTCGGCTCAGGTCACAGTCTCAGGGTCCTGGAATTGAGCCCCACATCGGGCTCTCTGCTCAGCAGGGAGCCTGTTTCCCTCTCTCTCTCTGCCTGCCTCTCCGTCTACTTGTGATCTCTGTCAAATAAATAAATAAAATCTTTTTAAAAATGCCCATAGAAATACATAAGCACACATATCCACATGTACGTATGCACACTTACACTCACGTATGGGCGTAACGGGATGGATACATGCCTGGAATATAATATTCCTTGAAATGTCCTTGAAATTCCATGTCCTTGAAATGACGGACAGTGGACGCTGGTTGAGCCATTTGGCCCTGTGCGAACAAACCTGCTGCTCAGGATGAGAACCAAGGCAAGTGGGGTCCCCCATGGCCACTGCTGCTGGAAATGTGTCAAGAGGCGAAGGGGTGATGGTTGTGAGTGTGAACTCTGAGTAGATCTGACAGTGCTACTTTCTAAGGATGTGGTCTACCTTAACCACATGGTGCCTCAGTTTCCCCAAATGCAAGGTGAGGATAATCACAGCATCTACCGTATGGGGCTGTTGTGAGAATCAAACAGGGGAATGCATCGAAACTGTGAGCTTCCTGCCTGGGATGCAGGGAGTGCTCAGCTGGGTGAGCAGCTCCTGCTGTGAGCCAGGGGACACCTGGTAAAAGTCGGGTGACCCCCAGTGGCTGGGAGGCAGGAGAAGGAGGGAGACTTGCCATTCCCTGTGAACTCTCTGCGCCTTCGTGTTGTCCATATTTTGTACCGTATGCATACATTATCTAGGTTTTTTTTTAAGTCTAATAGAGTACCCTGTTAGGAGAAACCATGCTCCACTCTTGTCGCTGTGGGTTCTTTGATCTCATTTCTTGCAGTGCTCTGGCCCAGAACATTTAGCAGGGTTTTTAATGATGTTTTAATGATGTTACCAATTTTATCAACTAATGTGTATAATTACATATCACTGTTGAGTAAAGAGACATGAGTGTTCCATATTCAGCAGACTGTCATTTTCTTAGATGGGGCACTCAGGGACTGGCTCTAATTAAGGCATCGTGAAAATACACGGACAAGGAAGAGAAAAGGCACTTATGAAAATTTTATGTTATGCCTTGGAAAAAAGAAAAGACCCCTTGTCGACTAGAGATCAGCTTCATCAATGGAGAGCCGGTCTGGAAGGGCTCAGAGCTGAGCAGGATGGGGAGGCAGCCTAGAATGCTGGGGGAAGAGTTTCTCTTCCGTTCTCAAGTTGGGGAATGAAGGGGGGTTTGCCAGAGCCCTCAAACAGTGGTATTCCTTGGGAGCCCCTGCACCCCGTGTTCATAAAGGCAGCCTGCTTCCATACCGGCTTGGGATGTGGTCACAGAGCACGTTAGCGGTGATCACGGGAGCGTGGAAGTTCTGGTGTAAACACTGCCCCGGGCCATAGCATGGCATGGCAGCGTGGGATGGCCAGGCCTGCCAAGGCAAGAGGATGAGCTACGGACTCTCAGTGCAGAAATCAAATCAAAATAAGGATGTTCCCTCACTGAGGAGATTACCTTGGGTTAAAAAAAGTCTTTGCTGGGGTGCCTGTGTGGCTGGGTTAAGCCTCTGCCTTCGGCTCAGGTCATGATCTCAGGGTCCTGGGATCGAGCCCCACATCAGTCTCTCTGCTCGGTGGGGAGCCTGCTTCCCTTCCTCTCTCTCTGCCTGCCTCTCTGCCTACTTGTGATCTCTGTCTCTGTCCAATAAATAAATAAAATCTTAAAAAAAAAAGTCTATGCTGCCCCCATTTTTCTGTTCACTCTTAGGATTCTCGCTCTTGCCATTTTGACCCTTGAAGGTGTGTCAGAAGTGTTGTAATCGTTCTAAACCCCAATTTGTGTATCTTTAGGTCATTTGGTTTCAGATCTGGTCACTTACTGATCTATGGGCTGCGAGGGGAAATTGCTGGTTATTGAGGATAATGATTGGGCTTCATTCCCTGGGCCTGTTTTTCCATCTGTAAAATGGAGCCATGCCCGTGATTCTTTCCCATACCCTTATCTGTAGGTCAGGGCCACAGAACAATCAGGTGTCCTTCATGTTGAACCAGGCCGGTGGCCATGTCCCCAGTGACCCTGCTCGAGAAGGGGGGCTTTCCAGTCCACAACCCCACCATCCTGAATGTGCCCGATCTCATCTGATCACGGCAGCTCAGCAGGGTCAGGCCTGATTAGCGCTTGGGTGGGAAAATGGGGGCTTCCCAGCCATCCTGTCCTCTTAGCTCCTGTAGACACCCAGAAATCTTAAGGAGCAACTCTCTGAGTTGGGAGGGGCAGACTTGGGGTCAACCCTGCTGTGACAGGGGAGCTGAGGACCGGAGAAGGACTTCGATGGGATGGGGGAGGAGGAGGGAGGAAGAAACAGCTATACGGTAAATGCTGCATCAGCCAAGCCGAGATGACTTTTGCTGGGCAGTCAGGTGCACCCATCTCCTGCTGTGTCATCCCTTGATCCTTTCTGACCTTCTGCCTAAGATGAAAACCTCATATTCCTGACCCCTGCCCTATGACGGGGAGGGCCATGGCAGAGGGCAGTAGAACGTGAGTCAGACAGATGAGAGAGACCTCCTGGGTCATCAGACAAGGAGGGTACCTGGAGAAAGATCAGCTCAGTGACCAAATGAGGTGCTGCTGGTGGGGGGACAGCAGCTGTGCCTGTGTTTCTAAGCAGAGCCCCTCGGCATGTGGCCAGGTGGTCCCCCACCTATGGAGAAGCCATTCTCATCATCAGAGCCTTTACTGGACTCCCAAAATACACCCAGCAGCAAATGCTCTAGATCATAGGTTGGCAGACTTTTTCTGTAAAGTCCGTGTGTGAAATGTTTTAGGCCTGGGGGCCAGAGGTTCTCCACAATTCTGTAGCTACTCCACAATTCTGCCATCTTAATATGATAGCGGTCATGGGCAGTGGGTCAGTGAATGGGTGTGGCTGTGCTCCAGTAAAGTTTGATTGATAAAAACACAAGGTGTATATATGGCCCAAAGTGTTGAAAGCAGGGTCATGAACACATCTTTGCACACCCATATTCATAGCAGCATTATTCACGGTAGCCGAAGGGAGGAAGCAATCCATGTGCCCATTAATGGATGAATGGATATGCAGAATGTGGCATACACAGACAAGGGAATATTATTCAGCCTTAAAAAGGAAAAAAGGGGCACCTGGGTGGCTCAGTCATTAAGCATCTGCCTTCGGCTCCAGTCATGATCCCAGGGTCCTGGGATCAAGCCCCGCATCGGGCTCCCTGCTCATCAAGAAGCCTGCTTTTCCCTCTTGCTACCCCCTGCTTATGTTTCCTTTCTTTCTGTCTCTCTGTCAAATAAATAAAATAAAATTAAATTAAAATAAAATAAAGGAATGACAAATGTCACGGCCTGGATGAGCCTTGAGCACATCACGTTTAGGGAAATAAGCCCGTCACAAAAACACAAACAGTTCTACTCATACGAGCTGTCTCAAGCTATTAGAAATTAGAATGGCAGGAGTGGGAAGTAAGAGTGATGAGTGAGATGGGTGCCGGTTCAGTCTGGGAAGATGAGAAAGTTCTGGAGATCGATGGAGATGGTGGCCAAACCCCACCATGGATGTACTCAGCAGCACTCAGCTGCCTGCATGCTTAAAAATTGTTAAAACGTGGTCAATGGAATGTGTATTTTACCACCACCCAAAATAAGATAAATAGGAGGTAGACCAGATTTGGCCCATGGGTTTCCACTCTGTACTCTGAATGAATTGGTATTTTATTAACCACAGCATCTCTACAGGCTTTGGAAGGACACTTGTAGCCCTACCTTGGGGGCATCATGTTAATCTGGTCTGCAGACAGGGCACACGCCCTAGGGAGTCAAGGATCTCATGGTGTCAAGATTCCCTCCCGAGGATCTGGGCTCTTCTTCCTCCCCTCATGGTAATCCCAGTATCAGGTGACATTTACTGTCCCACAGGGCCCTGAATTACACTATCTGGCCACGAGTCTTTGGTTGTGAGGAAGGAATATGGCTGTACCCCACCCCCTCAATCCTACTCTGTAAGGACCCAGAGGGTGGACAGAGGCACCCAGAATCACAGAGGGACCCCTCAGCTACTTTCCGATATATGAACACCCAATGCCCTGACCCCCTTGCCTTTTTTTTTTTTTTTTCTTCTGAAACACAGTCCAGCTTCTTCTGCAGCTAGCTTTGTAGGGGCAGGAGGACAGCCTTGGCTGGTATCCCCTTTTCCTCTGCATTGGGAGTGGTCCTTCCCAGACCCTCAGCCCCCATGTTAGGCTGGACATAAGTTTCCAAACAGATGCGGCCTTGGTCACTGCTGCCACTTGGGCTGGTCAGTACTATGGGGGAGTATCTCTCCTTCCAAAGGATTGCTCAAGCAGAACGGCTCCTGTTAGCTCAGACCCTTGGAGCCGTTGCTAAGGGTGGTCACAGTGGCTCAGAGGCAGGGAACTGGCTGGCCTCGGAGTTGGCTGCCTCTGGTCTGGCCCGGTTGCCCTAAGGCCAGGTGCTGCCCCAAGAGGGCTTTGCTTAGGGTCAGCAGCTCTGCAAGCCATCCATCCCTTTGCCAGCAAATTTGATTCACCCCTGAGTTTCTCCACATCCCTGAATGGGAATTAACTTGAATGCCCGGAGTTAAAAGACCAGAAGTTGTGAAACATCTCCCAGGGATGGAGGCAGCTTAGAAGCAAACAGGTTGATTAAATACAGCTCGAAGGTAAGACTCCATTATTGCTTCTGGTTCTAAATCACAGCTCGGGCGTGCGTGAGGAGGAGCCTTTGACATATATGGCAATTAACTTGGTTGAAGAAGTGAGCGAGGTGAATTATCTGTAGGAGAAATAGAAGTGCTTTTGTGCCAAATAGGTCCAAAATCATGAGGTTTATGATCGCTGAAAAAAAATGCCTCGAGGTAGAAAACGAAATGAGAACGTGCATTGTGGAAAACCGTTTACTGAACACTTGCTACCTGCTGGGCAGTCTGCTAGCTCTTTCTAGATTTATGTCGTTGAAGTCTTAGAACAACCCTTCAAGGCAGTAGTTACTGTTTTCACGAGGAAACTAAGACCCTGAGAGGGTCTTATGCCCAGGTCATTCCGCATGAGGGGGTCGAGTTGGAATGCAGATGCAGATTTGGCAAAATCTTAAGCATACTGGTCCCAGTCTCCAGTTGCCATGGAGAAGAGCCAGCCAGAGAATCCCACCCAGCTCCCCATACCAGCCAGCACTGGTTGAGACCCACCAGGCTCTAGGCACAATAGAGATGATAACCTATTTAATCCTCACAACCATCATAGTGTTCCATGTTCCATAGTCGTAAGTGACAGGAACACATGGGAGCAAGCTTAAGTGAAAAAAAAGAGATTTTTTATTTCAAGGACAAAGGGCTATCTTCTGCCACTTGGGAACAAAAGGGAGCCAGGCTGCCCAGGAGGGCTGGAAATGAAGGCGGAAGTGTTGGAGGACTCTGGCCTTGTGGAAAGATATGGAAATGGCCACTCAGAGCATCCACATCCCTCCAGGTCTCTCCCCGGGCTGGTCAACCCTCATCGGGTCAGGTCGCAGCAGACACAGTGGCTTGAGTGGGGCGGGGGTAGCCAAGGGTGCTTGTGAGCTGCGCAGACTTTAGTGATTCTAAACTCCAGTGGTTAGGCCGTTTCATCCCCATTTTACACAGCAGGAGTCAAGATTCAAGGGGGGCGAATGCCCTTACCCAAGCTCACATGGCCAGTGCTGGTGAAGGTTGGGGGAGGACAGGTTTGAACCAGGTTCATCTCAGAAGCACCACGTATGGGCCACTCTAGAGTACAAATTGTCTGAAATTTGCCCTTTGACCAGAATCTGGAAAAGAAACTAGGATGGTTTAGGCTGAGAAAGGCAACTCGGAAGTCTGTGTAATGTTCTGTCCAGCCTCGTTTAAAAAGCTCTGCTTTCAAGGACGGTGACCAACAGGCTAGTTCCAACAACCAGGGTAAGTCCGAACAAGAACAGGTCTTCCGAGAACAATGTCCTGATACTCATGGGTCATTGAGGCACTAGGGCCCGGCTGTCCTGAAGGCCATATCCATTGCTTCTCTTGGTTCTGTCCAGCCCTCAAGCTGGAATCTGTCTCGGCAAACCACCCCTGGCAGAAAATTGGGACACCCTGGGGGTTTGGATGTTCTCATCTGACCTTTTCACAATCCCCAAGCAGATGGACCCGCGTGTTTCCTTTGGCTCCCTTGTTGCGCTTGGGAGCAAATGTTCATTCTTAGATATTTCAGTTTACCCGTGGGGTGGGGAGGACGGAGTTTGTTTATAAATGAATATTTTGGTGCAGGCCTGACTTGACACTAATTTAGCTACTTCAGGAATGCTAGACCCTAAATGAACATTAATTCTTGTCTACAAACCTTGGCCAAGAGAGTACACATTTTAAACGCTACGAACTCGCCACAGGACTTGGAGGAGTGTGTACTTCATTGGAAATACTGCCCTGCATTGTTTATCCCAAAAAGGGTTATCTGAATCCACCTTCGTGTTTGTAAACAGTGAATATAGGCCAAAGAGATGAGTGGGGAGACATAACGGAGCGTATGTTTCCCTTGGGAGAAGAATTTCCCTTGGGGGAAGAATTTTGTGGGATGGAGGATTTTTGAAGCTGGTTATAAGACCATATTAATTAGGGGCACCTGGGTGGCTCAGCTGGTTAAGCGTCTACCATTGGCTCAGGTCATGATCTCAGGGACCTGGGGTCGAGCTCTGCATTGGCTCTGCTCAGCAGGGAGCCTGCTTCTCCCTCCCCCCCACCCCACCCCCTGCTCATGTGCTCTCTTTCAAATAAATAAATAAAAGCTTTTAAAAACATTAACAAATTTTTTTAAAAGACTATTAACTGATAATATCCTGCTTCTTGTTTTGCAGATTGGAAACCTGGAAGATTACTACCATTTTTTTCACAGCAAAACCTTTAAAAGATCGACCTTGAGTAGCAGAGGCCCTCATACCTTCCTCAGAATGGACCCCCAGGTACAGATCTCGGCTCCCCGGACAGGACCCTTTCCTAAGGCGTGGAATGTTGTTTGCTTTTTGTTTGGGTCTGTGGTTCTAAAAATAACTAAGTCTTGATTTTTAACGTGATGCTACATAGTCGTTAGTTTTTCTTATCTGCTTTGAATAAAGCAAGACAGATGTGCAGCAACACATTAGACTGTCTGAATGTTCGAAAGATCTGGCTTCTTGTCTGACCGGAGAATTTCGACTCTGGACTTCAGTTCAAAGCAACAATCAAATGGGTATAGATCTATTGATATTTTAAATCTTTAAAAAACCAACAAAACACACAGTAATCAGAGGAGATAAGTATATGAATATAACCCAGCAGAGCTCAAAGACTAGGCAACCGAGCCTAGTGTTTTAGTAATGAAATTAGAGATTGGGCCAATGGATGTTTTTGTGGTTGTCATAGCATGTGTCTTAATGGTTACCATGAATTTAAAAACTCGGGCAGTAAATATAACTGTTTTCCCCTAAAAAACTCGTGTGATCTTTGAGATTAGAGCAAATATAATTTGCAAGGAGGCTAACAATTTGTTTTCATAGAATTCATGTTTATTGGGTCATTAAGTACAGCACGTCCTCTCTGCGTAGGGTTGAGACTAGTGTTCCACAAATGCCAGCCAGCAGATCCTCTGGAAGCTTAAAAATTCAAGATGGTCGAGTTAGCTTTGGAGGACTTCCTTTCATTCAGCAGGTGACATTGGGATAAGCAGCCACGGGTCAGGCTGTGGCCCTAGTGGTGCCCTTGGAGCAGGTGATCAGGCTGACAGAAAATGAAGCAGGAAGTAGAAAAATATGTGATCTGTCCCAGGGTGATGAGTGTTAGGAGGGAAGGTGAAGTTCGCATGAGAAGCAGTAGCAGCCCCAACAAAGAAATGAGGCCATTGGTACATGGTAGTTTTCGAAGGTGGAAATCACCGTCTCTTAAAAGCAATGTGCTAAATGTTACTTTGGGCTTCCAAGCCGACACACGATACTATTTCTTTTTCCCCACAGAATATTTGTAATAAAGTTTCCATGGAGAAATGAGTTCTTGGTGTTGTCCCAGGCTACCCCGCAGACGGTCGTGGCTCCTTTTGTAATGGCTGAGCTGGGGGCTGGGGATGGGTGGCCAGAGAGACAGTTTATCCCTGAGCACAGCACGTGAAACACCCTTCTCCAGAGTGTCACTTTGTGGTGGTCTGATTTCGAGCACGTGAGAAGGTGGTCCTCGTGGAACTCGTTCGTGTAACTGGGCTGTGACAGGCGATGTGTCTTGTATATATTTCTGAATTGATTTTATAGGCGGGCAGATGAACCGATAGATGGATAGATAGAAGGAAATAGATACAAAGCATTATGCTAATCCCCTTACTCCTTCCTAGCTGGGAAAAGAGTCTGATGTTTATTGAGGGGCTACTGTGTGCTGGAGCATTTTTATGTACCTCAGCTCGCCTGGTCCTAGGGGGCTATGATTATACCTACGTGTGTTCACATCATGGAACTGGAAGAAAAGTTTTTCAAAGGGGCTGGTATAGTTTTTTCCCTCTGGGAAGCAGAGCCAGTTTGTAGTTGCTGACTCCAACAGAATGGGGCAACCGGAGTAGGCTGAGCAGACCCAATGCTTCCGCTGGTGTAAAACTGAGTGGAAGGGGTACTGTGTGCTTGGTCACCAAAGAAACATGGATTCTTGGCGGTTGCAAGGTGGCGGTGGCGGGGGGAGTGGTGCTGAGATTCACAGCAGCAACCTCTGGCAAAGCATCGAGAAACTTCCGAGCTAGGAAGGGAGCTGCTGGCAGACCTTCCACAGTTTCACGTCCAAGCAAACAGTGCGCTCCGTCTTGTGAGGACGACATGCTCGTTCTTCATCACAGGTCTTCAGGGTTGTTAAGTCGTGACTGCACAGATAGTTACAACGAAGGGCAAGCCATCTGAGGGGGGGAGCCCCCACCCCCCATGGAAGCATGCGATGAGAAGACAATGGGGCAGTGCATTTCTTGGCCCCTTTCCCACAGGGTGTTCTGAGAATTAAGCTGTTCCTCCATGGTTAGAACTAGGGCAGAGTTGAAACAGGACTTGCTGTTTTTTTTAAGCGACTGAATTTTAAATCATTTAAAGCTATCTGGAGCAGCGAGGTGGCTCAGTGAGTTAAGTGTCCAACTCTTGAGTGTCGTGAGATCGAGTCCCATGCAGGGCTCCACACTCAGCGTGGAGTCTGCTTGAGATTCTCTCTCTCCCTCTGCCCCTCCCCGTCCACGCTCACTCACTTTCTCTCTCCCTAAATAAATAAATAAATAAATCTTTAAGGGAAAAAAAGCAAAAAAACCAAAAACTCAGGGGCGGCTGGGTGGCTAAGTAGGTTAAGCATCTTCTTTTGGCTCAGATTGAGCCCCATGTCGGGCTCTCTGCTCAGCAGGGAGTCTCCTACTCCCTCTTCCTCTCTAGTAAATAAATAAAAAAATCTAAAATAATAATAATAAAGGTATTCAACTTGACTGCACTTCCTTTCTTTCCCCAAGTATTAATTGTGCACCTGCTGGATACCAGGCCCTGGGCCCCAGGGGAGGCAGAGATGCCCACCCAGCTGGCCTCTGCCCTGGGCAAGCCCGCCGCAGAGCAGGGCATGGGAGTCGGGCAGGAGAGGGTTGGAGGCAGCATCTAAGGTGTCCGGCTTGTTCCTTTGAGGCGGTCCCAGAGTATTCCGTTCTGTTTGGGACGGAGGGCAAACCATTCCCAGCAATCTGCTGTGTCCTTGAAGGGAAGAGAAGGAAGGATAGACCTCCCCTTAGCAAAGGCTATGGCTGTTATGTTTTCCCAAATATAAGTCCTTTTTATACAAGACCTTACTAAGCTCCTGGCGGGGCTGCTCTCAAAGCTTCCTGCCACTCTAGAAGAAAGAGAGAAAAGGTAAACAGTCTGCAGAGTGAGGTCCTGCCTGTGACTTGCGTGCGATTGGCTGCTGCCTTCTCGCAGTGCTAATTAAATTCGTAGCCGCAGGAAAGCAGAGAGAGACATCTGAACCAATTATGAATTCAGAATCGCGAGCGAAATACCCCCGTTTAAGTCAGTCTAGTTGAATACAAACCAGATCAATTAGCCGTCAGTCTGGCTAACTAATACTTACTCGGCCTTGTCCTTCTGATGAAATATCGGGCCAAATTACCCGCTTCACACAAGTGCTCCGTGTCGATTTTTCTCGCAGCCCTCCAGAACGCTTTCCTACGTCGGCGAGGCATTTCTGCGACACCTAGGCATTTGGAGAGGCTGTGATTAGTATTCTTAAGGAAAGGACGAGATGAGTTAATGTTCTTCAGAGACACTGGAATGCGAAGTCGCCATTGGGTCTGAATGACCAAACTGGAAATGAATGTTACAGGGCTCGAGTACAGTGCAATCAAATGCAGATGGTATTTTCCTGTAATTAGCTCCAGTCCATATTGTAGAAAAAGTGCTTTGATAAGGGATAGAATTTACGATCCATCCCTACCTCGTGAAAGAGTGGATGGAGTGTACGTTTGTTAATATCCAACAAAACAAAACACGAGCGGGGGAGGCAATACTGGAGACTCCGTCCCGCTGCTCACGCACGTGTGCCCGTGTGCAGATGCACACACACACGAAGCATGTTTTTTGGTTTGTTTTTTTTTTTTGTTTTGTTTTGTTTTGTTTTTTTTTGCGCAGATCCCGTCCCAGAATTGTGCTGTCATTTTCTTTACATTCTTAATTACCTTTGCTTGATGTTTTTTCTAACCTCCCTTGAAAAGGGCCATTTTGCTCCAAGCGCTTTGTGGATCTCCTTGGGAGAAGAGCCCGACTGTTCTCCGTGTGCAGTATCAGTCCGTGGGTTTTTCCAGGGGCTGTCATTTAAGCAAACTGAAAGCATTTGTCTTTAACTTGTTCTTTTGCCAAAAGTCTGGAGAAGGGTGGATGTTACAGAAGCATCGGCCAATGGCTGCTAGGGCTCACAAATTTTTTTTAAATTACTCGTTCTGATTTTGTTCCAAGCTGGCTTATAGTTTGGCGTGGCTGGCTGCCTCTTCCAACCCTTACATTTTAGTGTGATGACTGTGGTTCAGCCCTTCCCTTCCTTTCCGTTCTTAGCCAGATTGATGACGGAAAGGGAAGGATAAAGATGTTATCAAGCAGACCCTCCATGGCTCTTTCTGGGGGCTGTGGGAGCCTTCAGTTGGAGGCCTCATATCAGTGCTTGAAGCTCTGAAGTTGGAAATGGTTTCTAGGACCAGAGTAGGCATTCTGTTTTGTAGGATGGGACTTTGCCCCAGAGTTTAATCAAAGCTCAGGTTTCTTTCCAGCAGTGATGCAACGTTTAAGCAGATCTTTCCATTAACCACAGATGGAATTTTATCTGAGAGTTTGGTGTGCTAGAACCATTCGAAGTGCAAACAAAAAGTTCCTGGCACATTTAAGCACACAGATAGTAAGTGACCAAGTTGCTCTCAGGGTCAGTGAACTCGTGGCTGGGGGCTGGGGACAGGGGAGGGCCGCCTCCCAGGGTCCCCTGGATTTGTCCATCTGGGGGCAGGAGAAAACTGCAGCTGTCTCTTTATATTTTCCCGACAACCCAGCTGGGTCAAGTGGAATGGCTACTCTGAATTAGTAAAAACGGTCATTTTAAAAAATACTTTAAAAGATAGAGCTTTATTATTTCATTAGCACGTTTGATGCTTCTGCCTAGATGCCTCACAGACATCTCAAAGTCCACGCATTCCCCAGCCCAGCTGACCACCTCTGACCCTGCTTCTGTCTCAGACAGACAGCAGCCTCCTCGCATCACACCTGTCCCACCTCTAGTACAACTCCATGCTGCCCTTGTCCCACATCGCCCCATGCACCCCTGCCCTCTCTCACCTGGACCACTGTCCTGCCCTCCTCACTGGCCCGCCATGGGCTTCCTTGCCTCTCACCAGTCTGCACACCACCCTCCTAAGAGATCCTGTGACACATGTGGGACACTGCCACTGGCCCTTGAGAGGTCGTCCCAGACCCTTCTTCCTCCGCCAGACCCCAGCCACACTGGCCTTTCCAGCCCTCCTCACATGGCACTGGCTCTTTCCCCCTCCAGACTGCCTTTCCTCCCTGTGTCTCTTCCCTCTCTCACCTCAGCTCCTGTGTACCGGCCACCTGAAGTCAGCTCAGCGCCCTCTGACTTGACTTGCCCTCCCTACCGTTATATGTTTATATTCTGGACTTGTGAGATTGCCTCACTGGGTTCCAGGAGTGGAGGGGTTGTGTCTATTTATCTCACTACTCTGATCCCAGTCTGACCCTTGACCGAAGCAGGGGTGGGGCCAGAGAAGGTCTAGGTGGGGGCTCCAAGTCCGGCATTCCTTCCAAGCTGCTGGTGGTCATGGGCAGTGCGCCATCTTGAAGGGCTTAGTGGTCCCATGGATGTAGGAGAAATTGTGTCGTCCCCCTCTCCAAGGCTCTCAGTACACACAAGAACAGGAAAGAAGCCTGTCCTGCTCTGCGGCTGTTGGATTTACGTGACCACGGCCTCCTCCCTTTTGCTCCCATAAACATCTGTTTCCTGGCCATTCTGGAAGTCGTGCCAAGGTCGCAAGCCCAGGTGGGAGCACACAGGAGCACATGGCAGTGTTTGGTGGGAGTGATGAGTGGTTTAGTGCACCTGGGATCTGGTAAGTGACAGGGCCGGGCTTGGCGGGAGCTGTAGATGGTTCCCCGGGGCGCCGGGAGCACAAGGCTGGGGAGAGTGTGTAGTTTTCCAGACCCCAAGGAGAGACGATGGGAAGGTAACCTGGCCTGAGGTGGAGGATCTTACAGAGAGAAGCACGTGAGCCCATCTCTTGCCAGCAGACCATAACGTTCTCGAGGGCTAAGGCCACATTTCAGTTGTTTGTATTGCCTTATGAGTCTAGCAGATACCCAGGAAATAGCAGACAGACACTTAGTCAACGTTCATTGAAACATAACTCAGTCGCACAGAGTAGGTTCACATAATCCAGTTGTATCTGTTATCATTTGCTGATTTCCTTCTTTTTACGTAAAAACATCAGAAGTGAATCATGGCCTGCCTTCATAACATGATGACAAAAATCCGAAAAAGGGCTTGGATGAATGAATCACGCTGTATCTTGTATGGCTAAAGCCTACAGTGATGACAGTAGTGACGGTATAGCCGGATGCTGGATGTGGTCACTGGTATTAACTTGGTGAACACTAGGGGGGAGGGGGGAGGGGCACTAGGTTCTGGCCACCTGACCTGTTGTCCTTAAGCAGAGAAAAGTGATACTGAGGTGCAGACCGGGCTACCTGCTCTTTCCTTTCAGCCCAGTAAGAACTAACAAACAAGAGAATGAGGAGAGTCAGTTTCCCAAAGTACTCTCACACTTTCCCGTCTCCGAAACGGGCAGAATGAGTACTGTCCTCTCTCTCCTTCGTGAAACAGCCGTGTCCATGTGGTTCAGCTTGGATGGCAAGGGTTGGAGATACCCTACACGTCGTTTCAGCTCTGCTGTGGCGAGGAAGCAGATTTGGGGCTAGGCCCCAGTTGGCCTCTGTGATGTGGGAAGGGAGAGGTGGGGTTCTGTGCTGAGTCAAGATACCCTTTATTTTGTTGGTTCATCTTCCTTCTCTTCTCCCTCATCTACTACCTTGGTTCCTGGGTTTTCAGATAAGCCACTGCCAGAGCAGCCTAGCACCCCCTACCCCCTGCACTCCGCCCCAAGTGATACTCTCAGGGGGGCTCAGGTGTCTCACCGGGACAGGCTCTAATGAGGCTGTCCAGTCATTGCTTGCCTGCAGGCCTGGTCCCTCTCCCTGCCAACCCCCAGGAACATAACTGTGACTGCACTTCTCCATTCCTCACATGGAAAGGCCTGATCCACTTTCTATTCCGTGAGCCTAGCTGAATTCAATGGTTCATACCCATTTTGGAATTACAGGTCCATTTGAAAAGCTGATAAAAGTTCTAGATTCTCTCTCTCTCTCTCCAGAAGGGTGAGGGGGGCAGAAATCATGTGCTCATGTCCACTCCACTTTGCCTATAGTTTCTGGAGCTTCCTGGGACTTTGGCCTATCCTTCCATTCTTGAGGGACCCTAGACCCTAGGGGAAGAAGGCCCCCGCCTAGCCCCCTGGCTCATTTCATGTGTGCATCAACCATTGCCTGTCCTAAGACAGGCCACCTTGCAAGCTGTAAGGTGATTTGCACTGGTTGGGAGTATTATTTTTCTTTCTTTCAATTCCCCACCCCATGGGTTGGCTTCCTGGTTGAAAGACGGTCCAACCTGCATTGGGAAATGGGCTGATCTGACCCCCTGACTTCACAGCTTAGAAGCTGAAGCCCAGGAAGGCTGCCAAGCCTCCCACAGGTGGAGTGAGATGGAAGTTTATCGTCTACATTCCTTCTGGTGAGCTTGTTCTCTCCTGGAGGAGGTCTTAGGATTTGGTGGCACCTGGACCCTCGGGGGTCTGGCCCCTGACTTCTTGCACAGCTATTTCCTGGCTGGCAGTCAGGGCTGGCTGACTCACAAGCAAACAGCAGAGGCAATTCCCTGTCCTTCAGCAATTACAGAAGAAGCTGCCCTTCTCTTTGATGATGCTAAGGGAGAAAGAAAAAAGAGAGCTGGCAGGAGCTGTCTCCCACGCTCTGGATACAACCGTGCATGGAACGTTGAACCCACAGAGAATTAACTCTCAGTGAACTGAGCACACCGGGGGCATGTCAAGGGAGTTTAGCAGCTTGATTCAAATGTGTGCTCTTCCCCTGGAGGTAGTGGGGACCTGAGAGGGTGTGGGGAAAAGGATGTCTGTGAATAGTCTTTGTTGTCTTAGCTCCATCTCAGGGCAAAGACTCTGGAGCCCCCTTCTAGGACTTTCTATCTCCTGCCAATTTCAGAGGCTTCTGAAGCCATAGTGGAACCCCCATGAGCAATGAGGGCTTTGCAGCAGGACATGAGCACATGGAAGCTTTGGGTGGAATGGAACTGGGCTTTCATGCTCTCGCGGGTGGCATTGGCTCATGGGAGGAAGCTACAAAACAAACCCTTTGTCACTTGTTGAGTCCATGACTGCTGTGCTAGGCCAGCTTCTGGTCTGGCAGCATGCCTGTGGCCCACAGGGAAGAAAACATGACCAGGGCTGCCCAAGGCACACCTGCCAGAATTCCACTTGGACAGTTTCATAGTGCAGTAGCATCGATGACCCGTGACACCCGCAAGCCATCTACTGGGATCCTGCTCTTTGATGTTACCTCTTTACACACATCTTTGCATTTTACCTTATTTACAGAATGGCATTTACCAGAGGCCTAATTTTAATTTGACTTCAAGAAGAAAGATGGGGGGTTGGCATGCCTGGTAGAAGAAAGCATTGCTATTCACATAAACTGGAGAAGATGAAGTCTTCTGCATGCCTAGAATTCTCTTCCCCAGAGCAAATAACTTTCTATGATCAATATGCTGTATGTTTAGCAAGAAACATACCAAGAAAAACATAAAAGGAAGAGGGTCAGCATGAAGTTCCACCTTCAAAATAGGACTTGGAAGAAATCAGGACATTTTATGCAGGCTTATACAGGTGTGCTAAGAGAGATGACTTGTGTTTGGGCCAGATGTGGCATTTGGCAAACGTTGCTCTTGCCCCAAATCACTTATGGTTGATCTTCCACAGAAAAAAATCAGTCAAGGTCATGGGGTGGTCATTAAGACTCAGTTGCACTTTCTCCTCTGAATTGTGTTTTTTATTTATTTATTATTTATTTATTTATTTGTAAAGATTTTATTTATTTATTTGACAGACAGAGATCACAAGTAGGCAGAGAGGCAGGCAGAGAGAGAGCTTGGGGAAGCAGGCTTCCTGCTGAACAGAGAGCCCGATGTGGGGCTCGATCCCAGGACCTGGGATTATGACCTGAGCTGAAGGCAGAGGCTTTAACCCACTGAGCCACCCAGACACCCCTGAAATGTGTTTTTTAAAAGTCTACTCATTGTTATATTTGTAATCAGAAATGTATTCATTTAACTTCACTCCTGTGTTCAAGAAGCATTTAGTGAGCTCTTTTTGTATGCCACACAGTGCTGGGTACACTGAAATACAGTGGTGGGCAAAACCCAGGCCCCATCCACAGGCCAGTGAGGAGCAGAGGGTGATCAGATGGACCTCCACTTCCGGCAGAGTCTCCAAAGTTTGTATTCATTCTGTGTCCATTTCATCTTGCCTTTTCCGTAAGAAAGCGGATGCTTGTGGTCCAGCAGAGCTTTGCTCAGCGAGGACCTGTCACAGGACAGGTGTTTGCTGAGAGCTGGGGAAACCAGGGTGACCTCAGTCATCCCTCCTCTGGGAGGAAAGAAGGGCTAATGGGCACACTGGGGAGGGAGGGCAGTGGTAAAGAGACATGCATGGGAGCCTAGGAGCTCTGAGGGGGACCCCCTCAGTGGCTGGCCTGGACATCAGAAAAGGTTTCCAGCATGTGTGAGGCTCAAAAGATGAATATAAGTAAGTAGACTGGGTTGAGGGCGGGTGGGGGGGTGGGGAGCACCAGTCAGGAGGCACAGAGCCTCGTGGCACAGCCCAGCCTGCCAGCGGTGGAAGACCGGAGGGGAGTGGCCTGGGCATAGAGTGAGGTTCAAGGGGAAAGGTGTGCGGTGCCCTATGACCTGGCGGGGGACAGGGGGAGTGGTTGGGGCGAGAGCTACAGGTCTGTGCAGGAAGTGGTTCCAGCCAGAGCTGGCCCCAAGAGCCACTGCCTCCAGCCTCTCTCCCCAGCCCAGGGCCCCTCCCAGAGTCGCCTCAAGCCACCGCAGCCCCTCCTCTGGGGTCCTGTATGTTCTCATCTCCAGTGAGAGAGGGGAGGTCGGGGGAACTGGAATTCCCAGACCCTCCTTCAGCAGGACAGCCTCAGGGATTCTCAAATGTTGACAAAGCTCAGCCCTGATTAAAGCCACTGTTGAAACCTGTATTACCGTCTGAGGGTAGCTGTAACAAATGCCCACACACTGGATGGCTTGAAATAACAGATATTTCTGACGTCACCGTCCTGAAGTCAAGAAGCCTGGAATCAAGGTGTTCACAGGGCAGTAGCTCTTCTGAAGGCTCCAGCTGAGGATCTTTCCTTGCCTCTTCCAGCTTCCGGGGGCTCCACGCATTCCTTGGCTGGTGGCTGCCTCCCTCCCATCTCTCCTTCTGTCTCTGTCTTCCCAAGGGCTGTCCTCCTGCCTTCAGACATGGGGACACATGTCACTGGAATTTAGGGCACTCTCAAATCACCCAGGTAATCTCATCTGGAGATCCTTAATTACTTCTGGGTGGACATACCTTTTGGGAGGCCACCATCAACCTCCTATAAGCCTACAGAGGGGGTCTGGGGGGCTTAGTTGCTTGAGCATCTGACTCTTTGATTTTGGCTTGGGTCATGATCTCAGGGTTGTGGGATCGAGTCCCATGCTGGGCTCCTCACTCAGCATGAAGCCTTCTTGAGATTCTCTGTCTCCCTCTGCCCTCCCTCCCTCTCTCAAAAACAAATAAATGAATAAAATCTTAAAAAAGAAAAAAGAAGAAGAAGAAGCCTGTGGGGAGTGAAGTAGAATGAGCAGGCACTTTCCTGTGTGTGTGGTATTCCCCCTTCCTTCAATGCAGTGATCTGAAAGTTTGATACACGATCCATTGTCTTCATAAGGACGATGGGCTCTACCCTCACCAGGCATCCTGAGGCACTAAATGTGTTTTATTCTGCTCCAGGCCCACTCCTTTGCAGACTTGCTTGAGTTCCAGACTGATTTTCTGAGTTCTGCGGCCTTGAAAGGTAGACCGTGTGTACCAGGGTCTCTTCCCTTGCAGTTTTCACCAGGAGAAAGTCTGAATGCCTCCTTGGGAAGCTGGGAAATCCGGATAGACCATGAGTGAATCTTCAATGTAAAAGGGCAGTCTGGGTGAACTTCCAGAGAAGTATTAGGAAGAGTCCTTGAAACCCCACAAAGGATCCTAGGTTGCCTTTTTTCAGAAAGATAATCACACGCATCCGGGATCCCCTTGTATTTCCCTGCACTTGGCTGAGAAACAAGGCAATGTCTGGAGCCCAGAGAGAGACAATGGCAAGGAAGCCCAGACCCAGGGACCACTGGCCCAATCAGCCTGCAACAGTGAGGGCACCTGTGATTCCATCTGGATAATTTGTTATATTTGGTTCCATTGGCCTGCCAGCGCTCACCGGTTGCCAAAGACTTACAGTGACCTGTCGAGGGAGAGAGAGCTGCCCCTGAGTCCAAGCTAGAGGGAGATCCCCAAACTGTGCCGTGGACCCGTGCCAGGACAGCCCACCCTCAGAACTGTGTGTTAGCGTTGGGTTTTTACGCAGAGTCCAGGCATGACTGGGGCCAGGGTGCTCACACTTTCATCCCACTAAGGGACTGTTTTGTGACTTCTGGCAACATGCTTTCCTATGTCATCTCCCTGGTGCCCTACTCAAGCTTGGAAGAAGAGAGTTCACCTCCTTCTCCTCTATAACTGGATGTCTACAAGTGTCAGAAGGTGCTGCTGGATGTTAGTAAGATGGGTGGTGAGTCAGTAGGACAAGATGGATTGGGAACGTCCCCGGGGAGCTTGGAGCCATTAGTGGTACACGCGATGCTCTGTTTTGTAATTAGGGTATTTAGCAGATTAGGAAATATTGTCTTAAGTGTTGTATACCGAGTAAATCTTTCTGGTTCAGGCAGTGATTTATGGGGAAGTTGCAAAATGCCATCAGAGGGTATTGTGAACAAAATATCTCACTGTATAGTTTTATTTTCCATGGAAGTATCTATTCACGGCAATTATAAATTATCTAGGACTTGGGGCCGAGGTTCGTTTTAGTGCCTAGCCCCAAACTGTTGTTGAACTGTTTGTGGTGTTTCTAAGGAACCTGGGTGTCTCCTGGTGTTTCAGGAACAAAGCACGTTGGTAGTGGGACAGGCTGTGATACTCGTTCCTAAGCACTTTTTCCTGTTGATCCATATTGCCTTTTCAGATCAATCCCACCCTTAAGTGTGAGGCGGTATATGGGGCTGTCCTGCTTTCCTTCCTCAGGACAGTGTGGGGAAACAGAGGCCAAGACAGGTCTGAGGGAAGACATTTTGCCCTTCTGCCTTTGGTGGCCTTTTATTCCCTTCCAGAGTTGCCTTGGGTGGCTCCTCTGGTGGCTGTGCCAGCCTTGGGTCTGAACCTGAGGTCACCAGCCTTGCCTGGCGTCCACCCTGGGCCCCCACTGCTCCAACCCTTGAAGTTCCCCTCCCCCACTCCTTCTCCTCCTCGCTCCACTTTCCCTACCTGTCTGCTACTTCAGAGCCTGCGTCACACTCTGGGCGGCTTGGTGGGGGACCCCCACCTAAAGCACAGACTCCTGAGAGCAGAGTCCCCAGTGCCGTTGTCCTGCATATCCCCACCTCAGTTCCAGACTGAGCCCCAGAGGGAGCCATTACTGCATCAGGTGGGACCACAGTAGCAAGAAAATGCTTTGCTTCGAAGCATGGGAATTCTTTCCCCCATGATCTTTTAAAAGTACAAATGAAACAAAACAAATGTCTTCAACCTTGAAACACTCTCTCTCTCTCTCACACACACACACACACACACACACACGCTGAAGTGAGTGCTTTCTATACACTCCTTCATATGCCACATCCCCCTCATTACAACCCATGATGGTGCGCATTGTACAGACAAGCAAACTGAGGCCAGGGAGGTTACTGAACTGCTCTCAGTCATACAGCTGGTGAGAGTGGGACTGTGTTTTGAATCTAGGCAGCTAGGCCTCCTGGATCCCTGCTCCAAAGTATCACAGATACTCCCTTGCAACCTCTTTTCCTTGGCTGTGAAGGCAGATCATGCCAACTGAAAATTTATAAAAACCCTGAAAATAATTTAGAAATTTTATTTTATTTATAAAGATTTTATTTATTTATTTATTTATTTATTTATTTATTTATTTGACAAAGAGAGAGAGAGCGCGCGAGAGCAGGAACATAAGCGGGGGGAATGGGAGAGGGAGAAGCAGGCCTCCTGTCGAGCAAAGAGCCCAATGTGGGGCTCCATCCCAGGACTCTGGGATTGTGACCCCGAGCCAAAGGCAGATGCTTTAACAAGTGAGGCACCCAGAGGCCCCTAATTTAGAAATTTTAAGTTAACAATAATGTCACCACCAAAGAATTGCAGCTCTTAATATCTTGCCATATCTCTTGCTAGATTTTTCTCTGTGCTTATTTTGGTATTATCTTGTTTCCAGAGGCTACTAAAAATTCCAATGTATGGATTATTGTAATTTACTGATTCCTGTCCTCTCTGTAGAATGTCTTGCTTCCAACTTCCAATAACCGTTTGATCAATTTCTCCCCTTTTTACAGTCTTCACCCTTGTAGCACCGACAGAGAGGCTACAGACCATCATGAGATCCTCTTTTTTAAAATAAATAGTAACTGCGTTTCTCCCTGCCAGGTGAAATGGCTCCAACAACAAGAAGTTAAACGCAGGGTGAAGAGACAGGTGCGAAGCGACCCGCAGGCCCTCTATTTCAACGACCCCATTTGGTCCAACATGTGGTACATGGTGAGTGGGGTATGGGCCTCACCGCCCCCTGGACATTTGCACTGCCGTGTTGCCGGGTTCATTTCCCCCAGCAAAGCTAAATCCTCACGGCAACTCCAAACGGATGCACTTCCTAACATTGTGAAATCCCTGCTTCAGTGCTGCGTAGCACAGATGTTCTCGTGAAAGTTTTAAGAATGATGCAAAACCTCCCCAGGGTGGGGGGTGTGGAGTCCTTGAGCAGGGCAGTGAATTGATGCAAGCTCAGGACTAATTAAGCAGTGAAAAGTGAGAGCCCACAAAAGGAGATACTACCCTAGGCAAATGATAGATTGCCAGGTGTAGGAAAAGCTCGGGGAGCAGTTCCCATTCACTCTTCCTGGGAATGGGTGGGAGAAAGAGGTTGTCCGCTCTGTTGGGCACGGGGAAGTGTTTCCTCCATATTCACTTGTTTACGAGGTACCATGTGCCCATCTTATGCTACGCCGTGGCTGCAAGGAGTCCGTGCTGGGGCGGGCTTTGTGTCTTCTGTGCCTACAGCACTGTGGTGACAAAAACAGCCGCTGTCGATCAGAAATGAACGTCCAGGCAGCGTGGAAGAAGGGCTACACTGGGAAAAACGTGGTGGTCACCATCCTTGATGATGGCATAGAGCGCAGTCACCCCGACCTGGCTCCAAACTATGTAAGTCAAGCCTAGGAACGTGCAAAGATACTCAACCATGCTCGTCATTCCATAAATACAAATTTTAAAAACCGTAAGGTAGATAAATAAATAAATAATAAAATAAATTTTTAAAATAATAAATAAATACATAAATAAATAAAAACCATAAAGTGCCATTTCTCCTCTCCCACCCCATTATATTAAACAATACAGAAAACCATGTTGCGGGGGAGGGGGGTGTTGGCGAAACACACTTCCCTCTGTCGTCCTGGAGCCGGGGGTTGCCCAGAAGGATTGGTCCAGATGTTTGAGGAGTCACATGTATTCCCGAGAATGGGTCCTGAAGAATTCAGAAATGGGTGTGGAGATGGTCATCAGACTAACGCAAGCAGCGTGAAACATGGCACAGTTCAAGACTGGGCTCTGGACCCAGCTGCCTGGGGTTCTGTTCGGGCTCTGCAGTTCACTAGCTCCGAGACCTTGGGCAAGTTGCTTCACTTCTGGGCCTCAGGGTCACCATCTGTGAAATGGCACCTCATCCAGTCATTGTGAAGACTGAACGTCTTTGTAAGTGTAAAGGAGCGAGCCTGGCACGGAGCGCATAGGAAGAAGGCATTCAATATTCTAATGTATTCTAACGAACCTGCGTGTGTAACAAAGGTTAAGTTCACCCATGCCCTGTCTGTTGGAGAGACAATTACACAGCCCTTAAAAACGGCAGTTTTGAAGTCAACAATCCCGGAGAGCTTTTCTGAAGTGTTTTAAAAGGAGGGTGTGAAATGATAGGAGTACCGTAACTATGAGTGTCTAAACAGAGACACGAACATTAGACTTATAAGGTGATGGACAGTCTGGCACATACTGCAACACGGGTGAGTCTTGAGGACATTAAATGGAAGATGCCAATCACGGAAAGAAAAAAAAACCCAAATTCTGTATGATTGGACTTAGAAGAGGCACCTAGAGTAGTCAAATTCTTGGAGACAGAAAGCAGAATGGGGATTGCCAGGAGCTGGGGGAGTGGAGAGAGGGGAGATGGGTGCAGAGTGTCATAGTTCTTTTTTTTTTTTTAATTTTATTTATTTATTTGACACAGAGAGATCACAAGTAGGCAGAGAGGCAGGCATAGATAGAGGGGGAAGCGGCTCCCTGCTGAGCAGAAAGCCTGATGCGGGGCTCTATCCCAGGACCCTGAGATCATGACCTGAGCCGAAGGCAGAGGCTTTAACCCACTAAGCCACCCAGGCACCCCTAGAGTGTCAGTTTTGCAAGGTGAAGAGGTCTGGGGGTGGAGGGTAGTGATGGGTGAACAACAGTGTGAATGTAATTAATGCCAATGAACTTTATACTTTCAAATGGTTAGGAGGGTACATTTTCGGGGGGTGTATTTTACCGCAATAAAAACGTACGCAAGATGATAGTTCTAGGAGAAGAGTACAAGTGTATGTTTTTCTCTACTTTCTAATAGAGGCATAAAAATTATTTAAAGCACACTGTGCCATTTCTCTTCAGTCACTGAGATTTCCTTTCTTAGGATTCCTACGCCAGCTATGATGTCAACGGAAATGATTATGACCCGTCTCCTCGCTATGATGCCAGCAATGAAAATAAGTACGTCACTCTGTCTCCTCCTTCCTTGCTTCTCTGTCCCTCTCCCTGCAGAATCACTATTGAACTGGCCCCTAGTAGGGATTCCAGAAGGGTGATGGGGCTGCCTGGCCGGTGTCTGGGGCTTAGCCAGGAGCCAGAAGCCAGTCCCAGAACAGCCCTTTAGGCACAAGACAGCCTCTGTGGAGTTCGCCTCTTCCTTGGGGTGTCAGCTCTGCTGGTCAGCTAGAAACGGATGTTTGACCAACATTGTTTCTGTTTCCAACCTTGTCTCCATGACCAGTTGTGTTAGACAGCAGTTTGGGGATACCTGGGTAGCTCAGACAGTTAAGCCTCTGCCTTCAGCTCAGGTCATGATTTCAAGGTCCTGGGATCAAGCCCCGCATCGGGCTCCCTGCTTAGTGGGGAGTCTGCCTCTCCCCTCACTCATGTGCACTCTCTCTTTCTCTCTTTCAAATGAATAAACTCTTTTAATACAAAAAAAAAAAAAAAAGACAGCGGTTTGGCCTAGTGGAGCACAGAAGTCACATGCCTGAGCTTTTTTGTCTTCGTCCATGACCTTATGGGAGAGGTGGAAGGGCCCTGAGTGATGTTGGATAGATCTGGGTTCAAGTCCAAGCTTTACCATCCCTGGCTGTGAGGCTCCATCTCAGTCTTAAGAGACTTTCCCGTGGAGATAATGCTCCCTACCTCCCAGGGTTGTGGGCGGGCTGAACAGACAGGGGAAGAAACTGTGGGGGGTGCTGTCTAGGTAGCTGTTTTCATCATTTTGCAAACGAAGACAGTTGGTCTAGAGAGATTAGATGACTTGTGTGCTGTGAAGTGACAGCCCTGTTGTGGGGGGAGTCAAGTCCAGCTTCGCAAACCTGGCCCTGGGACTTCATTCACTGTGTCCTGCCTGTCTTTTCTCTGTTGGCATGCCCCATGCCCTGAGCTTGTACCATTCCTCCAGAAATATTTAGTGGAAAAGAACAAAAGACCTTTCTTTGGTCTCCCAGCTGACACAACGCTGGCCAAGGTGCCTTCTCCCTCCCATATAGTATTTTGCTTTTTTGTAGATTCCATGGTGAGGTTCAAACACGGGTACCCATGCTGTGCTGTGCAGGGAGGCTCAGCTAGGCTAATGTGTTCAGCACAACAGAGCTCAGAGTCCCCGGAGCTAGCAGAGGCCCCAGCCCTGAGAGCTGCTTTCCTGCCTCATGTCCCAAGGTCATGTCCGGAGGTGCCCTTCCTGCTCAGCCACGAGCACGCCTGGGGTGCAGGGTGCCTCATTTCCCAGCCACACATCCAGGGGGCTGGGAGGAATGATCCAGACAGGACACAGTGACCCGTGAAGGGCAGGCTTGAATCTGGGTGAGACATGGAGCTCCATGACACTGGGGACAGCCCTGGCCCCGGGGGATGGAACGAGATTCGCAGAAGGACGAATGACTCCCTTCCAGAAGGCTAGCACACAGACCCGGGACTATTTTTAAAGGTGGTTTTAAATTTAAATCAATGATTCTAATCCCCATGGACTCTCTCAGAGATGGGCTGTTGATACTTGCCCATATTTTGGCCTCTCTGCAGAGGAATTGCCTCCATGAAGCACGTTGGAAAATGGGGTCATTACTGAGGAAAGCAATTTGTTTTTCTGGTAATTTCTTCACAGTTCCTCCGCCGCTGTTGAGTGTTCCAATTTCGAGTGTTCTTCCTCGGCTCCTTCTTAAGTGGCCGTGGAGGGGAGGGGAAGGGAGGGCTGTCCCGAGGTGAGCATGGGGGTGGCAGGGGCACAGGGGACCCATTCATTCTCCCTTCCATCCTGTCAGCCCCACGGATCAGGTCTACGTGGCACCTGCAATGTGCTAGACAATGTGCTGTGGGTGACCTGAAGGCATAGTTCGGGAGGAGGAAAGCCTGGAACCCTGGGTGCAGGGAGCAGAAGCCCCTCCTGGGGTTAGGGGAGGTGCTCGCCCTGTGTAGGGGCAAGACTGCCCCGGGGGTTGGGCAAAGCTGGGCTTGAGGCTCCGGCAAGGGAGGGGTGGGGGGTGGGGGGGCAGGACAGAGGCTAAGTGACGCTCCTCCTTGCAGGAGACCTGAGCAATGCCCGGGACATGCTCCCGATTGGCGGGCGGAGCCCTAACTTCGTTTTCTGCTTTGCTTCAGACATGGTACTCGCTGTGCGGGGGAGGTCGCTGCTTCAGCCAACAACTCTTACTGCATCGTGGGCATAGCGTACAATGCCAAAATCGGAGGTAAGGTCCAGGGGCACGCAGCTGGGGAGCTACGGGGCCCGCAGCAGGGGTGTCCCACCAGGGGCAACAGCTTCACCTCTGCTGGCCTCGGCCGGCTGTGTCAGACCTGCGCCCCCCTTACTCCCCCCAGCCTGCAGCCTGGTGGCAGGCAGCCAGCACCCCATGACCGGGGCCTCACCCCCGAGGGATTGCTCACTGTGTTGCCCGAAGAGTCATTGGGAAGGCACCCCCTTTCTCTTTCCCAGCCCTGCTAGTCTGACTCACCACTGTCAACCAGACCGCCCCTCAGAAAAGGCCACGCTGGTTCCCTTCTGCTCACAGCCCTGCAGGGGCTCCCTGTCACTCCCACAATGAAAGTCCTTGCTCCAGTCTATTGGCCCACTTCTCCTGCCCTGCCCCTCAGCTTTAGCCAGGGGACCTTTGTCATAGTGTCCCCTAGTCACAGGTTGTTCTCCCAATTTAGGCCTTGGCTTGCAGCCTTCCTTCCCATCACCCCAGAGCCGCTTCCTGCCCCTCCCTTTGGCTCCATGCCCACTCTGCTCCCCTCGGCTTGTTCACCACGGCCGGTGGGGGACTAGGTCTTCCGGGTCCCTGTAAGGAGCCTGACTCCAGGTGTTTCTGCCTCTCCTGGTTACCTTCTCTATCTAGGAGTCAGGCTTCCCTTGCTAGGAGGGGGATTTGGAGCAGAGTCCCATATCTTCTTCCCCGCCTGAGCCTGGCAGTTTGACAGTCCCATCTGGCAATCAGCAGGTACTCCGAAGTAGCAATTAGGGGCATTTCGCTGAACTGGGAGCCGAGCAGGTGCATGCCTTGGGCATGAATGATCCTTGAGCATCCAGCTGGCTTTGGGGTGCCCCTGTCCTTGCTGGGACTCTCTCAGTTTGGAGATGCTCATGTTCACTCAATGGGTCTTCCCAAGGCGCTACCTTCCCTGCTGCTTTGCCTTTGCTGGAGTGATTGTAGCCTCTCAGGTCTACTATGGAGAGGTTGGGCCATGGGTTCCCAGGATCATGCTGGAGGTTCCAATGGATACATACCCCTAAGAAGTCTCGCCATAAACTGTAGGACCAGCCTGGCCTGGGTACCAATCCCAGGTGTGTGTCCTTGGACAATCCATGTAACCTCTCTGAGCCTCAGTACAGAATAGCAATAACTCAGCTGACTCCCCAGGTCTGTTGTGACCATGAAGTGAGATGCACTGTGTGTGGAAAGCACTGGCCGAGGGCTAAGTGCAAGGGGACTCTGAGCAACTCCTTCCCTCCTGCTGAAATTCAGAGACAGAATAAAAGTGATTTGTGTTGCCTTGAGTTAGGGCTAGACCCCACCTTTGGGATTGTCTGAGCCCTGCACCCCAAAGACCCTGGACTGGGAGCACTGACATTTTCAGGGAGCTGTTAGAAGTACAGAAAATCGTAGTGTCCCAGACCTACTGAGTCAGGATCTGCATTATATCAAAATCCCGAGAGGGTGTGACAGCCAATGTCAGTCTGAGAAGTCCTGGTTGAGAGGGTTCTGAAGTTAGGCAGGTAGGTGACACCCACTCTGTGGGCTGCGATGAGCAACCAGAGGAGTTAAGGAGGTAGAGAACCTCCAGAGAAGTGCCCGTGAGTGTGGTTGGTTCTCACTCTGTACTCCATGCAGAAATGTTACCTCAGTTTCCCGAATTCGGAAAAGATCACTTCTATGACCACAAGGCTTGGGAAGAGGAATATTTTTTAATTAATGTATTTCATATCTTTACGTATAATACTGTGCTAGCCACTGAGGGGAAGAATAAGGATAAGACAGATACAATCTGCGACCTTCTAGAAGCTTTGCATGTCTTTGGGATGAACCGTGCAAACATGAAAGATAGTATAAGACCAAGTACTGAAATGACAGGCAGATGGGGGGTGGTGGCAGGGCAAGCACTCAGTGAGGGCAGAAGCATGAGGCTGAGGCACGAGCTCAATACAAGACAGTTTGACTGGGAACAGGAAAAATGCTTAGGGGAAAATAGGACGGTCAGCATGGAAGCATGCCACGTACGGTTACAGATAGGGTGGGGGCTGGCCATGGAGATGCCAAGTGTGAGGTTGGAGGCTGGCATTGACCCAGGCGAACCTGTGACAGCTGGGTCTCCAAAATTGCTTGTATACTGCTCTAGCCCTGCCACTCAGGCAGACACCCCGTCTTCCAAGCCCAGCCCTGGACAGGGCAACCCTCAGGCACCCCTAACGTAGTCTCCCTCTCTGAGTGAGCTAACACACAGCAGATGCCCATGGAACTGACCGTGAGCGTACCCTTTAATTTATTTTTATTTATTTCTTTTAGCTTTTGCTCAAGAGATTGAAGTGTATCTCCTAACTAATTCCAATCTATCTGGAAGCACTCTTAAACTATTTCATGTATTAGACATGAACCTGAACCAGATTATTCCAATCGACACTCATTCCCATGCTTTGTGCTGTTGTTTTTTTAATTTTACTACATATGTTATAAATCCATAGACATTGTTCTTCTTCTTTAAACAGTTGACTTTAAAATCCTAATGGAAAGGGATATATTTACCTACATATTTACCATTCCTTGTGCCCATCCTCACTTTCTAGCTTTGGATTTCTATGTGGTTTCCGTGTTTCTTTAGCCTGAGAATTTCTTTTCATGTTTTTTGAAGTGCAGGTGTACTGATGACAATTTATCTAAGCATTTATCTGAGAGTGTCTTTGTTTCAACCTCATTTTTGAAAGAAATTTTGCTGAACACAGAATTCTAATGGGACATGTTTTTCTTTCAACACTTTAAAAATGTTCTTCCATTGTCTTCTGGTGTCCATTGTTTCTGATGATGAGTCATTTTTAATCCGCATTATTGTTCCCCGTTTACATAATGTGATTTCTTTTTTCCATCTGTGCTTTGCTGGTGAGTATGATATACTTGGGTGTAATTTTCTTCATGCTTATCTGGCTTGAGGTTTGCTTGGTTTCCTAGGGGCTTATTCTTATTTTTTGGTCTAAGTCAAATGTGGAAAAATTTCTGTCATTATCTCATTTTTTTCAACCCTATATTCCCTCTCCTCTCTTTGGGTACCTGTTATAGTTGTTAGATTCCTTGATATACCTTACAGGTTATTGAGGCTGTGTTCATTTTTTAAGTCCTTTTTCCCTCTCTGCTTCAAATTATATGATTTTTATTGCACTGTCTTCAGGCCCATTAATACTTTCTTTTGTGGTGTCCAACCTGTTGTTAATTCCATCCAATGAATTCTCTCTTTTTTTTTTTTTTTTTTACTTTCAGATCTCATGCCTTTCTGTCCTGTGATTTCCACATTTTTTTTATTGTTCCCACATATTTCCTGAGGTTCTTCTCTTCACCCATTATTTCTATCTTTTGTTATCGATTTTGTAACATGTTTGTAAGAGTTACTTTAAAGATTTGTACTAATTCCAGTATCTCAGTTATTTCTGAGTGCTTGTAATGCTTGCTTCTTCTTTTTACAGTGGGTCATATACTCTTATTTCTTTGCACATGGCTAGCAAATTTTTGCTGTACCCTAGACGTTGTTGTGCTACATTGTAGAGAATCTGGATTCTGTGATCTTTGACTGCTGTTGAGTTTCGTTCCAGCAGTCAGTTCAGTTTGAACATGTGGAGGTTTGACTCTTCATTTTTTATGGTTGATCTCTTTCTGATTTGCCCTTAGCCTCAGGGAAGATTCTTTATCCCAACCACATGGTCTTTCCTTTTAGATTGTGACCCTTTTGGCATCTCAGGGGAAAGATTGAAATGTTTACCAAGACCTCTAACTTGACAAGAATCAGAGTCCAAATTGACTCTCCTGCAGTGGGCAGCGTCTGAAATATCCACTCAGCTCATTCAGCCTCCAGCTCTTGAACTTCTGAGAGTCTTGCCCAAAGTGTTTAGTTCAGGGGTCAGCCAAGCGTTTGAGGGGAGTTTATGTGTCCTCTTCTGTGGCTCTCTCCTTTCTGAGATTTCTCTCAATTTCCAGCTGCTCTAGCCATCCCAAACTCCATCCTATGACATCCCACAAGAATTAGATTGCATTTTTCCTCCTTAAGTTCTAGTCTCTCTATATACCAAGAGAACTGGGGAGTTCCCATAGAAGAAAAGTTATTTAGACTTGCGTCATACTAAATATGGCTCCCTTGCTTTCAAGACCTGACTCCTCTGCCTTCTTCTGTGTGCTTTCCAATGCCCTTATAAAGTCATGTTTCTGTTTAATACATCTTTTGTTGAGAATTTATCATTATTATTTTTTAGAGTCAGCGTGATGGAATCTACTCTGCTGTTATTAGAACTATAACTTGTGGTTTAGAGTTTTTTACCAAATAGATGATGTTTTTGGTACTATTGCTGCATGACAGTTTCTGCAAAATGTAGCTGCTTAACCAACAAACGTGCTACCTAGCAGAGATCATGGCTCAACGTCGCTCATAAGTATGCAGTTAAGATATTGGCTGTGATTGTAGTCTGAACGCATGACTGGGGCTGGAGGATCTACTTCCAAGATGGGTCAGTTATTTGGTTATTGGCTGGAGGCCTCCATTCCTTGCTGGCTGGTGGCAGGAGTCCTGCTTCCTTGATTCCTCACCATGTGCAACCCCCTGTAGGGTTCTTAGAGCATCACCATAACATGATAGCCAGCTTCCTTTTTTTTTTTTTTTAAGATTTTATTTATTTATTTGAGAAAGAGAGAGAGAGGACAAGCAGTGGGGAGGGAGAAGCAGGCTGCCCATCCAGCAGGGAGCCCAATGTGGGGCTCGATCCCAAGACCCTAGGATCATGACCTTAGCCAAAGGCAGCCACTTAACCAAGGGAGCCACCCAGGTGCCCTTATTGGTAGCTAACTTCTTTCATTTAAGGTGATTCAAGAGAGAGAAGGAAGAAGCAGCCATGTGTATGACCTAGTCTTAGAAGTCATGTACCATTACTTCAGGCAAATGGATCATTAAGTCTAACAAACACTCAAGGGGAGAGAAATTAGGCTGTACCTTTTGAATGGAAGACTGTCACAGAATTTGTGGATATGGTTTAAAGTCACCACAGATAGGGCTCCTAAAAATTTGATTATGTATTTATACAAATGGAGTAATTTTTTTCTACCCACTTGCTTTGTAAAATTGTCCATTTCTTATATGTTCTATCACATTAAAATAATTAAATCAAATGAAAGAATTAGTAGAACTGTCCTAATAATATCTTTAAAGTAATATTCTTGCTGGAACATTACTAATAAGTCAGGATAGCTCCGAAATACATGTAATGATTTATCAAAGGATGGAGGAATATGGAGAAGGTTAAAATATCTAGATCCTGGTGAAAATGAGTTCTTATTTTCAGTATTTACTGAATGTTTGCCAGATAATAGGCACTGATCTAAGGTCTGTATATGTATTCTTTTATAAACTCCATAAAACACTTGTTATAGATGCTCTTCTTACCCCCTTTTAGTGATCAGAGCCAGAGATGTTAAGTAATTTGCCCCAAGGTCAAACCAACCTGGCTCTGGCCCCAGCTCTTTACATCTACACTTTAACAGGACTCTTTAAACCATAAATACAGACGGATGGATGGATGCGTGGGTGGGTGGTTAGATGGATGGGTGGGTGGGTGTGTGGATGGATGGCTATTATTTCATTGACATTTGACCATACTATACTTGTTTTTAGTAAAATATATTAAGATTAATTGTATGCAACTTAACATGAGAAATTAAATCAAACTGAATAACTGCCGAACTCCAGATTTAATTTTATGTTTAAACTTTATATATTTAGGGCACCTGGGTGGCTCAGTGGGTTAAAGCCTCTGCCTTCGGCTCAGGTCATGATCTCAGGGTCCTGGGATCAAGCCCTGCATCGGGCTCTCTGCTCAGCAGGGAGCCTGCCTCCTCCTCTTTCTGTGCCTGCCTCTCTGGCTACTTGTGATCTCTGTTAAATAAATAAATAAAATCTTAAAAAAAAATCTTTATATATTTATTGTTTAGTTTTATGCTTAATTTGATTTATGTGAGTGTAACAGAAGAAAAGGAAACTTAACTTGAAATGAAGACATTGCTGAACTTAACATAAATAGTTCATTGTAATGAAATATTTTTTCAAATAGCCCTTTAAGGTAATTAAAAACAAAACAAATCCCAAGATTGTGAAAATCTTTCAGAGGCCAACGTTACTTTTTTAATGTTTAATTTGACTTATGTGAATTCAACAGAAGAAAAACAAACAACTTGAAATGAGGGAATTGCTGGGCGTCACATAAATATTTCACTATGGTGAAATATTTTCTCAAATACTCCTCTAAGATTATTTAAAAAAAAAAAAACCAAGATTATGAAAATCTTTTAGAGTCTAGGGTTACTTTTTTTTTAATTACATGTTTCCCATAGTGGATCATTAGATAATTAGCACCTTTTCACCCTTACACCTTGACTTCAGACTTTTGTCGCTGCCGTTACATTGTCAGGGTTCAATGGTAATCATCTGTCATGATGATTCTCACACTTAACTTGGTCTTGGTTCACCACCATCGTCTGCAGTACAGCGTTTCTATTCCTGAGTTATTTACTTTGATTTATCTCTTAGTTCCCTGGATTTCATCACTGAGGAATTTTCTTCAGGAAAGGCTAGCAGGTGCTGTATTTTCCTAGTTCTTTCATCTTTGAGAATGTCCAAAGGTTGCCTTTAGACTTGAATTAGATCTGTGTTATCTGTTACATCCTTACAAAACTTAGCAAACATCACCTTGTTTGTCCCGTGGATTCACTGTTGCTTGGAAACTTAGCTTGAGGTCAACCTGATTTTTTTTTTTCCCTTTGTGGGTAACTTAACTTCTTGGCTTATATAGAATTCTTCCTTTAAACATGAGGTCCAGTAGCTTTGCTGGGCCAACTGTGCATGAGGATTATTCAATAGCAGCTGTTCTTGGGATTCAATACACTTGAAAAGATCTGGGTATTTTTTTTTTTAATTTCAGGCAGATTTTCTTCTGTTACTGTTTTGAACATTTTGGGTTCCGTATATGCAGCTCTAGTCATCATGTGTACCATTTATACATATATTGGATGTCTAGTTCCTGACTTCTGTATTACTTTCTAATCATATTTAACTTTTTATTTCTTTCCCATTTTATTTATTTATTTATTTATTTATTTAATTTTTTTTTTTTTCCAGTTTTTCTCAAGCCTGTCCTCCATGTCTTTGGCAGTTTCACCCTTGTCTCTTTTTCCTAGAGAAAACCCTAGTAAGGCTTTCATTTCTAAAATTGTTTAATGTTTTCCTTCTGTTTCTGTCCTGAGGATGAACACACTTGGGGCCTCTTTCTGTTGCCTCGTCATCTCTTCATTGAATACTTGTATATCTTTGATCTCTTGCTTCAGAGAGAAATTATATTTTCATTCAATTATGCAGAAATGTTTATGTTTTCATCATTCTCTTGTACTCGTTATGCCCCCAGCTTTCCTTGTTTCTTGTAGCATTGTTGCATAGATGTCATGCTAATCACTTTCTGGTTATTATTAATGACTGACTGGAGAGGAGACGAAGGCTTTCTCTCTAGACCAGTAAGGTGCTAAACGATGGTGGGTGAGGGGTGGGGAGGAGAGGAGAGGGAACAAGGCTACAGGCACGGAGGACTTGGGTTAACGGACCCAGATCGTTCTCTTCCACCAGTCTAGTAGCTTTAAGAGCTCCTCTCCCCTCACCAGTGAATTAGCATGAGTTCATGTATGCTCCCCACAGTGGGGATGGAGCAGAGCTGATTGTCACTTACGTTTTCTCCTCCAACAAACCATGTCACAAAAGATGCCTCTTCTTAACAAAAAAAAAAAAAAAAGTTTATTTGAGAGAGAGAGAAAGAGAGCACAGACGCAGGGGGTGGGTGTTATAGAGGGAGAGGGAGAAGCAGACTCCCCACTGAGTGGGAAACCTGCTGCGGGGCTTGCTCCTGGGACCCTGAGATCATGACCTGAGCCAAAGTCAGACACCGACTGAGCCACCTAGGTGTCCCAAAATGCCCATTCCTGGAAAGAACAGTGTAGTTCTTGGTCAGACCTCACTGTCTCTAAAATAATAGACTTTTCACTTTTGCTTTGAGAACCATGCAGTGTGGCAAAGAAACAAACCCTCCCCATAACCCCTTGGCCCCCGGTCCCCTGGTCATAAGGTCCTCAGGTGCACTACCTAATTTATGGAGAAATTACACACCCCAGGGAATCACAGAGCCATGTGTCATCTTTATTGTTTCCAGAGAGGAGAGTGGGTACTTGGTATTAACTGGAAGTCTCTTTCATTTCAGAGAAATTTTAAATTTTTTATTAAGTTTATAGAGCTATACATGGATGATTTGTGCCTTTTCTCTATGTGTAATATTTCAGTAAAAGTCTGTTTAAATTTTTTAAATTTAAGTTTATTTTTTCAGCGTTCCAAGATTCATTGTTTATGCACGACACCCAGTGCTCCATGTTTAAATTTTTTTATGTTGTTAGTCAGTCATTGCTGTGACTCTTGGGTTTGGGATCTTGCTTTATTATCCAAGATAATAAATCAATTGTCCTATTTCTTCTAAAAACATAGCTTTAGAAGAATAGTTTGTCTTAAAGCTTTTATGGTTTTATCGTTTGCATTTAGCTTTTTAATCCATATGGAATTTATTTCTGTGTATGGTGTGAAGGAGACATTTAGCTTTATTTTTCCCTTCAGGTTATGTTTACTGATCTGCACATGCCACCTTTATCCTCCATTGTTTCATTAGTTTCATTAGCTTATTTGTTTTCAATCCCTAAATGAGACTTCACTATTAGTTATTATAGTTTAAGAGGATTTTTTTTATAACGTAAAGGACAAATTTCCGCTTAATGGTTCTTTTTCAAAAATTTCTTGGGTATTCTTGACCATTTTCTCTTTCAGATGAACTTGAGAATCTGCTTGTCAAGTTCCATAAAAAATCCTATTGGGATTTTGATGGGGATTGCATGGAAATTATAGATTAATTGGGGGAGAATTGACATCTTTACAATATTGAGTCTTCCCACGCAGGAACATGGTATGTTTCTTTTTATTCAGGTCTTCTTTGACACCATTTGAAAGTGCTATCACTGTCTTCATATCAATCTCATGCATTTCTTGTTAGGTTTCTATCTAGGTCAGTTTCTAAAACTGTATTTCCAATTGGTTATTATTGAAATGGATATATAGGGAAACTATTGATTTTTGGGTGTTGGGTTTTTGTATCTGTCCACCTTAGTTTTCTGGACTGATACATATAAAAGCTCTCTGTAAATGTAATGGTGGTTTTTATCTCACTGATAACTCTCATTTCTTTTTCCTGTCTTATTCCAATGTATGGGGACTCCTGATGAGTATTAAATAGTGGTGATTTATAGGTTTTGTTGTTTTATTTCCTGCTGTATGTTCCTAGTATTTGTAGATGTCACAAATCTACCATTTGTAGATGTCTTCCGTAGGTTTTCTGTAATTACTTTTTACTAAATTAAGGAAATTTTTATATTCCTAGATTTCTAAGAGGTTTGATGGGGGATGAATGGATCTATTGAATTTTATTAAATGCTTTTTAAAAAGCATCTATTGAGACAATTATATTGTTTTTCAAGTTTACTATTTAATCTGTTTAATGTAGTAAGTTATAGTCATAGATTTCCTAACAGTGAAAATTTCATTCTTCCATCCTTAGAATAAATTCTATTTGATTATGAGTATTGTTCTTTTAAAACTGCTTGCTGTGTTCAATTGTTAATATGTTATGTATGGTTTTCGAATCTTTGTCAGATAGTTTGAACTACAGTTGTTGCATTTTGTGATGTCCATCTCCAGTTTGGGTATCAGAATTATGCTGGTTTTGTAGAATGAATTATGAAGTTTTCCATCTTTTACCGTGCTCTGAAATAGTTCGTATACTGTGGACATTGCCTGCTTTCTTAATGTGGGTAGGGCTGATAAATCAATTTGACCAGACAGGATGACTCTTTAAAGGGCTAAGTCTATTCAGGTTTTCTATTTCTCCTTGAGAAAATTTTGGTAGTTAAATTTTCCTGCAAAATTATTCATTTCTGGGCGCCTGGGTGGCTCAGTGGGTTAAGCCGCTGCCTTCGGCTTAGTTCATGATCTCAGGGTCCTGGGATCGAGTTCCGCATCGGGCTCTCTGCTCAGCAGGGAGCCTGCTTCCTCCTCTCTCTGCTTGCCTCTCTGTCTACTTGTGATCTCTCTCTGTCAAATAAATAAATAAAATCTTTAAAAAAAATTATTCATTTCTCCAGATTTTCAAATATATGGCCTATAAATTTAGTTTTGTATTCTTTTTTTTTTTTTTTTTTTTTTTTTTTTTTTATTTGACAGATAGAGATCACAGGTAGGCAGCGAGGCAGGCAGAGAGAGAGAGGAGGAAGCGGGCTCCCTGCCGAGCAGAGAGCCCAATGTGGGGCTCGATGTGGGGCTCGATCCCAGGACCCTGGGATCATGACCCGAGCTGAAGGCAGAGGCTTTAACCCACTGAGCCACCCAGGCACCCCTTTAGTTTTGTATTCTTATAATTAAAAAGATATATCCTTTGCATTTATACTTATAATTATTCCTAATATTATTTGTAGCATGTCTCCTTTTTTCCTTGACTAGATGAATGAAATATTTGCTATTTTATGAAATAGGTTTTTTTTTCTGAGAACAAGATTTTGATCCTTTTTTATTATTATTATTTGAATTCTTTTGTTTTCTAATTCATGAATTAGAATTTCCTTTATTAATTCTTTTGGCATTTTAATTTTTATTATTGTTGTTTTTTCCTAGCTCCCTGAAAGGAAGGCTTAGTTCTTTATATTCAGGCTTTGATGGGCTCTAATAAGTAAATAAGTGTTCTATATACTTTCCTCTTGTTACCTATCTCTGACTTAATTATATAGTGTTCTTATTGTTACTCATTTCTGAATAGTTTTTATTTGAGCTTTGATTTCTCTCATTAACTCGAGTTATTTATAAGGGAGTTAAATATTTTTTCCAACTGGGTAGATTTTTTGGCACTCGTTTTGTTGCTAATTTTTAACTTCCTTGCATTGGGATCAGACGCTGTGTTCTTTATAACTTCTGCCTTTTGGGATTTGTTGAGTGAGTCTTTGTGGTCTAATTCATGTTCAGTTTTTGTAAATATCCCAATGGGTTTTTGAAGAGTATTTTTATTCTATGCTATTGAGTACAAAAATTGTTATAAATTAGATCAGAGGTTGCTACAGATGGTTTTGTGTGACCCACACAAATTTTTTTTTTTAAACTTACGCAAACAGTTATAAATCAAGGGATTTCCTATGAAAATACAAGTTTCTCTTGAAAAATCAAGAGCTCTCGCCATGCTGGGGCCTCAGTCCTTCATGGCAACAGCCAGCTGGGGCTGCACAGTGGCCGCGCCTTCAAAGAGCTGTTCATCTGTCCCTGCTACTGCCTGGTTTGATCGATGTGTCCCCTTCAGCCATTTGTCCTGCCTTCCCTGTGCCTGTAGGCATCCGTGTGCTTCACCTGTGGGCCTGACCAAGCTCTTTCAAAAGTTTGGGAGTCTTGGGTTTGCTCTGCCTCATCTATTTCTGAGAAGGAATATTGGTCTCCATAATGATTGTGGCTTTGTTGATTTCCCTCAAGCTTTGGTGTATAAATTTCATAGCCATGTTACAAGGGGCGCAGAAGTTATCATCTCTTGTTGGTGTAAGGAATCTTTCTTTAATCAAAAATCCTCTCTTTCATTCTCTTTTTTGCCTTTTGTTGTTCTTTTTATCATCATTTTCCTCATATATTTTTTCATTCCTGTATTTCGAGCCTTAATTTTGTAAGCAGCCTGTCTCTGGCTTTATTTACTTATTTTTCTTGAACAGTTTAAGAATTGCTTCAGAGAGGGAATTTGAGATGTTCACACCTGTTCTGATTTCAGATTTATTTAGGTTAATCTCTGTGACCCTATTTTGCTTTCTCTTAATTGACTTAGTTTACCGAATTTCTTTTACTGTTTTTTTCTTTGTTTCTTTTACTTCCCTGCCCTTAATGCTAGACAGATGTAGTTTCTTCTGTCTTCTTTTTCTTTCATTCTAATGGCTTGAAATCTTTACATTCCAATTCTGTCTTCCTAATCCCCTGAGGCACACATACCTGAATTTATATTTTCCGACACAGTTCAGCATTACTCAGTAACTATCCCTTTCTCCTGAGCAAAAAAAGAACCTTATCAGAGTTCCCCTTCCCTCTGCTGTCTTCTCTTCTCCTTCATAACCTCCCAAAATTGGGGCCATCCAGGATTTTCACTCCATATTGTTATGAACAGTTTTACATTAAGCAATAATAGTTATGTTGGCTGAACAAAAAAGATGGACCATTTTCTTTGGTCACCATTGTTTCTTTGATTCTATGTCTTTCCTTATGTTAGATTCTTTATTTTACAAGGTTGTCTTTTTTTATTAAATCATTCATTCTTCTAAAAGATATTTTTGAGTTTCCAATTCAGGTGGATGGATGTATAGGCAATAACTTTTCCTAGTTCCCGAGGGCTTTATTTTCTCCCAACAAATTTGGCTGTGTTGAGATTTTAGGTTCAAAATAATTTTCACTCAAAATTTTAAAAACATGGTCCTTCTGATGAGGGGTCCAATGCCAATATTAATTTTTGTTCCTTTTCAGATAACTCATTTCTATCTTCCAGAAACCTTCAGTTCTTTTCTTTTTCATTATTCTGGGACTCAACCTCTCTTTGTCTGGCTGTGAGTTTGTTTTCATTTTCTTGCCTGGCTCTCAGTGAACCCTTTAAAGACTCCATATTGTAATTAACAGTTAAACATTACGCTTCGATAACTATGATACTCTTCAATAACTTAAAGGTGGACCAGTTTCTTTGGTCACCACTGTCTTGGGTGTTGGAAGAATCCCTTAAACTCAGTCTTCCAGCTCTCTGATACCCTATCTACTCAGTATGTAAATTCTGAAAATTGTTTCTCATCTATGACTTCTAGTTGATGTTTTCAATTACATTTTTATTTGAAATAATTGGTAGAGTCACATGGAGTGTAAGAAATAATGCACAAAGATCCAATATATCCTTTACCCAGTTTTCCATAATGGCGCCATCTTGCAGAACAGTAGTGCGATATTACAACCAGGATATTGACATTGATACAGTGAAGATACAGGATAATTTCATCATCAGAAGAATCCCTCATGTTGCCCTCTTAGAGACACATACTCCCACCCTGATCCTACCCTAATCCCTTGGCAACCAACCACTGATCTGTTTCTCATTTCTATAATTCTGTCATTTCAAGAATGTTAGATAAATGAAACCATATACAATTGGTTTTTTCACTCAGCATGATTCCTTGCAGATTCATCGAGGCTGCTGTGTATGTTGGCAGTTGGTTCCGTTTTATTGAAGTAGTATTCCGTGGTATGGATGTACCACAGTCACCCATTGAAGGATATCTGGGTTATTTCTAGATTTGGGCTATTAAAATAAGGCACCTAGAAACATTCTTGTATAGGTTTTATGTGAACGTATGTCTTCATTTCTTTAGGTTAGATATCCTGGAGTACAGTTGCTGGGTTCTATAATAGTTTTATGTTTAGTTTTTAAAGAAACTGGCAAATTGGGGATGCCAGGGTGGCTCAGGCAGTTAAGCATCTGCCTTCTGCTCAGGTCGTGATCCCAGGGTCCTGGGATTGAGCCCAGCATCTGGCTCCCTGCTCAACAGGGAGCCTGCTTCTCTTTCTCCCTCTGCCCTTCCACCTGCTTGTGCTCTCTCTCTCTCTCTCTTTCTCTTTCTCAAATAAATAAATAAAATCTTAAAAAAAAAAAGAAACTAGCAAATTGCTTTCAAAAGAAGCTGTGCCATTTTACATTTCCACTAGCAATATATGAATGATCCACTTTCTTTGCATGCTTTCCAGTAATTGGTAACATCACTTTTTAATTATAGCCATTCTGATGAGTATGTAGTGATATTAATTTGCATTTCCCCAAGGCTAGTGATGTTGGAAATCTTTTCTTGTGTTTATTTGCCATCTATATATTCTCTTTAGTGAAATGTCTCTTCATATCTTTTGTTCATTTTCTAATTGTAATGTTTGATTTTTTAACTGTTCAGTGTTGAGGGTTTTTAATATATCCTACCTACTAGTCCTTTAGTGATTATGTTGTTTGTGAATATTTTCTTCCATTCTGTAGTTTGTGTCTTCATTCTCTTTAACAGGGTCTTTTGCAGAGTAGAAGTTTTAATTTTGATGAAATCCTTTAATAAATTTTTCCTTTTATGGATCAAGGTTTTTGGTATCAGTCTAAGAACTCTTTGCCTTGTCTTCAATTCTGAAGATATTTTGTTTTTTTTTTCTAAAAGTTTTTTATGGGTTTAAATTTTGTATTTTGAATTCCATCTTGAGAGATCTTGGATTGCTTCTGTGTAAGGTGTGAGACTTAGGTCAAGGTTTTTTTGGTTTGTTTGCCTATGGATGTCCAGTTTTTCCAGCACCATTTGTTAAAATGCCCATCTTTCTTCCATTGAGTTTCTTTGGCACTTTTGACAAAAATCAGACAGGCACATTTGTGGGAGTTTATTTCTGGGTTCTCTGTCCATCCTATTGTCTGTGTGTCTGTCCCTCTGCCCCTGTAGCACAGTCTTGATTACTGTAGCAACATGTCAGTTGTGAAACAGGGTAAACTGATTACTCCCACTTTGTTTTTCTTTTTTCAAAATAATTTTAGCTGTCCTACCTAGTTCTTTTGCCTTTCCATGCAAGTTTTATCATTATCTTGTCAATAACTACAGAAAAGCCTTGCTGGGCTTTTGGTAGAGATTGTGTTAAACCTCTGTATCGGTTGGGATAATTGAGATCTTTACTTTGTGGACTCTTTTAGCTCCCCCACTGTATCTCTCCATTCATTTAAATCTTTAGTTTCTTTACCAGCATCATGTAACTTTCACTATACAAGGCCTATACATGTTTGTTTAGATGTACACCTAAGAGATTCATTGTATTTTAACCAAGGATAACGAGCATTGTGCTTTGAAGTTTGAGGTTCATGTGTTCATCATTAATATATAAAATGTAATTTTTTTATGTTGATCTTGTATCTTGCAATTTTTCTGAACTCGCTAATTTGTTCTATGAGAGGTTCCTTGCAATTTATACTTGATAATATCATCTGCAGATAGGGGTAGTTTTATTTCTTCTTTCTGATCTACATGCGTTTGATCTTTTTTTGCCTTATTGCCCTGGCTAGAACTTACAACCGAGAGTAGACATCCTTATCTTGTTGCTGATCTTCAAGGGAAAACATTAAGACTCCCACCATTATATATAATGTTAACCTACAGAGTTTTGTAGATGCTCTTTAGGAAGTTGACAGTGTTCCCTTCTATTTCTAGTTTTTGGAGGATTTTTAAAAAATGAATGGATATTGAATTTTGTCACTGCTTTTTTCCTCAGTGAGTGATATGATTATGTGAGTTTTCTTCTTTAGATTGTTAATATGGAAGGTTAGTTTGGTTGATTTTTGAATATTGATCCAGCCTAGAATCTGTGGAATAAACCCCACTTGGTATTGGTGTTTTCTTTTTATTTAATTTAATTTTATTTTTTTTTATTTGTTTATTTTGAGAGACAGAGAGACAGAGTGAGAGAGAGCATGAGAGGGGAGGTCAGAGGGAGAAGCAGACTCCCCATGGAGCTGGGAGCCCGATGTGGGACTTGATCCCAGGGCTCTGGGATCATGACCTGAGCCGAAGGCAGTTGCTTAACCAACTGAGCCACCCAGGCGCCCGGTGTTTTCTTTTTATATATTATCAAAATCTCTTTGCCATTATTTTGTTGAGGATTTTTGTATATATATTATATTCATGAGGAGTTTTGGTCTGTTATTTTCTTTCTTTCTTTTTTCCTATACTGGCTTTTATTTTATTTTATTTTTATTTCATTTTATTTTAATTTTTAAAGGTTTCATTTATTTATTTGACAGAGATTGACACAACGAGAGAGGGAACACAAGCAGGGGGAGAGGGAGAAGCAGGCTTCCCTGCTTCTGCACAGGGAGCCTGATGCGGGGCTCTATCCCAGGACCCAAGATCATGACCTGAGCCACAGGCAGACGCCTAATGACTGAGTTACCTGGGATGCCCCTCCTATATCATCTTTTAGTTTTTATATCAGGGTAACACTAGCTTCAGTAAGTAAAATGGAAAGTAATCCCTCATCTTGTATGTTCTGAAAGTGATTGGGTAGAATTGGTATTAATTCTTTAAACTTTTAGTTGAATCCTCCAGTGAAATCATATAGACCTTGAGATCTTTTGGGGAAAATTTTTTTAAATTACGAATTCAATTTCTTGAAAAGTATTAGGGCTATTCAAATTATCCATTTCATAGTGGGTGAGTTGTAGCAGTTGGTATTTTTGGAGGAAGTGGTCCATTTTGTCTAAGTTGTCAAATTCATGTGTGTGGAGTTGTTTGTAATATTACCTTATATATACTTTTGATGTTTGTATAGTCTGTGGTAATATTCTCTGTTTCATTCCTGATACTGGTAATTTGTGTCTTCTCTTTTTTTCCTTTGTCATTCTTACTAGAAGTTTATCAGTTTTGTTGATCTTTCATAAACCAGTTCTTTCTTACATTATTTTTGCCAGTGTTTTTCATTTTCAATGTCATTGTCTTATGCGCTTATCTATATTATTTCCTTCCTTCCCCTTGTTTTGGGATTGCTTAGCTTTTCTTTTTCCAGGATCTTGAAGTGGATGCTTAGGTTATTGATTTGAGACTTTTCCTCTTTTCTAGCATAAACAATAGTGCTATAAATTTCCCTCTCACAGTAGTTTAGCTGTGTCTCCCATATGTTGTCTTTTCATTTTTGTTAAGTTTAGTGCATTTTTTTTTCCCTTGAGACTCCTTCTTGGACCAATAGATTATTTAGAAGTATTTTGTTTTCTTTCTAAGTGTTTGGAGATTTTTCTGTTATCTTTCTGTTATGGATTACTAGTTTGATTCCATTGTGGCTGGAGAACACATTCGGTGTCAGTTCAATTCTATTAAATTTGTTGAGGTTTGTTTTGACACTAGATCTAATCTATTTTGGTATAAGTTCTGTTGGCACTTGAAAAGAGTATTTATTCTCCTCTTGTTGGGTGGAGTGTTCTAAAAATGTTGATGATGGAGCACCTGGGTACTTCAGTCTGTTGAGTATCTATCTGTCTTTAGCTCAGGTCATGATCCCAGGGTCCTGGGATTGGGCCCGGCATCAGGCTTCTTGCTCAACCAGGAGCCTGCTTCTCCCTCTCCTCCCTCTGCCCCTCCCCCACCCCACTCATGCTCACTCTCTCCTCCCAAATAAAATAATAAATAAAAATAAAATAAATATAAATTATAAAAATAAAAATAAAATAATATAAATATATTAATATAATTCATTACTTAGTAAATATAATAATATAAAATAATAAAAATAAAAATGTTGATGAGAACATTTGTTGAGTTGTTGAGTTCTTCCATATACTTCCATATACTGGTTATCTGTCTAGTTGTTCTATTAATTGCTGAGAGAAGAGTATTGAAGTGTTCAACTCTAATTGTGGATTTGTATATTTCTCCTTTAGGTTCTACCAGTTTTTGTTCACATATTTTGCAGCTCTGTTGTTTGGGGCTTACACATTTAGATTACTAACTCTTGAGGGGTGTAGGTGGTGTAGGTGTTGGTTAAGTGTCTGCCTTCGGCTAAGTCATGATCCTGGGGTCCTTGGGTTGAGCCTGGATAGGGCTCTCTGCTTGGTGGGGAGCCTCCTTCTCCCTCTCCTTCTGCCTGCTGCCCTGCCTACTTGTGCTTTCTCTCTGTCAGATGAATAAATGGAATCTTCAAAAAAAAAAAAAAGATTACTATATGTTTTTGGTGAGTTGGCCCTTTTATCATTATAAAATACCTCTTTCTATCTGTGATAATTTCCTTTGCTCTATAGTCTGTCTCATATTAATATAGCTACATCTGTTTTCATTTGATTAAGTTTTTGTATTAGTGATTTTTTTTTTACCCTTTATTCTCATCCTGCCTATATCATTATATTTGAAATGACTTTCTTGTAGATGGCATATATTTGGGCCATGTTTTTTAATCCATGCTGCCGATCTCTGCCTTCTAATAATTGCCATATTTAGATCATTTACACTGAATGTAATTATTAATATGTTAGGGTTGAAGTTTACTATTTTAGCTTTTGTTTTCTGTTTGTTCTCTCTGTTTTTAGTTGCTTTTTCTTTTTTTTTTTTGCCTTTCTATAGGTTATTTGAATACTCTTTAGAATCTATTTTGTTTATCTATAGCCTTTTCTTTTTTTGAGAGAGAGCACTAGTGGTGGGGAGGGGCAGAGGGAGAGAGGGAGAGAGAGAGAGAATCCCAAGGAGCCCAACATGGGGCTCAATCTCACAACCCTGAGATCATAATCTGAGCCAAAATCAAGAGTTGGGTGCTCAACCAACTGAGCCATCCAGGCACCCCAGTCTATGACCTTTTAAAAGTGTATCTTCAGGGGATGCCTGGGTGGCTCAGTTGGTTAAGCAGCTGCCTTCGGCTCAGGTCATGATCCCAGCGTCCTGGGATCGAGTCCCACATCGGGCTCCTTGCTTGGCGGGGAGCCTGCTTCTCCCTCTGCCTCTGCCTGCCATTCTGTCTGCCTGTGCTCACTCGCTCTCCTCTCTCTCTGACAAATAAATAAAATCTTTAAAAAAAATAAAAAATAAAAGTGTATCTTCTTGTATAACTTTTTTTAGTGATTGCTCTATTACATTATACATACACATCACAGCCTTTGGGTGTTAATCATTTTACCCGCTTGAGTGAGGTATGGAAACCTTACCTCTCTTACATCCTATTACCCTGTCCTGGTTTGTAATTGTCTTAAATATATCTCTACATACATTCAGAACCACATCAGATGGTATTGTAATTTTTGCTCAAATCATTTAACAGAATTTAGAAAACTTGAAAGAAGTAAAGCCTATTGTAGTTGTGTCTTGCCAGATTTGGATAGAATTTAGCCATTATATCTTCTGGTACTTTTTCAGCCCTGCTGTCTTTCTCCTCTCTTTCCGGGACTCCAGTGACATGAATCTTAGATCTTTTGTTATAGTTCCAGAAGTCTCTCAGACTCTGTTCATTTTTATTGAGTTTTGCCACTGTTATTCTTTTCTTTTCTTTTTTAGTCTGTTTTCTCTCTGTTGTCAGACTGGGCAATTTCAATTATTCTGTCTTCCAGTTCACTCTTTTCTTTCTTCTGTCCAGTGCATTCTGTTGTGAAATTCATTCACTTAGTTTATTTTGATTATTGTATTTTCAGATCTAAAATTTCTATTTGCTTCATATGGATATGTTTATTTCTTGGCTGAGACTTTCTTTGTTGAGGTTTTATATTTTCTCATTTGTTGCAAGCGTATTTGCAATTGCTCAGAGAAACATTTGTACCATCACTGCTTTAAAATCTTTACCAAAAAATCTGATGTCCCTTTTTAGCTCCGTATTGGCATCTATCTAGTGTCTTGTATCATTCCATTTGAGGTCTTGCTAGTTCTTTTTATGATGTGTGACTCTAAGTTGAAACCCGTACATATTTGTATTATACTATGACACACTGGATCTTATTTAAACCTTCTGTTTCAGATGGCTTTCTCAGACACTGCTTGAGGGTGGGGGGAAAGGGAGCTCCACTGCTTCATTGCCAGATGTAGACAGACACCCAGGTCTGCTCAGTCACTCACTATTGGCATCTGAGAGTGGGAGGGCTTCTCATCAGTGCTGAGCAGGGTAGGAGGTCCAGCTCCTCATGTGGCCTCTAGTTGGGGGGTCATTTTACTCTGGTTGGTGATGAAAACCCTGACTCACCACCAGGCCTCCTGATATGACTTCCCAGGGAGGGAGAGTGATGCCTTCTCACTGCCAGGTAGTGTGGAAGACCAAGCTTCCCCACAGGACCTTCATTGACACCATGGGGTAAGACTCTTTTTTGGTTGGCAGGGGAAAAGCCCTGCTTTTGCTCACCTAGAAGGGGTGTTGGAGTTCATTATAGCCTGGCAGGGGTGAAAGCTGAGGCTCCCCACTTGGTCTTTGGTGTGAGTGGGGGTCATGCCATAACGTTGTCTGTGCCCTTTGGCTAGAGTGGTGATTGTGCAGAAAGTTTCTGTCTTGCTGGGTCTCCTTTTGTTGGTGCTTTGGCTAGAGGAAACAGGCTTTGGGGGACTTTTTGGTTGGCTCCCATTGGTACTTCTAGGTTGCCAGCATCTCTATTTCCAAGTCTGGGATATGCAAGACAAAAAAGAATCTCAGGGAACTCACCACCATGTTGTTCCCTGGCTCACAAGATCCTGAGATTATTTCTTGCACAGTGTCCAGGCTTTTGGCTTTTCTTAGCAGAAAGAATGGGGGAGAAGTGCTTCCAGTTGCTTTTTTTTAAAAAGATGCATTATTTTCTTACAAATGTGAGGGATATTAGCAATACTTACTTTGAAGTTTTCTTCACATTTGCTGCATTAACGGTATCCCCTTGGGTTTGTCTTGTTGTTGTCATTTTGTTTAGCTTTTTAATTTGGTGGTTCTCTTTCTTGACGTTGGTTTTCCTCCTATTTGCTGATTGGTGAGCCACTCGTGTTTTGTGCTCACAGATCCTTGTTTGGTTGTGGCGGTTGTCAGGCCTGATGGCAGCAGTCTGTCTGTGAAGTGGGAGGTGGAGGGACCTGCTGCTGGATAATGTCACTTCTGGCACGGTGGTGCGTGGATTCCCTCTGCCCAGGGGAGGCACTGGCCCCCCCTCTCTAGCAGCAGGGCCCTCTTGACTATGTTAAGTGTTTGCATAAAGCCTGCGGCTACTTCCTCCTCTCAGCCTAGAGGAGGAGGCTGCTAACCTCCTTCTTCCTTAGCTCCTCCCACCCATGCCTGCTCCTCCCATCCTGACAACATCAGGCCTAGGGATGTCAGGCGCTTCTGGAATTTTTCCTGCTGGCTGATCCTATCTTTTTGCTGTCTGTCCACCATTCCTCAAAAGATCTCATCTTCTGATCTTGTTTTCCAGGGCTGTTCCTGATTTTTTTTTTTCTTCCCTTTATCATGTTATTTCTGAGGCTTTGGGCCATAAGGAGAGGGAGACGGAGCTCTCAGTTTTCTGTCATGGCCCAATCTCCTTAGTGTTTTTCTCGTGATGACAGTAACAGCTCTCGCCGGTTGCTGTTGGCACCTCCTGCGTAGAACGATCCTGAGTTGGAATTACTACAGCCATTTCCTACCCCGGGAAAGCGATAATCAGAAGTCACCTGCCACGCCTAGGCTCACACCCCTACACGGAGGCAGAGCCCAGATGTGAACTCAGGCCTGCTGACTTGAAGCCTGGCTTTTCCCTTTGCGGTGGTATCTCTCCAGTGCTGGGACCTAGGTGGGACCAGACGAGGCCAGATGCCACCAGGCCCTGTGAGCAGGAACAGAAGCAAAAAGGAAGTTTCCATGGTGCGCGTGTGTTTTCTTTTCCTTGACCAAATTCATATTCCTTCCAAACATAATTCCGGCCTTGTTTCTCTTTCTTAGCCTTGAATATAATAAACCAGGCTTTTCAACCTTCATCTGATAATGGCAATAACACAGGAGGACACAGGCAAAGGATAGTGGTCATCATTCCCAGCCTTTTCTCACTTAGCCTTTTGTTGTGTGCCCAGCCCAGCCCACTGCTAGTGAAGCTGTCCTATGCTGTGCACCCCAGGTGAGCTTTGCACAGACTTCTCCCCTTTCCAAGCCAGTGTTAAAACTGGACTGACCCCTAGGGTTCTTCTTAGGATTGCAAGACAATGTTGAGCAACAGTCATCAGGAAACTGAAAAACAGAGGTTTATCACTGACCACCTGGAAATGACACAGCTGGGGAAGGGGGGTGGTCACAGAGCAAGGTCATAGGTACAGAGAGAGAGGATACCGTGCCCAGGTGGTGTGTATGAGCGCTGGGGCTCTGTTTTATTTGGGGTTGAGGGTGGGGACCTAGGGTTTCATGGACCCACTCCATTGATAATTGAAAATAACAGGAGTGGGAATTTAAAGTGCTGGGGAGAGAAAAGACAAGTGGCCCAATTGGTCCCTTATCAATATCAACCAAGATCTCTAAAACAAAGCCTCAGTGGGGATGGGGGAGAGGGGGGCTGCCCCTTTATCTACTGTGGCTGTCAATTTGTTTGTTTGAGATAAATAGTCTTTGAAGTGGATGCGTCTTTGAAATGGATGCCTTAAGCAAAAGCTTAATCAGGCACTTGCATTACAAAAAAAAAAAAAAAAAACCCAAACCAGTGAACAATGAGGAAAACAACCTGTCAGAGCTTTATGGTACACCTTTCTTTACTCCCTATTTTTTTTCTTTTTTTTTTTTTAATTTAAATTCAATTAGCCAACATATAATACATCATTAATTTCTGATGTAGTGTTTGTTCAACGATTCATCAGTTGCTACGACACCCAGGGCTCATCACTTAAAAAAAAAAAGTATATCAGCCCTATGCCTTGTTTCCCTCTGTCTTGTTCTGGGTAACCCTGGCTCTGTCCCTCTTCACCCCTTCTGCTTCCCGTGGGCCTGGAGGCTGGGAGGACTCCCCACCTGGCAGATACTCAGAAACAGAACAGCTCCCCTGCTCGGGCCTCCACAAGTCCGTGCATCTTTTCAGCAGCCTGTGTTTACTCTGGTTCTGGGAAGGAAAAGTCAAAAAGCAACAGCCAAATTTCCATGGGTGTTTTTGTTCCATATTTTGATTGGGGAACTGAATCATGTTTTTCCTTTCGTAAACATGAAAATGTTAAGTACATAACGGCTAAATTAATCCAGGCTCATAAATTAGTTAATTATGTTAATCAGAGTCACAGAATTCTCAGTCTCATTAGGGTTTCCATTAAGCCGTTTAGTCTTGTGAGCCTTTTAAGAGGACAGTTTAAGCTACAGATTAATCTTCAAAGGCTCCAAGTACATGTTCAACTGCAGGAGGATTTACAAGGAACTGGGGAGGTGTGGGGGGTTTAGTGAATGTGGGTAGCTAGTGATTAGGAGCTGTGCTTTCAGGGAGCTGGGGATCCCCCTCACCACTCCTCACCCTCATATTGTCATCAAAGGCCCCTGCCTGCTGGGTCTAAGCATCCCTAGGCTCAGTAGCCATAGGAAGGAGGAAATGGACAAAAACCTGTGTCTCCTAGGCGGCCATGCCCTCCCAGGCCACCCTCCCGGGCCACCCCAGAGGGCAGATAATGCTGGTTCTTGAATGTCCTGGGGTGCACCCTCTGACTCCCTGAGATTGCCCTCACAAAGGCTGAATGAGGAGTAGCTGCTTCCGGGGTCTGCGAGAAAGAGAGACAGACGGAGAGGGCACATTCAAGTCTAAGTGACAGGTGAGCCGCAGGTGGCCTTTGTTTGTGGCAGCATGAATATCTTATTTTTACCATCTTCAGAGGCCAGTGTGGAGCATGTGCTCCCCTGCTCGATCACAGATGCACATCCTGGCAGGGTCCCTTGCTGTCCTTACATGCAGAGGGGATATATGGGTGCCCCATCTGGCTTAGACACATGGTGTCGTGTCCAGTGTCCCAGGCAGCCAGCTGTCCCTGAATCTCTTTGCACCCCCCCGCCCGGGTGATCCACTGTTCGTCTCTGGACCCTGTTGCCTGGGCTGGAGACAAGAGAGCCCGTCTGGATCTCAAATCTCAAGAGAGTGACTGAAGCTCTTCTTCTAGTTTTTACCATTCTTCGAAAAATCACCAGAAGCTGATGATGAGAGAGGGACCTGTTTTAAGCTATAGCTTTCATTAGTATTTAGGCCTGGTGAGGTCAGCAGATGAGGAGAGAGTAGCCGTGGAGCGGAGCCTGTGACTCACAGTTCGCGAGAGGAGAGTATTCCAACCCATGGAGGCCAGGAGGGCGAGCACCAGGGTTTGTCAGGAGGCAGAGGGAGCAAGGCAAGTCGTGGGCTGAAGCCTTTCCAGTGGTTTCTGCCAGAAGGAGTGGGCATGGCAGAATAACCAGGGTTAGGATTGGCTCAGTTGAATAACTCCAGTGGGCTCTGGGGCTGAGTGGCCGTCCTTAGTTGTCTGGTTCCTGGTTATGGGATGATTAGGGCAGGTGGAGGGTGGTCCAGAGCACCAAGAGATCCATAAAGGAGGTGGTTGGAGGTGTGGGCTCCAGACTGATTGGTTTGTACATGGAAGACATGCCTTCTGGGAGCGTTCTTTCCTATTTTGAGGAACTGGCCAGCCCTGGGGTGGGAAGCTGAGCAGTCCCTCCAGAATCAACAAGGCCTGGAGAGGACAGAGCATCAGAATCACAGAAAATAAAAGACATGGTGAATGCCATACCCTTACTGCCATGGACCTCATCTCACTGACCCTGGGTCCTTAGTAGGACCTGCCCAGGAGTTTGCTGGTATACCAGTGGTACACAGCTGCATTTCCACTCTGGAAGGAGATGGCCTGGCTCCATCTGGAAATCAAGAACAGAGCAGGAGACCAAGAGAGACTTGGCTTGGTCATCGACCAATGGTCCCTAAGGATTTCATGTCACAGTTGCAAACATAGATGTGTCTTAACAACTTAGCAGACCACAGCTCCCCGGGGTTCCTAGAACAAGGCTGTCATATGTGGCCACATTTAGAGATTGGAGAGTCCCGTCACAGTCTTAGGCAATGAGTGGGGTTGACAGAAACCTTTCAGATTTGTAACATTTCTAAACAACTGTTGAAACCTCACTTGGCCCAGAATGGCTGCTGGTAGAACAGAATGTACTATAGTCTTAGTGGAAAAAACAAAACGAAACAAAACAAAACAAAAACAAAAAACAAACAAACAAAACCAACAAAAACAAAAACAAAAACAAAACCCCAAACCAGTTCTCTGTGGATTTACTAAAATAAACTCAGGATCGATGAGCAAAATGTGCTGGGGAGGCCTGTTTGTCACACTCAGGAAGCTACAATCTAATGTTACTTGCTGACATTCATTTGCTGAAGGCAAAATACATTGCTTTTCAATAAACAAAATGTCCTGTTTGCCTGCCTTCCTCCAGAGGTCAACAACCAGGGCTGATAACTGACTTCTTGTATTGAAGGGGTGTGTGTGTGTGTGTGTGTGTGTGAGAGTGTGAGTGTGCGTGTGTGTGTGTGTGCGCGCGCGTGTGTGTTTGTGTGTGTTGTTCTCCTTGCTCCTCCCCCACCTTTTTTTTTTTTAGCTCACCAACAGAAATTTACTTCCTCTCAATTCTGGAGGCTAGAAGTCCAAGATCAAGATGTTGGCAGGTTGGGTTTCCTTGGAGGCCTGCCTCCTTGGCTTGCAGATAGCTGCTTCTCGCTGTGTCCTCACACCGTCATCATTCTGTCTGTGTGTTGTCTGTGTCTGAATTTCCCCTTCTTATAAGGCAATCTTGGATTCCGGCCCACACAGATGGCCTCTTTTTCCCCTCAAATACCTCTTTAAAGACCTTATCTCCAAATCCAGTCACACTGACCTTGCCATGTCTTTTAACGTGGAGCTTCCTCAGAAAGTTCAGGGTCAATGCGGTGTCTCCAGAGGGCACGTCCACAGGCCTGTAGTTTGGAAAGTTGCACGCTAAATTAACGGTGAGGGGGGCTAGGGGTAGGCAGGACAGGTCACTCTGAAAAAAGGGCTGCTGGTTGTTGACACTTGACCAAGAGAACTTGTAAAATTGTTCATTTCAGCAAGTGCTCCAGGGCATGTGAAATATTGATTGGGTTCAGGGAGTTTTATAGGAACGCCTGTGTTGTTTAAAGCGAGGTAAGCCTGTGAGGTTCACTCCTAGATGCAGTTTCTGTGCTCACCAGAGCTGTCTGCTGGGGGTTTGAGCCCCCAGAGCTCTCTGAGCTGTTCATCCAGACACAAACTCGTCAGCTCCTGAAGAGCACCATCGTCCTTCTCCTCTGTGCTCCTCCCACAGACAGGTCGGTCCTCAGAGTGGACAGTCAGGCAGGCGTCTGTCCTGCCACTGTGAACCCTCCAACCACCCAGAGCTCATGTGCCAAACAAATGACTGGCCCCCATTTTTTTCTTTTGGTACCTGACCATTTGTTGTTAAATGGGTCTTTCTTTTTTCATCAGAGAAATAATGACTGTTTTCTTCGATTTGGCATTTCCAGAGAACCATTCACATTTAAGGCTAATATTGGAATAGCAGGTTTCCACTGAAAATATTTACCTTTTCTTTGTTGGCAACTCGTCGGTGTTGGGGGAAAATAGATGCTTCACTAAATTCTAAATACGTGATGCTTTCTTTCTCACACAAGAGTTGCTCTTCTTCCGAGATGAAAAGCATCACAAGAGGTGTTGAGAAATTATCCTAGTCGTCTGTTTTTACATATTTTTGATGTCTCCCGGCATCTCATTCTTGTTCAAAAGTAGGCATGAGCATTGAGCAGCATAGAATTGTTGAATGCCTATATTGTACACCGGAAGCAAATAGAGTACTATACGTGCTAATTATGTCGAATTGTTGTTTTTTTTTTTTTTTTTTTTTTAAAGTAGGCGTTCCCACACCTATAATTTGCTTGGAGAAGTCTAGCATAACAGGTTACATTTCGGCCTTAGAACATCAGAACTGACTTTGGTTGCTTGTGTGGCTGGCTGGGCCTTCTCCTACCCCAGCAAGCCCACTGTGGGATATAAGGGTACAGAGAACAAGGCCACCATTTCTCCAACAACACCAGCTGCTGTGGTCTCAACAGATTGAATCCTCTTAACTCCTCTGCCAGGTAAATGTCGTGGAAGACAAGGGCTCAGAGAGTTTGAGATCCTGGTCCAAGGTTGGGGCTGAGTATTCCCACCCCAGGACTCTGTGACCCCTATTCCCTTACCCCCCCTGCTATGAGCTATCTTAATCTTGCCCGAGGCCTCAGCTTTCCCACACCCCATGGCTAACGTCCCTTACTGGTTATGGCCCCATCTTTGGGCTGGTGGCCGAGCAAGCACCTGGGCCCCGTGTCTCTGACACAGAGGGAAGCCCTGGGCTCACAGACCAGTGACTGGAGAGGGAGAACATTTCAAATCACCCTGATTCCTCTTGTCCACCCAGAAATCAGAAAAGAGGAGATGCACTCAAGTGATGGGACAACCCCACCTTTGAAAGGGAGAAAGGACCCCAGTAAGATATGTCAGTGAACTCGGACAAATTTGGCCCCCATTATAACTCCCTTGGTCTTCAAAGGGAAGTTGTTCTTACTCAGTTGAAATTAAGGATCTCTGTCTGCCAAAAGGCACCATCAGCAAAGTGAAAAGACAAGGCATCAACTGGGAGAAGATATTTCTAATGTGTATAACCAACAGAAGATCCATTCCCGGTACAATCCAAACTTAGCGATGTATAGTTTAAGCAAGCATACAGTTGTATTAACACGCTAGTTTTTTTAAAGGCAGTGAGATGAATCATCCAAAATCCTGAGCCATTTTCTCTGCGTGTATAGAACCCCCAGTGGGTCATGTTTATATTTGCAGTGAATGGATGGAGGGTTCATGGGTGTCAATTGTTTTTTTAGGCTTTATCACTAACATGTGGTTACATATGGTCCTTCATACATATCAAAAAGTATATCTTTTTAAAATAAAGGTAAAGGGGCACCTGGGTGGCTCAAAAGCTCAAAAGCTTCTGCCTTTGGCTCAGGTCATGGTCTCGGGGTCCTGGGATCGAGCCCCACATCAGGCTCTCTGCTCAGCGGGGAGCCTGCTTCCCCATCTCTCTCTGCCTGCCTCTCTGCCTACTTGTGATCTCGCTCTCTCTGTCAAATAAATAAACAAAATAAAAAAGAAAGAAAGAAAAAGAAGAAAATAAAGGTAAAAAGTAATTCGTTATTGTTAACAGTCCCGGAATTCAGTGTCTTTACTCCCATTTTTACAGATGGGGAAACTGAGGCTCAGTGGGTTCACACTAGCCACTAACATGCACGTTGGGGGCTTACTGTCAGGCACTTGACCTGAATCAACTTTTTTTTTTTAGTTTTTCTGGCACCTCTGTAGGTTCTATAACTTTCATCAGGAAATGGAGGCCTGGTTGACATGAGGTAGACTGTGAGGGGAAGCGCTGCCCGGGCCAGGGTGCACAGGAGAGGAAGCTGTAACCATTTACAATCCCGTCTTAGAAGAGACTTAAATGGTGCAGGGAAATGTTCTGTATGAAGTTCTGTGGTTAAAAAAAAAAAAAAAAAAGCTCGGAGAGAAAGTGCATGCTGGAGCCAAAGAAACGTACTGGAAGATGGCTACCCTCTCTGTGTCCTCACACGGTGGAAGGAGACAGAAGAAGTGAGCTCTCTGCTGACTCTTCCTAATAACAGATGCTAAGCCCATCACCATGTGGGGGGGGCACCCTCAGGACTTATCTAAACCTAGTGACCTCCTAAAATTCCTGCCTTCATCACACTGGGGGTTGAGGCTTAAACATGTGAATTTGGGCATTGGGACAAACATTCAGCCCATCACAGGTAGTAAAGAGAGGAAAGGAAATAGATTGGAAGCCGGAAAATAGAACAGACAGGGTTGGAGTTAAAGTTTATTTCTACTTCTCATTTTTAAGGCCTTCTGGCCACCGAATGATGGTTTTTCCAACGATTCCAGGCACCACCCCCTCTCTCACCACCGGTGCCTGTTGGGTTGACCCTCTTGAATGGCTTTCAGCACCATCATTGAACTCTAGTCCTCAATCTCTACTGTTGTTTTGCTATAAATTTCTCTGACACGGATTTTGAGTATGATTTCCAAACTTTCGGAGCAGGCGTTTCCAGTTGGCTTGTAGTGTCCCACCCAAGTGGAGGGCCAAGATGGCGCACCTTCCCTCTCGACTGTCCTAGTTAGCCTCCCAGGGACCCCGCCTGACCTTTTCTCTCTCTGCTCACAACTGGGCAGATGTTAAGGAGAACACCTCAGGGCAACCTGAACTTTCAAATCTGGGCAGCATGAATCAATAGAGTAGAAGAATTTATTACATTTCAGTCATCTTCACGTGCTCTGTCGGTAGGAAGTCTCTCGCCCTGACAAATCATAAACTACTTTCAGTTGTTCGTCTACAATCCTTGTGTTACTGGCTGAGAGATTGGGTATCATTTGGAATTTATGTCTGGGGGATCTCTGCCTCTCAACCATCCATCAAAAGTGACAACAGAGCGTCTCCACAGTTAACAGTATAAAGTGGCGGGACAGGTCGATTTAATTGACATAAAACATCTGTCCCTGAGCCCCTGGGGAGGACGTCCCCTCAAAGAGTCTCCGTCCCATGGTTCTTCCTGCCTGAGCCCTGTACCGTCTCTTTTCATTCTGGGGAAAAGTCACAGTTCTTTTAAAATCGGTTGTATTCAGAGATTCTATTTTTGGTGTGTCCGCCAGTATGTGGATGCAGGTGCTGGGATGTGGCATGAACAGATCCAGTCCAGGCTGGGGAGCAAGGGGCCTCTGCTTCGTGAGGCGAACCTCAGAGGAAGCCCTGCCCCGGCCAGGGTGCGCGGGAGGGGAAGCTGCAACCATTTACAATCGCGTCTTAGAAGAGTCTTAAATGGTGCAGGAAAATGTTGTGTATGAAGTTCTGTGTTAAAAAAAGAACTTGGAGAGAAAGTGCATGTTGGGGCCAAAGAAAAGTATTGGAAGAAAATAAGCAAAATATTATCACTAGTGATTTCTCTATTTTCCACACTTTCTGCAGAGAGCAATATGTGATGCTTATAATCAGAAAAAGTCCTCCTTTCTGTTATGTCTTAAATAGCTCAATGAATTTTTCAAATTCATTGGCACGACCATCACACACATGGGGCAGGGCCTGGTGGAGGAGGGGCTCCTGGGGGCCTCTGAGGCCGGGTGGCTGTGGGGACCGAGCAGAGTCACCCAGAGTGCTGATCCGGGGTCAGGTGGCGCCAGTTTTCTAAGTCTCCCTCCGGGAGGTCCAACTTTATGTATCTGCTACTGTCCAGGCAGGAGGTGCTGGTCGGCTGTCATTACCGCTGTTTCCCTACCATGTGCCAGCATCACTGGGACCCCTCTCTGGGTGGGTCCTGGGGACGCCACACCTGCTAGATGTAGACTGTGATCAGGAATGGAGATAAAGCCTGGACATGGGGTGGGTGGGGAACCCCCCCCACCGAGCCAAGGACGCAGGCGCTAGGAGAGGCTTGTGGCTTCCTCCCTGTCTTTCTGGGGTGCTCTTGAGGAAGGGGTACCCCACCACCTAAAGACCCCTCTGGAAAACACAAAGCCTGAACACACACTGCGATACAAGAAGCCCTAGGGTGTGCCGCTCCGTCTTCTAGGTGAAAAGCTCCTAGTTACAAATCAGAGATGGGAGTAATTAAAAAAAAAAAGCAAGCAAGCAAGCAAGCAAGAAAGAAAGAAAGAAAGAAAGAAAGAAGAAAGAAAGAGAAATGAACTGTTGACATCAGGGAAAGTTGAAAATGACTCCAGAGTTCTATTATAGAAATAATCATCGTCATCATTCTATTATGTTCCTCTTTTAAGTACCAGAGTAACAGCGTGCTACCAAGGAAACGGTTTAAATCCAATCTTTTCCAAACAGTTCTGTTTCCTGTGCTGCTGTCCCATGCTGGGGACGCTGCAGCGTGGCCCAGATGTCATTTGAATTCCTTTACACCGGCCAGCACAGGACGGGGAGAGAGGTTTTCCAGAATGCAGCTGGAAGATTCCAGAGCTGGGTGGGGCATGGGGGGAGGACTATCTGGCTGTGTCCCAGCAGCTGCGGGGTCCCCTGTGTCCTGAGGTCACGGTCTGTGTGGCCCTGAAAAGTGCAGAGCGGGCATGCACGGGCCCTCGTTGTGTGCTTTCAGGCATCCGCATGCTGGACGGCGACGTGACCGATGTCGTTGAGGCCAAGTCGCTGGGGATCAGACCCAACTACATCGACATTTACAGCGCCAGCTGGGGGCCAGACGACGACGGGAAGACGGTGGACGGGCCTGGCCGGCTGGCTAAGCAGGCCTTCGAGTATGGCATTAAAAAGGTGTGAGTCATCTAGGGCTATGGGGGATCTTGCCGGGGTGGGGGAGAATAGTTAAAAAAAAAAAAAATTAACATGTAAAAATTAGAGTGACACAGGCCAGAGTCCCCCAAAATGGGGCCAGGAAGGCCTTGCCCTGCCATGACCAGGGTGAGGGAGAAGTCATTTCGGGGCTCAGGGGAGTGACTGTCTACCAGCCAGAGCAGAAGGACTTCACCTTGTCATGGAGTGACATTCCAGCAGGTGCCTGCTGGTCACCCACCACGCCCAGGACTCTGTGGTTGAAGCCTGACAGCCCCCAACTCACCGCAGCTGAGAGGTGTGGGTAGGTGGGCAGTAGGTGTCTTGGTCTAACTACCTGGCCTATTCCTTGTGTAGGTGGGAGGGATGTCCTGGGCCCCGGCCCCCCCACCACCTGCCATCCCTGCCACCAAATAGGAAGTCTTGGCCTTGTTGGCCTCCCTGCCAGCGCACAGTTTAACATGTTTAGGATGTCTTGGGTAGAGCCTCAGCAGGGAGCAAACAGAGCAAACTTCCTAGTGCAGCTTCTCTGCTGACCAGCCGAGGGAAAGCAGAGGAGGCTGGCAGGCTGCGTCTCCACCGGCCAGGAGGCCCACCCACAGTCACTCTGTGATCATTAGTCCTGGATCCTTGGGAGTCAAACATGCAGGGGGAGGGCGAGAGGGATCTGGAGATGACCCAGTTCTTACAAGCCAGCTGGTGAGGCAGATATCCAGGCGAGGACAGCTTCTTGGAACAGACAGATGGAGCTGCGGTCAGTGTCCGGGTGGCCCCGGGTGGCCCAACAAGGCCCAACCCGGAGTACAAGGTATGGCCTGGTGATGCTGGTGGGGGTTGGGCAGGAAGTCCGAGCATGCCCCGGGCCAGCATTCATACTTCCGACTTCCCTTATGGGAGGCAGGACAGTAGGGCTGCAAATGGGAGGGTGGGGGATTCAGTTTCCTTTTATTAAATATACTTCAGAATGTTTTTTTTAAAGTCTTCGTTTTATTATAACCCTTACACCATGATTAAAATGTGATTAATAAGTAGTTAATGAACAAATCAAATATTATCAGAGGATCCTATTAAAAGCAGCCTTTCTTTGTCTCCCCATGCCCATCCCCTAGTCCTACCCCATAAAGGAGCAATTTTTTTTTAAACTCTCTTCACTTTTTTCTTTCTTCTAAACAATAGGACTTGATTGCTCTTCTGGATGTATTGAGTTTGGTCATTTTCTAGGACCTTTTTATGGGGTCTGAGTATTTATCTCTTTGCATGTCCCCAACCTCGCATTTGACCTCATGGTCCTGCTCGGGACACCACCCAGCTTCCTTTGTCCCCCGTGACTCTAAGAAAATGCAAAGCCTGCTTTCTGTCAGGCTGCTGAGGCCTTGGGCTGTGCCAGGTGCTGGCCCAGGGATGCTGGAAGGTTCAGGCGTGACCAAGTCAGCTGCTGCCTACGAGGGACTGCCAAGTAAAACTATCTTATCTTCCCCGTGCTTGGCTCCTACCACCCACTAGATCACATGGATCTCACTCTCGATGACAAGTAGGGCATCCTAAAAGTTAAGCTTTAATTTAAACTGTCCATTAAAGATCGCATTTTCTGTGGGGAAGATACTGCTCGGAACGGTGTTAATCAGAAACCTGTGTCATTCTGTGAGGTGATTTCAAAAGATCTGAGGTCTCAGGACAGGGCCCCCCATTTCCTAGAGAGGACAATGATTGTTTTCAAATGATTGCTGGGTATCTCAACTTCACTTAGCTTTGTGTCAACTGAACCCGTGCAGGACTTTGGAAAGTCCGGAGCTGCAGAGAAGGGCTCTTTGCATTCCGGATTCTGAAGGCATTGGCGTTATTGGGCTGTCAGGGAGTGAAGAAGTTTCAGAGGGCACCATGTGCCTCCCCGTCATTCTTGTCACAGTTTCTTGAAACACTGCAGCCATTCCATTTTCCCCCAGTCATTCTGAAGTAAAATATGACATATAGGGAGCCTTAAATCGTAGCTGTCTGAAGTTGTCACTGATAATCCTCCTGAAAGTTGATGATCTCAAACCAGACCATGCCCCCCCCGCCATCTGTTTTTCTTCCTCGATGCCCCGTTTATCAGCTACAGTCTTTTCTGTCACGTCTGACTTCATCTCTGGTACATGAGGGGGTTTGATGGTAGGAGACTTCGGAGACCACCATTTCATGTAGAGATGTGCCTGATGTCGGTCCTCAGGAAGCCTTACCCCTCACATGGCTGGTCATCCCAAAGGGGAAAGGCAACACCACTGAGGCTAGGAACACTGTCCTTGTCCAGATGCCTGCCATTTGCAAGTCCTCAGGCACAGTGCTTTGGAGTTCACAGCTGAACCCTTCACTTCCCAGGGGAGGTACTGAAATAGGTTTGGATTGGGTTGAGGTTGTGACTTTCCCTGAACAGAAACACAAGTTCACGGCTAGGGTGAACTCTTGCCCTATAGCTTCTGTCCCTTGGCTTCCAAGGGCTGAGAAGTGAAAATACAATCCTCAGAGACAGCTAAAACCTGTCTTCACCCCTCAGATCTGGGTGTTTCCTCCACCTCAGTCCCACATCCTCCTCAGGAAACTTCGAGGGAGGGAGAGAGGGGCTTGATGCCTTGACACCTTAGAAAATGGATTGGTCTAGGAGTAACTGTGCAGTGTAAGGTGGAAGATGGGGACCTTTGGTATTTTGGACCCTTGTTCCTCAGAGTGGGGTGTAGAAGCAGCCATGCTGGCATCACCTGGAAGCTCATTAGAAATGCAGAATCTTGGGGCACCCTCCCCCAGACCTACCGAGTCTGAGTCTGTCGTATAGCAAGACCCTCAGTGACCTGTGTGCACACTCATGTATGAGGAGTGCTGTCTGGGGGCGTTCTCTGTGCTGCCGGAATAATAAGGTTGTAGCCTCCACTTTGCAAAATGACAGCCTTTCATAAGTAATTTGGAATGGGGTAGGAAGCGTCTTAGAGATGGTTCTCATGGACGAAAGATGGACTCTCATGGGTTAAATACCTTGCCATTTTGATTTTAGTTTCTTTGAACTAGCTTCCAATTAATCTCTCCCTATAGGTAATTATATGCACAGACACACCACATTTCCACAGTACTTAGTGTCTTTCTTCAGAAGGTTGACCTTTTTTGGCTAAATGTGAGTAACCTTTCTGTGGAGCTCTTGGCCACGCGGACAGGTCCACCTGGGAGACGTGCAAAGCCGAGCGAGTGAGACAGCCTTGAGCAGCAGGACTGGGTGAATGCGAGGGACCTCCCGTGGGTTCTTTTGAGAGCCTCAGGTTAGAAACTGGAGAAAAGGTCAGAGTCATGACAAATGCTCACAAAAGAGCAAGAGACTGTCGTCCAGTTGGGCTACAAAGCGGAGAGTCATTGGGCTTTCCAAGCAGGTGGGTACGCGGAGCCCGGGGTGGACTCGAACCCTGGGTGCGTGTAACGCTATCCAAGTCAACAGCAAGGCTTCTGTTGGACTCCATGGGGACTGCAGAATTTTGTTGCAAGTTTTCTTTAAGTTGGCCAGTTCTTGAGCATGAGTATCATTTCTCTCCCACGTGTTTGGAAAGGAGGGTCCTTGGCAAGGATACCAAAGTCACCAGCCCTGTGGGTTGGGTTTCGTGGAGACGGGTGTTGGCGCTGCTTTCTGGGGCTGGCTGGGCATCACCAGCAGGTCTAGCCACTCAGACAGAATGGGTCAGGTCCCTCTGGGAGTGGTTCATCTTAAACTAGTGTTTGGGACTGGGGCGAGCACTTGGTTGAGTCAAAAGTCACTGATTCTGTGGGTGTGGGATGAAACAGAGCTACAGGAACTGACCCTGACTGACCCTGACCGTCTTTCAAAGACTTGCTTTCATGTGTATGTTCAGAAAATGAGGGGCGCCTGGGTGGCTCAGTGGGTTAAAGCCTCTGCCTTTGGCTCAGGTCATGATCCCAGGGTCCTGGGATCGAGCCCCACATCTGGCTCTCTGCTCAGCAGGGAGCCTGCTTCCTCCTCTCTCTCTCTCTGCTTGCCTCTCTGCCTACTTGTGATCTGTCTGTCAAATAAATAAATAAATAAATAATCTTTAAAAAAAAAAAAAGAAAATGAAAACCTACACACAGTGAAGCCTCTGGCTTTGATTGGTGTTGACCATCTGACCACTTTATTTTTTTAATAACTTATTTATTTATTTGATTGAGAGAGTATGAGCAGGGGGTGGGCAGAGGGAGAAGCAAACTACCTGCTGAGCAGATTACCCGACATGGGGCTTGATCCCAGGACCCCAGGATCATGACCTGAGCCGAAGGCAGGCTTTCAAACCACAGAGCCACCCAGGCACCACACCTGACTGCTTTAACGGGTACCCATGGCCGACACCTTGGGGAGCTCTCATAGGATGGCCCCTGGCGGCCACGGCCATTGTCCTGGATCATGACCCTTTTCACCTGTCCAGTCTTCACCCAGAATTCATGGTCCCACCCCCACTTTGCAAAAACCAGCTTGTTCTCTAAGACATGTGCTTCTTCCACTGGGTTTTCAGGAACATCCGCCCTCTGCTCTTTATTCCCCATAGGACTGGCTCTTATGATCTCAAAAAATTAATGTTGTAAATTCAGCCATCAACTTTCATCTCAGTAATTCCTGTGGCACTGCTCACTCTTTGTGACAAGAGGTCATAATGATGGAAACCAGACATGGATCCGGAGTTAGAACAGCTCCTTTTGTGGGGTGAGGGGGGAGCTTGATTTTCCCCTAAAGAGCAGAGAGGGCTTTCTGGGCCATGTCCTCCATGTCCTCAGTGTGATCCTGGGATTCTGCTGTTGGAAGGCGGTCGCCGCAGGCGGGAGTGCTCTATGAAAACGAACCAAGAGCCCACAGAACCACGTAGCCTCCATACGGTCTGAACACACCCTTCTCAGACCCTTGGGAGGGACATTCAGAAGGAAGGACTCCGGGCGGGTGTGAGATCCAACCCGCCAGGTTCTGGCTGCCCGGGGCCAACGCCCTGTTCTCCTTCTTCCCCTGTAGGGTCGGCAGGGCCTGGGCTCCATCTTCGTGTGGGCGTCCGGGAATGGCGGGAGAGAGGGGGACCACTGCTCCTGTGACGGCTACACCAACAGCATCTATACCGTCTCCGTGAGCAGCACCACTGAGAACGGGTACAAGCCGTGGTACCTAGAGGAGTGCGCGTCCACGCTCGCCACTACCTACAGCAGCGGCGCGTTCTACGAGCGGAAAATCGTGAGTTCTCCCAGCCAGGTGTACAGCCTAGACGCATGCTTTCGGCCCTCTGGGGGGAAGCTGCTTTCCCTCCTCCCAAAAAGAGAAGCTGGCTTGAGGCCCGTCTGTGCCGGGTCCCTGAGTACCGACCTCACCCATCAGGGAAGGGGTTGTGCCTTGAGGGAAACCCCAGCCCCTTGGCTGCCACCCGCAGATGTTGCCTTTCTAATTTTGGTACAAAACAATTAAAAGCCTCTCTCGGCTTTCGGGATCCAAAAATAGCATTTAAGAATGGGGTGCCTTCTCAGCGCCGTGCCTCCTTTTAGCTCTCTAAATTTCTGTGGTCACATCGCTTAGGATCCAACTGACTGGTTCAGTTTCAACGTGCCAGATGCAGTGAGAGAAAGTCTTAGTTTTATACTGAAGCCTTTTAGAAATCCAAGTCTCCTTCCCTTCATTTCTTTCCCCCAACAAAAGGACTTTCCCCGCACACTTTGGATAGAGCCGTGGTTTCCGTCTGTTCCGTTCCCTTCGATGAACACCAGGGAGATTTCTCTCTTAAAAAAAGGGACTGTTTTCTTTCAGCATATGGGTGGAATGTGTGCTTTCTCCCTTCCCCACAGGCTTTCCTACGTTAAGGAAAGCAAAGAGGGGGAGCATCTTGAGCCGAAATTCATGCAGAATTCAAATGCACAGTCATTAAGTTGGTTTTGAGACATTTAAAAAAATGAGACCATGGAGCTGGCCAGACATGGTTTAATTTTAAAGCAAGCTCAAGATGCGTCTTTTTTTTCTCCTGTCACTGAGCCACATCTCTAGAAATTATTTGCAAATTTATGTTTTGCATTTTTTTCGGCGGGTGCAGACGGGCTCCCTATTGCCTGCTTTGCCCCATACTGGCTGAAAGGTCAGCTGCACGGCTGCTGGGCCACCAGCCTGGCCGTGGCCCGGGGTAGTTAAGGAAGGTATTCATTTATTTTCCTTTTCTACTGAAGCACGTGTCCCTGGGACAGGCAGCCAAGATTCTGAACGGTGTCCTGTTCATTTAGGAATCTAGCTCATTGGAACACGGGCTTGCTGGAGTCTTGTTAAACATGCCTGCTGGCTGGAGGCATAGGAGGCAAAGGTTGTGTCATTGAACACTGTACCAAAGGCTTTGTGCTGGGACGGCTGTGTCTCCCATTCCCTGGGAGCAGGGCTTGCAACTTTATTTGCTTAATTAATCACACTGTGTGTGCACACACCTTGGGTACAAAATGCCTTAGTTCTTTTTTCTTTCTTTTTTTAAAATCTCTTCTCTGAGCAATAACATACAGTCAGAAAGGTGTACTTAAGAGGAGGATAAAAGAGAAGATCACTTAGTTATACTTCCTGGGCTGGGCTTCTTCTCTGAGAGTATGAATGGCATTTTTGTTGGGTTTTGTTTGTTTGTTTTTGGTTGCTGTTATGGTTGTTGTTTTCAGTTAGAGTCGAGTTTTTGCTCTGAGTCCTCCAAGCGAACCTACAAGGGGATAGACTTCTCTGGATGGTTGGCAGCTTGTCGTCTATGCGGTTCAGGCCAGTGTCAGCTAGAAAGCAAAGGCTCTGTCCCACCCCGTACTCTCTGTTCCTCTCTGTCGGGTGACTGCCGAGCCTGTGTTTGCCTGGAGGGAGGGATTGCCGGGAGCTGACACATGACTTCTAATAAAAGGAGTAAGCCTAGCAGAGGAGAGGCAGTACTCCTCTCATTCATTCTCTGGCTCTTTCTTCCATTCATTGAACTCACAGAGTTGCCCGTGTGACATTTGGTCTCAGGAAGCGGGGACTTCCCACCTTGGCTGAGCCATTCCCTCCTCGCACGGAGGCCCCCCCCCTCTGCTCACTCCCCAGCAGCCCTCTCTCAGAGGCTGGAGAGCCAGCCTCGGACCTCCCCTGCTCTTGGCCACGTGGCCTCCTCCCCAGACAGCCTCAGTTTCCCTCTCTGGCCACCATTTACTGAATGTGAGTATGTTTCAGGCACCGGCTGGGACCTTCACCAGAAACCTTTGGAAGGTCGCATACTATGCCGATTTGCAGGGGAGGTTCCTGGGGTCAGAGGTTGCACCCTTGTCCGGACTTCCCTGCCCTCAGCAGCCCTTCCTAACATCAGGATGCCTTCTGGGGGAGGAGGAGGCTGGTCTCCGCCACAGCTTCTGTCCAGTCTTCTGGGTGTGCGTGAGACAGGCTGGATCCTGTCTCTGGATGTTTGTCAGCCCAGCTGGGATGCGATCCAGGAAGATGCTCCATTGGGAAGAGGGTCTGGATTGAGAATTCGTTCCCCGGGTCATGCAGATCAGCTCCTGGAGACTTGCTTTTGCTGTTTCCTCTTGCTCTTGTAACAAATTATCCCAAACGTAGCAGCTTCAAAGAGTACAGAGTTACTATCTCAGAATTGGTCCCCAGGGCAAGTGGGAGGCCTGTGTCTCTCCGTTCTGAGCCTCCTGAGGCTGAAATCCACGTGCCGGCTAGGCCATGTTCCTTTCTAGAGGCGCTACTGGAGAATTTATTCTGCGCTCATTCAGGTTGTTGGCAGACTTAGTTCCTTGTGGTTACAGAACTGAGCTCCGGTTTCCTTGCGGGCTGTCTGCGCAAGGCTGTTCTCAGCACCTCCGGGCCGCCCGCGTTCTTTGGCTTACGTTCTCCTCTCTCCCTCTTCAAAGCCACCGGAGATGGTTTGGGTCCCTCTTCTGCCTCGGCCCTCTGACACGCTTTTCTGCCTCCTTCCACTTCTCGGGCTGGCGATGATGTCAGGCCTGCTGGACAATCCAGGATAATCTCGCTGATTTAAGGTCTGCTGGTTAACATCATTCGTGCCCCTGCAGGGTGCACAGGAGTAGCTTGACAGCCAGAATCCCATCTAGCACAGTAGGCGTGGCACAGCTGAACCCACGCGTGGTGATTCCACGATGCTGCTTCTCCGCATCCCTTCAAAGAGAAGGGACAGATCAGGCTGGGCATTAACGAGGTCCCTAATCAATAAGGCCACCCAGCTCAGAGTCAGTGCCTCCGAGGAAGGTGTACCGAGCGTCCTTGGTTTGCAGTGAGCTTTGCCTTCCCAAGGGGAATGGCCAGCTTCCTTGCCCCATACAGCAGGCCCTGTGAAGGTCACAAACACTCCAGGTTCATCTGCTGCTATAGAGGGAACTGGGTGCTTTGGGACCCTGTGAACTACCTGTGCTGGTAGAGAATGATCTGTGACCTTCTGTGACGGATCTTTGATCTGGGGAAAGGCAGGGATGGTGTCTGGGCCCCCTGGGCATCCTCCTTAACGCTGCCTGTGTTTCCAGCTGTTCTTGATGTCAGGGGTGAGTTGGAGGTCGTGAACATGGACTACGGCAGGTGGTCTCACTGGGGGACTCTGCCATGGAGGGCCCCTCTTCATTTCCTTCTCTTACCTTTGTGTCTCAGCACGCAGGTCTACGGGGTGAGGTTGTATGAATTCCTACTGCCCGTCTGCCCTCTTCCTTATCTCCCTGTCCCCACCCCGTGATTAGCTCACTACCTGGTGTGGGGGTGGGCATAGTCCCTGTTCTATGTATGAGAGCAAAGCAGACTAGCAGGGAGAAGCAGACACAAACCTCAATTGCGGGGTTACATCTGCATGGTGCCTTTTCCGTCCCTGGGACTAGGGGCCACACCTAACCAGGTGCAGCATCCTCAGCAGCCTCCTGACCTCTGACATATTCTGAGAGCCGACTCTGCCTCTTGCCACCTTGTCACACAGGTCACCACAGATCTGCGGCAGCGCTGCACAGATGGCCACACCGGGACCTCGGTTTCAGCCCCCATGGTGGCGGGCATCATCGCCTTGGCGTTAGAAGCAAAGTAAGTTCCCAGTTGCCTCCCCTTCTTCTCCTTTGTTTTCCGTAAGTTTTTATTAATGGTAAAATGCACATAACCTAAAGGTGACCATTTTAACCATTTTTTGGAAAAGATTGTATTTATCTATGTGAAAGAGAGAGAGAGTGCACAGGAGCAGGGGCGGGAGGAGGAGGAGGGGGGAGAGTGGCAGAGGGAAAGGGGGAGGCAGACTTCCTGCTGAGCTGGGAGCCCAACCTGGGGCTCCATCCCAGGACCCTGAGATCATAACCTGAGCCGAGGCAAGTGCTTCACCCACTGAGCCACCCAGGCGCCCCCCCATTTTAATTATTTTCTAAACGTTCATTTCCTCAAGCACATTCACTTTGCGTAGCCATCCCCACCGCCCATCTATGAAACATTTCCATCATCCCAATCTGAAATCCTATACCCAGTAAACAGCAGCTCCCGGAGCAGTCAGCTACGTTTGCCATGACAAAATACTACAGACTGGCTGGTTTGAACAACAGGAATGAATGATCTGACAGTTTTGGAGGCCAGAAGTCTAAGATCAAGGTGTCCGTGAGATTGGCGTCCTCTGAGGCCTCTCTCCTTGGCTTGTAGATGGCCACCTTCCGCCTGTGTCCTCACACGGTCTTCCCTCCATCCATGTCTCTGTCTAGATTCTTTTGTAAGGACACTGGTCCTAGTGGGTGAGGCGCCCCCTAATGATCCCATTCGACCTTGATTACCTCCTCACAGACCCTGTCTCATTCTGAAGGACTAGGGGTGAGGGCTTCAATCTATGAATTCGGGAGGATGCAATTCAGCTCATAAAACTCCCCGCGACCCTTCCTCCAGGTCCTGGCAGTCACCAGTCCACCTCTTGCCTCTTGGCCTGCTCTAAGCGCCTCATGTGGGTGGAACCCCACTGGGTTTGCTTTTTTGTGACCGGCTCACATAACACCGTGTCCTCAAGGTTTGTCCATCCTGTAGCAAGGGTCAGGATTTCCTTCCTTTTTTTTTTTTTTTTTAAACGCTGCGGAACTGGCCTCTTTTTTTTTTTTTCCCCTAAGATTTTATTTTTATTTATTTGACAGACAGAGATCACAAGCAGGAAGAGAGGCAGGCAAAGAGAGAGAGAGAAGAGGAAGCAGGCTCCTCGCTGCCCAGAGAGCCCGATGTGGGGCTCGATCCCAGGACCCTGGGATCATGACCTGAGTTGAAGGCAGAGGCTTTAACCCACTGAGCCACCCAGGCGCCCCGATTTCCTTCCTTTTTAAGGCTACCCTTAATGGATGTGAAGAGACTCCTTCCCTTCTTTTTCCTTCGTAAAGCTCACTGTCTCCTGCCCTACGTAAGACCAGAACCCCAAGCCTACCTCCCATGCTGCGTCATATGCCAAAATCCCACTTCCGGACGATCTGGGTGCCCTTTATAGAGAGAAACTGACAAGACAGTGGTGATGTTTTATCTGTCGCAAGCCAAATAAAGACTCTGGAGTTGTTAGTGTCAGGATGGGTCAGAAAGAAAAGAGAGTTTACTACACAGGCAACCGAGATGCCTGGGTGGCTCAGTGCGTTAACCCTTCTGCCTTCAGCTTTGGTCATGAAACCAGGGTCCTGGGATCGAGTCTCCCATCGGGCTGCTTACTCAGCGGGGAGCCTGCTTCTCTGTCTCTGCCTGCTTGTGCTCTCTCTCTCTCTCTCTCTCTCACAAATAAATAAATGAAATCTTTTACAATAAATAAATAAATAAGAAATACCACACAGGCAACTGTGGTGTCAAAAACAAATTTAGAGTAGACGTCAAAACCGGCTCAGAACAACTCTGCCACTTGCAGTAGTCAGTTGTCGCCGATGAGGTTTTAAATGATTCAAAAAATCATATTTGGGTTGCTTAGATCCTTGCAGTTACGGATATTTGCATGTTGGTTTGTCCAAAGCAAAAGAACTTACAACTCAAATGCTATCAGTTTCACAAAGGAATAGCTCAATAGTTTTGATTTTCAGGTCAAAATGTTGGCTTCTGTGTCCCGAGGCTCTTTAAAAAAAAAAAAATCTGAGGGGCACCTGGGTGGCTCAGTGGGTTAAGCCTCTGTCTTCGGCTCAGATCATGATCTCAGGGTCCTGGGATCGAGTCCCGCATCGGGCTCTCTGCTCAGTGGGGAGCCTGCTTCCTCCTCTCTCTCTAACTGCCTCTCTGCCTACTTGTGATCTCTCTCTGTCAAATAAATAAATAAAATCTTTTTTAAAAATTAGAACATTTTAAAAAATCTGAATAATTACTGACTTGTGCAGAAAGTGGTATTCACATACTTAGCAATTCGTTGTTTAATATTTCCTTCCATTCCTTACTGGAAGTTTGTAAGGCATTTCGGTCATCCGAACTAAATAGAAAACAAGCTTCATTTCATGCCAGCTTGTCCCATTAAACTTGGCCTGTGGACACATGAAAACTCTGGAAGTCGTCTTCATCTCTCTTCTAGCTCCTCCTCAGGAATTTACAGATGGCTAGTCTGAAACAGCGTCGGCTCAGAGCATTTAAACCTGCAGGACTGGTCAAGGAAGGGACAGGTTCTAACAAGGGGTCCTGCGTGCCCGAGGTGAGGAGATTGGAGTCTGGGATAGTGTAGGTGTCCGGGGAGCAAGCCTGCTACTCCCGTGCCCAGCGTGGCCTTCAGACTCTGTGCACTTGGACTGAAGTGATCAGGCAAAACCAGATCGTCCTGGGTGGACGAGGTCTCGGGGGTCAGGGAGAGCCTATGGACAGCACATAACAAAAATAAAGACCCTCATGGGTAAGAATTGTGCAGAGGTTGTCCTGGTTAGTGGCCATCTTGGGACTTCCCCATCAGTCTCATCTTCGTTGAAAAAACATTTCCAACACCGTTTCTTAGCTGTGTTTCTCGTACAACTACATTTCTGATTTTATTACCAGAGTGCAAAATAGAATGGATGTCCTGCTAATGAGATGGTTTCTAATATTCTCCTTTTCTGTACCCATTCTGCCCCATGCTTCCTGGCATCTTCTGCTGGAGCCATCCTCGATAGGCGCCACAGTAATTTGCGGGGTCATACAGGAAACAAGGGGTGCAGCTCCATCCACTCAGGTTGAGCTCTAAAGCCTGTGTCTGTACGGGAGAGGGTGGGGCCTTGGGTCATGTGAGGCCTCAGAATCCCCCCTGAACAATGAGATTGGCCATGGGCCCTCAGGAGGGGCAGTATGGCAGGGGAGGAAAGCCAAGCAAAGTCCTGGAAACGACTGATGGACACAATGCGGGGGCGGGGGTTGTCCAGGAAGCCAGTGAGGTCACTGGCACAGCAGCAAGAATATGCTGGAGAAATCAGAGAAGACTGAGGCTAGCACCTGGAGAGCGAGCCCCAAGGGAGGAGTGCACGCATGCCCCAAGACTCAAACCACAGTGAGGTCCCAGTGGACAGCAGGCAAAGAGGTAGGGCCAGGGCATGGTGCAGCCTCCGTGGGATTCAGGGTGGGAGTTCCTCAACAGCTTAAACAAAGGATTACCGTATGATCCTATAATTCTACTTGTGGGGAGAACCCAAGAGAGCTGAAAGCAGGGACTTGAAGAGCTCCTCGGACATGCGTGTTCACAGCAGCGTTACGGTAGCCAAAAGGAGGAGATACCTCAAGTACCCATCAGTAAATGAATGCGTACACACAGTGTGGGCCAGACAAGCTTCAGCCTTAAAAAGGAAGGGAATTCTGACACCTGCTACATACGTGAGTGGACCCGGAGGACGTCGTGCCAAGTGAAACAAGCCAGTCCCAAGAGGACGCATACCCTGTGGTCCCATTTATATGAGGTTCCCTGAGTTGTCACCTTCATAGAAACAGAAAACAGAAGGGTGGCGGCCAAGGGGCTGGAGGCAGGAGGAAATGGGAAAGTAGAGTCTAGTCGGGACAGGGTTCCACTTGGGGAAGAAGAGAAAGTTCTGGAGACAGGTGGTTTGTGATGGATGTTGAACCCTGTGCAGGTACTAGGGGCTCTGCCTGGTGCACAGAAAAATGGGGAAGCTGGTAAATTTTCTGTTACGTATATTTTTAAACACAAACAAAGACTGGGTGCCTGGAAAGACAGTTGTAACCACTGTGGGTGTGGTGCAGGCTACACTGAGGGTACTTCCAGCCTCTGCCTGTGACCCGGTCTTGACGCTGTGGACAGAGGGGGTTATGTTAGAGTATCATTAGAAGATGGAACCTGGTTTGGCGGGGGGGCGGGACAATGTATCTTAGACTCAAAAAACTCTGAACTGTGCATTTTTATTAGTGCACATGTGTTCTTTCAATGAAACATTTCCACTCTGCACCAAAACCAATGTATCAAAATCTAGAGTTATGACAATCTTGAACTACAATGGGGGGCAGGTGGGGCCACACCGGGGGCCGGCGGGGGGGGGTGGTTCTGGGCAGATGAAGGCTGGAGCATGCTTTCCCGCACCAGAGCATTTGCTCGTCCTGCTGGCAGAATAGCCCCTGGGACTTGGAAACCCCAGGATGTCCCACTGTCCCTGCCACAGTTTCTTCAGTAACCCTTGGACACACAGGCACATCTTGGCCGCGGGGCTGGGTTTTGAACGCCATGGATTTTAGGTCGCCCTCTGCACCGTTTTTAGCTTAGGGTTAAATCCCTGGAAACCATTCTTTTCAAAGAGGTTATGAAATAAACCCTCGCTGAGGAATGGAGCCTTTGGGGCTCCCTCAAGTCCTGACTTGGGGCTGACTCCTGACACACCACCACCCGTGGACCTGGGCAGCCGTCGTTTTGACTCGTACGGGTTGGTCTGTCGTTGTGTCGTTGCAGTAATCAGTTAACCTGGAGGGACGTCCAGCACCTGCTGGTGAAGACATCCAGGCCAGCGCATCTGAAAGCCAGTGATTGGAAAGTCAACGGTGCCGGTCATAAAGGTGCGGTGGCCACTCCCAGTGGGCTGGGCAGGGACTGATCAGCCTGTCCTGGAGGGCCCCTGTGTGACCAGCTGGAATCCCTATTAAAGGGGGGCCAGGGGCTTCTCAAAAAGAATCCCCAAATCCTCAAAGAATAACAAGAGTCAGAAATAATAGCTTGAGATTTCAGAAAAGTAACCTCACACTGACATTAAGATAAAAGCCTAAGAGCCGTAGAATTCAGGCTTTCCCAAACATCATGACTTTTGCCATCCAGAGACCACCTGTACCAAGTATTGATGTAATAGTTCTCTTTACCTTGACTTGCATTTTTTTTACATAAATATATTTTATTTATTTTTTTTAATTTTATTTTTTATAAACATATATTTTTATCCCCAGGGGTACAGGTCTGCAAATCGTACATAAATATATTTTAAAAGGAAACTGCATTATATCCAGTTGCATTTTATAATATATAAAAAATTATATTTTTATTTTTTTTAATATACATCCAAATAAATCCATGGCTGTTAATATAGTTTGTGTGCCACCTAAAGGCATCTTACATTCTTAGTCCTGAGTAGCTCTAGGATTTGGAGATGGGCCCTCAGTTACCTTATTTGTACAATGAGAATACTGAGATAGTTATGTAAGTTACTTTCTAACCATAAAATTTCTGTCTGTGTTATAGAAGTAACTCACAGGACAGCAAGGCTTCTTTCCCCAACCCAGACTGGTACAGACTGAGGTTCCATGAAATCAACCCACGGTCAGGGCTTGTAACCCAGATATTTGGAGCCTCTCGAGCAGATAATTATAGGACTGTGCCACTGGCTTTGTCTGTCTGGCTTCTTACCAGAGATACTTGAGGAAGATTTACATTCAGCCTGGGTATGTTAGGGAGGACTTCTTTTTCTTTTCTGAAGCTCAGGCCCAACTATTTCAACACTGTGCCTGATACTACTGTCTGTAAAATATAGGACAGTGTTGTCACCATGAGTTCCAAGGGACATTCCTTTTAATAAGAAAGCTTGATCAGACCTAATGCATTTTTGTCTTGTAAGAATGGTGGTGGTAGTGGTGTGCTGTAACAAGACCTGACCTACATTTCAATGTTGGCCTAATTAAATAGGAAAATAGATTGTATCTCATTCTTGACCCTGCCTCTTAAATTAAACCTTGAAACTCTCCTACCATGGCCAATAAACACTGGATCGGGCCAACTCATCAGCACTCACGGTCTGAGTTCTGAGCAATGCCACTTTCCCAGAATGCCCTGGGAATTGAGCAAGCCAAGAAAATAGTTAAAAAAAAAAAAAAAACAGAAAAACAAAAAACAACCCAGCCATGCTTTCTGGTTTATTACACATCGTGGCCACATGAACCAAAGGGTTTCACGTTTTTGTTTCTCTGGTCTGGTTTATGATTCAAGGAGCTCAGATGCTGACAAGTCCCTACAGTCAGGGGAAACCCATCCCTGCCTTGCAAATAGAAAATGCTAGGCTCTCTCTTGACCCCTCTTTCCCAACTCTGCACCAAAATGGGCCACGTTTCCTGGCCCGCACTGCTGACCTGAAGGAGTCCAGGTCAGGGGGAGGCTAAAGCAGCTGGGATCTTGGAGCAGTCCTCAGAAGGGCTGCAGGGAGATGGCCCACGTTTCTGCCCCCCATGAGTGGTGCTGGTGGTCTGTCCCAGGACCATGGCAGTCATGGATCTGGGGCCCTGCGTGAGAGCCAAGCAGAGTGTGAGAGCCAGGTCTTGCTCCATTCCCGGGGTGGGGGTGGCAGGGGGTTCTGAAGCCTCTGTCTTTTCAGTCAGCCATCTCTATGGATTCGGCCTGGTGGACGCAGAAGCCCTCGTCACGGAGGCGAAGAAGTGGACCGCAGTGCCCGCCCAGCACATGTGTGTCGCCACCACAGACAAGAGACCCAGGTGAGGCTCAGCTCAGGCACCACATGGCTTTTCAGGAATATCAGCGTGAACCCGACTGTGCGGTGAGGTACTGTGGGGGGAGGTGTTCACACTCGCGTTCCTGTGCACATTTAGCAGGCAAACGTGGGGGGGGGCGTTGTGTGTGCATAGTAATATGTGTATAGACGTGTCTGTGTTTTCTCTTACGGATTCTGGGGCTGGAAGAGAATCACTCCTTAAACTGTGACTCTTTCAAGGCCTTTTGCTGTAAGTTTTAGAAATCGCCCCATAGGAGGGATTGGACACCCCATGGTCCCTCATACTAGAAGTTCTTATCCAGAATATTTAGCATAGCTGACCAGACCGGCAATCAGGCCTGCCCACTGGGGTGACATGGGCAGCAGTGATTTGTGTCCTCTCTGTCTGGTGGGAGCCCTGGCTCCAGCCCAGCCCCACCTGTCCCAGGAGCCCGCAGTGAGACTCCCATCAGCCGTGAACAGGACGGGCAGCATCTGCCCCTCCCCCAAGGCTGAAGGGAGTTTATGAGCCAAAGTGCACAGCACTTTTCCTCTGTGTCACTTGAACCTGGACTTTAATAACCTTCTAGAGGTTTAAGCAACAGGATTTTTGTAACAAGCCTTGAGCAGTGTGCTATAGGACCCCCGCTTCTCCTTTTTCCATGGTTGGGACACTCCCAGCATCGCCCTTGGTAGTGAGTTGTTCTAAATCAGATACATTTGTCCATTGAAATTTTTCTTAAAAAACAAACAAACAAAAACGCTGCAAAGTAAATCAGATAGCAAGAACCCTGTTCCATTAGGAGAGGAAATCAGATCATTCTTCTGAGGTCTGCCATGGCTGCTGTACTTTTTAAGAAAGAGAATGGTGTTTCTTTAGGCCTCAGTATCTGATAAAGAAAGGAATGCTTTTTTTTTTTTTTTTTTTTTTTTTCCCTAGCTGTAACTATTTATTACCTTTGGAAAATATGCATTTGGAAAAAGAAATGTGGGTGTGATTAAGAGTGACCCTTGCTTTATCAGCAAATGCTGCTCCCTCCCTCCCTCTAACACTGCTTCTTCTTTGAAAGCACCTACCTCTTATAATATGTTCTTTTTGCCATAAAGTATTGAGAAAAATGTTTCTGGCTGATGCCTGGCCCATGGTAGGAATTCAGAAAGTATTTGTTGTGTGAGTTCCCCAAGGTATTTTTGAAAAACTCCATTTGCATCTGCTGCTAATCGTGAAGGCTGACGGCTGGGTGAGCCCTGCCAGGCCTGACGGGCCGGGCTGTAGATGGGCACCAGATCTCAGTCTTCACAGTTTCAAGCATCATCTTCTCCGAGGAGCCTTAGCCTGTCAATTCAGAAGAAAGAGGGAAGTTCTCTGAGATCAAGAAGGCTTTTGCTTTCTTTTGTTTTGCTTGTCGGAAAATGCCGGGCACATGGAGAATCAGACTCTGGGTAAGATGATGTTGGGCTCCTGGGAGCCGGGTCCTGCCCCCTAAGGCCACCACGTCCAGGCCCACCTCCCTCCCACTGGTCTCCACATCAGGACGGCTCCTGAATGAAGCATTCTTCTCCTGCCAGAAATAGTTTTAAGATGGTAGCGTGGTGCCTAGGTGGCGAAGGGTTGTTTTTATTTTTATTTTATTTTGTTTTTTAAGTGAAAGCACACAGAGTCTAGACAGCTGAGGCAACCGGCCGTAACATACAGTATGACATTGTTCCTGTCCTTTGAGGGAAGAAAGTACTCTGCAAATTCCAACAGAAGGGAAGAATCAGACTTCTGTTTCAGAAGAAAAATTATCTTTACGTTTAGCGGTTTGAGGCTCTTTCTAGAATATTCAGCCAACCCGCTATCCCGAGCACTTGCTTCACTGCACACTCTTGTTCCTAAGGGCATAAGGGCCTCCGGATAAAGAAAGAGAGGGAGACGGGGACATTGAGAGAGAGAGAGTGCCAGCCTCTTTATCTGGCCATCCTGGGTGTGTCTGTGTGTAATGTAAGTGGTATGTTTACCTCTTTCCTCTTGGGGAGAAGGGAAGGGCCACCCCCGTGTGATGAAAATCAGGGAACGGTGTTCACAGAGCATCAAGGACGGCCATCCTCGAGGAGGTTGTGGCCATGTCTGCCATTTCTACAGTAATGTCCCACAGAGTCAGAGGACCCGGGTATTGGTGGTCACATCCCAGGGCAGAAACGAAGAGCAGTGGCCTCTCCGTCCTCTCCTGGCCTTCCGCCCCGATCTGGCCTTCCACTCCTGAGATAGGTCACGGCTCAGGAATCCATGGGACAGCCTCTCCACAGAGCCCACCTGCTGCCCCAGCCTGTGCTTGGACACGAGCGTGGCTCGCACTGTGCCCCGAGTGACCATCCAGGCCCCTGTTGGTGTTCCTCCTCCTGTCTGCCCTGTCTGATGCCACCTCCACCCGGAGTCACACTCAGCCAAAAGGGGCAAAAAGGCCAACAGCACAAGAAAGACCACAGTGGAGGGAAGCTGAGCTGCCCCTGCAGACACAGGCAGGAGAAGAGCCCCCTCAGGAGGCAACTGTGACTGATCTCTTTAATTTAAAGAAAAGCCGTCTAGAGACCCCGAGGACTAGTCTGGACACTGTACCTCTGAGGACTGTGGGGTTTGCGGGTCAGCCTGTCTCTGTCTAGATCCTCCTCCTGAGAGAGAACTAGAAGTCCCTCAGAGCATGGAGAAGGTCAGGGAGCCTGCCTGGAGAGGCAGAGAGAGAGTGGACCGCAGGGGTGGGGGTTGTGAGGACTGAGAGGGCCCAGGCCCCTTGCTCCAAGGTGCAGTCAGATCTCACTGAGTCATCTCTTCCCAGCCTGTCACCCCCTGACCCCAAAACAGAGGCCATGGAGTCTGGCTCAGCTCTCCCATACCCACAGCTCTCCCTTTCCCGTGGTAGAAGCTGTCCGTGAATGCTAAATCTTAACGCAACAGCACGGAGGAAATCAGGGAGACTTGGCAAGCGCTCTTGCACTAGAGAATACCTTGTAACATTCCAGCGCGTGTAGGAGAGCTCCTTGTCTCAACTTGGGCACAAATGGATTTCCTTCTACTTAGAACTTTTCTGTTGCCTGCACAAAATTATTTATGTCTGTGTGTCAGAGTAGAATAAAATGGATACTTTTAGAACCTTTCTAAAAGTGAGAAAGATGGGGCGCCTGGGTGGCTCAGTGGGTTAAGCTGCTGCCTTCAGCTCAGGTCATGATCCCAGGTCCTGGGTTCGAGCCCCATATATCGGGCTTTCTGCTCAGCGGGGAGCCTGCTTCCTCCTCTCTCTCTGCCTTCCTCTCTGCCTACTTGTGATCTCTGTCTGTCAAATAAATAAATAAAATCTTTAAAAATAAAATAAAATAAAATAAAAGTGAGAAAGAAAAATGAAGGTCAGTATCATTCCTATGAATGAGAAAAAGGAAAAAAAGTGGGGGGGGCAGCTATTAAATATCTCCTTTGACCCTTAGGATGTTTCTAGCCAGCAGTTCCCTTGTGTTTAAAAAAAAAAAAAAAAAAAAAAAATCCAGGCTCCCATGAAACATTTCCTGACACCCCTGACTCTCTACTCCGTGCTGGATCTACTCCGTGCTGGAAAGACAGCAACAACGGCAAGTCTCTCTGAGCAATAAGACCTTGTCCTGTGCTCCTTAGTTTTCCTAGGTTCGGGGAGGTCACTGTCCAGACAGTTTACAGTTTCGTGTGGTTGGTCTTTCCTTGAAAGAACTCACACAACCCAAAAATACACTTCAGTCCTGAAGGCTTTGAATATTAAGAATCATCTGTAGGCCAGACCATATATTTATAGATGTTCCAGAATTAACTGTGGATTAACTGCATTAATTTCATTGAACCAGACCCCATGCAGGGTTCACTTTCGACTTCTAAATGGATAAGGATTATCAGGTGCTTACTATGGGCCAGACATTGTTCTCAGCACTTTCCGTGTACTCATGCATTCAGAACGCCCATCAGGGCTGTGGAGTTCGGGCACGATTTTCCCCCCAGTTTTCCGTTGAAGAAACTGAGGCACAAAGGAGGTTAGGAGCAGCCTGGGGCTAAGTGGCGGCAGAGCTGAGCTCCTGCCCCAGGCTGTCTGTCCCCAGAGCCTACCTTGCCTCCCCTGGGAAGGGACACATCACGGGAACTCAGGCAGGACCGAACCAAGTGGAGTGACCTGCCCATTGTCCAAGAGACGCCTTCCCTCTCTTCCCTCTGCATCCCCAGCAGGCTGGGCACACTGGCCCTGAGGACAGGAAATCACTGTGACTCTAGCTGCTTGCAGGTTCCTCCAGCCCTGACCAGCTGCCAGCACCCCAGAGGCCAGACCGAGGTGTGTGCAGCAGCTTAGTTAGCTAGGCAGGCGGGTAAAGCCACACAGCTCCTGTGTCCCCATGGGGAGTACCTGTGTGGCCAGGACCCACAACCGCCCCACTGCACACAGCCTGGTTTAGGATCCTTTTAAAAAGCTAAAAGCCAGGGGGGCGCCTGGGTGGCTCAGTGGGTTAAGCCTCTGCCTTCAGGTCATGATCTCAAGGTCCTGGGATGGAGCCCCACACTGGGCTCTCTGCTCAGCAGGGAGCCTGCTTCCCCCTCCCTCTCTGCCTGCCTCTCTGCCTACTTGTGATCTCTCTCTCTCTCTCTCTGTTAAATAAATAAATAAAATCTTAGGGGAAAAAAAAAAAGCTAAATCCCCTCTCACCTGTGGGTTCTATCTGAACTGGGCAGGTTTCCCCCACACCCCTAGATACCTAGGAGGGAGGCCCTTGCTTCTAGCTTCTTCCTCTGTCATTCTTATGCAGAGCGTGGCTGAACGTCCTAAGAAAACTCGAGCTCTGCTGTCCTGCCTTGCAGGGCAGGGGGTGACCATACCTGGGTCTTGATATTTGTCCTACCTCCTGCCACCCCTGGAGACACTGGAAAATCTTAGTAACCTACCTGTTTTCCTCCAGCCCTTGCCTTGCCCAGCTTATTTTTTGCCGCAAACCTTTTCCCCCCAAATTATAAATGCAACTTACTTCAAAAATTCCCTTTTGAATTTGACTAATCCAGCCAGTTCTCATTAGAATCAGTAGTGATGTTCTGTGAAGTGACCACAGACGCAGAATTTGCAAAGACAGAATCATCGCTGCTAGGGGACATCCAGAGTGAGGTTCCTGCGAGCCTCTGGTCACAGCATTTTCATCCACTGATCCATACGTAACTTTGCTTTATGCATGTTTCCGTTTAAAAGCATTTTATTTCATATATGTTACTGATTAACATTGCCCGTAAGGCCAATAGCGCCATAACTCAGGTCTGAACAAAGCATATCCAGCAGACATGTTTTCTCTAGAAGGTGCAGCTCAGCCTTCCAGCACTTAGGAAACCAGACAGCTCCTCCGCGGTCAGTGAAACTACCAACAAAAAAAAAAAAGAAAAATGTGAAAAACGTGCCATTAAAAATAGATCATTGGAAGGACACTTGTTCCCAGTATGAGAGCTAAAATCAGAAGGCAGAGTGTCCCCTTGTTTGGCCTCACCTGGGAGCGTGTCTATGGGGCAACTCAGATAGTTTGCCATCCTGCACATTCCCACAAGCGACTGCAAAAAAGCACCGCAGTATTGATCTAGGTGAACTTGCGAATACGGAATCGCGAATAATGAGAACTGACTGTGTATCATACTTTTTCACTCCCCGTCAGGTCGCATCTTAGGGCTGGAAGGGATGTTTAGAGTCAGCTCATTTAGCCCCTTGTTTCGCACAAAGGAAAAATAAATGCTCAAAAATAAATTGAAACCCTGTGTGTTAAAGCGCCTTACAACTTAATCACGGACAGCATGTCTAGATTGATGTACTGGGTTAGCTGCTTTTTCTTTTTAAATCTTATTTCCAGCCTATATGATGTGCTGTGGTTTCATGATCGAAAGGAATTTCATCTCAGGAAAACCCTAAATGTCAGCGAATATGAGTCAGAAGTATACAATATCTATCTACCCTCAGACACTATGACCATTCTGGCGAGAACGTTCATCCTAGAACATAGATCTAAAAAGTGACCCTGAAGCTTATTAATGTCCCCATTCAGATAACTCTGTCATCCAACAGACCGAGCTGCTCTCGTACAGCTTAATTTGACAAGTCTGTCCCAGTTAACCGCTCTCCACGCTACTTACTACCCTTTAGGAGGTCTGCAAAAGGGTCTCCTGGTTGACCTCCTGGTTCTTTCCACTGTAATCCTCTTGAACTCTGCAGCAGCCTTATCTCCCCAACACAGATACCAATTACAACAAGGGGAAAGGAGCCCCTTCCTTCCAATTCTGGTGGGTGTCCCACTCGGCGTGATCTCAGAATTGTCTAATGAGGACCTGGGTGGCTCTCATCCCTAGCCCTGCCGCCTGGGAACGAGGCATTACCCTGGAAATGCTCTGTGCCAGAGCCCAGATCTGCCCTTGTAGCTGAGCTGGAGAGAAGTCTTCAAGCTGGGAGTGGCAATATAGGCTTGTTCTGGGTTCCCAAGCAGGCAGGGCAAAAAGACAAGTGCAATGATGGAGGGTAAGCTCCAGTAAGCGCCAGATCTCCCTCCCTCCTTGCTTTCCCTGGCCACTTGCTTTGTAAGTATCCCCCACTTCTGAAAGTTCACCTTATACCACTTGGCTTTTACAAAAAGCCTTAGGATCTTGAAGAAACTGGAAGAGGATTTCTGCTTTTACCCAAAAAAGGGACAGAAAGCAAAAATAGCATTTAGCATGGCTTTTGCAGCAAGTCCTGTGTGATAAAGGCAGCATGTACCCTGAGAAGTGAGAGCCGCCTACCCCAACTCCATCCTCAGGAACTACACCCAGCATCTCAGCATCAAGCCGCCAGAGCTTTGAACAGTGTCTGTGAGCGTCTGTGCTTTATCTCGATTTATTTTGTGCCTCCATTAGCCAGATGTGTCCTAAGGTATCAGAAAAGCCAAAGAGAGGTGACTTTTGGGGTCTGGGAATGCTCCCACGTTTTTTTTTTCCCCGCATGTAAATGAATAAATGAATGGTAATTGCTTCTTTGCTTTATGCCTTTGGTCTCAGCTGGAGGAACGATCTACTTTCAGAGAGCAAGGAAAACCCGTCCTTGAAAATGTTTATCTTTGGCTCTGGATTTCACTCTGATGCTCTGTGATTTGGTGAGGGCACTGACTGGAGTAGATTGGGATCTTGTTTCTACACATTTACAAGACACTAGATGCTGTTACACATTGGGGAGAGGCAGGAGGTAAAGGAGCTTTGGTCGGGAGTTACTAGAAGTCACTGTCAAGGCTGCCTGTCGTTGGGAACCCTCCACCCCCTCAGGAGAAGGGAGCTGTTTAAGAGACTTCAGGATGAAAGAGGAACATCTGGAGTATCAGTAATTAAGTCTGAAATGTGGTTCAACAGGAAGTGACAAGTCTGTCCTCAGAGACTGGTTCAAAGTAGGGCAGTCTCCACAGTTTAAATATCACTGGGTCTGGAGATAGGTCTTGTGGGATTTTTTAACCCCTTGGGTTCCTCTGCGGTACTAGGAGGATGGCCTTGGGTACACAGACAACAATTACAGAATTTAATCACCGTGCGACATCTTTAGTTACAAAGATAATCCCTGCGCGTTGTTTAAACTAAAAAGTATACCGGCTTTGCGGTCAACTTGCATTTTCTGCGTTATCTTTTTTTTTTTTCTTTTTAAGATTTTATTTATTTGACAGAGAGAGACACAGCGAGAGAGAGAGAGAATGAACACAAGCAGGGGCAGTGGGAGAGGGAGAAGCAGACTTCCTGCTGAGCAGAGAGCCCGATGTGGGGCTCCATCCCAGGACCCTGGGATCATGACCTGAGTGGAAGGCAGACACTTAACGACTGAGCCGCTGAGGCGCCCAAAGATACAGTTATCTTTGAAATAACTGTAGGATGGAAAGAAGCTTCCCTTTTCTTACCCACCCCTACCCCATTGATGGTTTCACCTTCCGCCTAAGAGTTAATCCTTACAAAGTGATGACTTGATATTTGGCTTCCCTTCTTCTTTCTTCTCCTTCTCCTTCCTCTCTCCTTCTTCTTCTTCTTTCTCCTCTTCCTCTTCCTCTCCTTCTCCTTCTTCTCCTCCTCCTTCTTTTTTTTTAATGTTTGATTTTTTAAAAATTTTTTTAATTTATTTTCAGCCTAACAGTATTCCTTGTTTGTGCGCCACACCCAATGCTCCATGCAATCCGTGCCCTCTCCAATACCCACCACCTGGTTCCCCCAACCTCCCACCTCCCACCCCTTCAAAACCCTCAGATTGTTTTTCAGCCTCCTTCTTTTTTTAATTATATTATGTTAGTCACCATACGGTACATCCTCAGTTTTGGGACTTTCCCCCTTCTCCTTGGAGTTTCTATCTGAAATACAGAAAACTTTCAGCTCGAATATCCTGAAACATTTTCAAGTCTCCCCCCATCCCTCACCTGTTTCTTTTTAAAGGAAATGTAAAAGCTCCTGATTTGGAATGTTAGGTTATTTGCTCCAGCGGGAGCAGAAATAAAATGTGGGGAAGGCTAACTGCACGTAAGGAGGGGAACAACTCACTGTCCTTGGGTGGCTATCTGGGCTCCCCTCCCTCCCCTAGAACTTGCACAAATGAGGGGGATCTGGTGGCCTGTAACTGAGATTTCCTAAGAATTAATTGTTATAATTAGACTTGTTCCCTGGAGGAAGGGACTCCTAGCCTCCCCCACCCCCCCATTGGGGGTAATGGCTTAGTTTTGAAAATCTAACTGGGCTGGTCTTTAACCAGGGACCCGTGGCCCCTCACACCCACCAGCCGCACCCTGGGCAGCTGCAAGGCAGACTCTGTATATTAAACCAACCAAGCTTTCTGACCTCAGGGGTGGCCTAGAAGTTAGAGTCCCTCAGGAAGAGTAAGAATAAGGAAAAAAAAATGCAAGAATCTTTTAATAATGTCACAGAGTATTTAATACTCCTTGAGATGCTTTTTTTTTTTTTTCCTCTCAATGTCAGCAGGATGGCCAAGCCACAGGGAGAGGGCCAGGTGAGGGTGAAGTGGGGTTGCGGTTTCTCGTACCTGGTTCCCGTTCTCTGGAATCCTCTGCCTTATCCTTAGGATTAAGGATTCCTCAGTGGGATTTCAGGTCCATTTCTATTTCTATTTCTAGGTCCATTTCAGGTCTATTTCTCGGTAGGAGTGATTGTTCCTGCCCATTGACCAGAGATGTGAGAGGGGATGGGGCAGGTTTTTAGAACTTGGTGATAGTGTTTGTTTCTGCTTTCTCTTGATCTTCCTCTTGGGCCCAGGAGAGGTTCTGCGTCTGCCCGCGGACCTGTAAACACAGACAGGAAAATTTGGGAGAAGGTGGAAAAAGAAGTCAGCATCTCGAAATCAATTTATGATGCAGGCAAATCGTGTTTTCAAATATTTACAGAGTCTCCGAGGGAATTACATCACTGTTTATAGCTGTTTTGATTGTTTTTTATGACTCAGGCCCGGGAGAGCCAAGCGATGTAATTCCTGAGAGATGCCGAGCCCACGCTTCAAGCCTCCCCTCCTGAGCAGAAAGTCGGGGCAAAATGAGCAAAGTGCTCCCCGTGATAAACCAAGCACTGGCTGAGCAGTGGGGAATTATTAATGTGCTGCTGGGAGGCGGGAGATCTTTCCCCAGTTTACTAGTGGTGGGGGCGAGCCACGATGGCGGGAGTGCCCAGCCTGGATGCCGGTGCAGGCTTAGTATCTACCTCCTCTGGGGAGTGTTAGAAGATTCTGGTGGAACTAACTTGGAAACGATTGGGACTCGATGCTTATTCTCAGATTTCATCCCATATGGTAAAAACTGCCTTGACTTATTAAGAGAATTGTTGTCTGTTCCCATCAGAGGACAGGAGAGGGAGGGGACAACACTATCCATGCATGACTGGGGAATGGGGTCCCCAGTACTCCCAGGTAGGAAGTGGACCAGCTCCTGTCCTTCTGCCGTGACTCTGGGCCAGCCATTACAGCCTTGGCTGGTGCATTCAGCACAACAGCCCGGCTCTGACCCCGGGTACCTTGTTGATCTCCCCTTCCTCGGTATCTTGAACACAAGTGAGGGACAGTGTGGCACAAAAGTGGAGGCAGTGAGCTTGAGCCTCATATCCCAGCTCTGCTTCTCAGTAGCTGTGTGTGACCTCTTTCTGGATGTAATGGATTAATCCTTGTAAATTCTCAGACGAGTGCCCTGTCTAGCGCCCGGTATGCCGTCTGCTCAGGGAATGTTTGCTGTTATCATTCGGCATTGTGACTTGTATTATCAAGGCTGGTCTTTGAAACAAAGCGGTAGGGTTTGAAAGCCTTGCTGACCCCCAGCAGTTGAGGCAATGAGCTGATCATAGGCTACTTAGAAGCCAGCTCCTGGGCACTGAGGAGGCTGATCACTGGGTGTGTTCGCTGAGTTTGTATGTGAAGCCATTCTTTAAATCGCTAAGCAAGTTCCAGAAGAGCGAACGTCTTCTGGCTGGCAGGATAGCTCCAATGGGAGCATCCAGGAGGGGTTGGAGCTGTCCCTGGGGGTCTCTGGCGGGGGGGGCCTCAATGCACGGCCCTCCTGCTGAGACTTGGAGCCTCTGGTTTCGAGTCCTGAGCCCCTCCCTCATCTCCCAGGAGCATCCCTCTGGTGCAGACTCTGCGGACCACCACCCTGACCACTGCCTGTGCCGACCACTCAGACCAGCGCGTGAGCTACCTTGAGCACGTGGTGGCTCGCATCTCTATTTCCCACCCACGCCGGGGAGACCTCCAGATCCACCTCATTTCTCCCTCGGGAACCAAGTCTCAACTATTGGCCAAGAGGTAAGGCCAGGCTGGGGCAGGGGTGCTGGGGCTTATCAGGAGGGCCCATCCAGCCGGAGGTCACAGCACCGCTGCGGGGCACCTGGGCGGGTTGGTACTGCCAGCAGCTTTCTCTTGGAGACGTTCGCACGTACCCCCCGCCCCCGCACTAACCGGAAACCTGGCCTTTAGAACCGTCCTGGGGAGCTTTCGTTTCCAGGCTGGGGTGACGAAAGTGTGTGACTGCTTCGTTTAACGGAGAGATTTATGGAATTCTGGCTATGACTTAATTGCCCTTGGAAGTGTGCTGAAGGTCATTGTTCTCCTATTCATGTGGCATCTGAAGTGAGCATGTGTATCAGAGGAGGACTGCCTTCCTCCCAAAGCTCCCGTATGGCCGTCCGGTTGTACGTAGCCCTGTTGAACTCGTGTGGGCAGGAGGCTCTGCTCTGTGGGCGATGCAGCTCGCATGGAGGCCCTGGAGGCTGCTCAGGGCAGGACTCTCATGCATGCGCCTGAGAGGGTCCCTGTTTAGCTGAAGGCCCCAGAAACAGGCTCCGAATTCTGGAGTTTCACATCATGGAAAGCCATGGAGCCGTTTCTTCCACAAGGTCAGAAACAAGGACAAGTGCTTTGATGCGTCAGTGTTGCTGGCAGGTGAATGGCTTGAAGGGATTTGGGGGAGCTTGGGGGACGGGGAGAGGGACTGGGGCTTCTTTGGGGCTCCCTTGGCTAAGAGGCAGAGGGAAGAGAAAGGTTTCAGGACAAGCCAGCATTTCTCTTGAAAAATAACGGACAACCAGACTGTCCCCCCCCCATCCCCACCAGGAGACCCCCTATGACTACCTGTCCCCACCCCTGAGCTGTAGCCCTACTTCCCGCTTGCCCATACTGGGCCCGCTTGCCTCACTTGGGTTACTTGCCTCGGGTAGCACCCAGAGTTAGGCTGTAGGGTTCAGAAAAGAGGGTCGCGTGAAGGGCTCCGTTCAGGACCAGGCAGGAGTTGCCCTTTCTCTTACCCCCATCCACCCCACCCCTACGTGGCTGAAGACTGAGAGATTGGCCTGCTGCAGGGACAGGCAGATGCCGGCCTTTGTCTGGAGGAGAGCGGGTGGCAGGCATTTGCGGTCAGTGCCCGGGAACCAGCCCTGGGACCAGATCCTGGCTTCATGGGTTTGCAGGGCTCAGCCATCCGACTGAGGCCCTCCCTACCAGGTCAGGTGCCAGCCTCGTAGCACAAGAGCCACAGGGGGCATCTGATTCCCAAGGCTGGGACCACCCTCTGCCTTGGCCAGGAGGTGACAAGGCTGGGAGTGGTCTGAGGGTACCAGCTGTCCCGCCACGCTGTTAAGCTCTGTTACAGTCTGAGTTGCAGTTGTTGTTCCTGGAACTTTGAGAAATTCCATCTAAAAATCCGGACTTCTAGCATTCCTTGCAAGATCAGAAGTCCTCTGTGGTGGGTGCTCTTTCCCCGTGCGGACCCCAGACTGGAGCTGGGCAGACAGGCAGATGGGCAGGTCGGCTTCAGGCACCCTAGGCCACGCACAGGCTCCTGCTTCTCTGGCTTCCTGTGAGGTCCCCTCCCTGGAGCCCCATTTGCTGCAGGCTGGACACACCAGGAGGCCTCCGAGGGGGTGAGCCCTGAATTCGAGACAGGAGCCAGGTATGAGCACCAGAGGGTGACCTGGGTGGACCGAGAGCCACCATGAGGCTTGGAGGTTGGGGTGACCGGTCGTAGGCCAGCAGGGCAGCTGTGACCTGCAAGGACTGACACCCAGATGGGCTTTGGAGCCAAGAGACTCCAAGGAGCTGCTGCTCCCGCTCCTTCACTTCCCGGTGGGGCGCCCCAGAGCCAGCCACTTCTCTCTTTACTCCTCACCTCCGGAAATGTTACTTGACTCCTGTTGCAGTTGGGATGGCTGCAGGAACTGGATATAATGCTGCAGGTGAAAACCCCTGGTTCCCATCCTGTCCCTCCTGCATCCGTCTACCTGAGCTGGAAGAACTTTTTCCAGCACCCCAGCATCTCCCCACTGGCTTTCCCCGCTCTCTGTTTTCCCCTTCCCTTCCAAGCTCCATCCTGCTCAGGTCCAGCGTGAGCCCCTGAGATGAAAGAGAGTGGGTCCTGCCAAGTTCATTGGGTTCACGATGACCCATTTGCTGTTCCTCTGTTCGAGCCCTTGAAACCTGCCTTGCGGCCACTTGGCAATCCTCTCCATCTTGGGAATGTGTTGTTTTTCCACGGCACAGATTTTGTGATTCTATCAAGAGTGCGTGTCTGGGGATCTGTTACTTTCTCCCCTCTTTCACATCGTGCTCCATTGGGCAGCTTTTTCAGATCGCCAGATTTTTTTTTTTTTTTTTTTGACATAGAGTTAAGTGAACTTTCAATTAAGTCTTTCAGCCCTTAAAGGACCGTTTATCTTTGTCCTGTCCCGAGTGCGTTCCATTCGGCTTGGCATCATGTGCGAAAAATCAGCCTTGACCTTTGCAGTTCCTTACCAGAAAGGACAGGATGTGCCCCCTCCCCTTCCCTCTCCTCCATGCAGGGAATGTTTTCACGATAAGCATGTTTATGCATTTGCTGGATGTTCAGAGAACACCCAAATCAGGAATCCAATCTTACATCACACAAAATGTGCATTTGAACTTCTGACGGGCAATAAGGAGCTCTCAGGTTAAGTTAAGACCCTGTCCCAAAAGAGAGATAACAGAGTTAGAAGGGGTAGGAAGAGGAAGGGAGAAGAACCTGAGACTGTTCAGGGGATATTAGAAGAAAGAGGGAGCCCATGAGTTGCTTCCTGTTTCCTGCTCAAGTCAAACAAGAGAAAAGTGGATCTGGGCTGAAATCACAGTCTGGAAAGACCATGGGCTTTGGAGGCTCCTCAGAACCTGGGAGGGGGAGACCGGTGGAGGGGAGGGAGCTCCTGCGCCTCCCCCCGCTGCGTGCAGGGGTGCCTTCTGCACACACTGGAAAGCAGCCAGTCCCATTAGGTCATCTCCCCCAATGCACCTGTTGAAACACCCTTCAGCCCTGGAGAGTTGCACATTTTCCCCTCTTTGTATCTTCTGGAGAAGAGCATGTGAGAGCTGGCCCCAGGACCGGTGTGAAGGTTCCATTCATTCCACAGACTGGCATCTTAGGAAGGCTTGCTTTGTGATGCTCCTGGGGCATGTGGTCTAGCCTCGGTCTTTGTGTACCCAGGCCTTGGTAGATGGTCTCTGGAGGATCACTGCTGGCCTTGGGGTGGGGAGGTTGGAGGGTCTTCTTTGATAACCTCTGAAACACTTCTTGATGCCGGAAAGAACAAGGACAGGGGTCAGAATGCCCTTGAGTGAGTCCCAGCTCAGCTGGTTACTGGCTATTAGACCTGCCACTCATCACGACCCGTGGGATCCCTCTGTCTATAAATGGGGATGAATGGCAAGAGGGAGACCATCGCTGGTTTGTCCCTGTTGGGCCCCCGTGAGTCCTGCCAGCCTCTCAGAATATTTGGGGAACCCAGTAGGATGATGGAGGTGAAGCTGCTGGCCAGGGTGGGGTCATCAGTCAAGGGTTTGAAAGCATCCTCAGCTTTTACCTCGCCTTCTTCCCAGCTGAGAGCCAGGTGTCTTTTCCTTCCATTCTCAAAGCTGCTGCCCTTGAGATGCTGTTCAGCGGGATTGTACTCGTCACCTAAGGAGTAATTCCGAGCCAGGAGACAGCCCCCTTCGGGCCCAGCCCTCTATGCACCACTACTTTCCCAACCCTTTTGGGTTCTCACCCCGAGTCTCCAATTGCAGATTGCTGGATCATTCCAACGAAGGGTTCACCAACTGGGAATTCATGACTGTGCACTGCTGGGGAGAGAAGGCCGAGGGGGAATGGACCTTGGAAATCCAAGACATGCCGTCCCAGGTCCGCAACCCAGAGAAGCAAGGTCAGTGGCTCTCGGGAACTTCACACACCACTTTGTATCTCAGCCCTTTTGTTAACTCCAGACTTTTATTTAACTGTAGCATCTCTGGTAATTTCTTTTATGGAGGTATAATTCACCATGGAAATGGTTTTTAAAGCACGTAACTAAATGGTCTTCAGAACATGCACAGAGTTGGGCAATTGTTCCCACTTACCTAAATCCAGAACTTTGTCATCACTCCAAAGGGGTGCCCTATATCCATGAATCAGATACTCCCCATTCTCCCAGCCCCCAGCAACCCCTAATCAACTTTCTGACTCTATGGATTTGCCTCTTCCGGACATTTCACGTAAACGGAATCACACAATATGTCACCTTTCGCCACTGGATCTTCCAGTTAACATAATGGTTTTAAGACTTCCAGTTAACATAATGGTTTTAAGTCTGTATGTATCCATACTCCATTCCCTTCCCCAGCTAAATGCAATTTAAGTGTATGCATATGATTTTATATATAACACTTGGTTTATCATTTGATGAGTTGAGGGACAGTTGGGTTGTTTCTACTTAACGGCTGTTGTGAATCACGCTGCCTTGAACATCCTCATGTAAGTTTTTATGTGGGCGTACGTGTTCAGTTCTCTTGGTTGTGTACTTAGAAAGGGAATGGCTGGGTTCTATATCAGTGCTATGTCGGACTGGTTGAAGGACCGTCAAACTGTTCTCCACGGTGGCTGTAGCATTTGCCTTTCTACCAGCACGATATGCAGATCTTAGTTTCTCTCCATCGTTATCAACATTTGTTTTATTATTTTCATTTTCTTTTCATTATAACCATCCTAGTGAGTGTGAAATATATCTCATTGTGGTTTTGATTTGTACTAACTTCCCTAATGACTAATAATGCTAAGCATCTTTTTGTAGGCTTATTGGACATTTTTACATCTTCTTTGGAGAAATGTCTACTCAGGTCTTTTGCCTGTTTTAAAAACTGGATTGTTTATCTTTTATTAGCGCGTTGTAAGAGTTCTTTCAATATTTTGGATACTAGATCCTGACCAGATTCCTGATTTGCAAATTTTCTCTCCCATTCTGTGGGTCATTCTTTCACTTTCTTGGTTGCGCCCTTTGATGCATCCCCAAGTTTTCAATTTTGATGAGATTCAGTTTATTTTTTCCTTTATAGCTTGTGCTTTTAGTCTCGTGTTTAAGAAACTATCGCCTGATCTAAGGTCAAGATTGAAGTCTGTATTCTTCGAAGAGTGTTATAGTTTTAACTCTTACATTTAGGACTTTGATCCATTTTGAATTAATTTTCTAACAATTTCTTTTTTTTTTTTTTTAAGATTCTTATTTATGTGAGAGGGAGAGAGAGAGAGAGACCATGAGAGGGGAGAAGGTCAGTGGGAGAAGCAGACTCCCTGCTGAGCAGAGAGCCCGATGCGGGACTCAATCCTGGAACTCCAGGATCATGATCTGAACCTAAGGCAGTCACTCAACCAACTGAGCCACCCAGGCGCACCCCTTGAATTAATTTTCCATGTAGTGCAAGCTGAAGGTGCGGATTCATTCTTTTGTGTATGGTTATCCAGATGTCTTAGCACCATTTAAAAAGCTGTTCCATCCTCCACTGGATGATTTTGGTATACTTATTGAAAATTGATTGGCCATAGATGTATGGAGTTTATTTTTGGACTCTTGGGTCTCTTCCACTGGTCTGTTCACCTGTGCCTAGGGCTATACCACTCTGTTTTGATTACCATCGTTTTGGTAGCAAGTTTCAAAATGGGGAACTATGAGTTCTCCAGCTTTGCTTGTCTGTTTTGACATTGTTTTGGCCAATCTGTGTCCCTGGCAATTCCATACACATCGCAGGATCCTCTTGTCAATTTTGGGGGGGCGGCGGTGGGAGCGGAGAATTAGTTGATGTTGTGATAGAGATTTCACTGAATCTAGTTCAATTTGGGGAATATTGCCATGTGAATGATATTGAGTTTTCCAATCCATGGATACAAATGTCTTTTCCTTTATTTTGATCTCTTTCATTTCTTTCAGCATTGTTTTGTGGTTTTCAATCCACACGTCTAGTACTTCCTGGGTGACATTTGTTCCTAAGTATTTTGTTATTTCTGATGCTGTTGTAAACAGAAGGGTTTTCTTAATTTTGCTTTCGGATTTTTCCCCCGCTCTGGGAAGGTAGCCTTTCCATCACTCTCTTTTTGGTTCATAACCATACCTTGAAGCAATTTTTATTGAATTCCTACTTTGGGTCAGGCACTGATGGAGGTGATGGGGCTACACCAGGAGAGGAAATTAGTATAATCATTACGTCTTCTGCTATGGTCACCGACAGCAGTCTCTGACATCTTCATATCTCTCTCTGTTGGATTCAGACTCATAGAGAAGGGCGGAGATATGCTCCTGGCACTTATCTGTGGAGACCTTTCCCTGAGCTTTGCTTTCATTTTTCTTTTGTCCCCAGGGGCCTGCTTCTTGATCACCCTAGAACCTTCCCCTGCCCTGCTCCTTTTCTGAATTTTTCATGAAGCACCATTTTGGGGGATTTTTTTTTTTTTAACCAGGGAGAAGAAAAGAGCATTGACTTGCCTTATGTAGAAAATTGACTTTAGGGGCACCTGGGTGGCTCAGTGGGTTAAAGCCTCTGCCTTCGGCTCAGGTCCTGATCTTAGAGTCCTGGGATAGAGCCCTGCATCGGGCTCTCTGCTCTGCAGGGAGCCTGCTTCCCTCCCCCTCTCTGCCTGCCTCTCTGCCTACTGGTGATCTCTCTGTCAAATAAATAATAAATAAAATCTTTAAAACAACAACAAAAAAAGAAAATCAACTTTAAATGATCAAGTCATCTATAAGGTTTCCCTGCCCTTGCCCCCCAAAATCATTCTTTTGCCTTTAGGATAATAAATGACCATCTTAAAAAGACATTATTGTAACAGAGTCTAAAAAGACAAAAAAGCAAAATTTTAAATCACTTGAAACATATTTTCAAATTAGAAGCTGCCATATTCCTTTTAAAAGCCCCAAAGTGCCCTGGCCAGCTGTTAAAAGTTAAGGACCCATGTCTCCCATCACCTGCGTCCTCAAGCATTCCCTGCCGCGGGTACCAGGCAGACGTCCAGCGTCCGTCAGCGCCGCCTCATGCCCGGGAGGTCAGCACGACAGAAGCTGGCAGCCGCACTGACACGGACCCAGGCATCTGTGGGGCTGTTTGTTCGTCGGCACAGTCTGTCTGTTTGAGGCCCGTGTCTGTAGTGGCAAAGAGCAGGCACACAGCTGTGATTCTGGTAGGTGTTTATTTATACGTCCAAGAACTTTGCAAGTCAGGGTCGTACTCTGGGCCTCCGTGAACTCGGCTGGGAAACAGAGCAGAGCGAGGTGCTCTCTGAAATCTAAGAGAGGAAGTGCCTGTCTCTGCAGCTGTGGCCCGTGTGGCTCGTCCACATCCTGGAGGGGGTCTTGCTGGCCCGAGGTTACCCCTGTCCTCCTTCTCCTGCACAGGTTGGGTAGGTGGCGAGATCACAGGCACCCAGGAGATCCCAGACGTCCCTGCGCCAGCCCTTCCCGTGGGTGGCTGGATCAGCATGTGGGTGCTGACGGGGTGTGTTGAGTGGTACCCCGGGTCTTGCCAGACCAGAGGGCACTGGGCTTTGTAGGCCGTCACAAGGATTGAGGGGAAGCCACTGGGAGATTTTAAGCAGAGGAGAGAGATGATCTGAACTTTTGTTCCTAGGCTCCCTCTGATAGCTGGGTCAGACTACCCTCGAGTGTGGTCGGAGGAGGGCAGAGGCAAGGAGGCAGGGAGACCAGAAGAGAGGTCATCATCACAATAGGAGAAATGGTGACTCAGACCAGGGTAGGAGCAGTAGAGGTATTTGAAACAGTCAGATTCTAAAAGTCGTGTTGAGAGGACGTGCTGACAGATCCCATGTGGGCTCTGAGGGAAGAGATGGGCCATCGAGGACCCCAGAAGTTTTGTTCTGTGCAGTACAAGAATGGACTTCACAGTTTCCCAGATGTGCGACATTGAGGGGTTGGGGATGCTGGAGAGATCAGGAGCTCAGTTTGGCAGGGGGGTGGGGGGTTACCTGTGACAAAGCTAGCTCTGGCCTTCCGTGGCTTATTTGAATTTGGGGGACAGGGACACACTGTCACACAGTCTGCACATTCCTGCAGGTGTTCCTGCAAGCGGTTCATTTGCACAAGATTTACCCCTTAGGGAGGTGCCGCTCCTGAGCTGGCCTTTCCAGAAACAAGTGCTGGCAAGCGGCCTCAGCATTGCTGCTTACTCCAAGCCCTTCTTTCTGTGCAGGAGCAGGATGGGTGCCTCCCTCTGGGCTACCTGCTCAGCACACCCAGGCATTAGTGCTCCTCCCTCTGCAAGAGGGGGCTTGGTCTTGGTTCCAGCAGCATCTCTCCAGGGCGGAGGGAGGGAGGGGAAAAAAAAAAAAAAAAAGAGGGAGAATGAGCTTTCAACCAGTCTGCCTTTCAAAGCAGGGATATGTCCAGCGATGACATGTTCAGGTCAGTCTGCTGGTGTCTGTTGGGGACCTCAGCCAAGAAGGCAACATCATTTGGGCAAGGTTTCCTACGGACTCCAGCATTCTGGGGCCCAGCAGAAAAGCAAGCCTGAGAACTGCCTGTCAGTGTCGTTGGGGCCCAGGGCATGAGCGATCCCAAAGCACATGTCTTTCCCTCCCTGGTTGTCGGGTCAGGGTGGCTGCCAACCTCAGTGCCAAGAATAATGCAGCAAATACAAAGACAGGCTGGCCAGAGAGAGCAGTGCTGTTCTCTTTTCTTTACACTGCTGCTGAGATGCTGTTTCGGGGGCAAAGGGTGCTTCCTTTGTGGTTCATTTCAATATCCTTCAAATCTCTGCAACTCCTTTAATTGCTTAAACCAATGAACCAACTAGTGCAGGCTCTGGAATAGTACTGTAAAATCTCAGTTAAGACAAGGGTTTATTAAGTAACTGAGTCTCCCGAGTATGCTAGCTCAAGCAATCATCACCCCCTGTCCGATTGAACCCGATTTATGGCGTTCGTTTTAAAGCTATTCTTCAAAAACCAGGTAGCAGATTAGTCATTCCCATTCCTCTTCAGTTCCTGGGCCAAGGGAAGGGTGTGTCTGCTCCCAGGATCACTCTCCTCCAGGGGACAGCAAGGAGTGGAAAGGAGTGCGCACATCCTGATTCACAGCTGCATTGTGTTTACAAATGGCTTTTCATTCATTCGTGCGTTCAGCACACCTTTATTGAACTTTGCTAAGTGCTGGATGTGGGCACCCTGGGACCTTGCCCCTCAGTGGGAAGCAGGCGTGGGCCCAGGGGTAGGAGGGTGGGCTCCACAAGGAGCTCCGTGTCTAGGGTGGGCTAGCAAGTGCTTCGCAGACCACCCCAATTGGCCATCTAGGGCCTGTGAGGCCTGGGCCAGGGAGCCGGGGACAGTGGAGCCAGAGCAAAGATCCCACCTTGTGGAACATCTTCTGGAGAAGTATGGCTGCATTTTAGAAGGTGCCCATCTAGAATGCTCAAAATTTTAAGTCTGGACATTTCTGAACACAGGAAGTTTCAGTCCTCTGGGAAACGTGTCACTTTCAGTCCCCGGGGAAACCATGTGCCTCAGTCCCCTGCAGCTGGTCTGGATCTGTGGGATCCTCCTGCCTCTGCTCCTTCCAAATCTCTGATGTATTAGTCCATTCAGGCTGCTGTACCCAAGTGCTGGTGACTAGGTAGCTCTCGATAGGATAAATTCATTTCTCACCGTTCTGGAGGGTGGTGAGTCTGAGATCAGGGTGCCAGTGTGCGCAGGTTCCCAGGAGGGCAGTCTTCCTCATCACAGGTGGTCACCTTCGCCTTGTCTCCTTGCATGGCTGAAGCTCAGCCAGCTCACTTTCTGGGGTCACTTTAGTAAGACACTGACCCCATTCATGAGGGTTTCACCCTCCTTCCTGAGGCCCCACCACCTAACGCCATCCCACTGGAGGCAGGTTTCAACATGTGAAGTGGGGTGGAAGAGGGAAGGGGGAGCTGCGTTAAGCATCTGCCTTCAGCTCGGGTCATGATTCCAGGGTCTGGGATCAAGTCCCACATCAGACTCTGCTCAGTGGGGAATCTGCTTCTCCTTCTCACTCTCTGCTCTCCCTTTCTCTCTCCCTCTCAAATAAATAAAATCTTAACAAAATAAGTAGATAAAATCTTTAAATATATATATGAATTTGGGGGAATACAAGCCTTCAGTCTGTAATGATACCTGGTCTTGGTGCTGTACCTTCTCTCCTATAAGATGAGGATGAATAAGCTTGGCTAAGGATTTGTGTAGAAGGAAACAACCCAGGCCAGGTAGCTTAGGATCGCCCCCCCCCCGCCCGCCACCCTGCCCTCCTTACCTCAGAGCCCACACTGGTGGTCTCACCTAGGGCACAAGGCAAAGCACACTCAGGCCAGGCCTCCTGCCCAGGTGGTCATCCTGCGTAGCCCCCTGGGGCACAGGAAAGCCCCCAGGACCTCCTTGTGACCTGGGGCTTGTGACCCCGATGCACGTGACGCTGTGGGTCCTGCCCTGCTCAGTGACTTTGGCTTTGAGCGGCACCAAGAGTGTCTTTGAGTGGTCCTTCTCTCGTTCATTCAGCATCCGCTTACTTATACTGCATATGGACCGCACGCCAGTTCCGCTGGGCAGGTGCAGGTGGAAGCATGCTTCTTTGTTCTTCTTCTCTGCACCCCACTTATCCCTGAGGGCTCAGCTCCGTGCCCTGCACGGAGAGCTTCCCCAGGGTTGTGGTTTGTCCCTGTCCCAGACGCACTCTTCCTTCACAACCACCTGAAGAGCTCCAGCACCTACCTCCCACACTCTTCCCCCATGAGGGGAGCTGTGAGTCATTGACTCGAAATGGAAAATATCATCAGGCATGCTTTCCAATCCTCTTTCTGTAATCAACACCATGTATCTTAGCCCATGGCTCTGATAGGCTTCAGTTTCACGAAGTTGGTATTCACAGAGGCATAAATAGACTGTCTCAGACAATTGATGGCACGTTTAAAACTTCTATGTGATTTCTCTTGAATGCAGAGAATTCACTTTTTTCTGTGATTGAAATTTCTCCGCCCCTCCCCCACCACCAGTCTTGCCTTTGATTCCAAAAGAGCAGCAACCCACATGGGCCAGGTTTTTCTTGGTTCCACCAGGATTTCCAGATTCCCCCTGATCTAGGGGAGCCGTGAAATGTATCAAAGAGGGGAAAGGGATGATAATGCTTCTGTATTGCCCATCAGGTACTAGTGTCATTTGATCTCATGGCTAAAAGTCAGTATAAAATCAGAGCAACTTATAGTCCTAGATGATGATAAGGAATTAAGGTTGATGAAAAAGAAAGTTCTTATCACTAGTGATACATATGATAGTATTTACCAGTGAAGTATTAGGGCGATCTAGGATTTGCTTTAATTTTTTTAAAAGATTTTATTTATTTATTTGAGAGTGAGAGTAAGAAAGAAAGAGAAAAGGAGCAGAGGGCGAGGGAGAAGCAGACTTCCCACTGAACAGAGAGCCCCATGCGGGACTCCATCCCAGGACACCGAAGGCAGATGCTTAACCGACTGAGTCACCCAGGCATCCCTAGGATTTGCTTTAAAATACTTCAGGGAAGTGACACCTGGCTAGCTCAGTCAGTAGAACATGTGACTCTTGATCTCAGGGTCAAGCCCCACACTGGGGGTGGGGGGAAAGTTAGAGCTTACCTAAACAAAAAATTTTTAAATAAAAAATAAATACTTCCGGGGATGTGGGGTGGGAGGAGTGAGGAGGAGATAGACGGAGAAAAACGGGCAGAACACTGGTAATGGTTGGCACTGTGTGATGGGGACATGGGAAATCACTGTATTGTTTTCTCCATTTGGTCTTTATTTGAAAATTTCCATCATGAAACTGGGGGAAAAATACACCTTGGGGGAACATTTCTTCCCCAGAGGTCAAGCATGAAAGACTGTCCTAGAGATTCAGCTTGCAGTTAAATAAGATAACAAGGATAAAGTTGCCTGGGAGCAAATACACCTTAATTCCCCCATATGGGTGTGAGGATCAGAGGTTCAGTACGCCATGGGAGAGTTAGCTTCTTTGGACTAGATTTGGATTTTCTTTATCCTGAAATCCATCTAGGAATAAGGCAGGGCATCAAACTGTGTGTGTGTGTACAGGGATTGGAGCGGGTATCGTGTGTATATGTATGTGTACATGTGGATGGGTATGTATGTATGCATGAATGTATGTATCATGTGTGTGGGGTGTGGGTGGGTGCTTATATATGTATGAGCGTGTATGTGTGTATATTTGCTTGTTTTTTTTTTTTTGTCGTTGTTTATTTTTTATTTATTTGACAGAGATCACAAGTAAGCAGAGAGGCAGACAGAGAGAGAGGGGGAAGCAGGCTCCCCGCTGAGCAGAGAGCCTGGTGCTGGGCTCAATTCCAGGACCCTAGGATCATGACTTGAGCAGAAGGCAGAGGCTTAACCCCCTGAGCCACCCAGGCACCCCTGTATTTGCATGTTTTTAAAGAACCCGCAATTTAAAGAATACTGCAGAGGTTCGACTCTGGAGCCAACCTGTTCCTCAGGTCCATTTCTGCCACTTGCCAGCCATGGCCCCAGACAGGTCATTGCCATTCTCTGAATCCCGGTCCCTGTTCTGCATAAGGCTGTTGGAAGGGTTAAATTTAGAAGTCTGGGCCAAGTGCTGGATATTTTATTCTTAACATGACTCCTCGTGGCAATCTTATTGTGAGCATTTTGATCCTCATTTTGTGGGAGAGGAAGCTAGTGCCAAGCTACACCAGTGACCTTGACCGAGCTCAGGCAGCCGCAAGGGCAGAGCCTGGACTCGGTGACCACGGGCAGCCTTTAGTTGATGTTTCTCTTTTTAGCCCTGTGGCCAGTGGTTTTCCTCTATCTGGGCGTTAGGATATTTTCAGTTGGTTTTTTATTTTAAGTATCCTGATTATAAGATAGAGATCAAATCAAATATTGGAATCTAACAGGTACCTTGTACCAGGAGCATCTGCTGTGTGCTATGGTCATGACTTCTAGAAAGTGTTTCTCCTGAGAGGCTGCTTCACCTGGACTGAGAGTCGAGTGAGCATGGGTGCGGGCACAGCCCTTTATTTATTTATTTTTTGACCCACCAGAGCACTTGAAACACAATAGACACTTAGAATAGATGGTTATTGATTTTTAAAGGGTTTTCCTCTGACTGTCTTTCAGACTTCAATATCATTGAGATAGTCGTTTTTCACAAGTCTACCATTTATTATTTTTAAAGATTTTATTTAGTTACTTGAGATAGAATAAGAGCAAGAGAATGAGAGAGTGAGGGAGAGAGAGAGCAGAGATGGAGAGGGAGAAGCTAACTGCCCACTGAGCAGAGAGCCCAACACGGGGCTCAATCCCAGGACCCTGAGATCATGACCTGAGCCAAAGGCAGCTGCTTCACCTACTGAGCCACCCAAGTGCCCCACAAGTCTACCATTTAAAGATAATCTCAATCAATATCACCATGAAATTAAGGGGGTGGGAGGAACTTAACTGAATGACTATAAAACTCATCTGGAAGAATGAGCACAGAGAATAACAAGAGAACTTCCCCCAAATTAGATGCAAGTATTCAAACATACAGTTGACCCTGGAACATCACAGGGGTTTGGGCTACCAAGCTATGGTGCAGTCCGAAATCCACATGTAGCTTCTGACTCGCAGAGCACCCATGTGCCTCAGTCGGTTAAGCATTTGACTCTTGGTTTCAGCTCAGGTCATGGTCTCAGGGTCCTGGGATCGAGCCCTGAGCCCCGTGTCAGACAGGGAGTCTGCTTTTCCCACTCTGCCTGCCTCTCTGCCTACTTGTGATCTCTGTCTGTGTCAAATAAATAAATAAACTCTTAAAAATAAAATAAAATAATGAAAACGTTATGACCCTAGCGCTGGTATAGACAGAAAAGTCAGGGAGAACAGATAAGAGAGTCCACAATTAGACCCATTGAGAAACACTAAGTATAACATTTCAAATTGGTGGCAAAAAGAATGAGGGGCTGAATAAAAGCTCCCACAATCGGCTAACCATTTGGAGAGGAGAGCATGATTTCAGTATATTTATACACATAAAATTAGAAACTTCTGCTTGACCAAAAAAAAAAAAAAAACCCTAAAATTAAAATCAGGAAAATATTTATAAAATATTTTGGTTGAACTTGAGTCATCCACAGATGGTCTCTTTCACTTCACTCAAGCCTGACAGTTGCTAACTTTTTCTGTAAAGGGCCAGATAGTAAATAATTGTAGGTTTTCTGGTCTCTGTGACAAGTGCTCAGCTCTGCCATTATAATACGAAAACCAGGGGGCACCTGGGTGGCTCAGTCATTAAGTGTCTGCCTTTGGCCCTGATTTCCCAGGGTCTTGGGATCAAGTCTCGCATTGGGCTCCCTGCTCAGCAGGAAGCCTGCTTCTCCCTCTCCCACTCCCCCTGCTTGTGTTCCCTCTCTCGCTGTGTCTCTCTCTGTCAAATAAAGAAAATCTTTTAAAAAAATAATAATAATATGAAAACCACCAAAGGAAATATGTAAATGAACGCATGTGCTATGTTTCAGCATCATTGTACGAAATCAGCTGGTGGGTCCATGGCCATAGCTTCCTGCTGTGTGCTCTAGCCTATTTAGAAATTGCAGGTGAATGGATTGCTCTGTTACCTTGTAATTAAGAGGTGCGTTTATTTGGGTGTTGTTTGGGGCCCTTTACCGACATTGCCCTATGTGCGTGGTAACAATGAGCACTCCGGGGGGGCAAATATGTATCTATGTAAGTGTGTGGGTATGTGTATATGCATGTGTGTGTGCAGTGGTATAAATTTTGCTGATACAGAGTATGCGTAGCACGCAGTTCGCAAATAATAACAAAATACACTCTTCACATTGTAAATTACACCTAGCCCATTGACGCCGAGAGAATGCATTCATTGATTTTTGCCAAGCACTTGTATCTATAGCCAGTCCATGGTTGCAGTTGATGAACAGCTGTCTTTGGGCATAAACATAAGTTGGAACATGTTTGTCAGTGACGTGGGAGACCTCACTGCTGAACTGGATGATAGTTTTCAAACACTGGAAGAATATTGCCTCAATTTTTTAAAGCCGTCGCCAAGGTAATGGCTGGCTACAGATAAAATGCACTTTTAAGTTTAATCTGCATTATGCATATTTCCTCCTTCATCACTTTCTTAAGTCTAGAAGATCAACAGTAGATCAAGCCCTGTTTGTAGCGTTTATTGTGTAAACACTCCCACCAGGGCTGATTTCAAGCCACCAGTGCTACGTCAGAGATACACAATAGCCAAGTGTAGATAGTATTTCTACTGTATGAATGGAATAAATGTAGGTAAACCACAAAGCATGGATAATGACAGAATTCAGTAAAATGATTAGGAAGTGATGATTTTGGAGTATCTGTTACCTTTGTTTTCGATATAATTTGTTAAGTATAAGTTTATATCATTTAATTTTTAATAAAGGCTGTATTTATCCATCAGTTCACGAAGTTCCTGAAAATGTTAACAGTCAATACATCAAGCAAACTGGTTCTAGCACACCACTGCTTATTGGGAATCATATAGGGAATGGACTATCTTTTGGGATGGGTATCCTTTAAGTGAGATGTATTCCATGTGTGACCAAGGCTCAGGCCTTATAATGTTCTCTGTCCCCTAATCCCAATCTCCTTGTTCTCCCAACGGAGCCAACCCATCTCTGAGTAGAGCCTTGGTCCCTCCCTCAGGACTAGACATCACAATCAGGGGTTCTCATTTCATTGGTTTATTTCTTCTCAAGACCCACTCAGAAGGGTAAAGGTCTAACTGCCATTGGTTTAACTCCTTATTTAACAGATAAGGAGTTGCAGTCAGGAAACAGTTATCGTTTGAATTCTCAATATGCTAAAAAGTCTCTTTTCCAAGACAGGGAGTTAAAAAACAATATTTAGTATTAAAAAAAAAATTGCAATGCAGAGGCGGACACCTTCTTTATCTCTAGCATCTCAATAGTTAGATGATAGCAAAGCTTTATACTATCATAGCCTTTATATATGAAGAGTGCTTACAAATCACTAAGAAATATGCAGAGCACCCCAGTAGAAAAATGAGGAAAGAGCCTAAAAAGACAGTTCATAAAGAAAAAATATAAATAACCGGTGAACAAAAGATTTTCAGTCTCTGTAATATTCGAAGAAAACATAAATTAGAACATGGGAGGGTAAATATCGCAGTAGCAAGCCAAAAAGCAGAAGTTCCAGCGACTGCAAAACAAATGTCCGTGGTATTCTGCATTTGGGATCACAGTGTGATTTGGTGAAAAGAACGTGAATGTTGAAGTAATATGGCCTTGGGCCTGATACTGGATCCACCAGCTACTGGTAGGGGGGAATCTTGTGAGTAATAATAATTCTCTCATAGCATGTTGTGAGCACCTGATGGTGAACTTTTCTAGCCCAACCTGGCATACAGAGGGTTGTCATGGAAACTCAGCTTCCCCTCCCCACCCCCATCGGCTTGCCATAGGCATAGGTTCTAACCACAGACTTTAGGAAGTGGTCCATTTGCCCCCCCTGGGGAAGTTCCAGCCCAGAGGTCACTGGCAGAGACCAGTCTCAGTGCCTTTGAGGAAAATGAAACTGGCTCTGCTTTTCTGGAGAACCCAGGAATCTGGAAACAGCAGAATCCTGGGCTGCTGTGCTGAGGGCAAGTGGGATCACCATCCAGTCAAAGGCCTGAATGGAAAACTCTTTTCAAGCCTTGAACTCAGCAGGTACATTCCTATTCTTTCTTCTTCTTAAGCAATGTTTTTTTTTTCCCCCCAACAAAAGAAACCAAAGCTTGCTAACCAACAGCTTGCTTTTGAAGCTGCTGTGAGGAGATCTTACACCACAAACTGACTGGCTTTTCAGTGGCCTTTGTGCGAGTTCCCTGGGGCCAGAGCCATTTAAGAAATTCTCACACATCTTGGCTTTCTTTGGAGCCCAGCCCAGTTACACCCAACTTCACCTGCTGGCTTCTGTGAATCCCATCTTTGCTTCTGTCCTTAGCACAAACATGAAAGTTGAAGCCAGGGTGAGATCAAAGAAGTTCAGTGCTTTTGCCAAAACCTGCAGAGTATGCTATAGGGGCGCAGACATGAAGGTCAAGCCCAAACCCACAGTCCAGTTGACTTGCCCGTGACCTGGTGGGTGACAGGAGGAAGACCAGGCTGCGATGTAAACAGAGGTCAGGGCACAGGATTCAGGTGTTGGGACCTGTGTGGGGTCAGCCCAGAGGAGGGTGTCTGGCAGCTGTAGTCCAAGTTCCAACAAGGACACTTGCTGGCTTGATCACACAACTTCTCTCCACCTCCATTACTGCACATGTGTGATGGGAATTACAGTACTTGGGAATATTATAGAATTAGTACTTCTTGAGCTTGGATGATATTCAAATGTAGGAATATTTTATATGAGAAAAATACTTTCAGAGGATTTTTTTTAAAGATTTTGATCAGGGACGCCCGGGTGGCTCCGTCAGTTAAGCATCTGCCTCGACTCAGGTCATGATCCCAGGGTCCTGGGATCGAGTCCCGCATCCGGCTCCTTTCTCAGCAGGGAGCCTGCTTCTCCCTCTGCCTGCTGCTCCCCCTGCTTGTGCACGTGCTCTCTCTTTCTCTGACAAATAAATAAATAAAATCTTTATTTAAAAAAAAAAAAAAGGTTTTGATCGGTGTCCGGCCATAGTGCCTGAAATATTAAAAGCACCAACACATATTTCTCGGTGGCAAGCCATCTTGGAACCTATCTGTGTGTCTCGGGTGCCCAGTTCTGCGAGTCTCCCTTTTACTGTTATCTAGTATCTTACAAAGGTTCTGTGCTCCCTTGAATGGGAGGACAGTGTAGGGGAAAGGTTCTTTTCAAATATTGCTCATGCTTGTTCATGCTTTCTACCTCCAAGCACGTGAAATGATTGCATTTTGCTCCGTAAACGTCACACTTGACCTGTTATGTACTTCTCCAGAATGGCTCAGCCTCTCTGCCCTTGGGCCTCACCTCTTGCCCAGTAGAGAGGTCTGGCTCCCAGCTTATCCCCTCAGTGCCCCCAGGTGAAGGCTGGCCCGGGGCACAGTTGTTCCCACAGGTGGAAGCTTCAGTGGCCCTAGGGAGTCAGGTCCTTCCCAGTAGGACCTGGGGATGCTGTGGCTTTTCCTTCTACTTCCGGAGGAGGCTTGGCGTCTGGGATCCCCAGCATCCAGCTGCCTGGAGGGGGGCAGGGGACACACCGGAAGCACACAGGAGGTTTGCCCAGTGAGAGCCGGGAGATAAGTTCCTGCCCTTCCCCCACAGTCCCCCAAAGCTCTTTGGAAGATGTCCCCTGGCCAAGCGCCCTGATGTTTGGTTGTGAAGCTGGGTCAGCTTGGTGTCTGTTCCCCAACCCCCTAACTCACCTTCCCCCTTTCTCCTCACTCCTGTTGCCCCGGGTCACACCTCCCAATAAAGCCTCAGCCCTTGGCCTGTAGGCTTGGCCCTGGACTCCCATTTTCTAGGGAGCCTGGGCACACACTCAGGTTGCCGACAGAATGAGAGTTTTAATAACCTGTAGGAAATATTGGGGAGAAAGAGACGATCAAAAGCATCATGTTTCGAACTGGTACAGTGCGACTCCGCTGTCAGCAGACAGAGTTTGCCTTTGGGGATTCAATGCTAAGGCTCTTTGTCTCTTCCCTGGTCCACAGTCAAGGAGGATTTGAGTGACTGAATGTGTGTGCATCCATGAACCTTGTTTAAATCAAGAGCTCATATAATTTTAATCAACTCTGTTTTTGGCTGTGCACACTCAGTAAAACATTTAATAATCGGTTAAAAGTGGAAGAAATTAGTCTCTCTTGTGTGACTGTTCTTCTCCTTTTTTTTTTCTTTTAATCATAAAAAGCTCCCTGGTTTTCTGATTTCCTTTCAGATAGTTAGCTGTTGCATGCATTTCTTTTTTTCCTAAGAGCAAAGCTTTTCTCATTTTATTGTTATTTTACAGACTTCTCTTTAATTGACATCTGTTTTGAGCTCATCTCCGTTTGCAGGATGAGTTGAAATTTGGCAATCTGTGATCAGCGGCTCAGTCTATCTTGTACTGGCGGCTAGAAAGGAAGTCAGATTGAATCATGAGCCTCCTGTGTTGGCTTTCAGGTTTGTCACTGAACTCTCTCATTTCTGGAAAGTGCCATTGGAGAGTACCACTCCTGCTTCTCTTGAAATAGAAGCCGAGAGCTCAGTAAAGTTTCCAAATGGTCAGTGCACGCACGGCTATCCAAAAGTCTCACTTCTAACCCTCCCTCCTTTTAAAAAATATTTTATTTTTTACTTGACAGAGAGAGATCACAAGTAGGCAGAGAGGCAGGCAGAGAGAGAGCAGAGCCCCGACGCAGGGCTCAATTCCAGGACCCTAAGATCATGCCTTGAGCTGAAGGCAGAGGCTTAACTCACTGAGCCACACAGGTGCCCCAGACTTCTAACCCCTTTTGCTTTGATATTCAAGTATTCTTGAATACTTGAATATTCAAGTATTTAATATTCAAGTATTAATTCAAGGATTCAGGTATTTCAGTAGGTCTTTTCACCTCCCTTCTCCTTGTCCAAGGGACCACAAAGAGTTCCAGTTCCAGTTCCAGTTCCCCTGGTCTCTTAGTTCAAGAAAAAAAGAAGGGTGGATTCCCACTTAGCTGGTGAGGGTCCTACCCCACACTGCAGTGCATGGTTGTGAATCCTGGCATTCTCGACTTGGTTCTGTGTCCCCCGATGGTGAATGTAACAAAAAGAGAAGGTTTTTCTTTACTAGTTGCAGATAAAATTCTAAATGCAGTTGAAAATGAAAAGTAAAATGATGTGGAGAAGAGAAGAGCTCTCCTGAAACCCCTTTCTGAGGTTCCTTCAGAAGGTGTTAGCAGTTAGGTACAAAGATGGACCTCGAGGTTCATGCTAACCGCGCTGGTCAGCGTTCTGGCAAACAGATCCACCATCAGATGTTTAAGTGCATTAAATTTTTGAACATTTGACTTTATTTTTTTTTTTTCAGAAACATGTCATGTTCAAAAATATATCTGTAATTCTATTTGGTCTTTTTTTTTCCTGACATTTTACAGAGTTCTAACCATACTGCCTTCATAACTTTGTATTTCTTTTTATTACTTGTGTATCAAGCACTTTTTAATGTTATTATATATCCTTTATAAGCAGCATTTTATATTTTTTTTTATAAAACTTCACTGGAATGCCATAATGTATTTAAGCCGTACATCTATTGTTGGACATGTAGTCTGTTTTCCTTTCCTTTTTTTTTTTTTTTTTTTTTTTTTTGCTATTATAAATAGCTTTGTGCAGAAAGCTTTCTCCTAAATTTAAAATTATTTCCTGGGGATCAGTCACCAGAAGTAAATCACTGGGACAGATAAGAGATGGAAACATATATCTACTTTTGATGCATATCACTGATTTGCTTTTCAAAATAATTGAACCAGTTTACAATCTCACCAGGCATACTCACTGGCCAGCTCGAGAGAAAACCAAGGATATCTTTCCTTAATTTGCATTGTGATAATTACTAATGAGGATGAGTACCTTTTCCAAACATTTGTGGAAAAATATGTTTTTCTTTGGAAAATTGCCATTTCTGTTTTTGTCCCAAGAGGTCTCAGTCCTGTCTTTAGTAGGTTGAGAAGTACTCCAGGTAAAAATACAGTGTAATAACGCAGGGTGTGTCATAGTTCCTATAAATATTTTTTCTGGTATGCTAGTTGACCTTTAATTTTTTTATAGATAATCTGAAAGTTTTCCTCCAGAGTTTTGATAATTTTTTTTCATTCCTAGTTTTTTAGGATTTGATTTTCTCCATAATGTTTGATTTTTTTTCTTTAGTGTAAGATAAATATGTTTTCTAAACCATTAACAGATTATCCCAAATCAAAGACAGAATTGAAATATTAAAAGATGTTCTAGAATCCTGCCTCAGACCATAGGAAGACCAAGGGTCTTGCCTGCCCACGAAAGAGAATTTTAAATGCTGATTGAAATGTTGACAGATCAATGGAGTGATGATAGTGACTTGTGTCTTGGGGTATTTGCTGGATCTGGGGAGCCCACCCAGAGAGTTTTATAGCACCTGCATAAAGCTGGGACCTCAGAGGCACAGAAAGTTAAGGGAAAAAAAAAAGAGAAGAAGAAAAAGAAACTAGCGACAGAACACACAAAACAAGTCCAACTCAGTAGTTATACTCAAGGTAGATAGTACATTGGCTTCACTTGAGAAGACAAAAATTGTCATAGTAGACTTTTTAAAAACGTATTTGCTGATGTATCAGGTGTGTTTCTCCCGGCCACCGGCCCCATTCTCCATTCTTCTCCCCTCCATCCCGTTGTAGGAGGCCGGCCTAATCACAGACTCTTTGCCTGTGGCTTACTGTTTAGTTCAGCCAAGGGGAAACGCCACAAGAGAATGGAGGGAGGAAGGAAATATTTATTTTTGGGGTTTTGTTTTGTTTTGTTTCCCTCTATCTGCCCCCAGTAGCCAGCGTCCTTCAGGGTCACAGCCCTGCCCTCCATTCGCCAGGAGAACATAGTACACATAAGGGCTTAACATACCTTCTGTTGCTAGCCCCAATGAACCCCACTCCCCAAAGTTGCCAATTTGTTGTGCTCCGCTCACACCTCTGTAAACAGCCTCTTTATCAAAGCGCTCTTGGATTATCCCAGTTTAATTATGCTGTCTGCGTCCTGCTGGGACTGACCCCTAGAACTCTAAGGAATGCTATCTGAAACAGAAAGCGCGCACGCGCGCGCACACACACACACACCCCAGGAACGTTAAAAACTAAAGCAGATGGGGAGAGACATACCAAACAGATACGAATCCAAAGAAAGCTGGTGTAGTTTTACGAGCATCAGACAAGCAGAAATGTCAGGACAACAGGCTCATCCATAGAACGGAAGAGTATTACTACACCTTGATAGAAGATTTGGTTCAATTCTGACATGGCCTCACAATATAGAAAGCGGAAAACTGTTAAAACTACAAAGAGAGGGGCACCTGGGTGGCTCAGAAGGTTAAGCCTCTGCCTTCGGCTCAGGTCATGATCTTAGGGTCCTGAGATTGAGCCCCCCCCCCCCCCCCCCGCCCGCCCCTGCAGCTCAGGTCATGATCTTAGGGTCCTGAGATTGAGCCCCCCCCCCCCGCCCGCCCCCGCATCGGGCTCTCTGCTCAGCAGGGAGCCTGCTTCCCCCTCTCTCTCTGCCTGCCTCTCTGCCTACTTGTGATCTCTGTCAAATAAATAAATAAAATCTTAAAAAAATCTACAAAGAGAAAAAACCAAACTCACACACAAGGTAGGAGATTTACTATCCCCCAAATATATTTGATGTTGCAACTGACAAGTCAAGTCTACAGGGCCTGTTGGAGCACTGTACCCACCAACCGAAGAGTACAATTTCTTTTCGAGCGTTAAATGGGATATTTATGAAAATCGGCCACACAGTGGGCTCTTTGGCAAGCTTCAGCCTATGGGAACATATAAACGCTGTCCTCAGATGTTACACTTAAGTTAAAAATCAAAATAAAAAGATAGCTAGGAAAAGCCCATACACTGGGAAATTGAAAACCGTTTCTAAATAACTCATGTGTCCAAGGAAAAAGACTATAATTTAAATGAGAAAATATGTAAAACTACATGATGATAAAAATAGCACATGTGCAAACAAGTGGAATGCCAGCGTGGAGTAATGGAGACAGAGAAATTTGATGTGGTTTTGGGAATATAGGTGAGGTTTGGTGGGGTGAGGTCCAGAGCCAACGACCAAGCAAGAATTCTTGAGATGTCTTTGATGCAAAATAGTGGTTTTATGAAGGCACAAGGGACACGATCCTGGGCAGAAGGAGCTGCCGCCAGGGCAGGGATGGAGGGGGTCGGGGGAGGGGGAATTGAGGGGTAGTTGATTCTATACTTGGGAGTTGGGGGAGATGAGGGAAAGGGAGGTTTCAAAAGGATTTTCATATGTTAAAGAAGACTGGCAGGATACCTAGAGCCCTTGCCATTGTCACATTCAGGTTGTTTTTTCCCTCTAACAAGGTATTAACATTAAGATAGTTGGGAATTTCCTGGAAGATATGTCACACGTGTCCACCACCCCCCAACCCAGGAGTGGAGGGTAGGGGGAGGTTGCATGGTGTGGGGTTGTGCTTTGTCCTCAGCCAGCCTTTTGTTCCCTCATCAATTTATGACCCTAACTGCATGTATTAGGAAGGAGGAAAGCCTGGAAATTAATGTGCTAAGCATCCAACTTAAGATGGTAGAGAAAGACCAATAGCATCAATGCAAAGAAAGCAGAAAGAAGGAAATGTTGTTAAGAGCGGAAATTAATAAAATAGAAAGCAAAGATATGGAAGAGAGAATCAAGAAAACCATAAATTGGTTCTTTGAAGAAACGAATAAAATTGATAAACCTCTAGGAAGACCAGTCAAGGCAAAAAACTAAGAATATATCATTATAGGAATGAAAACGAAGAATGTTATGATAAATCCTATATACATTAAAGTTACTGGGAGAAGGCACGATAAACAACTTTGTGACCAAAACAGAGAGGAAGAAAGAAAAAAATTTGAAGGGAAATAGGCAATTCCAAGAAAAAAAAAATTACAACTTGGTAAAATTGACACACACAAAAATAAAGATTAAAATTATCCTCAGAAATTGTTTCTATAATTTAAAAGGAAACTCAAGGCTGGATAGATGAATTGGCAAATTCCACTAAACATTCAAATGGAAGAAATAACATCAATATTCCATAAACTCTTCCACACAGTAGAAAAAAGGGAAACAGTGCCCAGGAGTTGAATGAAGCCTGTGTATCCTTTATGCCAAATCCTAACAGCACATTATGGAGAATTTTCAGCCAGTCTCAGTCAAGAACCTATGAAAATTCCAAGTTCAATGTTAAGCAAAATCTGACAATATTTAAAAGGCTTCTCTTTGGAGAACCTGGGTGGCTCAATCAGTTTAGTGTCTGACTCTTGGTTTCAGCTCAGGTTGTGATCTCGGGGTCATGAGATCGAGCCCTCTGTTGGACTCTGTGCAGATCATGAAGTCAGCCTAAGATTCTGTCTCCCTCTCTCTCCCTTCCAACCCTTAAAAAAAAAAAAGTTTCTTGTTTCCTGCCCTTTTTTTGGAAGAGGGGGATTAAATAATTTTGAATAGTATATTTTACTTCCTTTATTGAACTTTTAGCCATATTCATGTGGTTACTCTAAGGATTACAATATGTATCCTTAATACATTACAGTTTACTTAGAGTTATCATCACACGGCTTCACACTTCACAAATATAAGAGCCTAAGGACAGTGTCTTTCTGTCCCCCACAACTCCCGACTTTGTGCTATGATTGTGTCATATATTTTACTTCTGTATATATTACCAACTCCATTTTATAGTGATATTTTTGCTTTAAGCAGTCTTTGTCTTTTAAAGAAAGTAAGAGAAGGAAACCCACTCTTTTTTGTGTATCTGCATATTTCCATTTCTGGTGCTTTTTATTCTTTTCTGCAGATCCAGTTTTTTATCTGGTATCATTTTCCTTCTGCCTGAAGAATATCCTTTTTCATTTCTTATCATGTTGTCATGCTGGCTATGAGTTGGCCCAGGCAAGGTTTATTTCAGAATGTCTTTATTTCAACCAGTTTGATTTGTTTGTTTTTAAAAATGTATTTGTTCATTTGTTGACTCTTTGAGTTTGACTCTGTTTTGAGGCAATCCTTGTGAGGTTTCCAAGACTCCACCCAACCTCAAATGGTATTTTCACTGGATATGGAATTCTGGGTTAGCAGTGTTTTTTTCGTGTTTGTTTGTTTGTTTTTAAGATTGTATTTATTTATATATTTGGGAGGGAGAGAGACTGGGTGAGGGGGAGAGAGAAAGGAGAAAGGGACTCTCAAGCAGACTCCATGCTGAGTGCGGAACCCTACCCAAGGGACTCAGTCTCATGACCCTGAGACCATGATCTGAGCTGAAATCAAGAGTGAGACAAGCTCAACCCAGGCACTCCAGCGTTGGCAGTATTTTTTAAATGTCAGATTTCTGGAGTCCTGGGTGGCTCCAGTTGGTTAAGTGTCTGCCTTTGGCTCAGGTCATGATCCCAGAGTCCCAGGATCGAACCCCACATCTGGCTCCTTGCTCAGTGGGGAGTCTGCTTCTCCATCTCCCTGTGCCCCTCCCCCCACTCATGTTCTCTTCACTCTCGCTCCCTCTCCCTCTCTCAAAATAATAAATAAAATCTTTGAAAATATATATCCGATTTTGGACAACTGGGTGGCTCAATTGATTAAGCGACTGCCTTCAGCTCAGGTCATGATCCCAGAGTCCCGGGATCGAGTTCTGCATCGGGCTCCCAGCTCCACGGGAAGTCTGCTTCTCCCTCTGACCTTCTTCCCTCTCATGCTCTCTCTCTCTTTCTCTCTCTCTCTCTGTATACACACACACACATACACACACATGATTTTAGCACTGTAAAGATAATATATTTTCCTCTGACCTCCATTGTTCTGGTGGGAAGTGTTTACGTTTACTATGTAAGCCATGTTTACCTCTGAGCCGCCTTACATATTATGATAACATTTCTTTTCTCATATTGTACAAGCTAGCAAGTTTGCCATATACAAAATGAATGAACAAAAAAAAGTGTACATTTCCATATTCCAGCACACAGAGCTTCCAATCAGCTTTTGAGTACCTTACTACTGAATATGAAAAGATCCCCACGAGGACCACCAGACATTTGAGGAAATTATCCAGCGTTAGAGAAGAAACTTGGAGGGGAAAGAATAAGTCAGGCGGCGAAAGAAAACTTTAGAAAAACTATAATTGGTCGTATAAAATAGGAAAATTCAGTTATTCCTCCCCGAGTAGGGAAAACTCCAGGTATTCCCTACAGTGTTTTCCTCCTGTGTATCTCCTTTACTATTCATACAGAACATTTCGCCTCTAATACTTCTAGTCGCCAAGTGTGTGGTTTTGACCCACAACAAGCAATTCTTGGTCACACCCATTGGGGGTCCTACAATTTAACTCAATTCTGCCACCATCTACCCAGAGATAGCATCCAATCCCACAGCTTAAGGGCTCAGTCCCACGAGACTGCCCACCACACCTACACACTCACATCCCCTTCAGATGCCAGTATCAAGTTCAGGTTATCACCATTGCTTTTGACCCACCAGTCATAGATCTTTGTTCTAAAGAATTTCTCTTGGGAGTCAGTCACAAATCTCAGGGAAGTACTTACTTACACTCAACCAGTTTATTAAAGGAAATGATAAAGGGTACAGATACATAGATGAAGAGATACATAGGGAGGGTGAGGACTGGGGATGCCTGAGAGCAGGAGCTCCCATCCCTGCACATTTGGGGTGCATCCCCCTCCAGTGTGGATTTGTTTGCCCACCCACAAGCTCCCCAAACCACATACTATTAGGATTTTAAGGAGGCTTTCTCATGTAGGCATGATCAATTACTGACTTTATTTTTAGCCCCTCTCTAGAGAAGTGAGGGACAGGGCTAAAAATTCCATGCTTCTAATCATAGCTTGGTCTTTTTGATGACCAGAAGCCCAACCAGAGTCATCTCCATAGAACAAACAATGCTTAGGAATGTACAAGGTTTTAGGAGTCCTGAGTCAGGGACAGGGTCAAAGACAAATATTATAACAAGAGATGCTCCTACTGTCCTTCTCAATTAGGAAATGATAGGGTCTCAGGAGCTCTGTGCCAAGATCTGGGGCACAGACCAATATATAAATTCTGTTATCTCATAGGTGTCCTCAGGAAGGATAAGAGGAAATATCTCATCTATAAAACAAGAACAGGTTTCTGCATTTTGAGAAAAGAGCATTGGGAGAACCAGATCAGTGCCCTGAAGATTACAAACATGAGGCAAAAATTAGAAAGTCAACAGATAGTTTAGAAGACCTGAGGAAATCTCTTACAACATGAAATTGGAGTGGATTGGGGGAGAAGACACTAAATACTGAGTAAGAAATGGTGTTAAAGAGTGTTGGGGATATGGGAGGGGATGTGACCATGTCCTAGGGAGGCTGTCATTGGATAGTGTCTAATATTGAGAAACTAGGACATAGCATATGAACATTTATTTAATCAAGCTCAAAGTGTGAAAAGGTGACATAAAGGATTTCTGTCTTGGCCTCAACTGTGTAGCATTACTTGACTTGGCAAACTGTTAATTCATGACTTTGAAAAGGGTAAAAAATGTTAAAAAAAAAATGTGGTATTTGAGCATTTCCTATCTCACCTCATTGGTGCCATTAAGGAAGATGCTATTTTGTGCATTACCGTGCAGGACAACGATTTTTCTTCACCAAATGTAGATTTGTTTCTACCTTTCACCTAAATGAATGCTGGAGCTTGGATTCTTAGGTCCTTTTCCTGGTGCTGAAAATATCCTCTTTAATGGTTTTTATGACTACAAGATCGTAGGGAAGATTCTCCCATCTCCCTTGTCTTACTTTGGGCTCTGAGGGTGAGCACACACAGGTTGGGGGGTCCCCACACATGTGTTCACTCTTCCTTGTCCTTTCCAGGTCATTTCCTATATTCCCTTTATTTTCCTCCTAGTTGTCATAATGTGGACCTAAAGTGAATTTTTAATTATGTGTTAAATTTATTGAGTAAATGTTGGGGTTTCTCTCCATGTGTGTATAATACACACATATGTGTGTGGATATATACATATATACACACAGTATTTTATATAATAGCTTTATTGAAATATAGTGAAATATAATCCACATACCATAAAATCCCCCTTTAAAGTGTTTTTGTATATTTTTATAAACAGAGGGAGGTGAGCCTTTTTTATTCCTTCCACCAAACCTCTTCATTAAACTTCGTAAACTTTCTAAGTCAGGTTCCCTGGCTCTTACAAGGAAAAAAAACCTTTTACTGGGGGGCGGGGGGGGGGACTGAAAAGTATTTTTTGATTTTTTTTTTCTTTAGACCTCTCTTTCTTTACTATGTTTTCACTAAAGAATTGCTCCCTGCATGTTTTCAGTGTTAGGGGTGGGAGGGAAGATTAATAAATTCTTTATTGTTCATAACTTCTTATGGCCAAAGAAAACTCAAGAGTTGAGAAGTATTAGCTCAGAGTCCTGAGCCTCACAAAACCTTGTTCCCACTTCTACCCTCTTTTGTCTCCAGCTGTAAATTCCCCTCTGGAGGATTTCTAATGAGGATTTCTAACACTTGATTCAAAACTCCGGGCAGAGAAAAGCTTTGTGATGGCTGGTGCTTTCCTATTGGCAACTTAGACCCTAGGCTCCCTTAATGCTGGTTCTTCCTTTGAATAATGGGAATAATCCTGTTTGTTCATTACCAATTCAATTCTTTGAGGGGAAACGCTGCACTGAAGATAGTGAATGATGATAAAGCCATTTATTGGCATTAACCAGGATTACCGTCCACCTCTCCCACAATTATTGTTGCCCGGGCCTTTGCTGGTGACATCTGGAGACAGAGTCCTGGCAGTGCCCGCCCCAAGTGGTTAAGCAGGTGGATTTGTCATTCTTTCTTCTACAGTCTCAAGAATCTGATGGAAAAAGAAAAACCAAAGAATTTGGATTTGGCTGTCTTTGAAGACGCCCCCTCCTGGAAATTAAGGAATTTAGTGGTACTGGTTGGGTGTTTGTCAGGGTAAACTTGAACAGGCATGTTGAGTGTCTTGAATAGTAAATAATAGGTTCTGGTTAAATGCTTTGACCAAAGCAGGCCGACATTTTTAAATCCTCCTGCCTCAGAAGGCAGTTCTGTTGAGGGCTCTCCTTCTACTTTTCTGTGGTTTTCTGTACCCAGGTGAGTCATCTCCCCAAAGGAAAGCAGACTCTGGGGATGGTGAGCATGGAGGGAACCGGCACTGGGACTTGGTCACCCATGGGGACTTCTTTTTATCTCCCTGGGTCCCTCTTCATGTGACCAAGGTTATGGCACTCTTTGTAATTGCAACCTGGAAACAACCTAAATGCCCATCAGCTGGGGACCCTCAAGTAAATGACTCAGCATCTCTCTGATTCAGTGATGGGAAGGTCACCAAGATGCATTGTGAATGGAAAAAGCAAGGTGTGGAAGGTTCTATCAGGTGTGTTAAAAAGGGGGACAGAGGGCGCCTGGGTGGCTCAGTGGGTTAAGCCGCTGCCTTCGGCTCAGGTCATGATCTCAGGGTCCTGGGATCGAGTCCCGCATCGGGTTCTCTGCTCGGCAGAGATCCTGCTTCCCTCTCTCTCTCTCTCTGCCTGCCTCTCCATCTACTTGTGATCTCTCTCTGTCAAATAAATAAATAAAAAATCTTAAAAAAAAAAAAAAAAGGGGGGGGGGACAGAGCAGAACATATGCTCGTATTTGCTTGGCTCAGTTGGTTAAGTGTCTGCCTTTGGCCTAAGTCATGATCCCAGAGTCCTGGGATTGAGTCCAGCATGGGTGGGAGGATGGGGGGATTCCTTGCGCAGCAGGAAGCCTGCTTCTCCCTCTGCCTGCCACTCCCCCTGCCTTGTGTGCATTCCACCGCCCTCTCTGACAAATAAATAAATAAAATATTTAAAGAAAAAAAAAAGAAGAATGGGGTGCCTGGGTCACTCAGTCATTAAGAGTCTGCCTTCAGCTCAGGTCATGATCCCAGGGTCCGGGGATCGAGCCCCGCCTCAGGCTGCCTTTTCCCTGCTCGGCGGGAAGCCTGCTTCTCCCTCTCCCACTCCCCCTGCTTGTTCCCTATCTCGATGTGTCTCTCTCTGTCAAATAAATAAAGAAAATCTTCAAAAAAAAAAAAGAGTAAAATGCTTCTGGAAGGATAGATACAAAAGAAATGAGTAACTGGGTCACCTGTGGTATGAGAGTCAGTGGCCCGGAGATGGGGCTAGAGGCAGGCTCTGCTGTATTCCCTTTCATACATTTGGAGTTTGAGCTATTTGTATGTATTACTTATTCAGGAACATAAACCAAAAGCCCTGGGTACCACAGTTTTTTAAAATGTTTTTTTCTTTGACTATACAACCACTTTTTTTTTTTTTCATTAAACTAAATTTCTTCTTAAATTATATACGCTGAAGCTCTTAAAAAAAAAAAAAATCAATAGTCCCCAAGGGAATACAATAAAAAATGAAGTCTCTTTTCTGTTCCTGAACCCTAGCCTCCCCAACAAGGCAGTGTCTACTGCAGGTTTCTTGAAATTCTTTGTCTTATCCTTTCAGTTTATTGAGATATGACTGATACCCAGCAGGGTCCAAGTGGATTCACATACAGAATAAGGACATCACTTACCTATACTGCACAATAGCTATGATGAAGTTTTAGAATATAGGTGAGGTTCAGTGGGATGGAGTCCGTTGCCAATGACAGAGAAGGAATTCTTGAGACATCTTTGGTGCAAAATAGTGGTTTATTAAAGCACAGGGACAGGACCCATAGGCAGAGACAGCTGCTACCCCGGGGTTGTGAGGGGTGGCAGGTTCTGTACGATAGGGTTCGGGGAGGTAAGGAAAACGGGAGGTTTCAATAGAACTTTCCTAAAGAGACCTATAAGATACCGGATGCCTTGAGACCTTGTCATTGTCAAGATTTTTCCCTCTAGCAAGGTATTAACATTAAGATAGTTGGGAGATTCCTAAAGAATGTCACATATGGGGGTGCCTGGGAGGCTCAGTGGGTTAAAGCCTCTCCTTTGGCTCAGGTCATGATCCCAGGGTCCTGGGATCGAGCCCCGAATCAGGTTCTCTGCTCAGCAGGGAACCTGCTTCCTCCTCTCTCTCTCTCTCTCTCTGCCTGCCTCTCTGCCTACTTATGATCTCTGTCTGTCAAATAAATAAATAAAATCTTAAAAAAAAAAAAAAGAATGTCACATATGTCCCACCCAGGACTGGGGACTGGGGAGGTTGCCGGGTGTCAGCCTTTTGCTTTGTCCTCAGCCAGCCTCTGTTCCCTCATCAGTTACACACTTAGAGAAACAATAAGTATAGTTAATATCCATCATCTTATATAGACATGCACGCACACACCAAAAAAAAAAAAAAATTTTTTTTTCCCCCTTGTGATGAGAACTTTTAGGGTCTACTGTCTTGGTTTCTTGGAATTCCTTCCACTCTCCCTCCCTGTGCTGGGTGGGTGCTAATCCTGAGCTCAGAGTGGCCTCTCTTGTTTGTCCTACCAAAGCTATATCTGAAAATGCAAATCTAATTTTAGTGGCAACACCCCTTGGTGGGTGTTTCTGGAGCCACGCTAGAGGGTGGAAACAGATCTTGACTCCAATGACAGCTTACAGAGCCTTGCTCCCTATTGTGTGGTTCTCACACCTCCCCACCTTCATCAGTTCCTTGCCCTGCCGTTAACGTGCCTGGCTCCTGTGTGGTTTGGAAATCTGGCTCCAGTCTGGTCTCCAGAGGTTGAGAACAGATGATAATTCACAACCAGGGACTGTGTTTGCACCCACACCCACGCCAAGTACTTCTCGTGGCCTGTGGCCTGTGGCCTGTGATAGGAACGCGTTAGGGAAAGGGCCAGGGAGCGTCTAGAAGAACCGGGCCCTTTGGAAGTCGGTGTCCTAGGAAGTAGCTTAGGAATGTGTTTGCAGATTAAAGGACCTGCCTCCTCCAGCCCTGGCCAGGCCGGGAAAGGCCCACACGGATGCAGGGGCTAACTTGGGACGGCTTGAGGGCTGCAGGCTTCGGGGGCCTGGGACCTTGGTTGGCTAAGGTGTGGCTGTGTGACACATGGTATAACCCAATCAGCATCACACACCACTTAGAACAGCATGGGTGGGGGGTGGCCTGGTACGCACAGGCCCCTTCTGCCTCTGGCCTCCACTTGCACCTTGGACAGGATGGATCACAGCCCACAGGCTTCTGGAGTATGTGGGCAAGCAGGAGCCACCTGTTCTAGGATTTCAGGAGAGTAAGATATTCCTGGAATTCAAACAAAAGATCCAAGTTATACCAGCCGAGCTGCCCATGTTGCAAAGATAGCATATAGGGGCACCTGGGTGGCTCAGTGGGTTAAGCCTCTGCCTTTGGCTCAGGTCATGATCTCAGGGTCCTGGGATCAAGCCCCGTATCGGGCTTTCTGCTCAGCAGGGGGCCTGCTTCCCCCCCCCCCCCCACTGCCTACCTCTCCGCCTACTTGTGATCTCTGTCAAACAAATAAATAAAATCTTAAAAAAAAAAAAAAGATAGCATATAGCCAGATATCTAAGGACAGATGGCCCGCCATTCAGAGCCAAGAAGGGAAGTGATAGGAGCAGAAGTGACAATAGAAACACAAGTCAACAGCAAAGAATCAGTGCTCATTTCTCTCACCTAAAGAGAGAAATCTCTCTGATGGCCAAGAGCCCCAGAGATAGAAAATAAAGAGGAAGGACTGAGATTTGTCTCTGTCTGACGCAGACATGGAGCTGGCAAAGCCACTGTCCCCAGCTTGGGTCCCAGTGGCCGGTCATGAGGGTTTCCTGGAGGGGCTCCACAGCTGGATGGCTGTGTTGGGCTGGAGCCATGGTGGGTCCATGCTGATCACAGTGGACCACAGCCCCTCATTTGCACAGGAGGGACAGCAGTGATCTCCACATGGTCTCACTGCTCTGACTGTTCAGGTACACAAGAGTGAAGCTGGGAAGGTCAGACTTCCGGCCTGCACCTGGGCTGGCCCCCCACACCCATCTAACTTGGCTTCTGACCTGCTTTTTAACATCCCAGATTTCACCTGCAGACTGCAGTCAAGGTTTCTCACTTCTTTTTACCCCTGGGAAGACCTCACAGCACGGACCATCATTCCCAAGTGGAGGTGGATGGCGGGGTGGGGTCCCTGTTGCCCCTGCCCCGTCTCCCTACCCCGCCCCATACATGTTCCGTGTACCCTGTCCTTCCCATGCCTCTCACCTCCCCCCACATAGTCTGGCATCTGTGCCATTCATCCTGCCATTTTTGAGGATGTCCTCCCTACACTCGGCCTCTTCGGACCTTTGGGTTTGCACTACCATGTCACCGCATCCCCCTTCCCTGCCCACCTAGCCGGGCTACAGAGGAAGGAATCCAAGACCAATCTTCCCACGGTCCGTGGTGAGGGCTCCTAATAGCAGGACTCTTTGGTGTAACCCAGCTGTCCTATTTGGAAGCAGATGGGGCAAGGCTCGGGGCCAGGCCCCAGATCTGCTCTCTGGGGATGGGGGGGAGACCAGTCAAGGGAGGTACAGTGAGACCTGGGGACAGGGAACACGGCCTGGGTAGTCATGGTGCATCCCTGATCCTCGGGTGACTAGGAAGGAAGACAGTGGGTGCAGAACCCTATAGTGGGAGCCTCATGCCTCGCACTTGGGCCAGGCCCCTCAACAGCTCTCTGGGGGAAGTTTCAGGCTGGCCAGTGACTCTGGGCTTGGTGCCTTTCAGGGAAATTGAAGGAGTGGAGCCTCATCTTGTACGGCACCGCTGAGCACCCATACAACACCTTCAGCTCCCATCAGTCACGCTCTCGGATGCTGGAGCTCTCGGCCCCCGTGTTGGAACCCCCCAAGGCTGCTCTGTCTCCACCCCAGACCGAGGTTCCTGAGGACGAAGAGGACTACACAGGTAATGAACTTGTAGCCAGAGGAGATGGCCAGGCCAGCCTCTGACTTTTGGTTTTCCACCATGGCTCTTAAAGTGTGGGACCGTTCCTGGCAAAAGGTGGGGATTGTGACGGTGGGTCTTCTTTCTTTCCTGGAAGTTGTAATAATGATGGTAATTTGCACTCACACAGCTCCTTCCACCCACGGCTCTCCTAATATTGTACAGACCAGTAAGTATGCTTCAAACCAGTAAGTATTCTCCAACCTTCTCAGGCCGGGAAACAGAAGGTTCTATCTGCCCAACCAGAACTGGGACTTGCCCCCTGGCTAATGGGCCTCCTCCTGAGACCCCATCTCATCCTCAAAATCTCTTGTCTCATGTCTCAGCCTCCTGACCCTCTCAAGTCCATCCACTTTCTGTCCCTATAGCCAGAAGGTGGGAAGGATGCAGGTCTTACTAGACCCAGGAGGGTTAGGTTGAATGAACATAGCCAGAAAAGGTCTTGACTCCCCTTGAGGGCTGGGATGATGGCCCAGGAGAAGGTCTCAGGACCTTATGTCAGTAGATACTGATGTCACCAAGAAGGGGTTAAGCATCTCACAGGAAATAGAGATGCCTTGCGTGAATCCCCCTTCTCCAGCCATACCATTGTCAGCATAAGGCCCCTTGGCTCTGGACCTCCAGCCCCCCTGCACAGAGACAGCAGCCTGGAGAATGGCTTCAGACTTTTGGAGCCACTGGGCTGGGCACAGTTGTGATTAGCATGTCAGTTTCCTTTCCCTCTGAACCATCCCACGGTGATTTGTGAGAAACCAAGTATTTCTGGTTGGGCATCTTTCCCTTAGCTAAATATTCCAGCTGCTTGATAAATGATGGGCAATATCTAAGGATATTGATGTTTTGAGTTATCTAATAGCTTCTGAAAAAAGAAAAGTAACAAAACAGAGAATTCCACTGATACATATCAAGCATAAATTATGGTTGATTCAGTTGGTTGAATGGTTGATTCTGCTGTTCCTTTAAGATGGAGCATTGAATTATGTATGGACTAACCTGCTGTTTCCCCCTGTGATTTATAAGTGGTGGCAAGAATCAGTAATTATTAATAAAGGTCTGATTTTTTTTTTCTTAAAATCTGCTACTGACTCTAATCTTACACTATCCTGGAATCTCACAAAATAGGGTGCCCTGCGCGGCAAGTGACTTAGTGTTCCCCAAGCCCGGCCTGGATGGATAGAGGGGGAATCTCCGTGGGAATAGGATGTGTTCCAGACTCTCAGGGAAGGTCCCTACAGTCTTGGGGCAAGTGAGACAGGCAGGCCAGTCACAGCAGGAAGAGCCAGAGACAGGAAAGGAGCAAGAGAGGGGTGAGATCAGGAGGATGCTGTGGTGTGGAGGTCGGTGAGAGAGAAGAGGAGGAGGGGGAGAAGAAGGGGGGGGGAGGGAGCAGCCATGTTAGATACTGCGGTCAAGGGCTTGTGCAATGGGGCTGCCCATCCATGGCTCTTGTGGAAGAAGCTGAGTCACTGATAGGCCCCAGTGCAGAAGCTCAGAGAAAGAGGGTGATTTTGAAGTGGCCCCATGATTATGATGAGCTTTCTGCAGTTTTAGCGGAGATAAGGTGGGTTGAAGCAGGAGTTTGCAGGGGTGCTCACCTGGGGGAGAAGGTTCTCAAGGATTCGGAGAACTGGCCGCAGGCAGAGGTGCATGGGGATGAGGAGCACACCCTGGTGGTAGCCACTACCACCCGCATCCCCCCACCGAGGGCCCATGCATTGGGAAGGGGTAGGGAGGTCCGACGGAGCAGTGGTCCCAGGCGATGGCAACAGGGGGTCCTGGACAGCCCTGCACTGGGGGGCAGAGATGGGGGGCCAGTGCTCCCAGGGACAAGAGATGAAGGGCAGGAGGTGAGCAAGGGGCAGAGACAGAGTCCAGGCTCCCCGACTCCTGTGACGGGTGCTTGGTGCCTGGTCAGAGCTGGCAGGAGAACCACCCTGGCAAAGGCCGGCCCCGATGCTGAGCCGATGGCCGTGGTCATATTTTCAGTCAACATTGTTCCTGGGAACGGGGATGGAGGATGTGGCCATAGTGATTTCCCCGGGGCAATGGCAAGTGGAAATCCACAGTAGTGGTGGAGTCTGGGATTCCTGAAGTCAATGAAGGTATGGAAATCCAATGGAGGGGGTAGGGCTGGGAGATGGAGAGGCTGGAGGGTCCCCCAGGAAGGCAGGGCAGTAGCCACATGGCTGGGTGAGGTGCCAGGGAAACGTGAGTGGCTGCATCCTGAAGATGGAGAGCCTGTGGTGGTGGCCTGCCTGCTGGGACATGAGCTGGAGGCTGCTGGAGAGCACCAGGTGTGCCAGTGAGGGGGGCCACCCCAGAGGTGGCTTCAGCAGGTGTGGGGGAACTTGGAGGCTGTGCCAGGTGATTCCGGGTAGCCAGGGAAGCCAGGATGGTGGCGGGCCACAGGGATAGGCTTGGGCTGCTCCAGGAGAGTGGCCTTGAGGGAAGGACAGAAGGTCGTGAGAAGGAAGGGAAGCCTCAGTTTCAGGAGGGGGGGGGGCATGTGGGCTGAAGATGGCTTGGGAGAGTGTAGTCAGCCACGCAGCTCTGAGGGGAGTCAGAGCCCCCGAAGCCTCTGTCTGGACACATTCCAGGACAGCTCAGCGGGCACGGGGGAGCTGATAATCAGGACGCATGGCATGGCCAGTGCAGCACTGTGTAGGGTCACAGTCTTGGGGGTCAGGAGCAGAGCCAAGGCCAGGGTCACAAGCTGTCAGGAGGGCAGGCTAGACCTGCCGTGAAAGGGGTCTGTTAGTCTCGTCCGCACCTCCTATCTGCAGTCGGCCACCCCCTGCCCCTTTCCTCCACCTCATGTCCAGTGGTTTGCCAGCGAGGTCCTAGCACACTTTTCCTGGATGACATGAAGGGCAGGGGACATATCGGGATACCTAGCAAGTCCTCCTGTTCCTGGATACTGGTCTAAGCACCACCTGATGAGAATGGCCTTCTAGAACTCCCAAGCCGCTTTGTAACATTTGCTGGTAGGGCTTTTTGACTTCTGGATCTTCTCCCCAAAAGATTTAAGGTAGAGATTCCAAATAAGCCTGTGTCATCGGAACACCCGTAACACCGTGTAGCTGGGCGACCAAGGCTAGTCAGCGTGTGAATCGCGCTCCCCTCATTGTCTGGAGCCTTGGGAATATATGCTCACCCAAGGAACGTGCTCCCGCCTTCTGAAAAAAACACGCACCATCTTAAGAGTGATGGAGTGAGTGGGAGAAGACAGCCAAGACGACTGAGTCCAAGAACACTTCATCGAGAGGCGAATCTCGATATTGGGCTCTTTGAGACAACTCAGGTAGACAGCCGGAGTAGAGAGAGTTTATGGAGACTCATCTAAGCATCCTGCCCTGGGCAGTGTCTTACCAAGCTGTTCACTGGGGGCTGCCCACCACTGGTCAGCTAGACCCCCCTGGTCGGGTTTTGTTGCCTTCACTGTTGTGTGGATCCCAGCCTTACACGGGGCTCCCTCGGGTTATGAACCAACCTCTCCACCACAAAGGGTCCCGGGAGGGAGGAAGAGAGTGAAGTCCAGTCCACACACACCATGAACCAGGCCTCCCCCAAGGCTGTCCCTCTCTTGGGACATTCTAGAACATTCTGTTTGTGGATGTTTCCCAATTTCCACCCATCTTTCTTTCTTTCTTTCTTTCTTTCTTTCTTTCTTTCTTTCTTTCTTTCTTTCTTTCTTTCTTTCTTTCGTCCTAAATTTATTTGACAGAGAGAGATCACAAGTAGGCAGAGAGGCAGGCAGAGAGAAGGGGAAGCAGGCTCCCCGCTGAGCAGAGAGTCCAATGTGGGACTCAGTCCCAGGACCCTGAGACCACGACCTGAGCTGAAGGCAGAGGCCCAACCCACTGAGCCACCCAGGCGCCCCTCCACCTATTCTTCTGTTATCCATTCTCTCACCCTTTAGCCACTCAGCTGATACCGATTGGGTACCTGCCCTATGCCACACACCTTTCTAGGTGCTGGGAATATAGCAACAAACAACCCTAATCCAGTCCCACCTCCCGGGGCTCCTGTCTCCCATGCCAGGATAGAGTGAGAAAATCGTTCTTTCTCCTCCCTGTCCCCCGCCAATGTCCTTAAGACTGAAGACATTGTTTACTTTATCAAGCAAGACAGACCTGCTGGTTCCCTTGGATTTCTGGGGGGGAGAAATCACTGTGGTCCTAAAGGTAGTATCCTCAGGACCACTGCAGGAGGGGCTAGGTGGGAAGGGCAGAGCCCAGGAATCCAGTTCCTCTGTGTACTCAGGGCTGTGGGTCATAGAAAACAAGGCAGCAGGAAGCAAGGCTTTCTGAAGCTCTCCCCCGTGAATGACCTGGAAGAAGGTGGGCAGGAATCAAATCAAAGGAGAATTGACTGCACAAGAAACCCAGCAGTCTGGAGCTGGGGAAGGAGGGCCGTGGGTGAGGGTAGGCTCCGTGATAAGCTTTGGGCACGGCAGGCCGAGTGCTTGAACTCAGACTGGGGGCACCGACTGCAGAGCCCTCCCCAGCCCAGCCCAGCACGAACGCAGCCTTGAAAGGGGTTCACAGTGGGACCCACAATGAAAACTTTGGAAATATCAACAACAGTAAACCTTCGGGGAGGGAAGCAAAATAAACCGGGTCTAACACTAGGAAGGTCTGCAGGCCCTTTAAGGACGAATGAAGAGGGCTTTGTGCACCTCAGCAAAGACTCATTGTGGGCAGCAGAGAATGGGGACTTTTGTCTCTGCCTGCATCCCCATGAAAACACTGGTGGCCAGCAAATCACCTCTTCTTTGCTTCTGAACTCGCTCCCCACCCCTTCCAACAACTCGAACCTTACAGAAGGCTTTTTTTCTTCTAAAGACTCAAAAGCCTTCATAATACCCTGCTGGGTCCCTCCCCACATGAGGAGGGTTTCTGGAGCCATTGCCCAGAGCCGGCGGACTGGGGTCAGGGGTAAGGTAGGCGGAGGGTCCCACCACAGTGCTGTTCTTTGCATGCTGTGGTCACGTTCTTCAGGCCTAGTGAACAGGACACCTGTGGACCTGCCCCACCCGGGTCTGAGGGCACTCAGCATTTCCTCCCTCCAGGCTTGCTGGAGGGCCAGAGAGCTCCCTGCATGGCTCTCCATCGCAGGCCCCAGGGTCAGAATGCGGGGATTGCAGGGGACATGGGGGAAGACAGGGTGGCCCACCACAGAGGGCAAGAGGGAGGGAAGCCGCAAAGGTTTGCAGAAAAGGGCCCATCCCGTCCCCACTGAGGGTCAGCCGCACCCCATGGCGCTGAGCTCACAGATCCATCCTGTTCCCACCAACGCACGCAGGGAATCCTCTCCTCCACCCTTCTTGCTTAATTCCCTTCCCATCATCACTGCCTGGTGGCAGCTTCCTTCATGCCCTTGGCGCCCCATCCTGCGTTGCTTTGTCCTCCACCGTGGGAATCAGGAGAGATGGCCGGCCCCAGGATCATGACCGCCGTTGCAGGGGAGTGCCCTAAAGAACAGTGTCCTCAGCCTCTCTCTTGCCATCACACCCTGCTCGGCTCGTGCATCTGGGTCCCCAGATGGGTTTCCCTCTTCCTCAGGCTGCCCTTGGAGTCATCAGACCCTCAGACGCTGGAGCCCAGGGCCAGGCTCAGCTCTCAGTCATAGCCCCATTGCCTTGGGATGGACAGTCTTTCCAGCCCCGGCAGCCCCACCACTCTCTCAGGAAGCTTCTCCCGCCCCTCCTAGGCTGTGATGCCCTGACACAGGCTCTTAGGGGACTGCATTGGGTTGACAAGGGATCTCTCTGGGTGAAAGACAATGCTTGTTTCTTTAAGGTCTGTGCCATCCGGAGTGTGGGGACAAGGGCTGTGACGGCCCCAAAGCAGACCAGTGCTTGAACTGTGTCCACTTCAGCTTGGGGAGCGCGAAGACCAGCAGGTAAAGGGCTGGGGCTTCTGACTGCATGTCCTGGAGCCCCTCAGAGAGCCACCAAGGTGACCTGTTTCCGGCTGTGCTCTTAGTCCCCCCATAGCCTCGTACCCTCCTTATGATGTCATGTCATACCATCTCGCCCCAAAAAGGAAATCCCATGGAGATTGACTACTTTGGAATTGTATAAGTTTTAGTAACTTCTTGTCCTCATCACACAAGTAATTCATGCCCACGACAGAGAAATCATAGGGTATGTGGCCTTAAGATATCTGTGCTCATAAACCATCTTCTAGCCATTTTGTTAAACAGAAATGGGAGACTGAGTGGACCAAGGCTGACCGCTTGGGAACTAGAGACAAATGTCATTTTAGAAGCCAGTACTGTTCAAAAAGCACCACAGGCCAGGTCTGGGGAGCTCCCACCCACCGAGGGTCCAGTCAGCAGCCATGCAGGGCTATGGGCGTGACTTGCATGGGCTCCTCAAGCTCCCAGATGCAGACACACTCATCCTGCGCCAGGCAAAGGCAGTGAGCCTGCTTGCTGTCTTTGCTCACTGCCCATGAGGCTAGCTCCCCAAGGGAGGGTGGTAAGGTTGCACCAGAGCTAAAAATCGCAAAAGTCAAATGCCGTCGCCCAGGTGCCATTGAACGCCTCTTCTGGGGAGACTGAAAGGCAAGCCTTCCTAGGTTCTGATCCAAGTCCAGGACCCTCTCCTGCGTACTTAGGGACCTCTCTGCTGGGCTCGCCAAGTCCATGGGCATTCAGGGTTTAACCTTCACCCTGAGGCCTTTGTTTCCCTCTGAGTTTTGCTGACTTGTGGGGTGGAGGGACAGCTAGAATTTCCTCTCCAGCTAGGCGCTCTGCCTTAGCAGGACCCAGCAGTCCGCAGACTTGCAGGGTGGTGGTGGGGTCGGGTGGGTAATGTCCTCTGTGGCTCCTGTTCCCACAGGAAGTGCGTGAGCGTGTGCCCTCTGGGCTACTTTGGGGACACAACAGCAAGACGCTGTCGCCGGTGCTACAAGGGGTGTGAAACCTGCTCGGGCAGGAGCCCAACCCAGTGCCTGTCCTGCCGCCGTGGGTTCTATCACCATCAGGAGATGAACACCTGTGTGACATTCTGTCCTGCTGGATTTTATGCTGATGAAAGTAAGTGCATATCTGTGTGCACAGGAATGATGAGTCAGTCCTTCCCCACTGACCCCCCGACCCTGGGCTGGGGTCCCCTCTCCTGGGAGAATTTCCCCAGGGAATCTGGCACCAGTTTATGGACCTGGTAGTTGACATTGGGAAAAAGCCCTTCCTAGGAAGAGCTGCTGAGTTGAAATCAGGATTCGAGTACAGGCGGAAGGTTTTCAGTCCTTCAAAAACAAAGAGGAGCCTCCTGGCCAGCGTTAATTGGGCTCAGAAGAGGTGGGTTAGTCTTTGTGGCCCATCTTACAGGCAGTGGCCACACCCCTAAGGGGGTGGGGGTGATGCTTTCCTGGTCTTGCAGATGGGGGAACAAAGCTGAGAGGTGGCACCAGGCCCACAACTAGTAATGGCACAGGTGGGACTTGAACTCAGAGCCACAAACCCAGGTGTCCTGCCATTCCACCAGGCCCAGGAAGGTGGGTGGATGGGCGGGGCCCCGGGGCCCAGGTTCCCATGTTCCCATGCCAGGGTTTCACCAACGCACGTCACCCCAGAAGAGGCAAAAGACAGGGACTGGGTTAAACAGACAGAGGATAGTTCTCAAGTTCAAAGAAGCTACCGTTTTGACGTTGTCGATTTGTGTAGGTCAAAACCTTCCCACAGAGGCTCTTGCTATGTGGGAGGGATCATTGATCGGGTTTGTGATGGCATGACGGTTCTTCCTCTGGGGAAGGAGCCAGGAAGTCTTTATAGACCTAAAGCCATCCAAGAACCAGAATCCCTGTAGAGGGAAAAGCCATTCTCTCGCAAGATGCATTTCACAGCCTTTGCAAACACCTGCCCTGGGCTGCCAGCCAGACCCGTTTTCCAGGTATAGGTTCCTCCATCCCCACCCTGCTCCCAAGGCAAGAATGAGCCACCCTCGTTGACCCAGCGTCCTCCCTGAACACCTGCTGCCTGTGTGTAATGCCCCCTGTGGGGCCCCAGGAAGAGGCACAGACGTGTAGCAAGCAGCCCTGAGCTTCCAGGCCCAGACGCCAGGTGGCGATGATGAGGCGCCGGGAGAAAAGACCCGATCAGAACAGGCAAACGCTCCTGGGGTTTGCCGTGACCCAGCATTTCCCCAGGAGGTGTGCTGGGTGTCCTAGATGTATGTCTGAGTCTTTGTAACTACCAAGTTTTTGATAAGGTCCCCTATGAAGGCACCAGAGGGCAGCTCTGAGGCCTCTTTAGGCTCCAACTCTATCATATTTGCACCTCCCCCCACCTCCTCTAAAGCCTCGAGGTTGTGCAAGAGCTTTAATTTACTCCAGAAGGGAGAGGAGAGAGACCTGTGATCCCACACGGGGGTCTGCGGTGTGGACATGGCCTCTGGCTGTTCGATCACATCACCGCTCCTGGGGGCTGACACCGGGGACACGCTCTTCTACCAAGCCCGCTTTGAAATGCCAGAGTCTTCTTTGCCCAGGATTGATTCACGTCTCTGCTTCTTCTCTTCTCCTCATCTTCTTTTTCTCCAGGTCAGAAGCATTGCCTTAAATGCCACCCAAGCTGTAAAAAGTGCATCGATGAACCAGAAAAATGTACTGTGTGTAAAGAAGGATTCAGGTAAGCCCGTCCCTTCAGACCTCAGTGTCAGAAACAGAGTGTCTATGCTCTTTTGTTGTTTGTTTCTGTCACTGGCTGACCAAGTTTAGGCAACTTTTTCCTAAAAGATAAAAGCAGAGGCCCAAAGCCCTTGAAGGTAAAGATTCTGAGTCTGTAGGAACCAGAGTTCCACTTGGAAACCGATGTTTAAAAACAGAAAGTTAGGGGGCGCCGGGGTGGCTCTGTGGGTTAAGCATCTGCCTTCTGGTTCAGGTCACGATCCCGATCCCGGGGTCCTGGGAGGGAGCCCCGCATGGGACTCCTTGCTCAGCCGGAAGCCTGCTTCTCCCTCTGCCTCTGACCCTCTGGCTGCTTGTGCTCACTCTCTCTCTCTCCAAATAAATAAATAGAAATCTTTAAAAAATACATAAAATAAAATAATAAAGTAAAAAGTTAGGGGAAAGGTAAAATCTCTACCTTTTATGCAGTACTTGGGGAACTGGTGAGGACAACCCTACCATATAAAGTGGACTGGCTGCTGGAAAGGTAAGGAGCTCCCATCTTTAGGCACCAGTAAGGGTATCCACTCCCATGCCTCTCCCAGTCTGGTCAAGGGCTTGGGGGGCATTGCGAAGCCCACCCTCCCTCCTCTCCATTCTCTGCCTTTTCTCTCTCTCTCTCTTTCTTTTTTTTTTTTTTCCCAGCTCTGGTATCTCCTTCCTGCTCTGGGAGCTTGCCTCCAGAGGATGCTTTTTTAGATTCCTGGTTTTCCCTCTCCCACCAAGCTCAGCACACATCTGCTGTAAAAACATTTTGCTGAGTTAATGATTTTTTTTTTTAAGATTTATTTATTTGACAGACAGAGATCACAAGTAGGCAGAGAGGCAGGCAGAGAGAAAGGAGGAAGCAGGCTCCCCGCTGAGCAGAGAGCCCGATGCGGGGCTCGATCCCAGGAACCTGAGATCATGACCTGAGCCGAAGGCAGAGGCTTTAACCCACTGAGCCACCCAGGCGCCCCTGAGTTAATGATTTTTATTGGAATCTATTGAAATGTTTGTTTAGCCCATTGAATGCAACCAAATAGACATTACCTGTTCCTCCAAGTTACTGCCTAGCTTAGGAAACATTCCGTTGGAAACTGTGCTGTAAACACTCCCATAGTCCAGGGACTAGAAGAACCAGGGTCTGTATGTTATGGAAGAAAGGGAAGGATCGCGGGGTGGGGGGTATCAGTGCTTCCCCCGCTGCAGTATGGCCAAAGAATCACGGGGGCTCCAATTAAAATGCAGATTCTGGCCTAACAGCTCCCAGCAGAGCCCTGGGCTAGGCATTTCTAACAGGCTCCCAGGTGAGGAGGGTGTTGCCAGGACTGGGATTCATCAGTAGAGCTGAATGTTTCTGGAGTAGGTACTGATAAGAAAAATTTTACAAGCCCTTGTTCCAGGTGCTGTCACCAATAATGCCTCATTTTTTTTTTTTTAAGATTTTATTTATTTATTTGTCAGAGAAAGAGAGAGAGAGAGCGTGAGCACAGGCAGACAGAATGGCAGGCAGAGGCAGAGGGAGAAGCAGGCTCCCTGCCGAGCAAGGAGCCTGATGTGGGACTCAATCCCAGGACGCTGGAATCATGACCTGAGCTGAAGGCAGCCGCTTAACCAACTGAGCCACCCAGGTGTCCCAATAATGCCTCATTTAAATCTTCATAGCAACCTAGGATGTGGGTATTATTTTTTTTAAGATTTTACTTATTTGTTTGAGAGAGAGAGAGAGAGAGCATAAGCAGGGGGAGGAGCAGAGGGAGAAGCAGGCTCCCTGCTCAGCAGGGAGCGTGATGTGGGCCTCGCAATCCCAAGACCCTGAGATCAGGACCTGAGCGGAAGGCAGATGCTTAACTGATTGAGCCACACAGACACCCCTAGGATATTGATAATACTGCTCCCGTTTTACTCACTGGGGAAACTGTTCGCCTAGGAAGTGCTGCCTTCATGAGGTTTCCCTTAGCCTGCCCTTACTCTTCCAGATCAGGGAGAGGAAGATCAGGAGAGAAGAGGGTCCACGGCCTAAGCTCCCAGGAGTCTGGGGAGAGGAAAGGGAAACAGGACCCCCAGAGTCACACATCACACCTGTGGTCCTATAAACGTGTTAGGCGGACGAGGCAGGATTAACAGTGGAAGGATGAAGTGGTCAAGGAAGGAGGTCCCCAAAGGGAGAGGTGACATTGAGCTGGTGGCCACAGCTGGGGGGGCCTGGAACAGGGAGCTATTCTAATCATCTCCCACCTGGGCTGGGCTGGGCTGACACCCAGGCAGGTGTCAGCAGTTGGGGGCTGTGGAGGAGGCTCTGTGGGTCCAATTCATCAGAACTTGCTTCCTGCCTTGGGAGCACTGGAGGAGTCCCAGGGAGCTGGCTTCTGGGTCCTGTGGGAAAGAGGAGGTCAGCTGCTCAGGTAAGGAACAGGGTCACGGACAGAAAGTCCCTGCCAAGGAGGAACCACACGGATGGAAGCAGTGGTTCCTGCCATGACAAGCATTCAGAGGGGCACGCAAACTCGGGAAACATCGTCAGCCATAATCCACAGAAAGCTTCCTTTTATTGCCCAATATCCTTTTAAGCTGTGGCTTCAAATCATCGCTGTCACGTTAAAGCGGTGAGAGCCACTGAGCTGCTGATTCGCGGCCATCCATCTCTTTAGGGGATAAATGCAGGAAGCATTTGAGGGGAGACATCAGTTACTAAGCATTTGATTTAACTGCCAGTCTCGGGCGCCCTGGAGTCCCGCTGTGGATGCAGGGAGGCTTCCGGACCCCTTGGCTTCTCCCCACGAAACATAGGATTCTCTGAATCTCGCCAACACGCCAGAGCCCTTGTCCCCTGTGCCTGGTGGCACACAGCTTACAATGTGCACATCCAACACAGTGTAATCTGGCGAAGTGAGGAAACCCCCGTAGCAGACACTCTACTGTGTGCCAGACAGCCGTGGCAGGTCTCGCGAGCCTTGGCTCATTTAATTTAAGCCAAGCTTGTCCCAGTGCATAGAAGAGACAGGTGAGGGGACAGCCGATGCTGGCTTACCCCCGGTCACGGTGGCAGAGCTAGGAAGTGACCAGGGCAGGCTCCCAGAGTGGGCAGTCCAGCTCGAGAGACGATTCTAGAATCCACACACTTGGCTGCATGACGAGGTCAGACAGGGAGGCAGGAACCGTATCAGGTGGGGCCTGTCCAGTCCCAGGAGTGGATTTTATGTGCAGATCCTCACGAGGCACCGAAGGTTTCAAGCAAGGCAGAGGCAGGAGTGGGTCGGGCTCTCAAAACCCGTCTGGCCACCGCCACCCCAAGGCACACATCATCAGCACTCACACTTTGCCACGGCGGGCTGGGGGGACCGGCCAGACTGAGCCAGCCCGCCACCAGGGGGGACCCACACAAGCTCACTTTCTCCTCTCCAGGTTTGGCTTCCAGTTTGGTTCATGAGCCATCACAGACCAAGAGAGAGCCCAGGGATTCAGCACCAGGGATTTGGGGAAGGAGCCTGGTGCTTCCGGCAGGGGAGGGGTGGGGGTCTGGGGCATCCCTTCCTGGGGGACCTCCCGCTGGCTTCAGACCACTCTTTCCCTACTTTCATTAGCTTGGAACCTCAAGTGGCACAAAGAGCCATGCTTTAGCAACTTTCCTTTCCTCTCATGAAAGGCGATTGAGAGATTGTAATTTCATTAGAATTTTGGAAGGGGGGGGCGCCTGGGTGGCTCAGATGGTTAAGCGGCTGCCTTTGGCCCAGGTGATGATCTCAGGGTCCTGGAATCCAGCCCCTGCGCATCACATTGGGCTCTCTGCTCAGCAGGAAGCCTGCTTCTCCCTTCTCTCTGCCTGCCTCTGCCTACCTGTGATCTCTCTATCTGTCAAATAAAGAAATAAAATCTTTAAAAAAAAAATTTCGGGAGGGATATGAAAACACGCTTTTTTTTTTTTCTTTTAACAGCTTTGCACGGGGCAGCTGCATTCCAGACTGTGAACCGGGCACCTACTTTGATTCTGAGCTAATCAGATGTGGGGAATGCCATCACACCTGCCAGACCTGTGTGGGTGAGTTCACCGCCTGCAGGGGCCTCGATTTCGCTATGCCAGACGGTTGGAGCCTGGGTCACTGACTCTGGGCGAACTGTCTCGAAGCTAGGAAAACCCTAAGACTCCCTGGGCTTCGCTGGGTATTGCAACATTCAATCACAGGGACCCTTGCAGAGGATGGGGTTGGGAGAAAAGGGGGGAAATTAGTGTTTAATGGGTACAGAGTTTCAGCTGGAGGAGTTGACCGACTTCTGGAGATGGATGGTGGGGACGGTATTTCATGCCACTGAACCATACCCTTAGAAATGGTTACTATGGGAAATTTGATGTTCTGTTCCTTTCCTTCACTATTTTAAAAATTCAAAATAAAGAAAACCCGTAAGACCTCACTTTGAGTGAGCTAGCCGGGGTCTCCCGGCATGAGAAGCCCAGCCAGGCTGTGGATGCTCTGGGGGCCGGGGAGTGATGCTAAGCCCTCAGGAACTGCTCTTTGCCTGGGGCCTGGCCCTACCCTTGGAAAGGCAAGACTATAAAGCTTCAGAGAAGAGGGGGCAGAAAGTGAAGGAGGCTTTCTCAAAACACAGCCTGCCTTCCTGGTACCTAGCATCTCTTATTTTGAACATTTTATTCAAAGAGAAAAAGGCTTCTATAAACAACTTTATGTGTATTATAATTCCCCACAAAGATGATAGCGCAGATGTCTCCCCGGCACTGTTTTTATGCAGAAGAGCCGAGAATGGGTTCGTTTTATGGGGTTTTCTGTTGCAGAGTTATTTGCACTAGATGTTGAAGTGCATTATGAGTTTGTGGGCTCGGATACACTTCAGATTAAGTCTTCTCCTCCCGACCTGGCCCTTAGCAGGAGCGGCACAGCCCCCACCTCCCACCCCATCCCGCACCCCCCAGCAGCCACGTGAGCCCCATGTGGGCATCAGCTGTGCTCTCCAGGTGTGGACGTGCCACAAGAAGCTGGGCTATGATCAAGGCCAGCACCCCAAAGCCTACAGGGGATGTGTCCTCTGGGGACAACCCCACCACAGTGGGAGCTTGGCACGGGGAAGTATCCTCCACCCCCCACCCGACCCCCGCAGTTCAGCTTTTTTTCCTACCCATTTGCTCTCTTATTTTTTTGCTCTCATGTTTATTCTTTGTTTTCTTTGTCTCCTCGTTTAGCCCAGGTTGATTAAGGAGCATTGCCGATGTCACTTATTGAAATTTCATAGTCACCCATAATCCATAAATTCAGAAACGTGCCTTTACACCGCTTTTGATTTCAATAATTCGATTTACTTTTCTTTCTCCGCATCCCCAGACTGCCTGTTGGCAAACAGCTTTGTAGAGATGCTCATAGTTTCTCTCATCTCAACAGAGTGACTTCTCTGTCCCTTCAGGCATTGAATTCAATGGCGTGCAGGGCTAAGGCTGTCTGGTGGTGGGAGGGGGGCGTGTCTCTCTGCCTGCATGTGTCTGCCTGCCTGGCTTCTTTCTAAGCTCCTAAGATTCCCGCATCCAATCCCTGGCAGCTGCTTGGGAGAGGACCTGCTTCTCTACTCTGAGGGGTCTAGAGGTTTCTTTGCTCCCTGTCAAATGTGAGTCTGTGTCTGGAAGTTGCTGTTCTCAGCTGTCATCTCCCCTCCTCCCGGAGGCCCCGGGCCCACCTAGCCTTCCCCTCCCTGCCCCAACTCAGTGATCGCTGCTGCCTGTCCCTGATACAGAGGCCTAAGTCTTGGGGAGGGTTGTGGTCAGGGACAAGTGCAGGGTGGGACATGGTGTCATCTGTCTCCACCCGGGGCTGGCAGTGCCCCAGCGCATTTGGACAAGCCTCTTGCCCATTCCTGGTGCAAATACCCAGAGTCCTGGTACAGAGGATGTGACCCCTTAGGGTTGCCTGCCAGCTGTGGGTTGCTGTAGGGGACCCAGGGTACAGGGAGGTGCCTGGCTCAGCTTGTTCCCAGTTGGGACATGGCCCATTGGTCAGGACTGCGCAGCTGGTAAAGCATATGCATGACAAGTTGAGGGGTGGTGCCTCAGGTCCGTGTGAGGGTCATCCCCCACTCATGGGCATCCCTTCCTCAAGCCCAAGGGAGAAGGGCATGAAACATCAGATCCCAGCTCCATGACAGCTGGAGAGAGAGATTGCAGACGCAAGGAAAGCATGTTATGTGTTATACCCTTAATGGCACATTTTGCCTGCGTTTGGAACAAGGACCCCAGGTGTTTACTTTGTAGTAGACCCCACAAATGATATATTGGGTCCCGAGTAAGCAAACCCCATCTTAGGGTGAGGATCTGGGGATGCCTTTCAAGTGTTTGAAGCCTGCAGAGACTTGTGACTGCATAGAATCCTTAAGAGACTTTGGGTTCTAAAGTTCATATATTGTGGTAATTGTGAAAATGGTCAGTCCTGAAAATTGGTGTTTAATCAGCTTTTTTATTATTGCGGCAAACTACCCTTATCAAGTTTGCCATCTTAACCGTTTTTAAGTGTACGCTTCCGTGGTATTAAGTACATTCACATCGTTCCTCTCCACCATCCATTGCCAGAACTTCTTCCTCTTCCCCCTCTGAGTGTGCTTCATTCCCTTTAAAGTTTAGTAAATTGAACTTTTAACTAAATACAATTGACCTGTGGGGCACCTGGGTGGCTCAGTTGGTTGGGCGACTGCCTTCGGCTCAGGTCATGATCCCGGAGTCCTGGGATCAAGTCCCGCGTCGGGCTCCCAGCTCCATGGGTAGTCTGCTTCTCCCTCTGACCTTCTCCCCTCTCAGGCTCTCTCTCTCTCTCAAATAAATAAATAAAATCTTTAAAAATAAATAAATAAATACAATTGACCCTTGAACAATGTGGGTTTGACCTGCATGGGTCCACGTAGACACTGATTTTTTTTTTCAATACATACAGTAGAGTGAATATATTTTCTCTTCCTTATGATTTTCTTAATAACATTTTCTTTGTGTAGCTAAATTTATTCTAAGAATGCAGTATATAATATGTATAATGTACACAATATGTGGTAATTGTTTATGTTATCAGAAAGGCTTCTGGCCAACAGTAGGTACTTAGTAATTAAGTTTTGGGGGAATCCAAAGTTATATGCAGAGTTTTGACATCATGGGGTGTTGGTGCCCCAAATCCTGTTGGTCAAGGACAACTACACAAACACAAATGAGTGTTCTCTCCCACCATAGAAGCTCCTTAGGCATCAAGGACCCTAGTGACTAAGGCAGGAGAATGTGGGTAACAGTGTTCAGCAGGGGAGGCCCCAACAGGGACCGCACAGCTCCTGAGGCCCTGGGCTTCCAAGGTCCAAATGGCCAATGCCAGATGCTCCCTAAAGATAAGTGATGGGGGGCACAGGAGGCAGAGCACAGGAGCAGTCTTCCATCTAGAATGACATAATATAACTGGACAGAAACCCTACACGTCTGCAGGGCATTGTGGTGAAGGAAGGAGGACATCCCATGTGAACACTGTGGGTGGGTGGGTGGTGTTCATTATGGAAAACACCCCCCCCCCCCCCGCAAAGGCTCCTGCTTCTGCATCCCACTCTCAATGCTGGATGAGCTCAGAATTCTCTTCCAGTTGGTTCTGAGTGATGAAACCAGCTGCCAGAGCACTGAAACTTGGGGCCAGTGGGACCATGCAGCAGACCCCTGTCTGTAAGGGGGTCTTCCCTTGACACAGCCAAGAGGCCCCTTCTAAGTCCAGGAGCCACCCCAGGAAAAGAGCCAGAAGTCACTGCCTTAGCTGCCAGGCCTCGACCAAAGACCACAGCAGAATTAGAGGAGGAAGGGATCACAAGGGACTGTGATCACCAGAAGCATCTAAGATGACTTCCTCCCCGTGTTCAACTCCCTAAGCTATCAGCCAGGGACCACCTCACTGCCTCTGACACCCCATCAGGGGCTCCTCAGTGACATTTGGCACAGAGTAGACTCTGGAGCTTACTGGTTGTTAAATGAGTGACTGACAGACGGACAGGCGGATAGCAATTTCTTCATTCTGGACCAACGTCTGCCGCAGGCTGATGAGTCCACTTGGGTTGAGCTGCAGGTTCTCCCTCTGGACTCTTGGTCCATCCTTCTGAGCTTTGGTCTCTTGGCTTTGCCACTCCCCACTCCGTAAACCCTTAGTTGTTTTCTCTCTGTGGTCAGAAATGGCCTGGTTGTCCACACCGACTGCCCATCTACACCATTCCCCCAAAATCTCTTCCTTCACTTTTCCCACTTCCACACGGTCATCCATCCCAGAGAAATAGGCGAGCCGCCAATGTGAGCCACTGATACAATGTTACATTTCCTAGAGAAACAGGCAGAAATAAGGCTAATAGCGTATCTCATTTAACCCAGAGTCCCTAAGATATTATCATTTCAACAAATAATGAACATTAAAGATCAGCACTTTTTCATGCATTTGGAATCCGGTGTGTTATGGATTCCGCACTTGCAGTAGGTCTCTGTTTGGTACAGACACACTTTAAGCTATACAGGGCTGCCACCAGCAAAAAGAAGCAAGACCAAGGGCTCTTGGCAAGGAAACGTTTGGAGTCGGGGCCATCAGATATGGCCCAGATGGTGGGAATTATGCTAAGCCTAGCTCATGTCTCCATGTCCCTCCCTGCGAAATGGGGACGTGGGTGAGGATGGCCTGGGGCAGGCAGAAAGTGGGCAGCTAGGAACCCTAGCTGCGGTGCTGGACATGGGGCATCTGGACCATTCCCCAGGTCCCCAGGGCACCGTGCCAGGCCCGGAACATGGTCATGGGCAGGCCGTCCCTGACATCTGCTTCTGTTCCGTACCCCCACCAGGGCCCAGCAGAGAAGAATGTATTCACTGTGCAGCAAACTTCCACTTCCAAGACTGGAAATGTGTGCCAGCCTGTGGCGAAGGCTTCTATCCAGAGGAGATGCTGGGCTTGCCCCACAAAGTGTGCCGAAGGTACGCAGTCCTTTCAGATGGTCTTCCTGGCTTAGACCAGGATTGCTGGGGAATGAGTGGGGCTCCTGGGTGGCTCAGTTGGTTAAGCACCCCACTCTAGATTTTGACTCAGGTCATGATCTCAAGTTTGTGAGATCAAGCCCCCCCGTTGGGCTCCACGCTCAGCAAAGAGTCTGCTTGAGAGTCTCTCTCTCCCTCTCCCTTTGCCCCTCCCCCTGCCCTTTCTCTTCTCTTAAATAAATAAATAAATGTTGGGGCACCTGGGTGGCTCAGTCGGTTAGGCGTCTGCCTTTGGCTCAAGTCATGATCCCAGAGTCCTGGGATCGGGTTCCACATCAGGCTCCCTGCTCAGCGGGGAGCCTGCTTCTCTCTCTGCCTCTGCCTGCCTCTCTCCCTGCTTGTGTGCTCTCTCTTTCAGTCTCTGACAAAGAAATAAATAAATCTTTAAAAATAAATAAATAAATATTAAAAAAATAAACATAAAAAAAGATTGCATGGGAATGGTGGTTCCCTGTGCCAGCAAAGGGAGCTTCCCTGGGGCTGGGGGAGTGTGCCACATCACGTCACACTGCAGAGGGAGCTGTAGGTACAGTGGGGGTACCGGAACCCATTTAGAGTGGAGGGACCCCTGTAGTTGGTGATTGCCAAGGTCACAAGTTTGTTGGTGGCTTTCATTCCTTTGTTCATTTAATGAGTTTTGAGTGCCTGGAGCTCTGTCGCTGGGTCGGGGCACGAGGCAGAGTAACAAGGTGCCCGTCTGCCGATACTCATGCCACCTTGGCAGCCCCCACAGGAGCTCCTCCTGTGCTACAGCCCCAGATGCATTCATACTGGTGGTAATTAGGGAAACCATGTGTTGGGCTTCGTTTGGGGATTTTTTTTTTTCATTTTACATTAGATAGAGAAAATTTAGGTCCAGACAATGTCCTCATTCTAAAGCCATTCCTTACGCAGTCAGTGAATGTAGATTGTAACTCGCTCTCCTTTTCATGTGTGTCTGTGTAGTGCACCATTCTTGTTTGATGACTTCTAGCCCTGTAGTGTTCCTTACCTTTCTTATTGGACATGAGCAGTGGAAGAAGAAGCCATTTCTTGGGTGCCCTCTTGTCTTGCTGAATAGTTATTGCCTTTTCCTCAGGACTTTATAACCTAGATCCCCAGACAGTCAGGGAAGCCTGTCTTGTTCAGGGTGAGAGCAATAATGAGATGTTGCAAGGTGGCCTTGATGATAATGATGGTGGGGGTGGGAGAGGGGCCTTCCTTCTGAAATAAACTGAAAACTAGAGAGCCCTGGAGACACATAGTACAGCTGGGCTGAGGAGACCTTGCCCTGTCTTTCAGCTCACAGCTGGGAACCCACAATGGAATTGGCTCTCTGGCTGTGTTTGAGAACTGCTCTGGGTTCTAATGTATTTTCTTAAAACAAAAACAAGCGGGGCACCTGGGTAGCTCAGTCAGTTAAGCATCTGCCTTCGGATCAGGTCAGGGTCCTGGGATCCTGGGATTGAGCCCTGAATCGTCTTCTCTGCTAGGCAGGAAGTCTGCTTCTCCCTCTCCCTCTGCATGCTGCTCCCCCTGCTTGTGCTTTCTCTCTCTGTGTCAAATAAGTAAATAAAATCTTTTTAAAAAACCAAAAACAAAACAAAAGAAAGCAAACAAACAAAAGAACCTACAGTCACCCAATGAGAGACCACAAAGTCCTTGTGCTTTTTGGACTCCCAGTAGAAGTTCCCGAGGGGTTATAAATCTAGACAGGGGTCAGCCCCCTCGTTTGAGCTGGTTTGAAATAGGAATCTTGCCACCTTCACCCATCCTTGCTGAGTCCTGTGTAGCGTCTTCAGCATGGGTGTCTGAAGTAAACCTTTCATTTTAACCAGCCTGCTGGTTCAACGATAATTACACTAAGTATGGCAGCCCAGGGAGAATGTGGAATTAAACAGTGATAATCACTTCCATTTGTCAGATGCCCAGGATCCCACAGGATGCTGGGCATCCCCATGAGCGTGGCTACCCACACCCCATGGGGCACCCAGAAACTATAGGCGGGAATTAGGCAGCCCCCCCACCCTGAGCCCCTCCTTGACATCAGAAGACAGCAGCGTCTGGGTGTTCACCTCCACAGGAGGGAAAGCTTTCAGCCCCAGAAGGGAGTCCAGTGTTGGGGCTCATACAGCAGATCTTGGAGATACACCCCCAGGGGAAGCCCCACACAAGGCACTGAGGGGGTGAAATGCCAGCCTTTCAGGAATCTTCCGTCTTCAGAGTGCCGTGGCTCCAAAAACCCCTTCTGCGTGGATTCCTCCTGAAGGAAGAGCAGTCTTGGGTCTGCTGGGTTGTGCAGGGCGTCTCCCCACTCAGGCTCCAGCAACTTTTAGGATTTGGCCTCCTGCAGGCCCCAGGATGCTGTGTGGTGCCAGGCCTAGCCCCGGCTGGTGGGCTCTGGCTGCTCTGTGGGAAAGCCAGGCCAGGACTCAGGCCTGCTGGCTTGGCAGCCAAGAAGCCAAGAAGACCCACGAAGCGAGGCCCAAAGTGGAGAACAGTCCATTTTGAAGATCTCAGAGGAGGGGCTGGATACCCCCAAGGCGTAGTAAGAGGACCCAGAAGTGCAAGCAAGGACCTCTCTGAAGACAGCAATTCGCTGGGGTGCCTGCCTGAGGGGTAGCTGGCCTATCATACCCCCAGGCCTCCCCACTGTCCTCTGCTCCCTCCACCCCTCCTGGGTGACCAGCGGGGCAGAGACCATGCCTGCCTTCTGCTTTGTTCTGTGCTCAGACCGAAGCGCGACAAGACTCGGTGTCTGACGCTCACTGGGAACAGCCTAAAGGCGAAAGGAGAGAAGAGGACCTGGCACCTGCATTGTTGCAGGGAAGGGAGGAAGGGAAGAGGGGCTACAGTGGGCAGGCCCACTTCCGGAGTCTCCCAGGACAAAGTTGCCATGGTGTTTATGGGGGAAGTAGGTACCATAGAAAGTGACAGAATCAGAGGTGTTTGGAAGCTCCCCTGCCTAAGAGGACTGCCTGTGGGACAGAAAGGAGCCCAAGAGGGTCTTTCAGAGAAGCAGGGGCCTCAAGGCCGTTGGTTTTGGTTTTTTAAGACTTTATTTATTTATTTTGACAGAGAGAAATCACAAGTAGGCAGAGAGGCAGGTGTGGGCGCGGGGAGCAGGCTCCCCGCTGAGCAGAGAGCCAGATGTGGGGCTCAATCCCAGGACCCTGAGATCATGACCTGAGCCAAAGGCAGAGGCTTAACCCACTAAGCCACCCAGGCACCCCCAAGGCCGTTGGTTGAGGGGGGTTGAGGGGTCCCTGGAGGGACATCGTCCTTCCCTGGGAACAGCATGATGCTGGATTCTTCCCCTGAGCTGGGGCCTCTACAGCCAAGCCCAGGCTAGCCCACTCCTTGACCTGGGCCTTGTGAGACCCCAAGCAGGGAGCTGCTCAGAACCTGCCCAGGATTCTCTGCCTGCGGGACTGGGAGGTACTGAATGGTGTTGTGTTAAGCTGCCGGGTTTGTCCGAGTCTGTTACACAGCCCTAGAAGAGGGACACACCTGCATTCCCACTGGGGGCTGGCAGGGAGACCCCTGAGCTTGGTGGAAGAAGTCTTTCTTCTTACCTTCTTCTCCAGATACAAGCAGGTGGTTCTCTACCTTAGCCTGCCCCACTCACTCTTCCGTTGAAGCAGCTCTCAGCCACCGCCTGGGAGTGCTGACCCCAAGCCTTTGAGAACACTGACCTCCCGCTGAGCAGTGAGGAGAGGCCCTAGTTCTGGTCCTACGGGGCCGGTCGGTAAAAGAAGCAGGGATCCCCGGGGGGAAGTCATCCCTTGGGCTGTGTGTCGGGGTTTGTGGCTGAGCCACCCCCAAGGTGCGCAGGACCGGGCCAGACCCTATCGGTTTCCCCAAAGTGCATAGCAACAGGATCCCACGCAGCAGGCCCCGCCCTACACCCCTGGTTGTCCAGCGGAAGGCCGCTTCGGGGAGAGGCCATCAACCGCCCCCAGGTTGTTGATGGCGTCTAGCTGCGACGGGGCAGGTGGCATGTGTCCTCAGCAAAGAACTGCCCACACGGGGCAGAGGCCAGAGTCCTCAGAGCTGGGCTCCCGCTCCACAGGCCCCGCCCACTCCGCCTGAACGCCGCATGCCCCGCCCACCCCGCCTGGGCGCCGCATGCCCCGCCCACCCCGCCTGAGCTCCGCCTCCGGGGCGGTTCCACCTGCTGCGGGAATCCGCGGAGAAGGAGGGCGAAGGGCTGGAGCCTGGTGAGACCCGGGCACCAGGAGCTGGACTCCTGAAAAGGCAGTGGGTGCGGCCCTGGGGCGGGGATGGCGAGCTCTTTCTCCTTCTTTTAGAGGGCCTGGTGGTCGGTAGTTCGGGCTTGGCAGGCCCTGTGGTCTCCTTCCCAGCTATTCAGTTCTAACCCCGTAGAAGCAGCCACAGTGATCTATAGATGAGCAAATGACTGTTCCAGTACAACTGCTGGATATGGCCTGCGAGCCGCTGTGTGCCACCCCCTCCCGGGGTCACGGTGCTCTGCAGTAGAAAGAGCCCCGGGTCCCATCTCGGGCAAGAACTGCAGACCCACCCCCGCTCGCCCTCCCTGAAGGCCGCTCAGCCTCCTGGGCCGCAGCAGTCCCCCAGGCCTGCTCTGGGATTGGGTTTGCCACATCCCTGTCCCGGAGTCCCAACGCTATAGCTCAGAGCTGGGCAGCTGCCCAGGGGTGCGTGTGTTGATGCTGCTTGAGGAGCCAGCTGTGGGGCAGGTGCCACAGTGTCCAAGAAAGTGTCCAGGTGAGCCACAGGAAATCCGTGAGCCACTGGGGCCTGAGCCCATCAGCCCACAGCAGGCTTCTGCCCACTGGTCATGACTGTCTTCACCCGTCCTCAGGGCGATAGTGCAATCAGGCGGGTGGAGGGATGTGCAGACGCTTGTCTGGGGTTTCAGGCCGTCACAGTTGCAGGGCGGGCAGGAGGGTAGGGGGGCTCCGGGAGGGGTGCGTGCAGCGCTTGGGCCCCTTCCCGCAGCAGCAGAATGAACCTGTGTCCTCCGGCAGGTGTGACGAGAGCTGCCTGAGCTGCGAAGGCTCCAGCAGGAACTGCAGCAGGTGTAAGACGGGCTTCACACTGCTGGGCAGCACGTGCATCACCAACCACACATGCAGCAACGGTGAGCACCCGCGGGGCTGCCCTTGGAGAAGCCCAGCTCGTGGCTTGTGGCCAAAAGAGAAAGGAAAAGGAGATGCGGGCACAGCAGCCCTTCTGAAGAGTGGGCGGGCCACCCCTTTGAGTGACCATCGGGGACCCCTCTCATTCTCCAGTCCCTTTACGCCTCTGTCATTGATCAGTGAGGCACCCTGGCCACAGGTTACTGCTGCTCTGTTTGTTGGGTGACTCTTAAAACTGATTTTGTGCTTGTACTGTTCCCATTCTCATGCGGTGAGCCCCCGTGGCCTGGGTGTGGTGAGTTCTCTTAGGAGAGGCCTGATCTCGGGGCTCCAAGCCAGGGGGCGCAGAGGGTCTCAGCCTCAGAGCCCGCTGTCGAGGCCCGAACATCCCACAGGGAAGCCCTTGCGTCTGAGCTGTGAGAGATCCCTGGTTCTCGAGGTCCCCTGGAGACCAGGGAGGGCCATGAAGACATAAACTCTGGGGGAGCCCAGAGTCCAGTTTGGGGATTCCAGGCAGAGGACTCTGGCCTGGAGACGTGGTGTGGCAGGGAAGATTCCATGCTTAGCTGGTCACCAGGAGGAACAGTGAGGGCCAGCTCTGGGCGCTATGAACTGGCTTACAAGAGAGGAACCTAGCGGTCCCATGGAGCCATCCCCAGCCCCGCCCTGGCTGAGCACAGACCCGGAATGTCCTGCAGATCTCAATGTGGCCTCCTTGCCTTGGTGTTTGGTCATTTCTTTGGTTCACAGAATTGTGCACTTTCAAAGGCTAGGAAGCTCCTTCTTTAGGATGACACCTACTCAGGTTATAGTTCCAACCTGAGAAAGTGAGGTGGTCACAGGAGGGTCTTCCAGGTCCTGTCAGTGACCGGGCAGCTCCAAAAATGAGCAGCCAGCTGGGATGGGCTGGCTTCCCTCCCTCTTCCCCTTCCCCTTTCCATTAGCCTTGACAGCTCTCTCCTTCCTATCACATTTGGTTTGGAGTGCTCCCAGGACACGGGAGCAGCTTCCCTGCCTGTCCATTCCAGGCTGGTCTTCCTACCCCACCCCCATTCCACCCCCAGAGACTTCCTACTAAGTTTCCCACCACTGCACTTAATCTGGAAAGACAGAGGCACAGGAACCCTGAGTCCTGGCTGGTGCAGCCCTATCCACCTTCCTTGCGACCTCAAGCCCCCCACTTGTCTATAACCGCATGAACCCCTGTGAGCTAGGTGCCCCCTCTGCCATATTCAGGCTACACATGTCACGGGAGGACAGTGAGGACCACTCTGGCTGCTGCCCCCACTTCCTCTGTGACGCCCGTGCCCTCCCAGCCCATCATGGAGCCAGGGAAAGGGGATGGTTGGAACCATCTTAACAGGCCCCGAAGTCTGACATGTCCCCCCTTTCTCTTTCCTGGTGGGACCCCAGCCGATGAGACGTTCTGTGAGATGGTGAAGTCCAACCGGCTCTGCGAACGGAAGCTGTTCATTCAGTTCTGCTGCCGCACGTGCCTCCTGGCTGGGTAGGGGTGCCCCAGCCAACCGCAGAGGGTGGGGCCCCTCCTGTCCATCCGTCCATCCGCCTTTTCTCCACACTGTCAGCCCAGGCCTGTTGCAGGGGTGCCCCACGTCCAACAGCTTTATCTCCCTAGGACCAAGGTCCTTCTGCAGCATCTCTGAGCACCCGGCCTCCATGGGCAGTGGGCCTCCAGGAGGTGTGCATCTCCAACTCTGCTTGCTGGCTCTGTTCTTCTGGCAAACCCCAAGCGGGAACAGCAGGAATTCTGGGAACCCACAGCTCCAGCTTTGGAGCGGCTTCTGGGACCATAAGTTTACTGAAACTTCAAGACCAAAGCAGAAAGGCAAGATCCTTGGCTTCACCCATCACTCTTCTCCCCGTGCTCCCTGCAGCCTCAGTGAATCTCGCCTGCCAGGCCCTGGGCCCATCTCCCTGTGTGGGGTGCCCAGCCGAGCACGCGCCTGCTCCCCTACCTGCCACAAAGCCGTCTGGGGACGGTCTGGTCAGACTGTAAATAGAATAGACATGGGGCCGTGAAATACATGACCACTGGGGATGGAGCATCTGTTTCTCCATAGTCAGCTACTTCTGGAACTGCCGCAAACGTCCTATTCCAAATCTGGATGGGAAGACCCTTCCTCTCTCCACTGCACTGTCCTGTAGGCGAGACGAGCGCCCCTCGTCACCACGTCCTGTCCTGTCTCCAGGAGCCTCCTACTCCGAGTGATCACCTCTCCCTGATGCAGAGCCTCCTGAGGACAGTCCCCGGGAGGCATCCCGGGGGCCAGCCACAAGGAGGCCCAGTGACTTACGCAATTCCTCTTACCAAAATGGAAACCCAGCCCATGAGTCATTAATCTTATCACTGCCCATTTCGTGGAATTGCTTTTTTGAAATACACTTGGCCTCTGCTTGCCGAGAGACTTGTTCTGAAGGCGGTCGCTCCTGTGTCTGTGTGTACTATGAGCCTAATGACACGGTTGGATTTATTTCTGCCAAACCTGTGTAGGCATTTTATAAGCTACATGTTCTAATTTTTACCGAGTTAATTATTTTGACAAATATTTCATATATTTTCATTGAAATGCAGATCTGCTTGATCAATTCCCTTTCATATGGGAGTGACATTTGCCTTAAATTTTTTCGAGCTCGTTCTCCATTTGGTCCTGCTCCCCTCTTGGACTGTAATGCATTTGCCTTGTCCCCTAGGAGCTGGGGGAACCCAGCTGTTGTTTATTGAATCCGTAACTTCAAAAGAGAAATCCACAAAGCAAATACAGTGTTAACCCTAAGTTAATAAAAGAGTTAACATCCCATGACCACGAAGTCCGTATTTCTTTCCAAGGCACAAGAATGAAACGTGGGGGTTGACTGATTTGTGAAACGGCTTTATTTATGGTCTGGGACCTCTTTGATGTCACTAAGCAGAAGGTCTTCCAGCTTGAGCGAATGTTCGGGTAATGAAGTCATGGGGGAAATCACAGAATTCTAGGCCTAGGGTGTCCTTTGGTATATGACCTTCTTCGGGCCACAGAACCCTGGTTGGGTTCTAGGGCCTGAACTTAGCCATGCCCACCGCCTGTCAAGGGGGCGCCCTCCGCAGCCTGGACCACGTGCTTCTTCACCTGTAGCTGTCGAGTGGGACTTAATTAGGTCACAGCTTGTCTTTTGCACAGTGACTGAAATCCCGCAGGTTTTGTGCTACATGGGATTTTTACCATGGCCTCCCTTTGAGCTCAGAAGCTTGTACTTGCTGGGAATCCCACAAATTTTTGGTGTCTATTTGCAGCCTTTATGGCTACACATAAAGGGAGTACACCAACTAGAACTGACTTATGGAAAAACAAAAGTGGGTGAGGGGCCCTGTTTTAGGGATCCAGGGTTGGGGACACCTGGGTGGCTCAGTCGGTTAAGCCGCTGCCTTCAGCTCAGGTCATGATCCCAGTGTTCTGGGATTGAGTCCCACATCGGGCTCCCTGCTCAGAGGGGAGCCTGCTTCTCCCTCTCCCATTCCCCCTACTTGTGTTCTCTCTCTATTAAATTATAAATAAAAAAAAAAAATTCCAGGATTGACTCAGAACTTCAGGAATGGTGCTGCTGGGCCTTGGGACCCCTGGAACGCATTAACTGTGACCTGGACTCTCATTGCATTGTAGCCTGTCCTCCTTGCCTCTCCAGCTGATAGGAGAAATGACAAGACCACCGACATCTCCCAAGCAAAACTGGTACAAATCAAGTTTCCTAGGCAAGCTTTCTGAATCTGCTTCTTGGCCCCGGTTCTCCTGCTTCACTTCAGTGTTCATCCAGGCCCATCCGCTGTGGCCACAGGAATAGCTGATCTAGCAGGAAAAGGCAGCAGGGAGCTTTCCCGCCAGAGGAGGGGAGCACCGTGTAGCTCTCAGAAGGCGGGGGTAGGCCACAGAACCCAACAGCTGCCCACCATGAGCATGAATCAGGCGGAGCTGTCAGTGCGAGGCAACAAAGGAATGAGCGAGTATGTTCGGGAGACAGTAACCAGGACTAGGGCAGAACATTGGTAAGGGTTCAACTTCTCCCATGAGACAGGCATTGAATCAAAACCAGCAATTGCTAAGTAATTCCAGTGTAAGGTACTATTTTAGCCCCCTGGAGCTTTTTCCCCCCGCGGAGAACTAGGGTCGAACATGTTTGGGACCAAATCAGGAATAAATTCCTTTTATTCCCAAGGGACACTAAGTAGGAGAAGCCAACCAGGCAGCCTCAGAGCTCATGTCCCCTCATAGTAGTGGCTGGGTCAGCCAGTCCTGGGGCTGCTGAGGGTAGTGGCAAGCTGAGAAGCTGTTCACAAAGTCCTCAGGACAAAACACCACCTTGTTAAAAAGGACCGACCACAGAAAATGCCTGTTCACACATGGCCCATCTTTAAGGATACTTGGACTCAGCAGGGGCGGGACATATTAGTGAATTTTGTTTTATGTGATAAAGTCATAGATCATCTCCCCGAAATCTGTTGTTTCGTGGACTGAGGCTCATAGAGGTAAACTGACTTGCTTTGGGGCACACGCTGGCGAGGTGCCTCCCTTCCTGTCTCTAGGGAGGGAGGCTGGCTCTTTGTAGGAGGGGGAATTAATTTTACAGTTGGCCAAATCCAGCCATGATGCATTTGTTTTAACCTGGCTTTATTTCCAGGAGATGATAGTTTTCTGACCTTGTCCCCAAATTCTTTGGCACCTCACAGTGGTCCCCATGGGCTCATCTCCATCCCTCCCAGGCCACTGCAGACATGATACTTTGTAACTCTTGAAAGGGTTGAGGCAAGCTACACTTTTACAGAAGATATACCTATAATGGAAAGGGGAGGAATTGAACTTTAAAGAACCAGGACAATATGGTGTAAATGGGGGCAGCCATAGAGTGCACTTGAATTTGGAGAGACTGCCCTCCACTGCATTTGAATCACCATCACATGGCTAAAGAGGGCTGTATGCTTCAATGCTTAAGGTATAATGGGGCCCCTGGGAGCAGGTGAGGGGTGGAGGTCCAGATCCGAGGATGGAAAGGGAAGTAGGTGGAGAAGTGAAGCAGAAAGGACATTTTAATGAAAACAAACAGGGATAATGGAAACCAAGGCCATTCTCCAGCATCTTAACGTTCTGCCCGTTATGCTGGGAGGCAGCTGGGTTCTGGCTACTGTGCGAAAGGAGTCTGTATCCTACCCCAGTCTTCTCTATTGCTTTCTTTCCTTGAACCCAGGCCTTATCCTTCCTGGCTGGTTGCCCAAGGCCAGGCTCTGTGGTTTGTCTGTGCACAGAACAGCACCCCTAGGTGATACAGCACTGAGTACTTACCAGAACCCAGGGTCTTGGGGCTCAGTTCCCAGCACCCAAAGTTCCCCCTCCCCCCACCCGCACAATGTATCAGCCACACTAGGAGTGATCAGATACCTCTTAGACTCCCTTTTGAGCAAGAGGAACCAAAGTGCTCAGAGCAGAGACCATGCTGTTGCCAAAAACAGTGGTTCTCAACCTATTGGTGATTTCTGTCTCCTAGCGGGTATTTGTCAATGTCTGGAGACATTTATGGTTGTCATAATGGGAGGTGTGTACTGACATCTTGTGAGTAGAAGCCAGGGACACTGTTAAACATCCTGCAGTGCACAGGATAGCCCCACAATAAAGAATTATCTAGCCCCAGAAATGTCAACAGTGCTGAGGTTGAGAAACCCTACCCAAAAGAAAAGAAATTTTAAAAAGATAACCTCAACTTCATAGAGATGTTGTACAATGAATAAAATCACCTATAGTTTATGTCTCTTCACGTCCTGAAGCAAGGGAAATCCACGCAATTTTCCTTTTTCGAAGTAAAGAAACTCCTTTTAATCCGCAAAAAGGGCCAAGTAAAATTAGCTCTCTGGTCTAAGGACTCCACCTGGCGGTCCTCTCTGGAATTAAGTGTTCTGGATTATTTCGATTTCACTTTTTTATTTTGAGACAATCTCAAAGTAAAATTATAGAAAATTATAGTAAAAATATAGAAAGTTGCAAATAGAGTACAGAGAAATGTTTTTCTGAATAATTTGAGAGTAAATGATTGATACGATACCCTATTACCTCCAAAATACTTTAGAGTCTTTTCCTATCAATAAGGACTTTCTACACAGCCACCAGGATCTGGAAGTTCATACTGATGTATTATTACCATCTAATCCTCCGACTGGATTCAAGTTTTGTGAATTGTCCCCGTAAATGCCCTTAGCAAAAGGATCCTCTTTAGGTCACTCTTTGCATTTAGTCATTATGTCTTTTCAATCTCCTTCAATCTAGAACAATTCATCAGTTCCCTGACTTTCACCATTTAAAGACTACAGGCTTGTTATTTGTAGGCTGTCCCTCAGTTTGTATTTATCTGAGGTTTCCTCCCATTTCCATTCAGGTCATGCATCTTGGACAGGAATCTCTCAGAAGTGATGCTGTGTCCTTCTAATCGCATTCTAGTAAGTGAATCATGATTTTGATTTGTTCCATTATTGGTGATATTAACACTGATCACTTGATTAGGGTTTTCCCCATCCCAACCCCCACCCCTACCTACTAAAGGATGTCTGCTTTTAGCATTGTCCATGACATCATGCTGAAGATCCCAGCCAGTGAAACAAGGCAAAAAAATAAAGAACTAGTATAAGAATTGGAAAGAAAGAGGGGTGCCTGGGTGGCTCAGTGGGTTAAAGCCTCTGTCTTCAGCTGAGGTTCTGGGATCGAGCCCCACATCCGGCTTTCTGCTCAGTGCGCAGCCTGCTTCCCTATCTCTCTCTCTACCTGCCTCTCTGCCTACTTGTGATCTCTCTCTCTGTCAAATAAATAAAATCTTTAAAAAAAAAAAAGAATTGGAAAGAAAGAAATCAAACTGTCATTATTCTCAAATGGCACGGCTATGTACGTAGAAAACCCAAAAGAATGGTTATGAACTATTAGAATTAATAAGTGAATTTAGCAAGACTGCTGGATACAATGCTAGTATTAATTATATTTCAACTAGAAATTGTTGAAATTATATTTCAACTATATCTTAGTGTAGCAGAAACTAATAATTAGGACATGGGATTTTTTTTTTTTAGCTTTTGATGCTTCTTTAGATTTTTTTTAAAGATTTTTTTTATTTATTTGACATACAGAGATCACAAGTAGGGAGAGAGGCAGGCAGAGAGAGAGGAAGGGAAGCAGGCTCCCTGCTTCGCAAAGAGCCCAATGCAGGGCTTGATCCCAGGACCCCGGGATCATGACCTGAGCTGAAGGCAGAGGCTTAACCCACTGAGCCACCCAGGCGCCCCTCAAACTGGAAATTATCCAAATGTTCATCAACAGCAGAATGAATAAACTGGAATATTCACATAATGAAATACTATATAAGGATCGTCGGTTAACTACATCTACACACAAATACAATGTTAAGCAAGAGACACATAAGGTATAATTTTATTTGCATAAATATAAAAGTAAGCAAAACTAACCTATATAAGATGTTACCACTGGGGCAAGCATGTGACTGAAAGGACAAGAAGGGAGCTTCTAGATCCGGATGCCAGTTATTTGGGTATGCTTGGGTTGTGTTCTGTTGTGAGTATATCATAATTCAATAAAAAGTTCAAAAAGAATCAATTCCAGGGGGACTGTAGAGCTACGTGTGAAAGGAAAAACAATTAAGCTGCCAGTAGACGACAACAAAATATCTGGGGGCACAACCCTCTAACCAGAAAGGAAAAGATGAATTGAATTACATAAAAATTAGAAACTTCTAGTCATCAAACAATACCACTGTGAGTGGACAGGCTAATAAGCAGAAAAACTTTTCCTGTCCCAAACCTACATGACTGCAGTGAAATCCACACCCTCGAACAAGAGGACAAAAGACAGTCAATGGGTAGGGCTTCCTGAGCTTAATTCTTCCTCTGATGACTCCTCTCGAATTAGACCATCTAAAAAGCTTGTTCCCATTGCAAAATGAGTGAGGAGGCCCCTCTCGTAGCCCTTTGATTTGAAGTGCAGCCCAGATTATAACTTGGTGATTTGGGGAATAGGATGTTATCCTAAACAGAACAAAACGGATTACAATTTGTGTTTTACAGCATTGGTGACTTCTATGAGTACAGTATTTCTGGTCTCTGTGAATTCTTTTGTATTTAAGCAGTTTAGACCAAAAAAAAAAAAAAAAAAGTGCAAAGGCAAGCCACAGAGTGTGCTCACACCCAGAATATATAAAGCAATCCCATAAGTCAATAAGAAAAAGGGACACAATCCAGTAGGGGGAAAAAAAAAAAAAAAACGGACCAGAGACTTAAATGAGCACTTTGCAAAAGATATCCAAATAGACAACATACAGGAGAAGGTCCTCAACCTCATTACTTATTAGAAAAAAGCTAATCAAAACAATAGTGAAATAACACTACACAGTTACCAGAATTCCCACAATTTAAAAAAATATTTTTATCATCATCATCATTTGGAAGCACAACTGCAAGCGCATGCGCGCAAGAGAGCGCATGTGCACTTGGAGGAGCAGAAGGAGAGAGATAATCCCAAGCAGGCTCCATGTGGAGCCCAAAGAGGGTCTAGATCCCTCTACCTGGAGATCATGACCGGATCTGAGTCCCATGCTTGACTGACTGACCCGCCCAGGCTCCTTGGAATCACCACAATTACAGTGACAATACTAATGAGGCTTAGGTTGAAAGCATGGAAACCCTTACCCACAGCTGGAGTATGTATATTATTTCAGCCTCTTGGTCTGTTAGGCATTACCTATTACCATACCCTATGTCCCAGAAGTTCTACTTCTGGAGAAGCTCAAGCATGTGTACATTGGATCCATGTACAAGAAAATGCATAGCAGCATTGTTCAGAATAGCCCCAAAGGGAAACAACCCTAATGTCCATCAACAGCAGAATGGCTAAATTATGGTAGAAGATATACACTGGAATTCTACACAGCAGCGAAAGGAAACAAACCCTTGTGCACGCGACCTGGATGGATTCCAGTGGTAATACAAAGCCAAAGAAATCAGGCAGGAAAGCACATTGCATGATTCTATTTGTATCAAAACCAAGCAGAAGTTGGGGAGCCTGGGTGGCTCAGTTGGTTAAGGGTCTGCCTTCCACTCGGGTCATGATTCCAGGGTCCTGGGATTCAGCCCATGTTGGATGGGCTTCCTATTCAGTGGGAGTTGGCTTCTCCCTCTCTCTCTGCCTCTACCCCCCGCCACCTGTGCTTTCTCTCTCTCAAATAAATAAGTAAAATCTTTTTTTTTTTTTTTTAAGGTAAAACTAATCTATGGTGTTTGATTTCTGGTTGCCTTGGGAAGGGAGGCTTTCAGAAAACTGTTCATTTTCTGGACCGGGAGGCAGCAACGCAGGTGTTCTCGCCCTGTAGCTATTCGTCACGTTGCAAATTCCTGGTTTGTGCTCTTTTCTGTATACGATGCTTCCATTAAATATTTAAATGTCTGGAGATCACAGGCCTAACAAAACACCACAGTGCGCGAAGCTGGGTCCAAGGCGGTAGGACGATCGCAGCGAAGTAGTCCTGTGATTGACCTTGCCCTGGTTCTCAAGTAGTAGCCTGCGGGTCCACAGCACCCGGCTGGAATGGGAACCTGAAGTCCTAGCCCTGCACTGGATCCCACAGATGCCCGCCCCTCCTGGGTGGAGTGAGGACAGACTCAGCGTCTCCTCCCACCTCAAGGTTCATCGTGCGTGGAGAAAGTTCCACTCGGGTGCCTTCACATTTTGCTTAACCTGCGGACACAAACACCTGGAATCAGGGACCCTCCTCCACAAACGCTCCAAGAAGAACCCAGAGCCCGAGACTAGTTCGACTACCACCTGAAACTCCGAAGAGAACGAGGTCGGGGGCGTGGCTCTTCGATTGCTTCGGCCTGGACGTTGAGCTGCGCGCGCAAGCGCCGCATGCGATTGGTGTTGCCTGTCGACGGGGCGCGAGGGACGCCGGGAAGTCTAGCGGGCGGGAGGCGGCGGGAAGAGCCGGCGGGCCGTGGCACCGGCAGCGGGAGGCGGCAGGATGGTGAAATTGACGGCAGAGTTGATCGAGCAGGCGGCTCAGTACACCAACGCCGTGCGGGACCGCGAGCTGGACCTCCGGGGTGAGTCTAGGGGAATGGGCGGGCCTCCGCGCGCAGCCGGGTGGGAGCGCCCCGCCGCGTGCGCGGAGGGCCGGCACTCGGCCGGCAGGCCTGGTTTGTGGGCGCCAAGCCGGGCGGGAGGCTGAGTCTTGCGGTTGCTGCCCCCAAACCATCCCTAGGCCCTTCTGAGGTTTCAGTTACCCCGCTCCTACTCACATGCCCAGCCGATTGATTGATCGCTTCCTGTGCGCACCCGTGGGCCTCAACTAGGCCTTGCTTGAGGCGTCCTGCAGTCTGAACTGTTTGAGAGCTCGAACAGTGTTAGTAGTCGTGGTCCTAGTGCTCAGCGGCTCGTTGATTCTCAGTAAATACGTTGGACTGTTACTGTGGGAGTATAGATAGGATACATGTTAATTACCTCTAATTTGCGAGGGAGGATATGAAGTCTGAGAACAAAAGCGCGTGTTTCCTCAAGATTTCTTTCTTACTAGCTTCAATTGCCTTATATGTCCCTTTTATCAAAACATTTTAGGAGCACCTGGGTGTTTCAGTAGGTTAAGCGCCTGCCTTCCGCTTAGGTCGTGATCCCGGGGTCCAGGGATTGAGCCCCAAATCGGTCTCCCTTCGCCGCGGGAGGCCTGCTGCTTCCTCTCTGCGTGCCGCTCTCCCTGCTTGCGCGCGCTCTTTCTCAAATAAAATCTTTTAGAGAGGCTTACACTACGAGTGCCCCGTGTAAGGTGGTGGAAGCTCTGAATTGTTCAAATTCATGTCATTTGAACCTTAGAAAGGCTTGTTAAGAAATTGGGACTGCAGCTGTCTAATCAGTATTTCAAGGAAGTAACTTTTTACAAAGGGTGTGCTGAGCAGTTTCTCTGGGGGCAAGACAATACAATCTGGGTCTGAGATTTGGCTCCACAGGGACAACACTGGAGGAGGTGCAGCACTACTTCGGGCTCTGATTTCAGTTTGGATTTCTTGCTGACAAAGCCCAGTGCTTTTATTTGGTTGAAATTAAGTTTAGAGAAAAGTTCCATTCAGACGTTACTGACCACTTTTGCTCTTGGCGCAGACTGATCTCTAAGTTTCGTATCTCTAAGTTTGAAGTGTCCCAAGTGCATCCAGTGTTGAGGATACTTGTTTTGGTGTAGTGCTTACTTTGATGTAACCTTTGCAGCTCTGAATTATGTACTCTAACCACGGCTTGTGTTCATTTCTTTCTTCTGCCAGCGCCTAGCATAGTAGTTAGGCCCATTTTCACAAATCCATGAGTATTGAATTGTTCATAGGGTGGTTTATTATTTTGTATAAACCGTTGATCTCGAACTCTGCATTGGAGCTAGGGGAGGTGTAGAGTAAGGGGGAACTGTCATGATATCAGGAGGATATCCTGGTAAGTGCTACTATGAATGTGGCCTATAGGAATGCAAAAGAGGTTAAGAAGTGTTGTCCACAATGTATAAACAAGACTTGGACACTGGCAATAAGCGGCTTACAGTGTAAATTCTTAGGCCATTTAACCATTTCTGGGGCTTTGGTTAGAACAGTGTGAGGCACCTGGTAAGTGCTCTTAGGAATGTTAGCTACCAATATTACTATTAATAAGTGTTCTCATTACAATAGCCCTTGTCCCTGTTGTCATGACTGTCTTCATGTCCACTCCCTAGACTGTAGGCTTCATGGCAGCTAGGACATGTGACTCTTGTTTCTCATTTTATGTACTGATTATTTGCATAATGTCTGGCACAGTGTAGGTGCTACGTAAACACTTTGTGAATAAATGGAAGCTTTGAGTCAAATTACCATGAAATAGTACATTACGGTTTTAATGTACCTTTTAACCATATTAATACTTTTGTATTTTTTTTTCCTTCCATTTTACAGGGTATAAAATTCCTGTCATTGAAAATCTAGGTGCTACCTTAGACCAGTTTGATGCTATTGACTTTTCTGACAATGAAATCAGGAAACTGGATGGTTTTCCTTTGTTAAGAAGACTGAAAACATTATTAGTAAACAACAATAGAATATGGTAAGTGGGGGCGCCTGGGTGGCTCAGTGGGTTGGGCCGCTGCCTTCGGCTCAGGTCATGATCCCAGGTCCTGGGTTGGAGCCCCACATCGGGCTTTCTGCTCAGCCGGGAGCCTGCTTCCTCCTCTCTCTCTCTGCCTGCCTCTCTGCCTACTTGTGATTTCTCTCTGTCAAATAAATAAATAAAATCTTAAAAAAAAAAAAAAAAGAATATGGTAAGTGACTATTAGTGGAAAGCGATTTTTTTCCGCTAGAGTGAATGTCACAGTGTTCCCTGAAGAAGCCATAGAACTTAACTGCCAGTTGAGCCTACATGTATCTTAAAATGAGAAACAAACTGCACTTTTCCCATATAGGTCCAGAGATTAACCTGGTACTGGTCTCTTCTTATTTGCATCTGTTCAGAAATACTTATATATTCATGATAATAGATATTTAAATTACAAGCATGCTGTTTTGTACATATTTTGGCTTCTGAAACAATAATTGTAATTATCAGAGGGATCATATTAAAAATCCATGTAAAGTTCAACAATTTATGTATACACATATGTATGTATATTCGAAGATTTACTTCTTTATTTTAGAGAGAGTGAGCGTGTGCCTGCACATGAGAGCAGGGGAAGGGCAAAGAGAGACGGATAAAACTCCTCAAGCAGACTCCCCACTGAGTGTGAAGCCCCATGCAGGGCTCTGTCCCAGGACCCTGAGACCATAACCTGAGCCAGACTCAAGAGTCAGACGCATAACTGACCAAGCCAGCCCAGGCATCCCCAACGTTTCTATTTTTGACTAAGTATCTCTACCTCACATTCTCTGCCATTTGTTTCTCTTTACAACTGATTTTTAGAATATTACTTACTGAAATTTAGGGTTTTCTTTAACCCTCTTTCATCACCCCTGAGTAACTTTTATCAAAAAAAGTTATTGAAGGTCTATAGACAATGTCTTTAAGAAGTACTAGGTGGTGGCTTGCTTTTTAATTCCTTTTATTTTTATTTTTTTTAAATATACTTACTTATTTTAGAGAGCACACGTGCACTCAGATGCAAGTGTGGGGAGGGCAGAGGAAGAGAGAATCGTAAGCAAACTCCTCCCTGTGCATGGAACCTGGCTCAGGGCTCTACCCCAGGACACTGAGATCACAGCTTGACCCAAAATCAGAAGTCAGATGCTCAGCTGACTGAGCACCCTGGTGACTTGCTTTTTTAAAATAAGCATATTTCTCATGAGTTAACCATTCCCTTATGGTGTAGTTGTTTGTCATGTACCTGAGCTGTGAATGCAGAATCACTTGTATTTCTGGGCTACCTGCACCAAAGTCATGAAGTTAGCTAAGTAGTTTGTTCTACGCAGGAGTTTCTTCTCCTCTCAGTTTTCACTAGACAAAATGGTAATGGAAAAAACCCCAGGCAACCCTCTGGAAGCATGGGTTCTAAAATCATCCAACTTCTGCCATTAACTAACCCTGTGATCCTCTGCCAGTTAGGTTTCCCTCTCCCAGTTAGGGTGTTGGAAGAAAGATCTCTAAAGTTCTTCCCACCTTTGGAGTCTCAGATCTTCTGTACAAGGACTTAGATAAAATTGTTCGCTTACCTACTTTTTCACTTTTACAAAGAGTCTTTTTTTTTTATTTCTTTTGTCACTTTAGCCGTATAGGTGAGGGACTTGATCAGGCTCTACCCTGTCTGACAGAACTCATTCTCACCAACAATAGTCTTGTGGAACTGGTAAGTCAGATGGGGTCGGGGGGAATGTATTTAAGGGGAGGAGTTAAAGGTGCTGCATGCCTCTCATGGACAGTTTAGAAAATCCAGAGAATTATCTCCTCGTCCTTTGTGTTTTTCGTAATTCAAGGTCTAGGCCTCTTGGGGCAGCTAGGTGGCTCAGTGGTTTAAGCCTTTGCCTTCGGCTCAGGTCATGATCCCAGGGTCCTGGGATCGAGCCCCACATCAGGCTCTCTGCTCAGCGGGGAGCCTGCTTCTCCCTCTCTATCTGCCTGCCTCTCTGCCTTCTTCTACCTACTTGTGATTTTTCTCTCTCTGTCAAAAAAAAAAATAAATAAATCTTAAAAAAAAAAAGTTCTGGGCCTCTTTTGGTTAAATGGCCTTTTCCACTCTGTAGCTCATCTTTTGACAGTCTTAGGGTGTCTTGATAGAAAAGTTCCTAATTTAAGCATAGTCCAATTTATCAGTCTTTTGTTGTTGTTGTTGCTAGTACTTTTGATGGTCTGTCAGGCTTCCACTACAGAAAGAGTTGTTTTCAGTAAACATAAGTTATTTTCTAGAATTGCGGTGTCCAATATGGTAGCCACTAGGCACAAGCAGCTACTCTGAATTTCAATGTCCTAAGAACTGTAAAATACATAACAGGTTTCGAAGACTTAGTATCCCTAAGAATGTAAGCTATCGGGGTTTTTTGTTTTTTGTTTTTTTTAAAGATTTTATTTATTTATTTGACAGACAAAGATCACAAGTAGGCAGAGAGAAGGGGAAGCAGGCTCCCCGCTGAGCAGAGAGCCCGATGCGGGGCTCAATCTCAGGACCCCGAGATCATGACCTGAGCTGAAGACAGAGGCTTAACCCACTGAGCCACCCAGGCACCCCAGCTATCAGTTTTTCTATATTGATATTGAAATGATAATATTTTGGATAATTGGTTAAATAATATACTACTAAAATAAGTTATACTTGTTTTTTTCTTTTAATTGGCTACTAGAAAGCATTCAGTTACATATGAAGCATGTTAAATTTTCTTGGACAGTTACATTCTAGAAACTGTTTTTTTACTCTTAACATTGAGATCAGTGATCTACTTGGAATTGGTCTTCCTGTGAGCTAAGCAGCAAGTTTTATTTTCTCTGGGTGTAATTATGGTAACCTATTTCTTCTAATGTTTCTGCTCTCTATGTGTAATTTTAAACAAAATTAACACCTAAATTTTAATTTTGAAACCGAAATTTCAAAATTTTGTTTTGGAACCGAAATTTTTCAAACATTGGATGTCTAAGTGTATATTATATAACTTGATTTTGTGTTATTATGACCTTGCCTCCCTTCCCTGTTTCCATGATTGTTTCTTTCCTGGTGGACTGGGTCCAGAGCTTCCTTCAGGTTTTCAAAGAAAGGAGTACTTGACTCCAGAAGTAAGAAAGCAGTAGTCTGAGGCCATGTCTTTTCTAAAATATATGAGGTATTCTACCCAAAATGCACATTCATAGGAAATCTGTGGCATGATAGAGGCTGTTTTTTTGCTTTCTTTTTTCAAGATTTTATTTATTTGAGAGAGAGCAAGAAGAGAGCACTTGCAGTGGGGAGAAGGAGAAGCAGTCTCCCCGATGAGCAGGGAGCCAGACACGGGATTCAAACCCAGGACCCTGGGATCATGGCCTGAGCCACCCAGGTGCCTGGAACTGTTTGTATTTTTGTGTATGTTGTAATTATATTTAAAATTGTTTGTAAAGATGAAGGGTGAGTTTGTGCTATCAGTTACTGAAGTAAGTGTGTTAAAAATCTCACATGAGGGGCACCTGGGTGGCTCAGTCATTAAGCGGCTCCCTTCAGCTCAGGTCATGATCCTGGGGTCTTGGGATCAAGTCCTGTGTCGCCGTTGTGGTCATCATCGGGCTTCCTGCTCAGTGGGGAGCCTGCTTCTCCCTCGCCTACTCCTCCTGCCTGTGTTCCCTCTCTCACTGTGTCTCTGTCAAATAAATAAGTAAAAATCTTAAAAAAAAAAAAAAAAATCTCACATGAAAGTGGATTAGATAGTCTCGCTAGACTTCTGTCCATTTTAGTTTTATATATTTTGAAATTCTCTTAGTTGATACACACAAATTTTAAATTGTTAATACCTTCCTGGTGAACTAACCTTTTTATTACTGCGTCGTGACCCTCTTTATCTCATAGTGCTGTTTTTTTTGTTTTTTTTTTAAGTTTTATTTATTTATTTGATAGAGATCACAAGTAGGCAGAGAGGCAGGCAGAGAAAGAGGGGAAAGCAGGTTCCTTGCTGAGCAGAGAGCCCGATATGGGGCTCAATCCCAGGACCCTGGGATCATGACCCGAGCAGAAGGCAGAGGCTTTAACCCACTGAGCCACCCAGGCGCCCCGTCATAGTGCTGTTTTATACCGTGTTTATCTGCTCTAATATGCCAGAACAAGCTTTCTTTTAGTTAGTATTTGTATGATAATTTTTTCCATCCAAAATTTATTCCAGCTCTCCTGTACCACACATTTTAGATTAAAACAGTATATGATAAGATTGTTTTGTTAAATATAATGTGAAGTCTTTATTTTAAAGGAAGTATTTGGTCTTTTTACATTTAACTTAATTACTGGTGTATTTGAATTTGTCTTTTCTCTTTTCTGGGGGTTGTTACTGATCCACCCATTCTGCATTTCTTTTGCTCTCTTACTGTGTTCATTCTCTCTCTTTGTCATTCTTCTTTTCCTATTAACAGTGTAGGAATTACTTATTCCTATTCTTAGTATTCTGGGAATTAAAAATACATATTAAACCTTCCAGTTAACCAGTACCTTTAGTTTCTTAAACAAGAGTGGCCTTAAACATTTCATACCTCCCAACTTACTATTTATTCTCTTTAAGAAACCAATCAAGACATCATCATTGTTCTACACAGTGTGTGTGTGTGTCTATGTGTGAGTGTAATGAAAGTTGCCATTCATTGTTCCTTTTTTTTTTTGCAGCTTTACTGAAGTATGAGTGATAAAAATAGTATAGTATTTAAGGTATACAGTGTGATTTTTGATAGATGTATACATCATGAAGTGATCACTGTTAACAAACTAACATATCTGTCACATCACATCCTTACTTCTTTGTATGGTGAGAATACTTGAGATCTGTTCTCAGCAGATTTAAGATATACGGTAGTACACTACTATTAACTGTAGTCACCATGTTGTATGTTAGATCTCCAGAACTTAACTCATAATAACTGGAAGTTTTTACTCGTTGATCAGCAGCTCATGTCCCTCCCCCCTCCCCAACCCCAACCTCTGGTAACCACCATTGAACTCTGTATTGCTGTGAGTTGGTCTTTTTATTTTTTTCTTTAGATTCCACATACAAATGAGATCATGTGATGTTTGTCCTTGTCCCTTTTTAGGTCATCCTGTGTATTTCTTTGAGTGGTGATATGCCACTAGGTGCTCTAGAGCTCCCTCCGATGGTTGTTTGTGAAGCGTTTAAAAATGGCCGCTGCTTTTCTGAACCTCCTGGCTCTTTCCCTTCTTGCTTTTATCTGTACTCTTTTCTCCTTGTCCCTCTTGCCCCTGTCCTGCTCAGTCACAGTCTGGTCCTAGCAGTTTGTCCTGGATACCACTGATATCCTTTGGTATATATAACCATTGATATACTGGTGGTTAGTATTAAGAATGAGGGCCCAAGTTACGTAGCCCCTTCCGGCTTTATCCCAGGCTTGCTGCCTTCCTTATTGGCTGGCATGTGTAGATCTGCTGGGGGCTGCCGTCGGACTGACTGACCACGGGTCGTGTCGGAGTACCCTGGTTTGTCACATGCCTCCCTGCTTTCCTTCTGCTGCTTCCTGTGCAAATGCTGGCCCCGTGCAAGAGGTCTTGGCAGCTCTCGGTGTTTTGTCCCTACCTGCTCCTGTTTTAGGGTTCTTGCCAGAATGCCTTTTCATCTCTGTTGCTCTCCTTGCTGTACTGTATTTTATGGGGTAATGTGGGAAGATTCAAAAACTAACCTGCCCTTGTCCCATAATTGGATCTTTTTTTTTTTAACTATACTCCTTGTCCTTGAATAATTATCCAAAGCAATATGAGGGAGGTTTGAATAAAGGTGCCTGCCCCCAGTGATGACATGATGCCTGTGTCACCAGGTGCATACAGGTACTAGGGGGAAAAGCCCCCTCACCCCAGGTTCCAGTTTGAGGTTCCCTGTGTGAATAACTTCCTCTGAAGTTACATAAACTTTGACATGTCTTTCTTTTCTAAATCACTGGTTTAAATTCTAGCCCTGTGGAGGTTGCTACAGGAAATAAAAATTATTTTTTTTGTCTCTTCTGCTGTTGAGACAGAAACTGTTACGGCTTCAGATCATAAGGTTAAGAAGTTCAAGTCTACTTTCCAGTGTGGTCAGTAGTAATTTCTTACACATTGGTCCTATGCTAGTGTTGTGCTAGGCACTAGGGCAGTAAAAAAATAAAAGATAAGAGGAGCCCTTGCTAGCAAAGTGATCTGCCATTTCAAAGTCTCAAAATAGCCTTTGGTTTTCGTGTTCTTACATGTGGCTATTTCTTTTACAGGGTGATCTGGATCCTTTGGCATCTCTCAAATCACTGACTTACCTAAGGTATGGAAATGTGGTGGTGACAGTGAAGTCCTTTATAGTAACACATTATTGGCCTTGATCTTAAAGCAGTTAGTAAGAAGATCCTTTTAAAAACAAGAAGTGAGGGTACCTGGGTGGCTCAGAGGGTTAAACCCCTGCCTCCTGCTCAGGTTGTGATCTCAGGGTCCTGGGATCCAGCCCCCCATCGGGCTTTCTGCTCAGCAGGGAGCCTGCTTCCCCCTCTCTCTCTGTTTGCCTCTCTGCCTACTTGTGATCTCTCTGTCAAATAAATAAACAAAATCTTAAAAAAGAAAAAAAAAGCAAAAATACTTCCTTTAGGTCTAATGCTCTATTAAAATGTCCCTAATGTTAACTTAATCATACTGAAATGTGAAAAAATGTGAACTTTTCCTTAGTTTATGTACTCATTTGAGTCTATTAAAATGGACCTCTTGAGTGCTGGGCTATGAACAAGATTGGCATTATGCTATTCCTTTTCTTGTAGTATTCTAAGAAATCCTGTAACAAATAAGAAGCATTACAGACTGTATGTAATTTATAAAGTTCCGCAAGTCAGAGTACTGGATTTCCAGAAGGTGAAATTAAAAGTAAGTATTGTTCTGTTGTAAATCATTGTAGATTCATGTGTTTTCTTTTATACTTTTGTTACAGATTTTTGCAGTTGCCTAATGAGTTTTACTGTTGGTTTTGATAAAAACATGGGAAAGAAAATGTTAATCATTCATTTTTCATAGCAGAGTTTATAGCAGGACTTGGGTTAGCACAGTCTCGTGTGGACGCGTTTAAGGGCAGCACGGTCTCAGACCCGCTGTGAGCACCGTGGACGGCAGACTCTGTCTAGATACATTCCCTGCTGGGGGACTTAATATAAGCCATTTTTCAGCAGCTTTAATTGTTAGAGTGATTCTCCCCTTACTGGGAATGTTTCTTAGTTTTGGGGCTTCTTTTTTTTTTTTTTTTTTAAACTGTCTTAGTTCCTCCAGAGCCTCTCCTTGAAACTAGGAGGGGGAACTTCCTTCAGGGAGCCTCAGCAGAGAAGGCAAGGCCATTTGTCTCCTTTTAATTTGAAGTTGGCTTTTTGGTATTTTTACCAGCCCAGAGTATTTCAGGAGAGTTTTCTTCCGTGTTTTCTGAGGAATGCATCTAAATGCATGTGGTATTCCTATTTCCATTAACTCTGTGTGTGGTGTTGCTGTAGGAGCGTCAGGAAGCAGAGAAAATGTTCAAGGGCAAACGGGGTGCACAACTTGCAAAGGATATTGCCAGGAGAAGCAAAACGTAAGATACGGATATCCAACTTCACTCTACTTCACCTTCAGAAACACTATCTGTCTGGCTTTTTGCCTCCTACAGAATTAAACAAAACACCTGTGCCTAATACAGTATTGAATTTGTGTGATGATAGCTCGTGACCGTCAGTGGTCCACACATCATATGAGATTTCTACCAGGTTAGCAAATACTTCCGCTTCAGTCTTAACGCAACATTGTTTACTTCCTGCTTTTTCGCTAGAGGAAGATGAGAACTGGGTGGTGTTTCTGAAGGAGAGAGTTTCCTGTATCAGTTTGTTAACAAAGATAAGATACTACACTGGTTGAATTACTTTCAAAAGCTTTTTTGAAAGTAAAAGAGAAGCAACTTCCATTGGTCGGGATTTAACAGTTGCGTTCTTCCCTCCCCCTCCCAAGTTTCAACCCAGGTGCTGGTTTGCCAACTGACAAGAAGAAAGGAGGGCCATCTCCAGGAGATGTAGAAGCAATCAAGGTAATAAGTTGTTAGGACTCTTGGACTGGAGAGAGTTGCCATGGGTTTAGGACATGAAATTTGTAATAGACCAAGTTCTAAACATTGTAGTCTCCCCCCCTGCTTAGATTCCTGCTGGATTTTGTGTAAGGAAGGAACGAGTGTAAAGTTAGTTGATTTTGACTTGAATTATTTACGTGATCAAGTCAAAGCAGAGGCAGCTCTAGTTCTTCTCATTTTCCCAGGATTTTTTTTTCTTTGAGCAGATACTTAGTATGTGTCTCAGTATTTATCTTAGTTTTTATTTTCAAAGATTTGCTGCCTGAAAGATCTGTGTGATGATCAGTGGGAAAGCCCAATTTCATAATACTGCTTCCTAAATTATCCAGTAACATAGTTCCAATTAAGTGCTTTAATTCACTAAAATTTCAGGAATGTGCAGTGATTATTTGCTGTCTTGAAAGTGGGTCCAAATCTGTTTACCAGTTTGGGGAATTTATGATTGGGTTTTGGGTTGATTTCAACATGACAGTAAAATTCTTGCCCCAACACAACTATTTAATATTCCAACTCACAAGAGTTTCCATGGACATCTGTAGAGTTTTCTGTGTGTTTGATCCTCAGATGCAATTAATGGTCCGTCTCCGTTGTTTTCTGTCCTCCAGAACGCTATAGCGAATGCATCTACCCTGGCTGAAGTGGAGCGGCTGAAGGGCTTGCTGCAGTCCGGGCAGATACCTGGCAGGGAACGCAGATCAGGTCAGGACATAGTGGTCTATCTGCAGACTTCCCAGTTAATGTTGTGTTTGAAGTGATTCCAGAACAGTTCAGGTGCCATGACCCGAGAACATTAGCATCTAATATATGCAAAATCCCTTTATATGCTCTTTGAGGATAAGTTACTTGATGTAGAATATTCTGGCATAGGACTCTGAGGGTTTTTGATGTAAAAGTTGAAACAGATGTTATTTCCTAGCTGTGCAGTGAAACCAAACACTAGAGGGCACCATTGGATTTTTACCCCTGTGGGGGGTGGGGGGTGGGGAGTTGTGTGTGTTTGTGTGTGTGTGCGCGCGCCCGCCATAGATACCTTAGTTGGTTGGAAACACAACCCTCAGAGCCAAACAGCATGAAGCTCAGATCTTATCCTCACCAGCTCTGTTTTTAGGTGAATTACTTCATCCTTACTTAATCTCAAGTCTGTTTCATCTTTAAATTTGAGATAATATAGAGTACCAACTTCAAAAGGTTTTTGGGAGGGTAAGTAAGAGAGTTTGTAGGTATCACTTAGCACAAGGTCTGAAATGAGCATATATTTTGGTAAGTGTTGGCTGTTCTAATATTTGAATGCCAACTATATGTTAGGCACCAGAGGTGTTAAGTAAAAACTATTCAAAACAATACATATTACAAGTTTTGATATGAATGTAACTTTTACCTAGACTGGCAGCTCAGGGAAAGTTCCCTAGGGCAAATCATGTTTGAACAGAAGCTAAAAATGAGTAAGACTTTAATTAGACCGGCGGTTCTCACTGTGTAGCCCTTGAGCCCGTGGGCATCTGTGCGGTCAAAACTTTGTATAATAACACTAAGGTGTTACTTGCTTTTTCCACCATTATTAATATTTGCACTGATGGTGCAGGAGTAACGGCGGTTAAGACTGCTGGGGCCTCGGCACAGGTCAAGGCCATGGCCTAAAGTCCTCATTCTAAACTGCTATGTACTCTCTTAGTAGAATATATACCAGTTTCACTTCAGAACGTCCTTCACAAAGCAAAGAGATGGATGTTATTAAATATCACCTTTTAAGTGCATGTCTTCTGAGATCCTGGGTGACGGGATGGGGGTCTACACGAACCCATGCCTAAGTTGGATGGTTGTCTCCATGCACTGAAGCAGTTGTTTTGGTTGAGAGGCAAGCATCTTCTCGAATATGAAGTGAACTTGTCACTTCAAGGAAAATGAGGTAGATCTGTGGATTTTCAAGTAAGAGAGTATGAAAAGTTCACTGACGAGGTTTCAGACTCCACATTGCAAACTAACCCTTAAGAAACTATCGCTTTTGTCAAGTTCTAGAATAGCACCAAACAGGAAAACCCACAACTGTCTAAATACACAGTTAGACTGTTAGAATACACCTTCCTTTCCTGGCTGCATGTCTGTGTGAGGCTGATTTTTCTTCATCTCCTTCAGTGAAAACGACGTGTGGCAGCAGGTGGACTGATGAAGCCAATACCGGGTCCAGCTGATAGCTCTTCATCAGACATGACAGAGAGAGGCAAAAGTAGAAAATAATGCCAAGCTTCTCACTAAATATTTTTGTTTTGGGAAATGTGTTTTTTCTTTTAATATATATTTAAAAACATAAACATTAACATGTAATGAAGACTTTTTTTTTTTTTTTTTTTTTAAGATTTATTTATTCATGAGAGACAGAGGCAGAGGGAGAAGCGTCTCCCTGCTGAGCAAGGGAGCCCGATGTGGGACTTGATCCCAGGACCCTGGGATCCTGACCTGACCTAAAGGCAGATGCTCTAATGAAGACATTTTTTAATGAATTTACAATTTTTTAAAATACTTGATCTTAAATTCTAATACAGTGTTGATGAATCTAATACGGTATTTATAAAGGTACATAAATAAAAGCTCTTTGGGTCTTAAACTAAAGTGTGAATTGCTGAAGTAAACAAAGGGAGAGTGACATTCTAGGGACAGAGAGGGGGAGCTACACAGGCAAAGCACCTGTGGCAAACAGGAGCCTTGCCCAGGTAAAATGAAAGAGGCCAGTGGGAGTGAAGTTCAAGGCACAAGGAGAATGTGGTGAAGTGAAGCCAGCAGAGGAAGCATTCCATAGGCCACACAGCCCTGCAGACAGTGATGGATGCGGTCTTAAGTCTGAGAGCATTAGAAGTCTGTTAAAGGTTTTCAAGGCTCAGTGGTGACAGGTAGGGGAAGAGGCAGTTCACAGTGACTTATTGTGACTGTGCTGTGACAAAATTACTGAGCTGATTTGTTTCCCCCAGAATGTTTTATTTGGGCCTTACAATCTCAGGATTTTCACTATGATCTGGAGGTTCACTGGGAGGAAGAAGGGAGACATAGGGTACTCCATAGATTTCAGTGGGCCTAGACTTCTGAACACACTAAAACTTGACTGACATTCTTGTCTTGGTAGTTTTGTATCTACCAATCTGAAGTTGGGGCTAACTGTAGAAGCAGTAACCTCAAACAAGAGTCATTTTCTCAAACACTGATAGAGTTAAAACATTTCCTTTTTTAGAATACATTGACCCAAATATCTGCTGTAAATTGATGAAGAGATGAAGGACTTTGGGTTGTTGGCCATACTTTGTCTAACTTAGAGATGGTAGAGTCGCTGAGTATTCCCATTAATGGGCATGTAGTAGTATCCAGATTTTTTTTTTTTTTTTAAAGATTTTATTTATTTATTTGACAGATCACAAGCAGGCAGAGAGGCAGGCAGAGAGAGAGGAGGAAGCAGGCTCCCTGCTGAGCAGAGAGCCCGATGCGGGGCTCAATCCCAGGACTCCGAGATCACACCCTGAGCCGAAGGCAGCGGCTTAACCCACTGAGCCACCCAGGCGCCCCTCCAGATGTTTTTCGAGGATTCCCATTTTCTTTGCCTATGGTTGTGGTTAAGAACGAAACACAAAGTATAAGCTTTTTATTGTCACAAAAAATGAATTCTCAGCTCAACCAAAATGGGTTATTAGAATATCAGACAATGAGTTTGACTTTTATAAAATACCTTTGTGACCCTTTCCCTAGGAATTGACGATCCCGTCCCATATCTCCAAAGACAGGTAGTCTCTGGACTCTAAGCTCCTTGAGGGCAGGTGCTGTGATTGAGGTTTTTGTACCTAATCCAGGAACTAGCACGGAGTAGCATCACAGAATGGCCACTCTCACTGGGAGCGAGCACGTGTTCTGAAATCCATACAACCCATGGTTTTGTGTTCTTCTTCAGGCCCCACTGATGATGGAGAAGAGGAGATGGAAGAAGACACGGTCACAAATGGGTCCTGAGCAATGTGGCCTGAGTATTTGCAGGATGTATACTACGCCTCCTTGGGACAAGTCCTGCTTGTTGAACTTGGAATAATAGCTTTGTTTGGGTCAGCAAAGTGGAGTTCATAAGCATTGTTGAAATGCTTAAGGCTGCTGCTGGTAATTTTGTAATATTACTAATTTTGAAATCTAAATGCCAGTTTTCTACAAATAGTAAAAACACAGCGACATTCGCTGTGCTGCCAGGTTGCCTGTCTTGGTGGGGAGGTGCAGTGCAGTGAGGTGTATGGACGTGTGGATGTTGGAAATGCCGGAGGGTGGTGTTTCTGGGTACGCTTCCCAGGCCTCTATAAAATGTTTAGATTTTTAAATTCTTAATAAAACTCAAGATTATCTGTGTGCTCCCAGTGGTTATTAATAAGACCGATCTCTGGTGCATTTCTTCCCCACACAAAGGATAACAATAGCTTCATTAAACGCAGCCGGGCTTTAATTACTGATTTGAAAAATTCTAGGGCAATGCAACTTCTGCTTGTTAGAGTCCAAGCAGAGGAGCAGCACATTCCAGTGTTTGGGACATGGTTGGGGGACGGGGGATTCTTGGCCCAGTGAGCAGGCTACGGCAGTTTACTCACAGCTTCTAGATGCTTTGTTCCATTTTCACACCCTGATGGGGCCAATTTAGGCTAATCGTAAAAACAAGGTGGTGGAGGTGAGTGCCTTCACCATCCATCTTTCCATCTGTGCAGTCTTTCCATCTGTGGGTGTTGGTTTGGGTGAGAAATGTGAGAAACACTCTTGTCAGTAGACCCCTGAACAGTCGTGGGTGATTGCTGCTGGCTGGATTCGCTTTTGTAAAGTGCTCACAAGATGCATAAGCCATGAAGGAACTCAGCCTTCAAGGAGCTGACAGCCTAGCTGGGAAGACAAAACTGAGGGCAACAGTGGGGCTAAACCTGCGTGCAGTAGAAAAGAAGAGGGCAGAGCATTGAAAGGAAATGGAGCTTGGGCATCAGGAGAACTTGGCCTGCAGATTTCCTCAGTATGGCCCTAAACCAGTGCTTTCCAGCCCCAATGTGCTATGAACGTCAGGGCACCGTGTTCAAAAGCAAGATCATGGGAACTGGGGCTGCATTTGCAGTAGGTTCTCAGGTGCTGTCCCTCAGAGGATGACACTCCCCAGACGATTTCCAGCCTCCCCTCTCACTACTTCTTAACATCTACCTGACGCCGTTCAACTCCTTCTAGAACAGTCCTGTATGACCCATTTATTGTTGGCCAGAACCAGAGTGCATTGCTCTGCTTTTCTTGTACCCTCACCTTGACAGACCGGAAGGCTGATGTTTTTAATGATCTCCTGGGGCATTCAGGCACCCAGGAACTAACCCAAATAGACAGTAGATGGATTTATCCACTAGAAGTTAATTTAATTTAATTTGAAAGCAAGATAATCCTGCAATTGATGCTCTGCTGTTCCCCTCACCAAGGTGCCCTCTGGGAGTAGAGCGTTACTAGGTATACATGCGATCAGAACAGAAGACCTCCGGGGTGGGGAGGTGGTCTTAAGAGATCTTCCTGGGCTGGCTCAGAATTTAGCTTCTACAATGTCTTGCATGACAGAAGCCATGAGTCTGCCTTTTCTGCTTCCACAGAGCCTGTCAGTGCACATTGACCTGACGTGGCTGCCTCTGACAGGACAGCTAAAATGAGTCCAGTTTTTTCCTCCATGCTTAAGATCCAGGGAAGCTGTTGCCATCCTAGTCAGGAGGCTCCCTGCTCCCACCATTTATTAGCCACCTATCAAGGGGACTCTGAATGGGCCTCTGGTCACTACCCTCCGTAATAACGAACTGGTTGCGGATCACTTCCCTCCAGTCACGTTCCTTACCTTTAGCTTACTTCCGGTCCCGGCTTTCAGTGTAAGCAGTCCTTAATACGAGACTCTGGTGCTGTTGCCTGAGTGGATCTACACTAAACAGGATTGTTTTTGGCACCAGTTTAGTGGCCCATGGTTAATGATTTGCAGGCTGCTAAGAGAAAACAAAAGGAGGTCTTGTTACAGTACTTAACTGTTGTCCCAAGTGAGGATTTTGCAGTAATTGACAAGATGAATGTGAGGGTTTCTTTGCTTAGAGCTCCACCAATCTCAGAACCAGAAAAATGGGGATTGTCTCAAAGCAGTTTTTCCTAGAAGCCCTATGGTTTCAATGTGCAATTTTGCAGAACATGAGGTTCACTCAAAGATAATAACTTCTATCATCTTATAGTAGGAACTTTTACCGGTGGCATAGTCATGGCAACACACAAAATAATTATTTCTGTGCAACTACATTGAGATGCTGATTTGAATATTACTAGTTTTGTAGTATTGGTGAAGGGTAGTTGTAAGAAAGGCACTCTGGGACACGGTGCCCTCCCACAAGAGGAAACCACCCTTAGAAGGATTTACACCACCCTGGAAGGGGCCCTCCAACCTTTTCCACCTGATAGATGACAAAAACCTGATTGGATAACAGGTGCAGGGAGGGTAAATCAGATTAAAAGAGCACTCCCAACAAAGCCCATAAAAACCCCTAGACTTAGAAACCCAGATGTCAACCTTCTGGGAACCCTTTCCTCTTGCGGAGCTTTGTACTGGCACTTGACTGTCTTCGCTTTGTTGTCCAGCACTCTTCATCTGGTCTACATCTTCACTCTTTAAAGTGGCATAACCAAGAACTGGGGCACTGAAGAAGGAAATCCCATAACAGCATTTGCAATTGGGTTTTTAGGTTCTAAGAACTATACATTTAGGAAATGTATGTAGTTATATATACACATACATAGTTTTACATGTATAGATATTTAACATAATTTAAGTGCCACAGTGGGGGCTCCTGGGTGGCTCAGTAGGTTAAACGTCTGCTTTCAGCTTAGGTCATGATCCCAGGGTCTTGGGATCAAGCCGCACGTCCCCTGCCGGTTCTCCTACACAGCTCTCTCTTTCTCTCTCTCTGTCTCAAAATCTTTAAATACTACAGTAGGAATCAACAAGAATGTCATTGAAAGGATCATTCAAGTTTGAGAAACATTATTGTTTGATTGCCATCTCTGTAATCCCCCTGAGCTACCAACACTTTTAATCCTGTCCTGTTCCCTATACTTTTGTGAAGAGGTGAGGTTAGGCAGTTTATCGGTTAGCTATTGCCGCAATAATGCTGCCTAACAAGCCACTCCAAAACTCAGGTTTTTAAGTGACAACCACCATTTATTCTCATAGCTGGCTTTGCCTTTCCTTGCAGGTCTGTGGGTTAACGAGGGTGGCTCAGCTTTGCATATCTAATTGTCCTTGCGCAAGTCAGCTAACTGGGCCATGGCACAAGGAGGAAACAATAGAGACTTCTTAAAACCTGCTCTGAAAACTGACTCACTGCTGAGTCTGCCTACTTGTCATTAACCTAGGCAAGCCACCTGGTCAAGTCCAAAGTCAAAGGGTGGGCAAATAATACTCCTTCCACCCTGAGGCTATTGCAAGGATATGCTGCAAGAAACAGTGATGAATTGCCAGTCATTTAGACTACCATGGTCTGCGACTAGTTAAGATATCTTTGTCCTGTTTTTGCAAATAACCCCTGAGCAGTTATACTGAACAAAGTGTATGTTGAAATAACTCTAAGGTTCTAGATAAGCTAGGGGAGATGATAAACCCTGATTAAAGTGACAAAGGTAATGCATAAGCCAGGGTAGGAAAAATAACTTCTATTAATGGGAATTTAAGAACAGCATTGTGCTAGGAACTGAAGCAGAACCCCTTTATCCTTGCAGCCTCATAATTCAAAATCTATTAGATTTTAATTGAATATACTATTCATAATACTGTGAATACATATGTAAACAGAGACTCGTTTATAATAGTATGCAAAGGTACTTTATTCTTCGTGTTTAAAAATGTGCATTATTTTCATTACTGTTGTGCTGGTTTCTATTTTATATCACAATGTCCTGAGTGAGAGGAATTATTCAGTATTTTTGTTTAAATGAGAGATTAAATGTTAAATTTATTCCAATTTCATGCCTGCAGATGCTGCAGGGCATGGTAAACAAGGCAAAAAAGGCAAACTCTTCTCCTCCATTTAACCATATACAATATTTTGGCATTTTTATGATATGCAAGTTGATTTAATTCATTGACTTGGTTTGAAAGCTGGCAACAGTAAGGTAGGATCTCTACGAGGTAGGATCTTCCTCCATAGCTACTCCAAATATCATAATTCCTGAGCTACACTGTGAGCTCTGAAATGATGTTCACTACAACATTCTTGAAGCCTTCACATCTTAATGTGACACCTTCTGTCAAGGTAGGGAAGTATCTGTTAAAAACCTTCTTAGCCAAGGCACCTGGGTGGCTCAGTGGGTTAAGCCTCTCTGCCTTTGGATCTTGTGATCTCTCAATCTCTGTCAAATAAATAAATAAAATTAAAAAAAAAAAACACCTTCTTAGCCAACCCATACCAGCAGCAATCTTAACCACTAAGTTACTATAAGAAAAAAATCAACTTACCAAGCATTAATAGAAATTTGTGCCCAATCCCTTTGCAGGATATTAACGCTCTGAGAGACAAGAGAGGTCCTCATCAACTGATTCCATGGACAGTGACTCCTACTGTTGGGTACCTTATGTCCAGAGCATAACCAAACAAGCTGGGCAACCCCCATCCCCTGACTAGTTTATCACTATTTATACACAAGGTATATTTATTTATTTATTTATTTTAAGATTTTATTTATTTGACAGACAGAGATCATAAGTAGGCAGAGAGGCAGGCGGAGAGAGAGAGAGAGAGAGAGGAGGAAGCAGGCTTCCCACAGAGCAGAGAGCCCGATGCGGAGCTGGATCCCAGTACCCTGGGATCATGACCTGAGCCGAAGGCAGAGGCTTTAACCCACTGAGCCACCCAGGCGCCCCCACAAGGTATATTTAAAACTGATCCCAAGTCAAGTATTGCAGTCATAACCCCAAGAAATAGTTCAGTTCTAGTATATCAGGTTCCTGCAAGATACCAGATGGAGGGAGAAACCACTTCAAAACAAAGAGTGATGGTTCGTCACCTTTTACAAGTGAGAGGAAAATATCAAGGAGAGAATAAAATGTCGCCCTCCTAAACTCATCAAATTAATGGCTGTCTTCACAGCCTTAACTGACAAAATCCAGAGTCCTCAATTTCCCCATTTCAAGAGCCCGTTTTCAAGGCGAAGAAGAGCTTTGACGTCATCCCCTCTTCGCTGTCTTTTCACGACTGTATTCCGGATTCTCCACCCTCCTTTCGAGACACAGCTAGGCGTGTTCACCTCAAAAGCTTCTCCAAAAACACTCAAGCTCAAATTTCATATACGGTGGTCAAGGTAGGCCTGGGAGCGGTAGTGACTGACGGGAGAGGAGTGGAAGGCGGTGGAGGAAGGCTTTGCAGGCGAGGAAAAACGGCTAGGAAACTATTCTGAACACCTCCTACCGCCCTGTGGCACCTAGCAGTGTTGGACTGGATACGTGCTGGAGCTACTGCTTTAATTCTTTCCCGGGAGGTTTTGGCTCTGGAGGGGAAGAGAACCGTGAGGGTCCACGGGACTTCCTTAGCCCGAAATGGAACCAGGGCAGCTGGAGGAGGAGGCTGCCAGGGTTCATCTGCACGCCTTGGGGGCGGATCTCGGCGGCAACCCTCATCAGCCGGGTTTCTGCCGGCCTAGTTGTGTTGCCCAGTGGGCCTGGGGCAAGGATGTGGGCGCAAATCCTGCTTCCAGGCGGCCCCTAACTCCATGACCTCCGTGTGCAATCAGTACAAACGTAAACATGCCAGCCGGTGTCGGCCCGGAGACCCGTCACGCGGCTTCACTCGGGCGAGCAATGACGCTGTCAGGGTACACCGCGCGAGGCAGGCCGGGGGCCTTCTGCCCCCGCCCCGCCCACTCTTCCGGCCCCGCCCGGCTGGCCACGCCCTCCCCGTGATTGGCTGAGCCTCAGGGCGGTGGCGGCACGATTGGCAGGAACTCTGGGACGCTCTAGGCTCGGGAGCGCGCCACGTGTATGTAGGGGCGGACCGGAAGGCGCAGGCTCCAGCTGACGCGGCCGGCTGCGCGGCTGAGTGGCGGCCATGGAGCGGGACGGGCAGCAGCTGTCCGCGCGGCCGGCCCTGGAGACGGAGGGGTTGCGCTACCTGCACGTCACCGGTGAGTCGCCGCGGGCCACGGGCTCGTACCGCCGGCTCCCCCGGGCGCCGCCATGTTCGGTGGGTCGTCCTCTGCTGCGCGCCGGGCCGGGCCTGGGGAGGCCGGGGAAAGCCTGGCTGGCGGCCGGGAGGCGCCGCACGCAGGTCGGGGAGGAGGGCCTGGAACACGCGCGGAGGCCGTCCCGGAGCCACAGTCCTCTGGGCGGGGCCGTCAGTCTCTCTTTTTTGCGCGAATCCTTTACTTAATGCGAAGCAAGCCCTTCCGGGTTGCGGTGACTGGAGCCGCTCGGCCCTGGGCATATTCCTCCAGGTCTCGAGTCACCCCCTCCACCCACGCCCGGCTCTGTGTCGGCCCCCACGGCCACCTCTTTCTATAAGTTCCTGAGGTCTGAAAGGCCACTGCCCTCCCGAGCAGGATAAACTTCCTTTTCCCCCATCAAAACCCTCTCTGCAGTGCCCTCCAGCCTCCGGACTTGCCCCTCAACTCCCCACATGGTTGAGGAGTCCCTTCTCGGTGACCCCTGAATTGTTCTCGCTTCTATTCTGACTGCCTCCTTAGGAGGCCATTTCCTCCGCCAGACCCGGAGGGTTTTGAGGGCAGGAGCTACACTTCCCGTCGTCTTCGTTGAATTTTATGGAAAAAAGTCTAGTAGTGTGGTAATGACTTTCGGTTTCTTGAAAACTGTTTGCTTCTTTTCAGTGGGCTCCCTGCTAGCCACCTATGGCTGGTACATCGTCTTCAGCTGCATCCTTCTCTACGTGGTGTTTCAGAAGCTTTCCACCCGGCTGAGGGCCTTGAGACAGAGGCAGCTGGACCGAGCCGCGGCCGCAGTGGGTTAGTGTTTAGAAATTAGTCTGTTAGGAAGAGCAAGAAGTTCACGATTCTAATCTGTGTGAAGGGAAAGCCATTTTATGCTTCTGTAATTGATTTTGGGGAATGTGCAGTAGCTTTTCTTTCTTTCTTTTTTTTTTTTAAATTTCAGAGATTTTAATGAGATGGAAAACCTGCTTGATGGTGGGTAGAGCACTCACTGCGTATCCTGTTAAATGGGTTTTCATTTATAGTGTGGATTGAAATGAAAACGTCACAGCTTCTCCAGACTTGCGGGTCTGCCTGTTGAATCTCTAGAACCATTGGAAGTGCAGGAAACTCAGCCGTGGTTCTTTATATCCACCACATTTTGATTTTCACAACTTCCTCATCAGATCTGATTTCAAGTTACAGTTGGTAGTTTCAAAAACGTACTCCCTCGGAAAACAGTAGCCTTTTTCGCTAGGCAGAAGCTAGTTTCTGAGGACGTATCTAAAACAAATGTCAAGCATTTTGAAAACGGCAGCTCACTGAAATACAAATCAGTCTTCTGACTCAGCACGGTTAGAGTGTGGGGAGAAAAGCAAATGCCGTAATACAAAAGGAGTCACTAGCAGAAAGACTTAGGAATGTCCTTCTCTCAAACATACCTCTCCTCTCCTCCCATGAAATTCTGTGGTCCTGCCATTCTCTCAGTCTTTTTGATTGCTGGCTGTACTTCTGACAACAAACTACATATTACAGGTTGACCTCTTGCATAAATGCGGGATTTCAAGAGGGTGGCAGGGGTGTTAGGAAACAGCGTCGGTCGCCTGGTGAAGCCATCTCTACGAGTGTCGTGCTCGCAGGGTGAGACCCGCTCTTACAACTGAAAAGTAGGTTTATAAGACGACGATAGGCTGGGCATTTTTAGAGAGGCCTATTTGTTTCTGTATTTGTTTCTGTGAGGTACTACAAAAAGTAGGCGTGCAGTCAAAAGTGTTATGTTGTGCTGTTGTACAATTTTATAGGGAACATGGTTAAAAAAAATCCACACTCGATTTTATTCTAAGAATGACCTGAAAGTTAGAAATGTTACCAAAATTTACATTTCTGTGAAGTGGAAGTATGATTTTGTTTTGTTTCTAAAGATAAAGTTCTAGTCAGATCTCCCACCACGCAAGCACAGACCCACACATCCGTTGCTACCTGGACCACAACACTTTGGCCCATTTTATGTGGATTCAATTAAGTGCTCTTTTTTCCACCACTGTGTAGGTAGTGATGGTTGCTTATACTTTTGGAGAGTGCTGCTGTGAACACATAGTTCTACTTAGTTTTCTTTAAAAATGGCCACACCGCTGTGTGTGTGCCCTGAGGTGGTTCTGGACAGGGTTGTCTGAACAGATGAGCAGGTAGAGAGCTTGACAGTGTATTTATATAAAACAAAGCAGAGAAAACATTGATAAAACTGGGGAGCTCATTTCCATTAATACTAACTGGAAGGATTCTTCTTTTCTGTAGAAGCAAGCGTAAAATGCCTAAAGATCTTTACCTCTTTGTGGTCTGGATCTGGGCTAAATAAGCGATGGCTAGTAGTCAGAAAATTCTATCTTCCCTTGTTATCTTTTCCAATTCCAGTAAGGTTGGAGACTGGATGTTAGAAGCCCAGGTTGTGGAATGGAATCTAGGGGTGCCCCTCAGACCACTTACATTCTGAGTGGGAATTGCTGAGGGAGCCCAGAAGACATGTTTCTCACAGGGATATCTGGAACCCTGCACCTTTAACGGGGGGCTAAGAAGCACGGCAGTAGGACAGTCTTCTGCCCCCATAAGCAGCAAAATTTATGCACAGCAGGAGAATTTTCATGTAAAGTACGTGTTTCTACACTGCTTGACATCAGTACTTCTGTATCCTAATAATACGGACCTCAAGAGTTTCTTTTTTTCTCAAATTTTTTCCTGACATTTTAGAACCTGATGTTGTCGTTAAACGACAGGAGGCTTTAGCAGCTGCTCGTTTGAAAATGCAAGAAGAATTAAATGCACAAGTTGAAAAGCATAAGGAAAAACTAAGACAGGTATGAGCTGGTTTTAATTCAGTACATGCTTTTAAGAAATATTTTGCTGCTTCGTGGGTGAGAGAGAGAGAGAGAGAGAGAGTGTGTGTGTGTGTGTGTGTGTATGCACACTTGCCTGCATGTCCTCCCCACCCCTGCCCCTTAGGGGAGGTACTGGAAACAACTAATTATGGCAGAATCAATTCCACTTAGCTCAGTATTGGTCAGCATCCTTTCTTTGTGTAATACCTTAACCGTTTATGGAGTAAATACTCTTTAAAAAAGGTGTTCCTTTATTTACCTTTTTACTTTTCAATGGTTTCTTCACAGTATTCTCACCCAAAATTGTGTGTCCCATTGCCATGCCACTGGACACACAGAGTACACATTCAGCTTCTTCCTCCATCGTCTGTCTCAGGCCTCATCTCTCACACGAGGCCATTCAGTGGACTGAGGGAGAGCCGGGGGGAGGTCAGCAGTGGGCCCAACCCAGGAGTAAGATGGGGAGCAGGAGGTGGAGTTTTGAAAGATGTTTTTTTTGTTTGTTTGTTTTTGTTTTTTAAGATTTTATTATTTATTTATTTATTTGACAGACAGAGATCACAAGTAGGCAGAGAGGCAGGCAGAGAGAGAGGGAGGAGGAAGCAGGCTCCCTGCGGAGCAGAGAGCCCGATGTGGGGCTCGATCCCAGGACCCTGGGATCATGACCTGAGCCGAAGGCAGAGGCCTTAACCCACTGAGCCACCCAGGCGCCCTTGATGTTTTTAAAAGGCATGTGGTTTGGTTGGGGATCAGTAAGAGGGGAGGAGGAAGGAAGAGCCAAGGACAGCTGTTGGAAGTGACCTGAGCAGTCCGGTGGGTTGTGCCACCCTTCACAGAAGCAAGGCCACCCACCAGATTTGTCCCAGTCTATGTAACTGAAACAACCAGGTTGTAGATTCTGCTTTCCAAGAAGTTTCGATCCAGATGTTTCTGGCCTTGCTTCATCTTCTGAGAAGAAAGCGTCTGCATGCTCTAAGGCAACAGAGAAATTGGCCTTCCTGTTGGTTTTGCCTGTGTCTCTGGTGTTTCCAGGGTCCTGTGCCTTTCTGCCACTGCTAGTGGCTCTTGTGGTTTCTGCATGGTCATCCAGTACGTGGCTGGTCTCCCCAGCTTGGCCGGAACCCAGGAGGAAAGGGCAGAACAAGACCACACCTCCTCCACACGTTCTTCCTCCTTCGTCACCCAGTGTTGGCAGCCTTCTTCACTGTTCAGTTGTGTCCTTTCAACTTAAACGCAGTCACTAACCTAGAGTGAACTAGCACATTACTGTTACTTATTTAATTTTTTAAATCATACAAAGTAAAAAAAAAACATTGTTATAAAAATCTGTACCATGAAAATTAAGTCTCTGATCTCCTTGTTCCTCTACCTGCTGCTGCCCAAGCATTCCATGTTTGATTTTTAGGTTTTTTTCTAGAAATATTTATCTATAATATAAACACGTGTAGAAATTTTTCATTAAAATGGCAGCATAGTATACATAGGTGCCATTTTTGAGCCGTTCTATTTTAGTTTTTCTCCTTGTTGATCTCCAGCCATTATTACGGTTTTGTCCCGAGAGCTGTAGACTAGGTTGAGTTCCTGCTTCGTGTCAGAATTGATGACTTCAGCATCTGAGTTTTTTGTGTGTGTTAGTAAAATAGCTTGATCACTTATGCAGTTTGCTGATGTAGCTGAAAATAATCTTTTTAAAAGATTATTAAGACTTTTTAAAATTGTAGTGTGCCCCCCCACCAAAACTGGGAAAGGGACAAAAGCCTGTGTTCTGTTTTAAGATTGTTAAAGCACATGGGGTTCTATCTCCTGTACTTACAGGCAGCGTAGTAATAACAAACTGAATGAGTCCGTCCGACCCACAGCTGAATGAGCTCTTCTGCCTGCTGTGTCAGGACCTGTCTGCTGTGTTCCATCCTGGGGTTCTGCATGTCAGCTAGGAGTGTAGACTAGCCTTCAGGCCAAGAGATGATTTCTTCCTTGGCCTCTTGTCCCTGCAGACAGTGGAAGCATGAGGTCAGGTATGGGGGGTTAGCAGCAGCAGCCCCTGAAAGCCGTGGAGAAATTTTCTGGAAATGTGCTTCCTAAGGCATCTCCTCACATATCCCCGTGACGTCACAGTTAACTGGAACAGAGCGAGCAGGAGTTCGGGTCTGGCTTCCCTGGGGCGTGAGGAGTGTAGGGTACAGAGGTTTGTGCACAGGCAGGTTGCGGTCCTGTGCCTGGCTGTCGGGCAGGCATGCTGCTTTACAAGGAGGAGGAAGCAGAGGCGAAGGTCCAGGGCACTGGGTTTCCCTCCGCCTGGGGAGTCTGTTCCCTGTGTGCTGACAAGCTTTCTCAAGTGCTCATTGTGCACAGTTTTCTGCTAAAACTAATTTTCCTTTGTTTCCAGTAGTACTTGACTTTTCAGAGTGCTTTCCCATCTGTTCTCACTGGAGCCTCACAGTCTGCAAAGCAGAGGGAGCGAGCGGCTTTCCTTAGGTACCTCCGCCAGGCGGCACCAGAGCAGGCTGCCAGCCATGCTCACCCATTCCAAATGCGAATTCTTCCGTGTTACAAAAATGTCCGACTGTGGGCAAGTTTCAGAAGAACTGAAACGGTATTCTTTTTCCATGACACATCTTGCTTTCTTTAATAGTTTATAAAAACATGGGTGCCTGGGTGGCTCAGTTGGTTAATGTCTGCCCTCCGCCTCTGCCTTCGGCTTAGGTCATGATCCTAGGGTCCTGGGATCAAGCCCCAAGTCTGGCTCCCTGCTTAGTGGGGAGTCTGCTTCTCCCTCTCCCCACTCACGTTCTCTCTCTCTCTCTCTCTCAAATAAATAAAATCTTAAAAGAAAGTTTCTATGAGTTAAACTCCTACCATTAGATGACAGCAGTGTTATTAACTACAGTTAATAACAGGTGAAGGTTTGTTTTAAAGGTGAAGGTTTGTTTTAAAGGACTTTAAAATGAAAAAGTCACCAAAATTAGTGTTTTCTATGGGAAAGATGGCAGCTTATGAATTCATACTGTTACCTGTGCAATTCTTTCTCAGCTTGAAGAACAAAAAAGGAGACAGAAGATTGAAATGTGGGACAGCATGCAAGAAGGGAAAAGTTACAAAGGAAATGCAAGAAAGCCTCCAGAAGAAGATGGTCCTGGGCCTTCTACTTCGTCAGTCCTGCCAAAACGGAAAGCTGACAGGAAGCCGCTGCGGGGAGGTGGTGAGTACCAGACACTAAAAGATTCTGAGCAATTACAGGGTAGGTTTACCTTGTAAAAACAAGATTCTGTTTCTTCCTTTTATTATCTGTAAATTGAAGCTAATTCCTAAGCTTGGGATTATGAAGATAAATAAAAGAAACCCATGCAAAGCATCCCTTAATGGCTAGCGGTCACCAGCTTGGTGAGCTCAGTGCCCTTGTTGCCCAGTGTCCCAGGGCAAGGATGTGAGTGTAGGTCCTGCTTCCAGGAGGCCTGTACCCTCCTGGGCCTCAGTGTCCAATCAGCAAAGAAAAACAAAAAGAAGTAAACACTGAATAAGAAATTGAAAAGGGAGGTCAGTCATGGCTCCTCGGATGTATGCCTCTCACCCTCGTCCCCCATGGCCCCGGCAGGGGAGAGGTAAGCAGAGGGGCGAGGGATAGTTTGCACCCCCTGCAGAGGCGCGTCACAGGGCTAGAACGCTGTGGTTTTGGTCCTCCCAGCCATGGCCGGCTTGTTTCTTGCAAATGACTTCCTCAAGGATACATGGACAGATGGTCATTCAGAGCTTTCTTCTGCGCGCAACTCCTGCCCCCTACACTCTAGGTGATGCGGTCGCTCTCGTCTCCATCCCATTCTTGAGGTATTTCACATCCTTTTGGGAAGATGTGACTCACACACAAATGAAAATAAGTCATGTTTGTGATCTGCTAGCAGTTCTGCCTGGAGCCTGAGGGAGGAGGGGGCAAAGGTGCCAGAACGCTTTGTGGAGGAACCAGTTATAGGCCGAATGCTTCTCTTCCCTGTGGGAAGAGGGGCTGTCTGTAGAGGTGCTGCAGAGGCTGGCATCATGGGGGGATCCTGGGGAGACTGGCACGTGGGCTCTGAGGCAGCGCAGACACAAGCTGGGCCGTGCTTAAAGGCTGAGCCCTATCCCCTTTGTGTCAGGAACCCAGAGCTGGCTTGCTGGAGGAGCAGTGTGTCGGAGAAGAAAATGCTGTTTTAAAACTTTCTCTCGGGGGGCGCCTGGGTGGCTCAGTGGGTTAAAGCCTCTGCCTTCAGCTCAGGTCATGGTCCCAGGGTCCTGGGATCGAGCCCCGCATCGGGCTCTCTGCTCCTCAGGGAGCCTGCTTCCTCCTCTCTCTCTGCCTGCCTCTCTGCCTACTTCTGATCTCTCTCTGTCAAATAAATAAAATCTTTAAAAAAAAAAAAAAACTTTCTCTCGGGACGCCTGGGTGGTGCAGTTGGGTAGGTGTCCCACCCTTGGTTTCGGCTCAGTCATGATCTCAGGGTTGTAGGATCAAATCATGATTCCAGGGTCCTGGGATTGAGTCCCCCATAGGTTCTCTGCTCAGCAGGGAGCCTGCTTCCTCCTCTCTCTCTCTCTGCCTGCCTCTCTGCCTACTTGTGATCTCTCTCTGTCAAATAAATAAATAAAATCTTTAAAGAAAAAATCAGCCAGAAGATATTTTTTGGAGCAAACAGTGATATTTAGGAGAGGAGTGGGTGTTGTTGGAAATGTAATGCATGACTTGCTTCTGTGTCTGGTCTCTGTCAGTGTTTCCAACAATCCTGAGCTAGGTGCTGTCTGGCTAGCTTGGTTTTATCGATAAGGGAACAGAGGCATGGGGAGTTATTGCCCAAAGATCCCACAGCAAAACCTCAGCTAAGGTCTCACTGGCCAAAAGCCTGAGCACTCAACCTGGTCACCTAATGTCCATTAACACTAGGTTAAAAATGTTAATAATATTCCCATTAACTTTGGGAAGCTAATGAGTGGGTGGGGTTAGGAGCATGACCTAGGTCTGACCGATAGAAGGGCAAAGTTCCGTTCTGTTTTGATTTTTTTTAACATTTATTTTCTGTAGCTTGCACAGTCCTTATTTGAATGTACACATCTTATGAAGCCCTGCAGCAGAAGCCTTCATATGCCTAAATCCAGTGATTCTGAGAGGTTTTGGGGACAAATTTATTGCGTGTTTTGGGGAGTTTTTATGTTTCTGAAGAGTTAAGACCAGGAAGCTAGATGGCTTCTTTTATTCCCACCAGAAAGTCAGTTCAAGGTGCAGTGACAGAATAAAGTATTTTTTTCACATGGTAGCTGAAAGTTTTATGTAAAGGTCTGTGAGAAGAGCATCCATATCTTCGTAGTCCTTTGTGTGTCAGGCTCACGATTTTATGTTTTATACAGAATGTTCCCAGTACTGTTTTGCTTCCTTTTTCTCGTCCCAGGTTACAACCCTTTGTCTGGTGAAGGAGGTGGAACGTGCTCTTGGAGACCCGGACGCAGAGGCCCGTCATCTGGTGGATGAGGCTAAGAATCTTGCTAGTGTCACTTTTGACATTAGCAAGATGAATCGGTAACCCTGAATTCAATTGCCTTACGCACACTTTTCACAGTGACTAGCCAAGGGAAGTGGGGTTTATTTCTGCTCTTAACTACACTGCGTCTTTAACGGTTGAAGCCAGCATAGGATATAGATGTCACCACTAGTGGTAGTGACAGTCTGTCACACTTCAGTTAAGCCAGTGACTGCACTCATTGATTTCATGGGTAATTGCTAGTTGGTAGATAAAGCCCTCCAGGTGATTAACAACAGTCTTGATAAAAGCGACCTAGTGATGGTTTTTCACGTTAGAAGTCCTTGCTGGTTGGACAGTCTCTGTGACAGGTTGCGTTGAATGATGTCTTCCTTGTAAATGGTGAGCCCACCAGCGAGGATTACTGATGCAGACAGTTGATGGGGTTGTTTCTGTATATTTATGTTTATGTACAGAACTTTGTAAAAAAGAAACTGTATATATTAAAAAAAATGCAAAAAACATTTTTAGCATCTTTATTAAATTCAAGGAAATTTCTTTATGAACTTGAATTTGTCTGCCAAACATTAAACAGCTTTTTATCATTCCACCATAACCTCCTATCGCTACTTCTTTTCCCTACTCACGGTTTCTCTCCTGTGGTGAGCGAGGTGAGTGACAGTCAGCTACAATGATCCCCAGAGTTGGCAGATCCCTTGGGGTTTGTCCATAGAGTCGGGCGCTCGGAGCTGAGTTGCTAAATTAATAGGATAAAGAAACATCTTGTCTAGAAGTGTCTTGAGGGCCAACCAGATTTCTAAGGGCCCTTTTGGTTATTCCCCTCACACCATGACTCATTTGTTACGTTCTTGTCTAGAGGCTCTGTCTGGAGTACACTATACAGGGCCAAAGAGTATATATGTCAGGCTGGGCAGGATAATAGTGTTGGGTTTGTGTACTTTTTTAGAAAAAAAAATTTTTATTTAAATTTAAATCCAATTAATTAATATAAAATGTATTATTAGTTCCAGAGGTAGAGGTAAGTGATTCATCTGTCTTATATAATGCCCAATGCTCATGGTATCACGTGCCCTCCTTAATGTCCATAACCCAGGGTTTGCACACTTTTCTTAAGGAATGTTGAAAACAAAACCAAAGATTCTTAGCTCATGGCCTATATGCTGTAGTTTACTGATCCTGCTGTCAAGTCGCGATCATAAGAAGGAACAAAATTAACCTGCATGATAGTGGTAATTAGCCAGAAGAGTATTCTAGAGTGGTCTCATATGTCTAAATTAGTCAACATTTGTTGAGTATCTGGTATGTGTGAAGGATTCTGAGGTCTTCTTGATATACATAAAGGAACAAATATAGTCTGGTCCTGTGGAACTCACAGTCTCTTGCGGAGGATTGGGGAGAACAGAAACAGGACACTTGAAGAACAGTGTATTTACAAATAGGTTGGAATAGTCCGGACTAAGAATTCGAGTCTGAAGACATTTGAGTCTAATTTTGGGTGGGGACAGCGGGGGCTCCACATGAGAAGGTCAGTGAATATAAGGGTGAGGCTTGTGAGGGTTAGGACATCCCAGTTCCCAGTTTTTAACTAAGATTGGCTTTTAACCAGCGTAGAAGGTTTACAGCATGGGAAGTTTCAGACTTGGATTAAAGTATTTCATCCAGATTCGTTGTTTACATTGAGAGATTCCCTTGTAGGCTCCCAAAGGAACTTCTTAATAATTCTTTCCTTCATGTATTTTCTGGAGCTGAAAACATGTGTTAAGTTGCTCTCCGTGATTCATTTTAGACGTAGAAGGGCATGTTTTGATATACTCTGAGATGTGACTCATCTCCCTCAAGCCTCACTTTTTCCATAAATCTAGAAATTAGTCATGAGCACATGGGAAGAAACGATGGTTGAATTCTGAGCCTTGATCACCATGGTCGACTTCCCTCTTGTGTTCCTAACGACCAAGGGTTGTGTATAACCAGGGTGGGAAGCTATCTGGCTAATGAAACAGTTACATGGGATAGTATTATTAATAATTAATATTTGGCTGTTAATTAATATTATTAACGGGTGAAAATCGTGTGCTGCAAGCCTAGGGCAGAAAGCATTCCAAAAGGGTAGACAGGAAGCCAGGGATGGTGAGTCTTGCTCTCCTCTTGAAAGGATGAGGAAGTGGGACTAGAACCCAAGGCCTGTGGAGAAGAACAGAGTGGGCCGTGGAGGAGCCATGTCGAACTGGGTAGGACACTGCCCGTGCCTCAATGAGGGGCTACAGCTAGGATGGCAGCTTGGAACTGGTGTGCTAGACACGGGAGGCACAAGTGTTCAGTGATGACTGTGTTACCCAGTCCTTCCTGATCATGGGGCAACGTTAGTAGATTCTTGGGCAAAATACATGTGAATCATCAGTTGAAACTGTGGTAGCTGGAGTTCTGTCCTTGGCCAACGCACCTGCCTCTGTACGTGGGGAGAAAGTCATTTGGGTCTTATCCCTTTCTAATGGACTCCACTCCTGCCTTGCCTTCCTCTCCTTCCTCTCCCTTCCCCTCTGCCATCGCTGCTAGCTCTTCACCCAATATTCACATGCTTTGCCTTCAGACCAGAACAAGGCCATATTGAATAAACCAAGCCCCGGCTCCCTCTGGTGCCCTTCTCTGCAGTGCAAGCTTTGAGTTGTCGCCACCTGTCCTCTGCCTCTTGCCCTGCCCTCTGCTTCACACCAGGCTCTCACTGGGTCATCGGATTTCAAACTGGTGGGACTGTTGGTCACAGCTTACCTGGCCTGGTAGCACTTGGCCCCTGCCTGCCACCCTCCTTCGTCTGCCGTAGCACCCCCACACTGGGGTTTACTCCCCGACTGCCTATACCTCTCCCTTTGGCAGTTCCCTCCCTGCCAAAGTGTTCTGTATTCTCTCTCCTGTTCCTCTTCCTCACCAACGCTCTTCTTAGGGTCCCCTGTGGTATTAAGTCTGATGGATCATTCTCGATACTCCCCTTCAGCAAGCATTATCTGCGATAATTGAGCACTCCTTGAAAAATACTGTCCTCTTGATTTCTAGAACTCCACACGTGACGAGTTTTCTCCTACCTTTCTGGCCACTCCTCAGTGCTTTGTTTTCTCACTTTGTGACCACTGAATGCTGGAGTTAGAGGAGGTTAAAAGAGGCAAGAAGGTAACCAATGTCAGTGGCATTGCAGAAACTGCAGCTGTACAAACACCTCACTCACTGGTTGGCTGGCGCTCGGCTGGGCAGCAGGTGACTGGGCCTGTGCTTCTCCATCTCCGGCAGCCCAGCTGGGCTTGTTCACATGCTGGTTCAGTTCTAAGAATAGTGTGTTAACTTTTCCCAGTCTGTTTGCATCACATTTGCTACCATCCCATCAGCCAAGGCAATTCCTAAGTCCAGGCCCAATGCAAAGGGGAGAGGAAGACTGCTTCTCAAAGGAGAGGTAGCCAAAAGCACGCACAAGATGCAGAGAAGGGAAAGAATCTGGCTATTTGCAGTGGAAATACTGTAAATCCTCTTGGATCTTGTAATATCCATCTTTCAGCCTGTGAAATCCCCAGTCTGGATCAAGGCTGCCCTCACTTGATCCTTGAGGACCATCCCCAAGATTTACAACCAAGAGAAATGCCTTGCAAAGGGGAAGAATCCAGCTCTGATAAACCCACCACTCCCCAATCCCAGAAGGAGCCTGCAAAATGGCCTGGTAATCGGCAGGGACCGACAGGACACATGGCTCCCTCAGACAGGTTGAGGAGTCAGCAAAGGAGCTAACTGCAAAGGTATAATGGGCTTTAGGGAAACCAGTGAAGGAGGGTGCAGGACTGGGGGCAGCTAGCAACACTGGGGAACCGTTGATGCCCTCTCCCCACCACACAGGCCTGAAGAGGCACAAAAAGAACAGCTACCAGGACCCTTAGAGAGAGAGGGACTGTGTGGAGAAAGCCACCTGACAGGCCTGCAATAGAGTGAGCCAACTGTCACTTCCCAGTGAGAAGGAACCAGAATAAGTCCTCTGACCCCACTTTCCCACCCATCAGTCTCTGCCAGTGTCTTTCACTGGCTGAACTGGGCTGAAAGCTTGAATCCCTGCGGAAAACATGGCAGCTAGACTGGTCAACCGATCCCCTGGTGGTTGCTACAGGTTGAACTACGTCCCCCAAAGGATACGTTGGAAATCCTAACCCCCAGGACCTGTGAGTGTGACCTCATTTGGAAATAGGGTCTTTGCAGATGTGATCAAGTTAAAACGAGGTCTGGGGCATCTGGGTGGTTCAGTCAGTTAAACGTCTGCCTTGGGCTCAGGTCATGATCCTGGAGTCCTGGGATGGAGCCCTATATCAGGGTTCCTGCTCGGTGGGGAGTTGGACTCTCCCTCTCCTTCTGCCTCTCCCCCCATTCGTGCTCTCTTTTGCGCTCTCTCTTTCTCTCAAATAAATGTTAAAAAATAAAAAAATTAAAATGAGCTCATTCAAGGTCCTACTGAATGAGGGTGGGCCCTAATCCAGTGAGATTGCCTACCAGCTGCTACGGCAGCGGTAACGAAGCCCCACAGACTGGGTATCTTCACAGAACTTTCTTCTTTCACGATTCTGGAGGCTTGCATCCCTCCTCTCTCAGAGATGGCCACCGTCTTGCCTCTTCACAGGGTCTTCTCTTTGTGGTTGGGCACAAAGAATTTTGTCTTTGCCCTAATCTCCTCAGAGACCAGTCAGGGGTTGGATTAGGGCCTACCTTAAGGCCTCATTTTTTTTTTTTTTTAATTTTATTTTTTATAAACATATAATATATTTTTATCCCCAGGGGTACAGGTCTGTGAATCAAGGCCTCATTTTAATGTAATGACATCTTTAAAGACTTTATCTCCAAATGCAGTCACATTCTGAGATACTGGAGGTTAAAGTTCCAACAGGTGACTTCTGGGGAACACAATTCAGCTCATAACACTGATGTCCTTATAAGAAGAGCAGACACACAGAAGACCACCATGTGAAGATAGAGGCAGAGATTGGAGTGAAACAGCCCCAAGCCAAGGAACGCCTGGGGCTCCCAGGACTGAGAAAGACAAGTGCCCCTCAGGGCACTGGAGAGAGCACGTCCATGCCCATGCTTCAGTTTGGACTCTACCCTTTAGAACTGTAGAAGAATAAAACCCAGTTTGTGGGGATTTGTTAGGGCAGCCAGAGGAAGCAGCTAATAGAGTGGCCTTAAAGATGGCCTCGAGAGGTGGCCCTGAGGACAGCCCTTCATCAACACGTTGAAAACAGTGCTCACAAGGAGGCATCCGTGTTTATCAGTATCCAGGATAGAAATCGTGAGAGTGCTGGGTAATTTATTTACCCCTCTGTACCTGCTCTCCACCCCATTCTTGCCCCAAGAGTCTGACCTGTATGAATTTCTGGGAGCCATCAACAGCAGTCCATTCATGCCAGCACCTGGGGGTGCTGACTCTAGGCCACTTTGACTGCAGACTGAGATGAGTCTAGCCGATTTGAACACCATTCCCTGGGGCTCCAGCCAACACATTAAACCCTGGATTCCATTTTGAGAAGTTTGGCTCCAGCGATCCTTTTATAATTCATTGTCCTTCTGACACCTTTGTAGTCCGTTACTAGGATTCTCCCCAGACTCCGGCCAGCACGGATAGACGATGTCCTGCCACATGTTACAGTGTATAGCTCTGCCCTCCCATCACAGGCCTGGTAACTTCCATCTGGGCTATGTTGGGATCAAACTCTTCCTGTGGCCTGGAGGCCCCGAGGAGGGGGAGAGATGAGGACTGAGGCTATAATGGACAATGGCAGGAGAGGCAGCTGCCGCAGGTGTGTTCATGGAAAGATGTTCCTGCAGGGGGAGGCTGGCTGGGGCTGAGGCAAAGGGATTTAGAGGTCAAAGTATTCAGCCTCCTCTGTGTCACCACGGAGCTCAGGGTCCCACTCTTTCCCATCAGTGCCCTTAGCATGAGAGACCAGACAAGGCTGAGCATTTAATTGGCAATGCAACTCTGTAACCCTTGCAGTCAGGCTCTGGACAGCCATTTCTCTCCTGCACCCAGACAATGCAGGAATTCCATCAGGGCTTTCTGATTTCCCACTTGGGTTTGGCATTGACCAAAAGTAACTACCTTCTGTTTGTCCTTCTCCCTGTCCTCACTATACACTTGGGGGCCATCAGAAGAGGCCAGGTGACCTCACTGTCTTCCCAGTCCCTTTTTTTTTTTTTTTAACCACCGGGACTGTTTCTCAGCCTTTGGATCTCCTCTTGCTTTGCTCTCCTCTCCTGTGACATCACCAGTGACACCTTGAATGCCTGAGATGCCGCTACATGCCTTGGCTTACCAGTGCCCTGTTGCTCACTCCCTAAACATATGAACAATGCAGCATTGTCCCCAGTCCCATTTTGAGGGTCTGCTTCCCACACCCACTCCCAGGACATTCACTGTAGGTAGCAGACAGGGTCTAGGCTAGAAAGAGATGGCCTGCATGAACTGGGCAATCAAGAAGAGCCCAACACAGGGACTGCATACAAAAGCATGGGCAGGGTTTAGGGAGTTGAAGAAGGAGGGTTTAGTGGCCCAGGGCTGGCAACACTCCGGAGGTCATCGTCACCGCCACGCCTGAGGCAGCAAGGAGAGTACAGAGCTGGACCCTTCCACAGAGGTAGGGGGCCCAGACAGTGTGACCTGTACCATGTGCTGCAAATGCTCTCTGGCTCTGAGGTGGTTTACAGTAAAGCATATGTGAACAGTGAGGTTAGTAAAAGAGCCATTTTATACAGAGAAAGGAGGAAAAGGACCATATATAGTTCCTGTTATTGAGCTTTTAATTTTGTTCTGAGCTTCTCAGTAACCAAGGCCAACAGGGAACCATAAGTTGTTTGCTTCTTGTTACTAGAAAAAAGATGCCAGGCATTTTGGAGGAAGAGAGTTGATCCTGGCACTAAAGTGTAAGATAAACTTCAAACATCAGACTTCAACAGAAGAGAAATCAATGCTAAAAGACATCATAAATGTGCCTAAGAACGAGTTTACGGTAAATTCAAATGTGGTTTTCAAAAACAAACCAGGAATGCTGTCTTTCTTAAAAAGACAAACAGGAAAGTTAAGGGTATCGCATTCATGCATAATTCAGTGGAGGCAATATTCATAATGGGTCAAGCCCAGGAGGGCCAGTAGGCTTCATCAATTACTGGTAGTTAGTAACTCCCTGCAGTTTGGTGTGTTGAGAATCACCTGGCTCCCAGGGCTGTGATTGATTAGATGCTACCACAGGCAGGGGAGCAGGGAATGGAAGTATGAGTAGAGGAAACCTGCCAACCTTGGTCTAAGTCGATATGGGCCACTGGTCACATTTGGTCTTAGAATCTACAACACCCAGCAGAGTGATGGATAGCTTGTCCTTTCCTATCAGAGATTTTCAGTCTTCCACTGCCTTCACCTCAGCATTGGTTGCCTGCAGCACCCATGAGCATGCCCAGGGATCACCCAGAGTCCCCAACAGGGCAGTTCTAACTATATGCCTTTTGCACTCACCCCAGAAACCAGAAATGAGTGGAAGCGCTGTCACAGTAGGGATAATGTCATATTTATTTTAATTTCCATTTTTACAAGTAAACCTGTAGATTCTGGGTTTTAGGTGATGTTTAGAAAGGCTTTTTCTACTCTAAGATTCCCTCATTCTCCCAGTACTTCTTTTAAACCTTTGATCAAAGGTTTGTTATTTGGAATTTACTTTGGTATAAAAAGGAAGAATGTGATCCGACTTTTTTTCCCCCAAATTGCTATACAGTTCCATCTTCCCTTCATTTTTATACTAAACCAAACCCCTAAATATATTCAGGTTTATTTTGGTCTCCATTCTGTTCTGTGGACATCTATTTATGCATTCAAATGATAGGTTGAATTGTGTCCATTCCCTTCCGCTCTGCAAAAAGATATGTTAGAGTTATAACCCCCAGTATTTCAGAATAGGAAGGAAGGAAGGAAGGAAGAAGAAAGACTCTTTGGTATTTTTATTGGGTTTATATTTTTCTTTTTAAAGTAATTTTGTGAAAATCAACATCTTTATACTATGAAATCTTTATGTCTAAGGGCAAGATTAACAAATATGGCCACATAAGAATAAAACATGCTGTAGCTAAAACAACCACAAAGTGAAAGAACAAATTAGCAAAGAATACTTGCAAACTCCAAACCAATAAAAAGAAGGCTAACAGATCAATAGAAGAATGCACTAAGAACACAAATGGTAAGCTTCATAGAAAATTAAAATTGTTTCTAAACATATGAAAAGATGTTCAACCTCACCCCTATAAAAGGAATGCAAGGAGGTATCTTTGTTTCCCTTTTTTTCTTCCTATCAAACTGGCAAATGGAAAGAAACTTAGTAACTTAAAGCAGCTTAATATATTGCCAAGGGTATGGGGTACCAGACACTCTCAAGTCTATGGAGGTGTATTTTAGTACAACCTCTACAGAAAGCAATCTGGATATATCAGAATTTTAAATAAACACACTATCTTTTTAAAGATTTATTTATTTATTTTAGAGAGACAGAGACAGAGTGAGAGAACACAAGTGGAGGGAGGGGCAGAGGGAGAGAATCTCAAGCAGCCTTCCTGCTGAGCACGGAGCCCCACGCAGGGATTGATCTCATAACCCATGAGATCATGACCTGAGCCAAAATCAGGAGTCGGACTCAACCAACTGAACCGCCCAGGCACCCCTGGACACAATCTTTAAATCAGCATTTCCTTTTCTAGAAAGAGGTCCTAAAATATATTCACACAATGGTGTGCAGATAATATTTTGAGGTACATAGTACAAAAAAGTGGTATACCTTATATTAGTACACAAATTATGGAATATCCATGCAATAGAATACTAAGTAGTTGTAACTGTAAATGAATCTGTAAGTAGGACTACAGAATGATTTATATTAAGTGAAAAAAGTGGGTCGCAGAACAACATGTATAGGATGCTGATAACGAATTTAAAAAGAGGGATCATGCATGTATACACACCTGTACCCACACATGTGCTTTGACATGCATCATGTTATCCCTGGAGCGGTACAAAAGAAACCAACAGTGGTGGTTGCTCAGGAGTGAAACTGAAAGGTTGAAGATCAGGATGAAAAGAAAAACTATTTTTACCCCTTTCTATCTTTTAAATTTTATCCCACATACATACATTGCCCATTCAAATACGATATAAGTTTTTGGTTTTTAAACATTTTATTGAAAAAATCATACACATAAAAATGCACACACTGTGAATATATAGCTCAGTAAGTTTTTAGAAACTGATCCCATCCAAGTAACCAAGAATCCCAAACTATTTAAATATAGATATAACCCATTCACAAACATCAAGAGCTTGACTATTATTAGTAAATATTTTATTTATTTGAAAAATATATTTCAAGGACACCTGGGTGGCTTAGTTGGTTGAGTGACTGCCTTCGACTCAGGTCATGATCCTGGACTCCCAGGATTGAGTCCCACATCTGGCTACCTGCTCAACAGGGAGTCTGCTTCTCCCTCTGACCTGCTCCCCTCTCATGCTCTCTCTCAAGTAAATAAATAAAATCTTTAAAAAAAAATGTATTTCAGCCACTCACAAACTTCTAGAGCTAGAGTCTTAACTTGTAAAAAGAAAAGTTACATTTGGAAAATACCAGAATAATAATGATAATATTTTTTTTGTCCTTTGTCATGAAGCAATTTCACATCCATCATCTGCTCTAAACCTGTGAAATAGGTTATTCCTGGCATTTGAGATCCATGAAGAAACTGAGATTCAGAAAAGCAAAGTGACTTGCTAATAAGTGGCAGAGCCACTTTAGTTTAAAAAAAAAAATTACACTGTACTTTCGTCAGAATTGGCATTGGTTACTGTGACTCTCAAGCAGAGAATAGACTAGACACTTAAAATAGCACCCTCTCCCTTTTCTTTTTTTTTTTTTAAAGATTTTTTTTATTTATTTGTCAGAGAGAGAGAGGGAGAGAGAGCAAGCACAGGCAGACAGAATGGCAGGCAGAGGCAGAGGGAGAAGCAGGTTCCCGGACAAGCAAGGAGCCTGATGTGGGACTCGATCCCAGGACGCTGGGATCATGACCTGAGCCGAAGGCAGCTGCTTAACCAGCTGAGCCACCCAGGCGTCCCCCCTCTCCCTTTTCTTGAATGTATTCCTGCAATGATAGACTGGGTGATTCAGGCCAGGCTTCCTTCTAAAAGAAACTTTTTAAAAAATGTACAATATTGGTTTAACTTTTTTTTTTTTAAATCATGCAATTATTAGGCCAACATCTGGGAATAAGGTGCAGTAAAACAGAAAGGTATACAAAGAGCACTAGTACTCATTTTTGTTCTGGGACATTTGGTAGCCTATAGAGATATCTGAGAGGCTGAGCTGATTTCTTTTCTGGCCTCTCAAGATGAGAAAACATTGTCTGAATCTGGAGCCTGCCAAGAGTGAGAACCTTGGAAATCCCTCACCCTGACTTAAAGGCCTGAGCAGAGTTTGCAGCCTAACTTCCTGTCATCTTGGTGGCTCGGAGAAATCTCAGCCTGGCACCAGAATGAAGGTAGTCATGAACTGTAACTGTTCCCAGATGCCTAAAAGAAGCAATCACAATCTTTTCTGAAGGAGGGTAAGCCCATCCTTCACTTCAAATTATTTCCACACATAATTTTTAAGTACTTGCCAACACACAATCAAAAATAATTAGACACATGAGGGGACAAGACCATTTAAGGGAGAACCAGAAAAACAACAGGCATTGGACTCTCAGGGATCCAAGACATTAACACTCCCAGTATAACAACCATAAAACATTCTGTAAAGAGAGATGTGTATGTTGTATTAGGAGATTAAAAAAAAAAAAAAAAAGCAAGATTGAAATGTTTGCCAAGGAAGTAAAAAACATTAAGAAATGACACAGGATTTTTTTTTTAAGTAAATTTTAGGGTTGAAAACAAGTTGTAGCCAAAAATAATAGTTCATGGACAGGCTTAATAGCTGATTAGTCAACACTGAAGACAGAATTAGTTGGGTGATAGGTCAAAATAATCTGGAATGAAGCAAAGAGAAATAAAATTGTTGAATAATACAAAAAACAAGGTAAAGATTGTAGTTGATGCATAGTAGATATAGAGAGAAGATCTAACATATTTGGAATTGTCATCACAGTAGAAGGAGAAGGAGAAAGGAGAGAGAAATCCGACAGAAGTGTAATTTGAAGGAATAATGGTAGACTTTTTTTTTTTCACAGACCTGATGAAAGGCATCAATCCACAGACTCAAAAACCCAACAAAATCCCAATCAGAATCAATACCAAGAAGACACTTGGACATAGTATAGTAAAACTACTGAAAACCAAAGACAAAGAAAGAACTTAAAAATCAGCCATAGGAAAAAGACATCTTTATAGGAGCTTATCATTGATGATCAGTTAGACTGATAGCTGGCTTCTATCAGAACAACTACTGGAGACCAGGAGGCATTGGAATGATATCTACAGGGACTTGAAGGGAAATAATTGCCATTCCAGAATTCTGTATCGAGAAAACTATTTTTCAATGATTAAGACAAAATAAAGACATTTTTTAGACAAAAACTGGGGAAGTTTATAATCAGCAGACCTGAACCAAGGGAATTCTGAGTTGTTCCTCAATACAAAGGAAAATGATCCTGGTTGGAAGTTGGAAAAGCATGATGGAATGAAGAACAACAAAAGAGGTAAAAATGTGAGCAAATTCATGACTGTAAAAATAATATATCACAACATAATATACATTACAAAATAATATAATATCCCATTGTTTGTCTATAGCATAATTTAACCATTCCCTATTATCAGATATCTAGGTTATTTCCAACTTCTCGCAGTTATAATCAGGACATGATATATCTTTACAGTAAATCTGGCCAAGCTTTTGCCAGCCATGGCTTGTGGATAATTTGATGACATATTCTGATAATGCCTGCAGTGCAGTATGTTAACATTAAGGGCTGATTCATGCTCTGGAAACTAAACAAGTATTCAGAAAGGTTGGCATTCTCCACTTAGTTGAGAGGTCTAGTCACTATTCCCTTGGTTGCCATGCTGGTTATTAATTCTCTCTTAGCTTTAGTCCCATTCTCCTGTGGGTGGTGGTTGTGATGTGTGGATCAGGACTTGGCAAAACACAGCTCTGCCTCCCCAGAAGCTCCTTGTCAGTCACTGCCAATGGTGAGACTGCTAGAGGGAGGATGCAAGGCTAAGGGGGTAGGGAAAGGTGAAGGGACTTTTCTCTCATGTCTGCCTCTTTTTCCTATGAGCATTACCCCAGTCACGCTTCTACATCCCAGCCGAGGCAGTGCCTTCCTATAGCAGCAGCTCATGTGATTCAGTTTTCCCTGTGACATGGGAGAGACCAACACTTACTGTCCAGGGTCTTGTCCTCAGATGTCTGAGTGTCAACTCTGTGGTGCCCCACCTCTAAGATTCTAAGTCTTAAGAATCCTAACCTCCTCCCAATGTTCCCTCAGTCCTATGAATAGTAGGTCCTTCCATAGCTGCCACTTCCATGATATCATAGTGTTTTTCCTCACCCTTTCATTAACAAGTTAACAACTTTGTGCCCAGTTAACAAGTCTTTATAATAAGTTCTTTCTTTCTGGATTTCCACCTCCAGCCAAGGTGGGAAAGCAGTATCTGCTTTTACCCACCCACCTGAAACAACCAAATCAAATAAATAATAGTTTCAACATACTAGTCATCGGGTAATGAAAGTCAGTGATCCTAGGTAAATGAGAACAGGCAAGATGGTTATATGGCTGCTCCAGTACTGTTTTCAGAGAGTTTCCAAGATACAATATAGAAGTGAGCCCAAGAGGTGCCTGGCTGGGTCAGTCAGTAGAGCATGCAAATTTGATCTTAGGGTTGTAAGTGTTCACTTCACATTGGATATAGAGATTACTTTAAATAGAATCTTTAAAAGAAAAAAAAAAGAGTGAGCCAAGTGGGACCTAGCTGATTTCCAGAGTTGAACAGACTGAACTGAAAGTTGGGGGAGACCCAAGCAGCTGGAGTTTGCAAGACAGAGTACCGGGAAGAAAGATAACTGTGGATGGAACTCTTGAAATCTGTAAAGAATCAAATATTAACAGAAGGCCTGTTCCTACCAGCCAGAGTGGAAAATGTAATAATTAATAGGACATTGGATAAAGTATTCAGGAAAGTCTTGCCTCAGTGGCAGAAAATAATTAGTCTGGACTAGACCTGCCTTACAAACCATAAAAGCAAGACCCAAAAGGATCAAATTGCTTCCAGGACTTTCAACTGCTTCCCAGGACAAGATTTACAGGAATAAAAAAAATATTCAGGACCCAAGGAGGCAAATTTCATAATCTCTGGAATCCAAAGATTACCAGGCATGCAAAGACACAGGGAAACATGACCCATAATGAGGAAAAAAATAGTTGAAAATGACCCATAATTGGCAGAGATGTTAGGATTAACAAGAAAGAACATTAGAACAGTTATAACTGTGTTTTCTATATTCAAAAAGTAGAGACATAGAAGATTTTACATATATGTATCTATCTATCTATCTATCTATCTATATATATATATACATATACCTATATGTATATATGATTCAAATAGAACTTCTAGAGATGAAAACTACAATGTCTGAGAAAACAGATGGGATGGGATTAACACTGGAATTAACAATGGAATTAGACATTGCAGAAGACAAGATAGTAGACTTGAAGGCAGGGCCATAAAACCAATCCAAAATAAGACCCAGAAGGAAAAAAAAATTCCTCTTGGAAAATGAACATCGAGCCTTGGAGCAAATACAAACAGCTATATTAATATGCACAATTGGAGTCTTGGGGCTAGGGGAGGCCCAGAAAAAATAGTTGTTGGAGGTACAATGGCCAAAATTTTCTAAGTTTTATGAAAAGTATAAAGCCAAGGGTCCAGGAAAAAAATATGAAGAAAGCTACACCAGCACACATCATAAATAAGTTGATGAACACAAATAATAAACATTAAATAAAAAGTAAAAATGAAAAAGAAAAGTAAAAAATGAGAAAATCTTAAAAGCAGCTGAAGGGAAAAAGACAATAGTACATGCAGAAGAACAGAGATGGGGGGAGGTTCCTGGGTGGCTCAGTCGTTAAGCGTCTGCCTTCGGCTCATGTCATGATCCCAGGGTCCTGGGATTGAGCCCCGCATCACGCTCACTGCTCTGCGGGAAGCCTGCTTCTCCCTCTTCCTCTCCCCCTTGCTGTGTCTCTCTCTGTCAACTAAATAAATAAAATCTTAAGGAAAAAAAAAAAAAAGAACAGAGATGGGGGGATGATAGATTTATTGTCAGAAACAATTCAAGTGTAAAGGGATCAGTTCATCAAAAGGACATAATTATGCATCTAGTAACAAAGTTTTGCAAGAAAAACTGATAGAATTGCAAAAATAACTAGATAAATTCATAATTGCAGTCAGAGATGTCAATACTTTTGTCAATAATTGATTGAACAAGTAAAATCAGTAAATGATATTTTAGACAACACTGTCATCCCAGTTGACCTAATTGACATTCATAGAATACTGCACCCCAAATTATCAGGACAGACATTATTTTTTCCAAGCATACATACATACACAGAACATTTACCAAAATAAACAATATTCTGGCCATAAAATAAATCTCAAAAATATTTCAAGATTCAAATCATACAATAGGTCTTTTCTGACAGTGATAGAATTAAATTAGAAATTGATTACAGAAAAGATACTTGGACTCCACCCCCAAAATATTTGGAAACCAAATAACACATCTAAATAATCAATGATCAAAAAATAAAAGGGGAAATTAGACAATATTTCTAACTAAATAAAAACAAAAACACAACTTCAAAATTTGTAGGATGCTGCTAATATAACAGTCCTTGTGGAAAAATTTATAGTATTAAACACCCATTTTAGGAAAGAAAAAGGTCTTAAATTGGTTACTTCTCCCAGCTTAAAAAACTAGATTAAGATTAAATAACATTTGGGTGGCTCAGTTGTCAAGTGTCTGTCTTCAGCTCAGGTCATGATCCCAGGGTCCTGAGACTGAGTCCTGCATTGGGCTCCCTGCTCAGCAGGAAGCCTGCTTCTCCCTCTCCCACTCCCCCTGCTTGTACTCCCTCTCTTTGCTGTCTTTCTCTCTGTCAAATAAAATCTTAAGATAAAAAAATTTTAAAATGATTAAATAACATTAAACTCAAAGTAAATAGAACAAAAGAAATAATAATAGAACAATGAAAACTCAAATCAATAAAAAATGAGAAAAAAATAGAAAAAAACCCCAATGGAACAAAAAGCTGATTATTTGAAAAAAAAAATCAACAAAATTGAACAATATCTTACCATACTAATCAGGGAGGAAAAAGAGAAGACACAAATGACAAATACCAGAAGTGAGGAAGATAGTAACATACAGATTCAATAGATATTAAAAAGGATAAAAGAGAAATATTACAAACTTTATGCCAATAAATTTGATAATTTAAGGAAATGGACAAATTCCTTGAAAGACACAAACTACCAAAGCTCACTCAAGAAGAAATAGATAATCTGAATATCTCTATATCTATTAAGGAAATTGAATTTGTAGTTTAAAATGTTCCTACAAAGAAAACCCCAAGCTCAGATGGCTTAACTGGTGAATTCTACCAGGCATTTAAGGAAGAATAATAAAAATTCTACACACATTCCTCCAGAAAATTGAAGAGGAGAGAATATATTTTAACTCATCCTATGAGGATAGCATTACCCTGAAATGAAAATCACAAAAACACAAAAAGAGAAACCACAGACCCACATCCTTGAGACACCCCCCATGGACATAGGTGTTGAAATTCTAAAAAAAATTTTATGAAGTTGAATTTTATAAAATGCTATAATTTTAAAAAGTAGAGTGTTCTGATGTCATAATCAAGTGGGCTTGGTTAACATTTGAAAATGAATCAGTATAATTCACTATACTGAAAAACTAAGAAAGAAAAATCATCTGATTACCTCAATAGGCACTGAAAAAGCACTTAACAAAATTTAACATCAATTCCTAATAAAACTCAGTAAACTAAAAATAGAAAGAAACTTCCTCAACTTGATAAAAGACATCTACCAAAAACCTACAACTAACCCAACACTTAAAGGTAAAAGACTGATTGCTTTCCTTCCAAGATCAGACCAAGATCAGTCAATATCGTATGGGAAGTTGTAGTCAGTGTAACAAAACAAGTATAGGAAAACAGTGCTATTCAAACTGGAAAGGAAAAATTATTAATTAAATAAATTAAGTTAATTAAATTAAAAATTAAATTATTATTATGTGCGGATGACATGATCATCTAGGCAGAAAACTGGATGGACCTACAGTTACTAGAGCTACTAAATAAATTTAACATGCTTACAGAACCTGAGATCAATATGCAGATGTCAACTGTATTTTTATATACTACCCACAAATAGCAGGAAACTGAAATTTAAAAATTATAATCTCATTATCAAAAATAAATACTAAAATCTGATAAAACCTGTATTTTGAGAACTATCAACCATTTTGAGGGAAATTAAGGAAGATTTAAATAAAGAGATATATTATCTTCGTAAGTCAGAAGTTTTCATATTGTTAAGATGACTTTTCTATCCCAACTGGACTAAAGGTGCCAGGTAATATCAATCAAAATTCCAGCAGGCATCTTTGTAAAACCTGACAAAGTGATTCTAAAATTTTCATACAATGTAAAGTTATCTAGAATAGCCAAAACAACTTCAAAAAAAAAAAAAAAGAAAGAAAGAAAGAAAAGAAAAAGGAACTAACTTGGAGGTCTAAGATTACCTGATTTCAAGACTTATTATAAAGCTCTAATAACCAAGATAGAGTAGTGTTAGTATGGAGATGGATAAATAGATCAATGGAGTAGATTAGAAAATCTAGACATAAACACACAAATATATGAAAAACTGATTTTAATGAAGTTGCCTATGCAATTTGGTGGAGAAAAGATGGTCTTTTTCAATAAAGAGTGCTGAAAACAAAGTTATTTGGGGGAAAAAATGAGCTTTGGTCTAAATCTTCTACAAAAATTAAATAAAAAATAGTTCCTAGGCCTAAATACAAACCCTAAAGCTATAAAAGTTCTGAAAAAAATATAAGAAAAACCTTTGTTATCTTGAGCTATGCAAAATTTTCTTAGCTACAACAGGAAAAACACAATCTATAAATGTCTGCACTTTAAAAGGTATTCTTAAGGGAACAAAATGATAATCCACGGACTGGGAGAACATATCTGCAAATCATATGTATGATAAAGGACTCTTCTTCAAAATATATAAAGAACTCTCAAAACTCAAGGAAAAAAAAAAAAAAACCTAACAACCAGCTGGGAAGGTGGTGGAGCAGGAGGAGCCTGAGCTCACCTCATCCCATGGACACACTGAGATAACAGCTACATATGTACAACTAACTCTGAAAATGATCTGGAAGTCTAGCAGAACAGACTTCCCACAGTTAATTGTGAAGAAGAGGCCCACCACAAAAAGGGCAGAGGGGACAGCGGTGCAGCTGAGAACCAGACACCTGGCAAGATTAATCACAAACCGAAGGATACCATCATAAGCATGGAGATGTGAGAAGATTCGATCCTCCACCAGGTACCCTAGGTGTGGGGGAACCGACACTGGGAAGATGAATCCCTATAACACTTGGCTTTGAAATCTAGTAGGGCTTAACTTGGTGAGTTTTCACAGTCAGTGGTGCTTAACTCTGGACACTTTAAAAATGATCAGGTCTAGTTCAGAGAGTGCTGGAAGGCAATAGGAAACAGAGTCCCCACCCTTAAAGAGCCAGCATAATAAATAACCTAGTTGAGACAGCAGAGAAGCAGCAGTTTGAAAAGTACCCATGGTACACACAAAGGAGATTTATTTACTGATCTCAGAATATGCAGTCAAGTGGTAGGAGACTTCTTCAAGACAAAAGTGCTAGTGTGGATGCCATTTCTCTCCCTCCAACCTCCCCAGGTCTAGACAGTGGGGCAGTTGCAGGAACCAACCAGAAAACTGTACCTGTCTTGCTAGCACCATGCACTCCACCCCCATTTTCCCTGGGGGGTCCATTCCATACATTCTGTCCCCACTTGACAGGCATCCCTCCAAAGCAGTTCTTGCCCCAAAATACCCTACAAGCAACCCCATAAGGGACTGCCAGCTCAGAGAGGGTGCCCTGTCCATCAGTGACGGCAGCCCTGGCAGATGGACTGGGGACAGACATCTGGTCTGACTGCATCCCTGCCTACAGCAAATATCTGTCTGAGGACAGCACAGGGGGAGCACCCTGATCTATGTGGCTGTAGTTCCAGTAGACAGACTGGTGTGGGGGTGTAGGTATCTGGTCTGACTGCTGGCTCTGCCCAACACTAACAACCTCAGTGGGCAGCCCAGGGAGAGTGCCCTACACTTTGTCATGACCACATGCCCTAAGAGATGGACTGAGGACAGGCACCTGGTAAGACTGACTGCAAGCCTGTGACAGCCCCAGACAAGGAAGGGCAGTGTAATACAGGGCACCACAGAACCTCTTCTTCATAGGTAACTACTCTCAAGACCAGGAGACACAGCTGACCTTCCTAATACATAGAAACACACACAGAGAGTCAGATAAAATGAGGCCGAGGACTATGTTCCAAATGAAATAATAAGACAAAACCATAGGAAAATTAATAAGGAAACAGTGGCTTTGAATGACACATTAGACTAGATGGACCTAACACATGCATACAGAACATTCCATCCCCAAACAGAGTAAACGTTCTTTTCAAATGCACATGGAACATTCTGCAGGATAGATCACATATTAGGCCACAAAAACAAGTCTCAAATTCAAAAAGTTTGAAATCAACCACAACAGTATGGAATTAGAAATCATTCACAAGAAAAACTCCGAAAAGAACACAAATACTTGGAGGCTAAATAACATCTACTAAACAATGAATGAGTCAGTCAAGAAATCAAAGGAGAAATAAAAAAAAAATAGACGGAGATAAATGAAAACACAATGGCCCAGAATCTCTGGGATGCAGCAAAAGCTGTTCTAAGATGGAAGTTTCTAGCAATACAGGCCTATCCCAAGAAACAAGAAAAATCTCAAAAAGGCTAACCTTACACTTAATGGAACTAGCAAAAGAAGAATAAACAAATCCCAAAGCCTGTAGGAGGAAGGAAAAAATAAAGATTAGAGCATAAGTAAGTAAAATAGAGACTAAAAAACAATAGAACAGCTCAATGAAACCAGGAGTTGGTTCTTGGAGAAGATAAACAAAATTGATAAACCTTCAGCCAGACTCATCAAGAAAAAAAGAAGATGCAAATAAATAAAATAAGAAATGAAGGATAAATGAAACGGACATCACAGGAACACAACGGATTATAAAAATATTATGAAAAATTTTATGCCGATAAATTGGATAACCCAGAAGAAATGGCTAAGTTCCTAGAAACATGCAACCTTCTAAAACTGACTCAGGGGGCGCCTGGGTGGCTCAGTGGGTTAAGCCGCTGCCTTCGGCTCGGGTCATGATCTCAGGGTCCTGGGATCGAGCCCCGCATCGGGCTCTCTGCTCAGTGGGGAGCCTGCTTCCTCCTCTCTCTCTCTGCCTGCCTCTCTGCCTGCTTGTGATCTCTCTCTGTCAAATAAATAAATAAAATCTTAAATAAATAAATAAATAAAACTGACTTGGGAAGAAGTAGAAAATTTCAACAGACTACTACTAGCAATGAGTTGGAATCAGTAATCAAATAACTCTCAACAAACAAAAGTCAGGACCAGGTGGGTTCTACCAAATATTTAAAGAAGAGTTAATACCTATTCTTCTCAAAATATTAAAAAAAATAGAATAGGAAGGAAAGCTTCCAGATTCACTTTATGAGCTAGCATTACCCTGATACCAAAACCAGATAAAGACACCACAGAAAAAGAGAACTACAGGCCAATGATGAACATACATGCAAAAATCCTCAAAATATCAGTAAACAGAATCCAACAATACATTAAAAAAATCATTCACCACATTCAAGTGGGATTTATTCTAGGGAGGCAGGGGGTGTTGTTAGGTGGGGGAGGGACGGTAAAATATCCCTTAGACCAAGAAGATAACTTTGAGACTGAAAAACCAAACTAAATCACTTCATACCATTTACACAGAATTCTACTGTGAATTCTAACTGACAGGGGGATCAGGTGGGTGGCAATCCAGGGGCTACACAGCTATTCTCTGCCTCCATTTTGACCCTAACCCACAGCTTTTATAGAGTGGGGGGATTATGGTGGTGAGGTCAAAGTGTAGTTATCTAAAGTGGGGCGTCCTGTGTACCACTTCAGGGACGATCAGAACAAGCTTCCCCACATTCTGGTCAGGTCATACATTAACCTTCACAGGGCCTGGAACACATAGCCCCAAGGGAGGTAATTGCGTGGACATGAACAAGATGGAGGGCCAAAGATGGGGTTAGTGTTGTCAGCACTCTGCACTCTACCCTCCCATCTGTGTAGTTTGTATAATCTTTACATGCCATTCTTCCATAATGACTGTAGAGCCAGATATCAGGAGGGGACTTGCATCCCTATGCCACAACAGCAATATTAATATACCTATAAGACAAAGAAAATACTTAGAACCAAGCTTCCTCAGCAACCCTGTAAAGAAGTCCTCTCTGCAGACCCAACAGCTAGAGCGACTGTGAACTTCAACATAAGTGATGACAATAAGACAAATGTATTACAGGCAATAAAATATTGCAAAATTTCATTTAGCAACTACACAGTAGCAATTTGGTCCCCATGAGCCAATACCACCCTTGGCTTAGGTATTTTCCCTTGGGGATGGTACCATATATTTTGCCCCTTAACATCATCAGAAGGTGTGTCCATATTGCAGGTAGGCGTTTCAACTGGCACCTATACTAACAACCCTACTGTAGTACCAAGGTCAGGGGTTCAGAAGCAGTTAATTGCATGAGTGTTGGGCCCAGACCAATGTAGAACAAGGGGTTAAGAATAATACTGGATGTGAGCTGTTGGTCTCAAGGGATTAGGACACCTAACCCTAACCCAAGTCAATTTCCAATGAGTTAGAGTCTTATCAGGTGGGAAGCCTCTGGCAATCACAAAAAGACTTCCTCTTCCCACCAGAGAGGCCTCTTCATGCCATTATCTACACCCATTGCACCTGAGCTGTGGGGGTGTGGTTGGTTAGGTGTTCACATGCCAATGTGTGTCCTGTGATGGGCATGGCATCAAGGAGTCATGTGGCCTCTGTTAGTTGTGGAGAACATCCTTTGAGACAGCCGTCTGGTGACATCTTTAACTTTTTTTTTAATTAATGTATTCATCCTTTTGATTGGCAGTAGGACTGTATGGCAGGTGGAGAGTCTATAATATATCCTAAACCTCTGCCCATTCTTGGACATCATGGCCAGTAAAATTTGTCTCTTGATCACTATTTGAATTGGTGTTCTGTATTTGCTCTCTAGTTCCATTAATCCCGAACCTGGTCTGTTAAACCTCCGGAGCCAGGAGCCTTTGCACCCTTGGGCCCCAGTTGTAAGAATGCAGTCAGACAGCAGAGGAATGCCAAATAGGGGGGGCTTCCTTAGTAACTGCCATTCATGTACCATGTATCCACTGGGGCAAGCCTACTCCTTCATTTACTTGGGGAGGTGGGATGCATCATGTCAGCAACTCCTGGAAGTTAGGCTGGGTCAATGTGAAATGACTGGCCTTAGTAACAAGTATAGTTCATGAGACATCGGATTAGTATTTAGGCACTCCTCTACTGTACGTAAGTGTGTCTTTTCTGTAAGATCACAGGTACTCTAAGCTTTGCTGAACAGAACATGTCCTACTTCTATCCTCCTATTGACAGGGAGTTTCCTATAATTATGGGAAAGTCAGTTAGTCTTTCTGTCTATTGCCATGCAAGATACACAGCTCCTAGTTATTTCTCAATGACACTTGTACCTGGTTTCTGTTCCCTTCTATAATTAAGACCAGAATCCTAATAGGATTTGTTTCCCATTTTATCATTGCCACAAGTCCCAGCCAAACCCTTCTGGATATGAATTTATGTCTAATTCACAACTCACATCTGGTATCAATATCCCCAGGGCCTCTATTTGTTTAACTACCATTTTTGCCTTCAAGAAAGCTTCCTTTTGGTTAACACCCCAACCCCCTATGCTTCCCTTCTAAACCAAGCCATATAAAAGTCTTAATATCTGTGCAAATGGGGAATAAAAGATCTCCAGTAACCCAATAAACCAACAAAAGCCTGTAATTCTTTTTCCACTTTAGTGACTGGGAAGGCTTGTATTTTATCAATGACCACCTCTGGCATCACTTCCGCCTTACTTGCCCAGATGATGCCCCCAGAACTTTACTGATTGACCCCACCCTGGGATCTTGTCAGTACTTACCTGCCATCCTCATGACTGTAAGTCTGCCTATAATGACGCAGCTGCTTGAGGCAGGGAGGACTAGTTATCACAAGTTAACCTAACATCATCCATATAATGATAAAGTATCATATCCTCTGGCAATATCCATTTTTTTCAATCCACCATCCCATGACAAATGTGGAACTATGGAGATGCCCTTGGAGTGATGCCTTCTATAGGCTTAGCAAGACCCAATTGAGTTGTCTGTCTATATTTTCTCTTGGCATCCCAGATAATACTAGATCTTGCCACAATTATTTATGAGAGACCTTGATGGGCCCTCTTTCTGCCATTCTATCATCGGCAGGATCCTTCGTTTTTGTCTGTTTTTTTAACCCATCTATTTCCCTGATGACAAATTCTTTCAATTTCATTAAATCAGCCATCATAGTGGCTACTGTAGCAATGGGTTGGTTTAACCACAGGGGCAAGGACAGATAGATACTAAAGTCCCATACCATGCTTCCAGGGCTGACTGTAAGACACAGTCTTCTGTACGAGGGGAAGATAATTCTTCATCGGGGCCTCTAAAATGCTGGGCATAAATGGCATGTTTTATTCCCAGTTCACATATAATTTCTTGTAGTTCTTCCATAGAGGTCCAGTGTAATAGGGGCAGGGGGTAGGGAGAAGGGAACCTCCCCTTTGTTATGCCAGGTTATGCTAGCGTTTATCCAATCCATCAAATTAGCTAAATGCCTGTGACTCTCATCCATGCCTGCAGTGTATATCTTTGGCACAAGGTAAATTAAACTGTGATGGAGGCCATTTTTGATGTCTCAAACCCTGTCATCCCCTCCAATATTCCAGTTGTAACTTCCAAGCTCCCACCCTTTTTGGCCTTTTTGCTTAAAGAGGCCAGTTAATGCCTCTTTAAGGCAGGGTTGATTATTCCCTCACAGTCATTTCCTGATGACTGGGAATTTTTTCTTGGTCATTCCCAGGCTCATGAGTGGACTGGGTCTTTGAATTGAAGGGTGTGTCTGTGAGTCATTTTCCTCCTCTATGATAATATCCTCCTCATCAGAGGAGTCATTCTCCTGGGGAATCCCATGCTTTAGGTCCCAATTCTGTTGAGATATAATAGTTTCTCACTTTAGTGCATGGTGGTCTGTACCCACTATCCATGCATCTTTAACATCTTACACGCCGTGGTTTCTAAGTGTTCCTCCTGCTGTTGGATTCTTTTGGACCTAATTGTTTCAGGATTTCTTTTCCTTTAGTGTCCAGGGTTCTTGGTCACACCACTTCAAATAAAGAAGAGGTAGATCAGATGAAGAGTGGTGGGCAGCAAAGCAAAAAAATTTTTTTTAAAGATTTTATTTATTTATTTGACAGAGAGAGATCACAAGTAGGCAGAGAGGCAGGCAGAGAGAGAAAGGGAGAAGCAGGCTCCCTGCTGAGCAGAGAGTCCGATGCGGGGCTTGATCCCAGGACCCTGGGATCATGACCTGAGCCAAAGGCAGAAGCTTAACCCACTGAGCCACCCAGGTGCCCCAGCAAAGCAAAATTTATGGAACAGTAGTACAGAGCTCCCAAAGAGGGAGTGGACCCCAGAAGGTTGCCCTTGGAGTTTCTAAGTCTAGGGGTTTTTATGGGACTGCTGGAGGGCTGTTTTGTTGTTGTTGTTGTTGTTTTGTTTTGTTTTGTTTTGTTTTCTGGAGGGCTGTTTTAATCTGATTAGCCCTCCATGTGCCTGTCATCCAATCAGTTTTGTCCACCCCCTCATCTGGTGGAGGCCTCTGTCCAGGGTGGTGTAGAATAGCAGGATGGGGTCTTTTTTTCTTTTATGGGTAGTTTCCTCTTAGGATGGGGCCCCTTGCCCCCTGCCTTCCTTTCTTCCAACTATTCTCCATCATAATGTTCATCTTAGAGGAATATGCAGCTCATATATTCTTTTCTAAAGCCTACACTTCTCTGGTATGTTCCAATTCTCTCCTTACAGGGAAATCCCCTTTGCAATGTCTCCTATTGCATAGATCAATGGCCAAGCTGGGGCTGCAACTGCTTGTTCACTTTCCCTTCTCTGTTTCTTTTCCACCACGTTGTATAGGATAGCAAACAATCCCACGGGAGTTTTGAAGGCCTCCCCGTGTTCATGCACTGGTCCAAAATGCTCAGAAAACCTGGCTCCCTACATAGAGGTGGTTGGCCACCCCGAACTTTCTCCCATGGACGTCCAGCTTCCCCCCAGCCCAGTCCCTTTACCCATGCTTGTTTGGGTTTTGATCTGCCAGCTCATTAATTAATAGAAGGTGGAGGAGGGACAGCAAAGGGTCCTCCAGAATGTGAGCTCTCTGAGACTGCAAAATGAAGCAAATCACTCCCTACTGTCCACACAGAGTTGTATTCACAGTAATCTATTGACAGGGGGTGATCAGGTGAACAATGTTCCAGATACTACACAACCCTTCTCCATCCCTATCTGGACCCTTATTCACCCATTTTACAGAGTGAGGGGATCATGGTGGTGAGGTCAAAGGGTAGTTATCTAAAGTGTCACGTTCTGTGTGCCACCTTAGGGAAGATCAGAGCAAGCCTTCCCTAATTCTGGTCAGGGCATACACTAATCTCTAAGGGACCTGGAGGACATAACATACCTGAACATAATAAAGGTGATATATGTAAAACCCACAGCTAATATCATCCTTAATGGGGGAAACCTGAGAGCTTTTCCTCTTAGGTCAGGAACAAGACAAGGATGTCCACGATCACCACTTTTATTCAACATAGTGCTGGAAGTCCCAGCTGCAGCAATCAGACAGAAAAAGGAATAAAATGCATCCAAATTGGTAAGAGAGAAATAAAACTTTCACTATTTGCAGATGACATATATTACCATATATTGAAAACCTTAGATTCCACCAAAAAACTACTAGATCTGATGAATGATTCAGTAATGTTGCAGGATACAAAATTAATATACAGAAATCAGTTGCAATTCCACAGACTAATAATGAAGGAGCAAAAAAGAGCAATTAAGAAAATAATCCCATTTATAGTTGCATCAATAAGAATAAGATACCTAGAAATAAACTTAACCAGGGAGCTGAAAGCCAATTAAGAAAAGAAGAAAAGAAAGAAAGAAAAAGGAAAAACAACCCCTAATATTTTAAATAGGCATAAACTTTAAACAGTTCACCAGGAAGACCTATAGTTGGCCAATAAGCACATCAAAAGATGCTCACCATCATTAGCCATGAAGAAAATGCAAATTAAAACCACCATGAGATTCTACTGCACACTTATTGGAAAGGCTAGAAAGACCTTGGACCATATTCCAAGTATTGGCAAGGATGTGGAAGAACTGGAATTCTCACACAGTGCTGATAGGAGTATAAAATGGAAAATGGTTTGGAAGGTCCTTAAAAAGTTAACTCACACCTACCATAGGACCCAGCCATTCCACTCGTAAGTACTTGCCCAAGGATAATGAGAGCATATGTCCGTACAAAGACTTGCTGTGAGTGTTCATAACAGCTTTATGTGTAACAGTGCAAATCTCAGTGAGTGCAAATGTCCCTCAACAGTTGGATGGATACGCAGTGGTATGTTCGTGGAATGGAATGTTACCCAGCAATAAAATGGAATGAACAATTAGCGTGCGCAGCGACAAGGATGCATTTTAAAATAACTAGTGTGTATGTGTGAAAGAAGCCAGATGAGGAAAGTACATACTGTATGATTCCATTTATATAAAGCTCTGGAGAATATACACTGACCTACAGTGACAGAGGGCAGGTCAGGGGTTGCCCAAGATGGAGGCTTGGGGCAGGGAGGGAGTAACTTTCGAGGGCGATAGATAAGTCTTGACTTACAGTCTTGACTGTAGTTGTCTTAGCCCATTTGAGCTGCTATAACAAAATACCGCAGAATGAGGGGCTTATAAACAATAGACATTTATTTCTCCCAGTTCTGGAGGCTGGAAGTCTGAGATATGGATGCCAGCAAGGCTGGCTGAGGGTCCATATCCACATCTCAGCCCTCTTGATAATGTCCTGACATGTCCTCACCTGGATGCGAGGGAGCTCAGGGGTGTCTCTATTATAAAGACATTGATCCCACTCAAGAGAGCTCCACCCTCGTGACAGAATCACCTCCCAAAGGCCCCACCTCCTAACACCTCATCTTGGAGATTAGGATTTCAACATACGAATTCGGTGTTGGCAGGGACACAAACATTCACACCACAGCACTGATATGATATGATTTGATAATATGTGCAGCAAAACTTATCCAATTGTACATTTAAAACAAATATCAATAGACCTCAATAAAACTGTTTACAAAAATTCTTTTTTGTTCAAACAACAGGCCAGTTTTCTAGCCCCTGACTGGCCCCTGATGGCACAGGTGGTCCCGGGCAGGATCAGAGCTCTCTGTGGGATCTTTGAGTTTCTGTCAGCTTTGCTCTCTTGACTTCACAAAATTTCACGAAGGAGTAAGACAGAGGTGGTTTGGGTGTGGTATATGTTCCAGGCAAATGTCACAGCTTCTCACCCTTGCCTCTGATGTTTGCCTTCTTTTAACCAAAGCGCTTGGCTCTATTACTAAGGAATAAAATTTAGAAATAGAACGGATTTTGCAATGGCATAGATGTTTTTTTCTTATTTAATGAAATAACATTTATTGGAAAATGTCAGGAAACCCAGAACACGTAGAAAAGAAAACAAATTATACTAGGTCAGTAGAGTTTCCTGATTATTTTCCTTTTCTTTTAAGATTTTATTTATTTATTTATTAGTCAGAGAGAGAAAGTGAGCACAAGCAAGGGGAGAGGCAGAAGGAGAGGGAGAATCAGGCTCCCCGCTGAGCAGAGAGCCCGATGTGGGGCCCGATCCCAGAACCCTGAGCCAAAAGCAGACATCTAACTGACTGAGCCACCCAGGTGCCCCTCCCCAATATTTCCAGCTTCACAGAAATGATTGAACTATTCTGTCTGGCAGCAAGGCTAGTTGAAACTTAAGACCATTTCTAGCCTACAAATGACTCATTTCAGGCCAAAAGACACCTACAGATTGAAAGTGAGGGGATGGAGAAACACTGATTATGCAAATGGATGCCAAAGAAAGGGTAGCAATCCTTATATTAGACAAAATAGACTTTAAAACAAAGACTGTCACAAGAAACAAAGAAGGACACTATATAATAGTAAAGGGGACAGTCCAACAGGAAGATTTAATAATTGTAAGTATTTATGCACCTAACATGGAGTACCCAAATACATAAAACAATTAATGATAAACATAAAAGAAATAATTGGTAGTAATATAACAACAGTAGGGGACATCAACAACCCCCCCCCCCCCCGCTTCTATTGATGGACAGATCACCCAAACAGAAAACAAGGAAACAGTGGCTTTGAATGACACACTGGACCAGAGATTTAACAGACATATTCAGAACATTCCATCCTAAAACAACAGAGTACACATTCTTTTCAAGTGGACATTGAACATTTTCCAGAATAGATCACATGTTAGGCCACAGAACAAGGCCCAACAAATTCAAAAACATCGAAGTCATGCCATGCATCTTTTCTGACCACAATGCAATGAAACTAGAAATCAACTACCAGAAAAAAAAAAAACCTGGAAAGGCCACAAATACATGGAGGTTAAATAACACGGCACTAAATGATGAATGAACAGGTTAGCCAGGAAATCAAAGAAGAAATAAAAACTTATATGGAAACAAATGAAAATGAAAACGAAATGCTCCAGAATCTTTGGGATGCAGCAAAAGGAGTTATAAGAGGGAAGTTTATAGGAACACAGGCTTACCTCAAAAAAGCAAGAAAGATCTCAATGAAACAACATGAACTTACAGCTAAAGAAGCTAGAAAAAGAAGAACAAAATCCAAACCCAGGAAAAGGAAGGAAATAATAGAGATGAGAGCAGAAACAAATGATATGGGAATTAAAAAAACAATAGAACAGATCAATGAAGCCTGGAGCTGGTTCTTTGAAAAAAATAAACAAAATTGATAAACCTCTAGCAAGAATCATTTTAAAAAATGAGAGAGGACACAAATAAACAAAATTACTAATGAAAGAGGAGAAAACAACCAACACCACAGAAACACAAACAATTGTAACAGAATATTGGAAAACCCACATGCCAACAAATTGGACAGCTCAGAAGAAATGGGCAAATTCCTAGAAATATGTAAACTACCAAAACAAGTAGAAATAGAAAATTTGAACAGACCAATCACCAGTAAAGGAATTGTGACAGTAATTAAAAACTCCCAACAGACAAAAGTCAAGGACCAGGTGGCTTCACAGGGACATTCTACCAAACATTTTAAGAAGAGTTACTACCCATTTTTCTTAAACTATTCCGAAGATTACAAGAGGAAGGAAAACTTCCAAGTTCATTCTATGAGGCCAGCATCACCCTGATTCCAAAACCAGATAAGGACACACAAAGAAAGAGAACTACAGACCAGTATCTCTCATGAATCAAAATTCAAAAATCCTCAACAAGCTATCTAGGAAACCAAATCCAACAATATATTAAAAAAAGTCACACACCATGGTCAAGTGGGATTTATTCCCAGAAGCAGGGTGGTTTAACATTCACAAAATGATCAGTGTGATACATCACATCAAGAAGAGAAAGGATAAAAACCCATGATCGGGGTTGCTGGGTGGCTCAGTCCTTAAGCGTCTGCCTTTGGCTCAGCTCATGATCCTGGAGTCCTTGCATCCAGCCTGTCAGGTTCCCTCCTCGGTGGGAGGTCTGCTTCTCCCTTTCTTGCTTCCTCTTGTTTGTGTTCCCTCTCTCGTTGTCTCTCTCTGTCAAATAAATAAATAAAATAAAAAAAAAGAGAACACCCTACGATCATGTCCATAGATACAGAAAAAGCATTTGACAAAGTACAACATCCATTCATGATAAAAACCGTCAACAAAGTAGGTTTAGAGGAAACATACTTCAACATAATAAAGGGCATATATGACAAACCCACCCCTAACATCATAGTCAATGGTGAAAAACTGAGAGCCTTTCCCCTAATACCAGCAACAAGACAGTGATGTCCACTCTCGCCACTTCTATTCAACATAGTCCTGGAGGTCCTAGCCACAGCAGTCAGACAACATAAAGAAATGGAAAGCATCTGAATTGGTAAAGAAGAAGCAAAACACTCACTATTCGCAGATGATATAATAATATATATAGAAAACCCTAAAGACTCTACCAAAACACTATTAAAACTAATAAGTTCAGTAAATTTGCAGGATACAGACTCAATGAGCAGAAATCTGTTGCATTCCTATACACTAATAATGAAGCACCAGAAAGTGAAAATTAAGAAAATCCCATTTACTGTTGCACCAGAACCAATAAAGTATCTAGAAATAAACTTAACCAAAGAGGTGAAAGCCTGTCCTCTGAGAACTATAGACCACTGATAAAAGAAACTCAAGATGACATAAAGAAATGTGAAGACATTCCAGGCTCGTGGATTGGAAGAAAAAATAGTGTTAAAATGTCCATACAACCCAAAGCACTCTACAAATTTAATGCAATCCCTATCAAAATACCAGCAGCATTTTTCAGAGAACTAGAATGAACAGTCCTAAAATCTGTATGGAACCACAGAAGACCTTGAATAGTCAAAGCAATCTTGAAAAAGAAAAATAAAAGTGGAGGTATCGCAGCTCCAGATTTCAAGTTATATTGCACAGTGGTAGTAATTAAAACAGTATGGTACTGGTATAAAAATAGACACATGGATCTATAGAATAGAACACGGAACCCAGAAATAAACCCGCAATTACATGAGTTAATCTTTGACAAAGGAGGAATAGCTAACGGGGAAAAGACAGTCTCTTCAAAAATGATGTTGGGAAAACTGATCAGTTACGTGCAAAGGAATGAAACTGGACCACGTTTTCACACCACATACAAAAATGAACTCAAAATGGGTTCAAGACCTGAAATGATGTGAGACCTGAAACCATAAAAATCCTAGAAGAGAGCTCAGGCAGCAATCTCTCTGACACTGGCTGTAGCAAGATTTTTCTAGATATGTCTCCCGAGGTTCCCAGAAGGGAGGTGGGTAGGGGGATGAGGAAAATAGGAAATGGGGATTCTAGAGTACACTTGTCATGATGGGAAAAAATGATATTTAAAAAGACCACTTCTAGCTTGTGATAATAAAGCATGCTAGCGTTGAGTCTCCTCCTCCACTTGCCAGGCGGGAGGGCACATTTTCAGACTGCCCTCTGAGATCAGGTGTGGGTCGGGGGCCTTTCTTGCAGGGGACACAACAAAGGCAAACGTGCAGATGACCACATCGCCCACAGTTCATACGAGTGCAAATGTGTTAAAGGTGGTGTTTGGAGGAGAATTGTGAAGATGAGGTTTGGACCTCCAACATCGGCTTCAAGGGCCAGCAGATGAGCTTCTCCAGTATGAATTCCTCTGCAGCTGTGATCCCAGGCAGATGCAGGAGAAAGCTCCTCCCTTAGCATCTACTACCACGTGCAATCCGTTTACATTGGCATGTCGTTATCATGGTGGGTGAAATCGACCCATTTCCCACATGAAAGCAGAGATCCCTGGCTTTCAAAACTCTCTGAGTAATAAAATCTCATGGGGGGGGCTCGTTAAAACAACAGACACCAGTCATTCAGCTTCAGGATGCAAGGGGTCGATCCTAACTGGCCCTTTAGCTCAACTCCTCTCATGTCACAGTTTCACCAAATGGTTGGCCACAAATACAAGACCGGGGTATCGCCTTGGAAGATTCTGGTAAAGTCAGGTCATTAGAAACAGGTTATTAGTAACCATAAAATAAAAAATCTGACTATTCTCTTTGGATCCAAGATTACAGATCTGCACTTACCAGGAATAGCCACACACCACAAGAGGGCCCCATTGTCACAATGTTCTGATAATGTCCGACCCCCCCCCCCCCTCTTTGTTGCGTTTAAGACTGTGTTTGTTAGTCTAAGATAATTTGGAAAAATTGATTCTTTCTTTTGAATGCTTAAAGGAACACACACACACAAAGGAAAGGCATGAAGCCCTGAGATTATGGAAGAACCAGGAATAAAGTACAAGATGGAACTAGGATTAAAAAAAAAAAGTAGAGAAATAGATTCTGAAAGAAGTATAGGCATTTTGATGGTTTGAGTAGGCTCTTAATGACTTTTCCATGCTGGTAGAACACTTGTAATGATGTTAGGGAAAGCTGCCTAGTAAAATTTTGGTTAGCTCTCTGAAATTTCCATTTTTACTGATCCTTAAGGGGTGAGAGATGAAACTTGGGGTATTATTGCCTAGAATCTGAGACATTCTGGGCTGGGGTATTGGCTAATAGGCTGGTGGCGGCCCCCACAGGGCTAACCTGGTTTCATCTCTCTGGGTGCCTGGTCCCACTTCCATTAAACAAGGGCGGTTGCACCAAATCAGGTGTCAGAGAGAACCCATGGTCTTTGGTCATCAGTGCTCTGCTAATATCATCTACGGGCTTCAACTGGTGGGAAATTGGTACCTTTCCTTGGAGGGTTTGAGAGATCATACAATCATGCAACAAAAAAAAAAACAGATGAATATTTAAGTCCCTGCTGGGAAATCTCACTCCCATTTTCCTTTCAACCACCAAGCCCCACACCTGGAGGGGTTTTTTGTTCTGTTTTGTTTTTTAATTTTTAAAAAAGATTTATTTATTTATTTATTTATTTAAGGGAGGAAGAGAGTAAGCATGTGAGTGGGGCGGGGGGATACAGAGGGAGAGAAACTCAAGCTGATTCCCTGCCAACACAGGGCTTGATCTCAAGACCCAGGGAGCATGACCTGAGCCAAAAATCAAGAGTTGGACACTCAGTGGACTGAGCCATCCAGGTACCGCCAAACCTGGAGGTTTTATTCTCTTATTTCTTGTGCCCCCTTCTGGTGTTTTGTTATGAAAACCCTACCAGAATTCCTATTCTGTCTGCTCTTTGTTCTGTCCCCCTCCCCTCTTGGGGGGGGGCGGGGGAGGGGGAAGGAGTGCTTCTTTGCTCTGTTCTACATCGGCAGATGATTTCATTCTCTGGGTTGTTGTTTTTTTGTCCATTCCCCACGAAATGAAACGGACACTTGGGTCTCATCTTTTAGTGCCACAAACACTGCGGCAGAGAATAACTATGTACAAGGGTCATTTTGTACTTATATGGCGGGAGGACAAATTCCCAGAAGTGGCATTGCTGGGTCAAAACTCAATGCACTCATATCTTGCCATTTTGACCAAATCGCTCTCTAAGTGGGTATGACTTTGCTCCCAGACTGTCAGAAAGCGTCTTCCTCCAGACTCTCCAACAGAGTGCATCATGTACCATTTTTATTTTGAACTCCTATAGAGACCTTAATACCAGGTCTGGATAATCATCCTTCTAACTCACCAGATGGGGGGATGGGAGGGTTTATGACCCTGGCATGGGCACCCTAGCATGACCCCAGGGTGTGTGCAAGGTCAATGGCATGGGGTCATTTGAGCAGGTGGATGTTTTCCCATTCTTGCTTTGCCCTTCATGTGTTTGTGGATCTGAATTTCTGCTGCCTCCGTTCAGAGCTCAAACCTTCTCCTGCAACTTGAATATTTTATTTCCCAAGCAATTTTATGCTTCATTAGGCCGTGAGTAAAACAGAGAGAGTCCAAACTGCACGTGGATGGAACATTTCCGTGAGGCGCCCAGGCCTGACCACTGTATGCGGTCCTCAGGTGGTGATGCTGCTGGCTAGCTGACCAGGGACTGGGTTCTGGTGGTGGGTGGGGGCGTGACACTCCCTCCCTCCGGTGGAATGGAAGCTTTGTCTTTGTGCAAACTTTCCAGCTGTGGAAACTCTGGCACCGCTCTGAAGATAAATGGCATTTCTTGGCAATGGATGGGAAAGGCAAACTTCTCTGCTATTCAGGGATTAAGTCTTAGCCTAGAAGCAAACTGTCCCCAGCCTCTGTGGGGAGGTTATCTCCCAGAGAACATTCAGGCGGTTTCTCAATAGCGGCCTGTGCCGGCGTCAGCCAATGTTTTCTAGTTGGTAAGATTACATCCCATCCGGCCAGCACCCAGAGCCGTGCTGAATTTCTTCTGTCTCTCAAACACACACATAATGCCTCAGTATCTGACAGAAAGAATGGGCAAAGCTGATAAGCAGACCGAAGAAGCATGAAGAACATTCTAGCATGACCAGTGTCGGATCCACTCCCATCTGGAAGCCAGAACATAAGCCACAGTCACTTGCCCTTTCCTGCGTCTGCCTGGAAATGCTGCAAACAGAAGGAAATATTGAGCAAAGCAATTAGCTAATGAGGACCTTAAATGCCTGTTTAATAGTGGCATTAATAATAAAGCAAAGTTTTATTGGGTTAATAGAGGTTAAGTGGCAATCTTAGTAAAATGGTCATTATAGATTTTCTTCTTTGCAGGCACTGAACAGAACTTCTGAAAAGACGGATTATTACAACTCCCTCTCCTGCATTTGCTCCTTCTCAAAAGAGGTATTTCTAAAGGTTTTAAAAATGATTACCACCCTTTTTTGCAGGGCCCCCCGTCTGCGGCAGGCGTCCAGGGGCTGCGTATTTAAAGAAGCCCTTACAGGGAACTCTGTCAGTTGCTCAAGGCTTGCTGCCAACGGACAATTGAGGTATTTACCAAGGGTTTCCAAGAAATTGCTGCAAATTATATGAAATGTTATACCTGTTACAGGCGTTCAATGTATTAGCAACAGAAAAAAATGTAACGCGTGTGGAGACAGAGTTCCAATTTGTGAGAAAGTGTTCAGGAACGTAGGTGGAGATGAATTTTAATTACATGTCATAGAGAATCACACTGCATGAAAGCAGACAGGAAGTTAGATCATGTGGTGTTTTTTTGAGCAAATTTCTAAATGTCAGTCGAGAATCACTGAGAAGGAACTTTTAAAATGAGATCCGTGGAAAGACCCGTTGGGACACCAGAACACTGAGACCCTGAGTGGGGACATAGCGTGTCCCGATGGGACTTCCTCATGCAGAAGGAAGACCGGAATGCCCACTCTGTACTTGACCCAGCCCCGGCCCCCATCTCAGGTGGGGTGTATGCAGTGAGGAGACTTCATCCTTCAATAACTCTCTAGTTTGGGGTTTCCCTTACGAGTTTTTCTGATTGTGGTTAACACTGTCCCCCCCTTTTTTCTTTTTAAATATTTTATTTATTTATTTGAGAGAGAGAGAGAGAGAGAGCGCTCACGCAAGCACCAGTAGGGGGAGGAGCAGAGGGAGAAGCAGACTCCCCACTAAGCAGGGAACCCCCTTCCCAAGGCTTGGTCTCAGGAACCTGAGATGGTGACCTGAGCAGAAGGTCGATGTTAAACTGTCTTAGCTACCCGTCTGCCCCACCATTACCTCTTTTTTTTTTTTTTTAAGGTTTTATCTATTCATTTGGAAGATAACAGACACAGAGAGAGGGAGAGAGAGAGAGAGAGAGAGCGCACAAGCAGGGGGAGAGGCAGAGGGAGAAGCAGTCTCCCTGCTGAGCTGGGAGCCCGACATGAGGCTCAATTCCAGAACCTGGAGATCATGACCTGAGCTGAAGGCAGACGCTTAACCATCTTAGCAACCCAGGCGCCCTACTACCCCTACTAATGGTCATTGAGTCCCTTAACTTAAGAGGGCTCCTGGTGCTGTGAAATTGAGAAATAGTTCCTCCCTCAGTTTACTGAGGCAAAATGTCTATGAAACCCCATCTCTCTAGATCCTTACCGGTAATGGTGGTGCAGGGACTGACAGGGCTGGTATTTAACAGGCAGGCTTCCATACTGGACTTACCAACCCTCTTTGGCCCTTTGGGTCTCTGGCTGTCACTGAAGTCCTTGGTTCCAGGCATTGGCCTCCGGCTATGAAATCCCCACCCAGGACAGGTCTGCCTCCTGATTCAGGCCTCAAATGGGGCCCTCGATGGGTAGGACACCTTTAGAAGCTTCCCCAGGAAAATTGCCTCAGCAATTCAGCTGCTGTTTCCCCTCTCTGTCCCCAGTATGGAGGTGTCCCCTGACCCAGTATGGAGGCAAGTGGCCCCTGACCCAGTATGGAGCTTCCTGGGGCGCCTGGCTGACTTCTATAGGACCTTGGCTCCTTCCTCCCACCATCTCCTGGACTGGCATTCCTCTGCTTTTCCTTGGAGGAATTCACCTGTGTCCTATTTTCCTGGTCCAGGCTGCTCTACCTTTAGGGCCAGGTTTTATGGAGAACAGGGAGTCTTCTAAATCATGAAGGAGACACTTCCATTGAGACCCCAGATGAGGCAGGTGACGATATTGATCTATGGGCACAGGGACAAGTAGGAACCAAGGAATCGAGGAGGACAAAACATTCCACATCCTCACAACGTTAAGTTCCATCACATGTTTATGTACTTTTCATCAGATTTCAGTCTAGAAAAGGACATATAGAGACGTTTAAAGCAGGTTAGAAAATATTGAACTCATTCAGTATGTCACCAGATTGAACATCTGTGTCTTGCCAGATTCCTGCTTTATGGAAATCATTGTGAATTATGGGGCTGTTGCTGAATTTGGGGCATCTGGTGACTACTTGGCATTTGTGGCTTATGGTCTTACTGGAAACCCCTTTGGATGGTTTTTGAGCCTATAATTCATGGTTATATGTTCTGTATTTTTCCCAAGACTACTGCTGGAGTCCTGTGTTCACTGCATAATGAGTATTTTATTTTTAGATGTGGATCACTCTTAGGGAGGGAGTCTGTGGGAAAGGTGGGTAATGAACTATTTTTGACATAAATAATAAGTGCCAAAGAATGTGGTAATATCCAAGGAATAAAACAACAGTGACCGCCATTCAATTGCAGAGATTGTGTCTGTATCTCCCACAACTTACCACATTCAGCCGTGTAATATTTCAAACATTTGGTCATATTAACAGCGAGGAAAGATCCAAAGGATCTTTACCATGCTTACCCCAAGCATGCTTACTTTCTGTCCCTAATTCCTGGGTTCATTTGGGGGAAATGAAGGGAACCTCTCAGGCCCAGGAAAACACTTTGCTCTCCAGGAGTTTCATTAGAAAACCTCAACGTATTGGCGACTAGGTAACAAGACTAATATTTGCTCTATACAAACATTTGTTGTATGGACACTTTCTCAGCTTTTGTAGCTTTAGCTGAGTTTTTTTTTTCACCCCCCCCCCCAAAGAGGAAATGTATAAAATTTAAACTCCATCCTAGAGAATCCGTTATTCAAAACCTTAGAAATCCACGGCATTTTTATGGATGAACTGTGTAAAAATATTGACAAAGATTCAGGTAGGTTTGGGATACTAACCGACTATCTGCCCACAAAGAATGTAAATAAAAGTAGTGTTTACCATCCACAGGATTAACATCACCTCCATCTCCAACATCCATTAAATGCTAGCACTGTTAGGAGCTTGGACATTAAATATGGCTTTTTTTTTTTTTTTTTTAAACTTAGAAACTAGGGGCAGGGAACAGGTAAGTGAATTCACGGTTCACTCTCCAAGCATGCACGTCTCAAACGGCTCCTGAACTGTTTATTCTATATGCGCTCGCTCCTGCCCACAGAACGGCGGGAACAAAGGTACAGTGTGAATCGGGAAGACGCGGACAAGGTAGACGGTCAGGTCCGCCTGGCTGAAGGGCAGGGCGTGGGGAGCCGGGTTTATCTGAGGACAGTTTCAGAGAGGGCACGAGCGCTTCGTGCCGAGTTCGGGGACCAAGAAGCCCCTTCTTCAAAGATCCCTCTTCAGCTTCGCGCTGGCAGTGCGTCTCTCAGGATGGGGCCGCCTGGCGGGCACGGTCCCCGGGAGGGGACACCCTAGGGCCGGTGCTGGGCGCCGCCGCCAGGAGTCCGAGCGCGGACCGGCGGGGGCGTGGTCGCTGGGCGGATAACGGGCTGCAGAGCGCCGCGGTCCGGGCCCCCGCCCGCGCCCAGCCCGGCCCCACGCCCCCTCCACCCCCGCGGCCGAGCCGCAGACCGTGCGGGCGGGGCGGATCCGGGCGGGGGCGGCGCGCGCCGGGAGGCTTTTTTTTTTTTTTTTGTCAAACTTTGGCCACGTGAACCGCCCCCCATTCACTTTTGCGCCAATCCGGCGGCGCGGACGGATCCCGAGAGGGGCCAGGCTCCGCCGCCGCTGGGGCCCCTTCATAACGCGCCGTGCGTGACGTGAGGGGCTCCTGTTGCAATGGCGAGCTAAGCCGGAGGATGTGCAGCTGCGGCAGCGGCGCCGGCCACGAAGAGGACGGGGGCGGGCGCAGCGCGAGCGGAGCCGAGCCAGCCGAGAGACGCGGGCGGGGCGGGACGGGGGTGCGGACTCCGCTGCCACAGCCGTCGCCGTCGCGCTGGCCCCGCGCCCTCGCGCGCGAGCGGGAAGAGCCGCCGCCGCGTCGCGCTCGAGCCGCCACCGGCGCGCGCTGGGCATGGTCCCCTCTTAAAGGCGCAGGCCGCGGCGGTGGGGGTGGGCGTGAGGAACAAAGCGGCGGCGTGGGGCCTACGGGCGGCTCGGGGGCCACGATGGGCGCGGCGGGCCCGCGGCGGCCGCGGCGCTGCCCGGGCCGGGCCTCGCGGCGCTAGGGCGGGCTGGCCTCCGCGGGCGGGGGCGGCGGGCTGAGGGCGCGCGGAGCCTGCGGCGGCGGCAGCAGCGGCGGCCCGGCGGGCAGAGCGGCACGGGCATGGCCGCGCGCGGCCGGCGCGCCTGGCTCAGCGTGCTGCTCGGGCTCGTGCTGGGCTTCGTGCTGGCCTCGCGGCTCGTCCTGCCCCGCGCCTCTGAGCTGAAGCGAGCGGGCCCGCGGCGCCGAGCCAGCCCCGAGGGCTGCCGGCCAGGGCAGGCGGCGGCGGCGGCTTCCCAGGCCGGCGGGGCGCGCGGCGATGCGCGCGGGGCGCAGCTCTGGCCTCACGGCCCGGCCTCGGATGGCGGCCCGCGCGACAGGAACTTTCTCTTCGTGGGAGTCATGACCGCCCAGAAATACCTGCAGACCCGCGCCGTGGCCGCCTACAGGTGAGTGAGTCCTTGCTGCCTGGACTCCGACTCCTGTATTCAGCATCCCGGTGGGCGGCCCTGCCGGTACTCCCTTGACTTGAGTCTCTTCCTGCTTTCCAGACCCCAAGCTCCCGGGGTTCCTGTGGGATCGGGGTGCCCCTTGGGCTATGGATGTCCGACATTGGAAACAGAGGTCAGAGGCGGGCTGGTGAATGCGACGCCCGAGAGTATGGGCTTTGGGGTCAGGTGGACCAGGTTGGCTCCCGTGGGTGTGGTCCTCAGCCTGACTTTGTGTAAGGCACTTCAGCTTTCTACGTCCAAGCCGCCTTCTTTGTTAAATAGGTCTGACTGAACATACCTCCCTCGAAAGGTTGTTGGGAAAGCTCTTAGCACACAGTATCTGTGATAGTAGTGGCAGTGATGGTTATCGTTTGATTCTTTGAAATAGGTACCTTTGCTCTTGCAGAGTGAGAGGGGAGGTAAGTTAATGTGGTTAGAGCCCTTCCGTAGCATATTTGTAGATATCAAGGGGCTGCCTGCTACACACTCGATCCCGCCAGTCTGTTGAGTTAATGGAAAGAGAACCTTGGGAAAAGTAGTTCTTGGCCCTTGGTAGATTCGGGCTTAACTATCTGCGTTTAGGGATGTGTGTGTGTTATTCAGTATCTGGGTCCTTGTTGGCCATATGAGTCGTAAAAGTGACTGGAATCATGTTCAGGATTAACAGAGGGATTAACCAAAGTAACCTTTAGAAGGGCGATGATTTTGGAATGGCAGATTTGTGTTGGAGTGGATTTGAGGTAGGAGAAGGGTGTGGATCCAGTAAAGGGATTTAATGGAACCTTGTATGTGTGAAGTACAGAAATGTTCTCCATGTGGAGAAGATTTGGGATTCATCCAGTCACAGAACAAACCAACGCAGGGGGTTCCTCTGAGAAGGAACTTTTAGAGCCGTCAGTGCTGAGCAAGGCCAAGCTGGTTGCTGTTGGTTCTTTTTTTTTTTTTTTTTTTTTAAGATTTTATTTACTTATTTGACAGACAGAGATCACAAGTAGGCAGAGAGGCAGGCAGAGAGAGAGAGAGAGAGGAGGAAGCAGGCTCCCTGATGAGCAGAGAGCCGGATGCAGGGCTCGATCCCAGGACCCTGAGATCATGACCTGAGCTGAAGGCAGAGGTTTTAACCCACTGAGCCACCCAGTTGCTATTGGTTCTTAATTTATAACCAATACCTTTGAAACTTTGGCTTTTAAATTTAGTCCTGGTCTAAATGTGCAGGCATTAGATATGAAGGGAAAAACAGATATGGATCTTTATTCCTCTAAGGGAAGAAGTACAAGATTGAAAAAGAAGACGAAAGAGCAATGGAGAATGTCAGCACTCTCAGTGCATTGACTCCCCATTCCTGCATCTTTCTGTGAGGATCTTATTTAAGTCCAGAGCCTAGGTTCTGCCGGGAAGGATACTGAGTGCCTGAAAAACCTTAGAATGTAGTCCCTTAGTATAAAATTAGACTGTGTTAGTGATTTAGGAATCCCCAGGTGAAGATTTACTCCCAGATTTCCCATGAATTACTTGGAATTTTATGCAGATGGTACTTTTTGCCAAGAGAAATGGCTACATCTGAAATCAGGGATGGGCTGTATAAATTGTTCAGAGAATGGTTTTGAAATGTAAGCCCACATGACTGCCATTGGGTGACAAGCCCTGCGAACTTGCGACTCTGGAGACAATTATCAAAGTAGTTTGGACAAATACTATATTGCCCACCAAACAGATAGATTTTCATGGATTCACAGTCAGTTTAGACAAACCAGTAGGGGTCCTGGTACACCAGCAGTACTCAGAAAATGTAACGCAAACTGGACCTACTCTTCTACACTTGGAGATGATCTTTTCCCTAAGCCAATGCTTGACACTCTGACTTTTGGTCTCCTTTTCCAAGTCTCCTACCTAATCTTTTTTTTTTTTTTTTTTTAAGATTTTATTTATTTGACAGAGAGAGAGCACAAGTAGAGAAAGAGAGAGAGAGAGAGAGAGAGAGAGAGGAGGAGGCAGGCTCCCCGCCTAGCAGAGAGCCCGATGTAGGACTCGATCCCAGAACCTTGAGATCAGGACCTGAGCTGAAGGCAGAGGCCTAACCCACTGAGCCACCCAGGCGGCCCTCCTACCTCATCTTTTTTGCATGTAGGATTTTTATCTCATTGTTTATTTTCTTTTGGACACTTAATGGAAAGTAGAAACTCAATTTGCCATCTGGCCCCAGTTCTTCCTCCTTTGTGACAACTCTGCCTTTCTGATAAAGGGAAAACCCTTGTGAGGAAACAGTGTATCCTACCCCGGCATCTGTCAGCTTTCCTGAAGTTCTTTCATCTTTTGATCTCAAAAAGTCCCATTATTTGAAGCTTGGGGGCGGACTTAGCTTTCCTGTTAAGATCCTCTGCCTCAAGCCTCTGTTTAGGCCATTTGCAGGAGATGGCACAATACGGTTTTAGTCTTAAGGAACTTTTGGGGAAGGCCTGAATTGGGATGGAGGTTACAGTGTGTAACTTATGATTATGGCTCTGCTGTGCTTTGCAGCCCAGGCCGAAACTCCACACTCAGCTCTTAAAATGGAAGTTGCACGCCGTTTGGCATAAAAGTCGGTTTGAATCTTAACAGGTAGAACTGCAGTTTGGCACTGGGTGTGCTCAGTTTTAACTTCTCTCCTAAGAGGCAAATTCATTCTATACCTTTAGAACAACTTGAATTTTTTTAGTCCAATTTTTTTTTTTCTTTTCAAAGAAAATTAGTTTGGCTTTATGGATGTAAGGAGATGCTGGCATTTTTAGAAATCTTATGCTAAAGTACTGAACATGTCAGAATTTAGGTCTGGCTACTAGTAATTGTTCGAGGTCCAGAAGGGAAATCTAAAGCCTTCGGGAAATTCAATGAGCTATGCCTGTCTGCACTAAAGTTAGTGCATTTTAATGATGGAACAGCCCCATCGTTACAGACCTGTACTTTCTCGACCTGCCAAATGCTTGAATTGGGGAGAAGGGCCACCAAGGAATGTTAGCAGAGCAGCAACAGCTGATAGCATGCAAGAAACAGCTTTTTTAAATATATATATAGATTTTATTTATTTATTTGACAGAGAGAGACAGCCAGAGATGGAACACAAGCAGCAGGGAGAGAGAGAGAGAAGCAGGCTTCCTGCTGAGAAGGGAGCCCGCTGAGCAGGGAGTCTTCCTTCGGGGCTTGATCCCAGGACTCTGGGATCATGACCTGAGCCGTAGGCAAAGGCTTACCTACTGAGCCACCCAGGTGCCCCAAGAAACAGCTTTTAAAAACCAGGCACAACAGATCTCAAAGTGTAGCTGATCAGAGTCTGACCAGGGCTAGTTTCTTCCATAGGCCCTGAGCAGACACCATAGCTGTTAAGTTCATAGGAGTGATCCTGGTTCATAAAAGTACTCAGTTACACTTAAGATTCATCCCTTTATTCAACAAATACATACATGGGTCCTCTGGGTCGAGGCTCTGTCGAGGACACAATGGTGAAGATGCTTGTTCTCGTGGCGCTTCGATTTTAGTAGGAACCAAGATGCTGAAAGAGTTAATGATGGGCACTATGGAGAAAATAAAACCGTAAGGAAAGGGTGGGGTGGTATCTAGAGAACTTAGGATTTGGGCTGCAGTCTGGTGGTGAGGAACTGGTTGTGTGAGTATCACTGAGGAGCAGGGGAGGAGAGGGAAGAGCTAATAGGTTACAGACAGCAACCACCTTGGAAGGGAATAAAAGAAGGGAAATAAAAGAAAGCAGACGAGGCCTGATAATGTCTGGTCTCCTGGAATTTTTCCTAGGTGAATTAGAAAGCCTTTGGAGGGTTTAGACAGGAAAGGGAGGTGATGGCATTATGTTCTAAAAGTTAATTCTGCCCATTGTGTGGAGATCGGATTGTAGAGAAGCAGGGAGATTTTAGGAGGTGGTCTGGCTGGAGGTGGGGGTGGCAGGGGGCGGCTGTGGTGGCTGTGGTCATGGAAAGATGTGGAGAATTCCAGGGGATCTGCTGGAGCAGAGCTCGGATGTGCTGACTGAACGCGGGTTGAGTAGTGAGGCATCAATAGTGCCTTCCAGGGTCTTGCCTTGAAAGACAAGTGTGAGTTGTTGTATTACTTACTGAGCTGGGTAAGGAGGTGAGTCAACAGGTCTGGTTTTGCACAGGAAAAGTTTGAAGAAGGCCCTTAGACATGCAGGTGGATGTATCCTTAGCTTTGTAAATGCAGTGAATTTATGAAGAGATTGAGAAAAGATTGACATCTGAGGTGGCTATGGTGCTGGAGCTCTGAAGCTGTTCAGAGTTAAGCTGGCCAGAGGCCTCTGGGTTGCTGGGGTTCTGCAAATGCATCAGGAAAGTTGTCTGGACTCATCTACAGAGTATTTGTATTCTCGGTCATTTCACTTCAGAATGGTACCTGATTCCTCCGGAGGGATGTACTGCGCCAGGTAGTAACAGATCATTAGCTCCCCTGTGTTTCTTGTGTGTTTTGTTACTAGCTACAGTTCATATTATTTCCATATTTTTTCCTTTGTTCTTAGTTTGATAGAAATTCATGTAGTTCAGTTTTTACTTTTCTGATTTTGGGGTTCCCCCCACCCTTTCCTGTCCCAAGCTCAAAAAATTAGTGCCCTGGAGAGATTTTTTTTTTTTAAGATTTTATTTAATCATTTGAGAGGGAGAGACCGAGACAGAGAGATCACAAGCATGGGGAAAAGCAGAGGAGAGGGAGAAGCAGGCTCCCCGCCAACCTGGGAGCCCGATGTGGGGCTCCATTCCAGGACCTGGAGAACATGACCTGAGGTGAAGGCAGACACTCAACCATCTGAGCCACCCAGGTGCCCTCCTGGAGAGATTTAAAAAGCAATATATTTTTTTTTTCCTGATTCTAGAAAGGGTAGAAATCATCTCAATCTCATTTTCCCCGCAAACAGTACATTGTCTTAGCAGCATCTGTTTAATAAGCTCCCTTTTCCCTACCAGTATGAAATGCCATCTTCATCATACTCAGAATTCCTGGGGATGTTTTGGACTCCTTACTCTGTTCCAGTGACCTTTCCCTCTGTTCTTATGCCGGTACCACCCTTTGAAATTATTGGAAGTCGAGTAATTTTTTAATATCCGGTAGACAAGTTCCTCTTTGTTCCTCTTCTGTTTCAAACATTTCTTGGCTACACTTACCTGTTCTTGCTGGGAGAGTTTTGATACCATTTGGATTTTCTTTTTAATTAATGGTTTGATAAAAAAGAGAAAACATGGGGCGCCTGGGTGGCTCAGCGGGTTAAGCCGCTGCCTTCGGCTCAGGTCATGATCTCAGGGTCCTGGGATTGAGTCCCGCATCGGGCTCTCTGCTCAGCAGGGAGCCTGCTTCCTCCTCTCTCTCTGCCTGCCTCTCTGCCTGCTTGTGATCTCTCTCTGTCAAATAAATAAATAAAATCTTAAAAAAAAAAAAAAAAAGAGAAAACATGCATACTTTGCTTTTTAGTCCTTTCTTTTGCCCAGAACTCTAAGCTAATCCAACACCTTATATTTCCCTTGGTTTTTACCCCCTTGGGCTGAAGGTGGGGAACCGTTTTGTTCTTTCTCTGCTTTCTCAGAGGAAAGCGGTGGATGGTTTCCCTTCTTTGCCCTGGGAGTGGTAAAGGGCACCATTAAAGATTAGCATCAGCCTGTAGGGAACTGTGGGAAGAAAGTTTGAGAAACACTAGCTGTAGCTATAGGAATCTTGTTGCAAGATGTTGTAGTAGTCTATGGCCTCTTCCGAATGCGTTCAGTGGAGGCACACTGTTCTCTTACCGACCTTAATGAGCACACCTCAGAGTCCCTTTTCTTACTCGTGAACTCAGTAAACCATGCTTATCTCGAAACCGTTTAGAGTAATACTTTCTCAGCTAGAATTCAGTTTGGCAGAAACTCACTGCCTTCTATAATCCAGATAACTGACCTGTAAATGAACTTTTGGAGCACAACCCCTTTCACATTGTGAATTACCTGTCTAAGGTGACTGGAGGACTGTGCAGTCCTGAACGTGAGTTTAGCCTTTTCTGTCATGGTTCCAGATCTTGGTGCCTCAAATAGTTAGGATATTGCAAGGGTAGCTGTGGTTGTCAGCAGAAGTTTATACGCGGTTGTGTTTTCATCACATGGCTAGTTTCACTTCCCTTGTCCCTTCATTAAGCTGCTCTGTATTGAAAACAGATTAATAATTCTACCCTGGCAGGGTGTGTCTTCTAGGGAGGGAAAGAAATGGTAATACTGATGAGGAGGGCCTGCAGGGTGCCTGGACCTTAACTGCTGTGGGGACACAGGACAAAGAGGCCTGCACTGATTATGAAAGGGATCAGGAAGGGCCTTGCCCACACACTCCTGCCCCCTTTCCCTCACTTAGTCTTGAAGGAGTTTTTAAGGCAGAGACAACAGATTCCTGGAAATGTGGAAGAGCAGGAAGTAGTGAAGGAACGGGGGGATTGTACATTTTGAGGCTGGGATCTGAAATTTAGCATTTCCTCTAGAATTTTTCAAAGGGATTTAAAGATATGTTCAAAGATATATGTATGGAGTGGAAATTTCTTTTTTTTTTTTTTCTAAAGATTTTATTTATATATCTGACAAAGACACAGGGAAAGAGGGAACACAAGCAGGGGAGTGGGAGAGGGAGAAGCAGGCTTCCTGCTGAGCAGGGAGCCTGATGTGGGGCTCTATCCCAGGACCCTGGATCATGACCTGAGCCGAAGGCAGACACTTAATGACTGAGCCACCCAGGCGCCCGGAAATTTCAAGTGTCTTTGGTGTCCTGCATTAGGAACTGTGGACCATAATTGATTTTGCTGATTTATCCATATTGTGGTCCGCTTCTCTAGCCACAAAAAATGATGTGGCTGAAATATGAATTTACTGAAATGAAGAGAGATTCAGAATATATTTAAATTAAGCAAGACTAGGGTATAAAATTATATTCTGGGTATGAAGCCACTCTTGTTTAAAATCAAACAAAATAATCTGTATGTGTAGTATAGAAAAGAAAATGTGACAGAATGTATACACAGTGATACTCAGTGATTTTTCATATTCTTCTTGGCCCTTTTCTTTTGAGTTTTTCTGCAGTGAACACTTATTTTGTAGTAAAGCTACAGAACTAGAGCATAAAAAAGAAAAAAAGGAGGAGGAGAGAACAGCTCTTGGAAGGGAATGGAAGTGCAGTTTTGAGTGTGTTGAATTGTAGGTAGGTGCCTGCAGCGGTGCTAGGCACAGGTGGTGCCCTGGGCTTGGGTCCGAGATCATTCTGGTTTCAGTAAGTAGCAGTTAATCCTGTCCCGATAAAGTATTCGGATACTGTAACTGTATTTACCTTAGTTCCATAACTTCACAATTGCAGGTAGTGCTTGGGAGAATCAGGTGACAGAATTTTTAATGTGAGGGCCCTGGCTTCCACACACAACTGTAAATATTCAGTGTCTCCATCTGTCCTGCATATGGATGGAATTGGGGGAACAAGAAATTTAGTTACGATTTAAAAGTAGTGAAGCTCTCCCATCTACTCATCTTAACTCGGTGTCATTTCTAAAACCTCTGTAGCTGTGGTATTTGTTCTGTAACCAAGTACCGTGGTTTGCGGATGATTAAAAAGAAGAAGGTGTAGGGGCTTCTGGGTGGCTCAGTTAGTTAAGCGTCTGCCTTTGGCTCAGGTCATGATCCTGGGGTCCTGGGATCGAGCCCTGCCTGTGTGGAGCCTGCTTCTTCATCTCCCTTTGCCCTCCCCTGCGAATGGTTCCCCCCTCCTCCCCCATCCAAATAAATAAATAAAAAGTTTTGTGGGTTTTTTTTTTTTTAAGGTGTATTCTGCTGATTTGGTGTCGACCCTGGGTTTGCAAACCCAACACCTGAGGATTGTTGAAAATATATTTGTCCATGGCGTTAAAACAATTGCTTTGGAAGTTGAGCCTAGGTGTGAGGGCTGCTTTTGTATTGGGATTTTCTTCTGTGTGTTTCCAGCCTACTGCTGGAAAGTGATCTGGCAGGATTTACAGTAGTGAAGGGACCCAAACGGAATGAGGCTTTCAGAAGCTACCTTCAGAGTAGAGTCTTCTGACTGACCTTCAACTAATCCAGCTTAGACTCTGAAGAGGTGTCCTCAATGGACAGGTTTCTGCCAGGCAGACGCAGTGGAAGTGGCTAAAGTGGGTGTAAGGTTGCCCTCCTTTCCTGGGATGACTGTTTTCTCAGCCTTCTCAATGGAGGAGGGACTGCAAAGGAAACGTGGGTGATAACCTGGGAAAAAAGTGTGGGATGAAGGCAGCAGCCGAGGCTTTGGAATCAGACCCCCTTTGAGTTCTGGCTTCAACATTTATTAGCTCTATGATCTCGGGAAATTATTTACCTAGCCTTGTGCCCCAGTCTCCTCATCTGTGAAATATGGGTAACGGTACCGCACACTGCATCGAATTGTCACAGGCTGAGTTCCTCATGCCCGTAGCGCAGTGCCCTGCACCAGGTGACTGCTTGGCTGAAGGGTGGCTGTGGGCTGCTGTTCAGTGGGTTGATACCAGGAAGTGCCTTGGTACAGGGAGACTGACTTGCAAAAGCGGTCGGCCAAAGTGGGTTCAGGGTGGTTTTATTGTTTGTGTTAAAGAACACTCTTTGTTGCTGCTGTTTTTTGTGTGGCTTTGTTTGCTTAGAATTAAATTTGAAATGAATTTTGTTCATGCATGATTAAGAATTAGTTGCATATTTACACTTTTAAATGTCCGGTGGCAGAACAAACCATCTAAGGTCGCTCTCCAACATTTGAAGCTTCGGAAATGTATCATGAGACCAGAATTCGCCTTCTATTATTAACACTCCGAATTTTAATTCCTAGGTTTCAAAGAGGGCGTTTTTGTGGTCTGTGCTGATGAGTATTTCCATTGTTTGCCGTGAACCTGGGCTCAAAGGACGGGTTGCTGGTAGCCCTTAATATCTTGGAACTGCCTCCTGGGCTAGTGCCCAGGCCATTGTTGAGGCGGGAAGCTGTAATCCACCCGGCAGGAGGAAAAAAAAAGTCTTAATGCTTCTTTTCACCTTAGGTCCACTTTTTAGGATTAATGGTAAAGAGTATAATTTGATTTGTCTTAAAAAAATTTTTTTCCCACTGTTTTATGATTTCTGTTCTCTTTCCCCACCTACTTCCAAAAGAATTGAGATTGCTCACGTCATAAGTTTACGCACTAAGGCAGTTAGAGACTTTAAAAGAGGAAGCCATGTATCCGGAAACCACATAAGAGGAAGAGAAACCAGCTCAGTACGCTCCATCCTCATACCAACACAGGACAGAGATGATGGACTGAGTAATGCTTACAGCATCCGGCCCGAGGGCATTCCTTCAGCTCCAGGAGAGGCCTTGAGTTATCACTTGGTAGCTTTGGAAGACCTCTGAGTTTTCCCAAGGCCTGATCAAGTTCAAGGGCATGGCTGCTCTGCCTGGCAGCAAAGAATTGTCCTCCATGTACTTTTTTGGGAGGGTGAGCTCAGACTGCTGCTCCATCAAACTTGTGCTTCCTATAAGGACACTCACTACCTGTGCCCTTCTTTCCCTCCCCTGGACCCTGCGGGACAAGTTTCTGTCAGGTCTTAGTGTCTGCAATATCCCTCTTACTTAACCCTGAGCAGTGGGACAGAGTCCTGCAACATCTCTTGGTTGCCTGCTGGTTGGGACCCACCATTAGCAGACAGAGAGACCATGTGCTGGCAGTTGGTCTCACCACGTGGGCTCCCTCAGTTTTGGGGTGGCATCTTTTCAGAGGACTCCAGTTGGTTCCCTGTTTCCCACGGGCATAGAGCCGAGCAGGCAGCCCCTACCAGGATTTCGCCGTCCCTGGTACCCGTACTGGTACCCCGCTCTGACTACTTTTGTTTTTCTTTGGCTTTATTTTCTTGCTCTTGTTTTCATGCTGTATTCCTTTTGGTTAAGTTATTAAATTTCTTCTGTTATAGGGAAGAATATAAACATATGCCTTTAACTCCTATTATCTATCAGTTCTACAAGGGGGAAAAATGATGTTCTCCCTTCCATGACTCCAAATTCTGAGATGATTTGATCATATGAGTCCTTTCAAACTTACCACTATAACTGTCTGGCAATGTATTTACTTGTCCTTTTGGGGAAATCACAGAAGGTCTCCCCTTTTTACTTGTAAAAATTACTGTAGCTATTAAAATTTTAAAAATGTGAAAGTACTCAATCTCCATTTTTCTTTTAGTTTTTGTCCATTGTATAGAATAAAAAAATGTTTATTACAAAAGTAGCATTTTCTGATGTCAAATCTTTTCATTTCTTTGGATGCTTTTTAGCTTAAAGTTTTTTTCCAGATTTAAACAAAAAACAAAAAACTTTTCCCCCCAGCTCTAACTATACTTATTTGTTGCAGAAAATTTAGAAAATATAGAAAATATGAAGAAAATTAAATGTCTTTTGATCCTCCATCCAAAAATAACCACAGTAAACACTCTGGGGTAAAATGGTAAAATATTTTATTTTTATATGTGTACTTTTGTTCCCTTAATAGTACACGTCACAGGGATGTACTCTTGCCTGCTTGTTCAATTTACCCATGTATTATGAATGTGTCCTTAGGACGGGAGTCACAGCTGTGGATGCAGTTTTGTACACAAATGTATTTTATGTAGTTTTTCTTAAAATGATAACAGAACAGAAAGGGAGACTATGAAGTCCTGAGTCAGCAAAGGCATTCCTTAGCGAAGCTAATATTGTCCAGCTGCATCACTTAACTGTGATTTGACTCAGTGTAGGGATAGTGTTTAGAGGCCCAGAGGAAAAGATGATAGCTTACTTGGCTCTCTCCAGTTTCAGTTGTCGTATCTGTGCTTTAGCAAGAGTTGGTTATCCGTGCATCGAAAATTGAACTTGCTGGCAAGGGCCTCTGTAAATGTTCTGTGGTTTCAATTAAGGGAGAACTCTTTGCTCCCGGTAACAAACTTGTCGATGGCAAAGTTGACATTTGCTTATGAAAATAAGGAGCTTGACCTGTTTCTGTCTCGGAAGGAGGGCCAGCTTGCTTCTTCAGCGGTGTCTCCTTTACTTCTTTCCCATCACTAAGGCGCCCCGCCCCCCCGCAGCTCCCCCAGGATGGTGAATCATGATTCCCGTTCCAGAGCACTCGATCTTTCCCGAGCTCTTGAAGCCAAAGATACCCTCAATGAAAAGATCATACTTTCTAAAGTTTGGAGGATTTACAGAAACTCTTTGAGAGATTTCTCTCCAACCACCAGTCATTTAGAACAGAAAAGGGCAGCCTGAGGTTTTTCCCTGGGTTACCTAAAAAGGAAAAGATAATAATTGGGTGGAGTTACCATAAAACTGCAGAGAGGCTTTTAAGGATGGTTTGAGGTTAGATTGTCTGTTTTTAAAATTAATTGGTTTCTCTTCTTGGACAAATTACATGATTTCAAGTCACGGTATAGGCGTTAATCGCCTCAGCGAGGGTGGTTCTCGAGAGAGGCTGGCGCTTGCTGTCCGCGTCCTGTGTGCTGCAGCAGGTAGGAGCCCAGACACAAAGGCACTCTGATGCTCAGGCTAATAGGAAGGATTCTGGCGTTCCAGAAGTGAAAACACTTTTAAAAAGTTGAGGTCTCAGTAGCTTCTACCCTAACGCTGTCTAAGATAGTAAAACGGAATTTTCCTAGACTGCTCGAGTGTCAGGTTTTTAGCCAGAAGTGTGAGGGGTGGAATTCCATAATGTCTGCATGCTGGTTGTCGTCCTGTGACCGAACGCTGCATGTTCAGCCCACACTCCCCTGTGCCCTTCATTTTCTCTTTCACTCTCTTACTTTATTTGCACACTCCTGGCTTCCCTAATAAGTCGCACTTACATAATGCTTCCTGCGTGCCGGGAGGATGTGTGAGTGCTTTAGGTCAAAGAATCCACCAACCCTCACAGCAACCCTATGAGGCAGGTAGTGTTATTATCCCCAGCTTACAGACAAGGAAGGGGAGGCACACCGTGGCTTATCCCAAAGTGGAGCCAGGACTCTCATCCCGGGAGCCTGATTCTAGAACTCACGCTCTGAACCTGTGTGTTGTCTCTTGAGGAGGTGGTTCCTTTGGAGGCAGACATTGTCTTACCCACCCCATGTCTCCAGTAATGTCGTGGTGCTTTAGTATCTTAATGGCTTCTGGGGCTGGCTCCTTCTGTACTTACCATTTCCAACTTGGTCTGTTTTATTAATCACATTGTAGTTCAGAAGCAATGGGGTAGAAGCTAAAGTTAGGTTGATTTTATTCACTATTCATGTATAATCAATTATGAGATAATGCAGACTGTTTATAACTTAGATTTCAGAAGTACTGTGAATGGTAGTGTATTTTAACTCCATCGCACCTGTGAATTTTACCTCTTAATAATTGTTTTCTGGTTGTGGCTTGAGTAAGTCGGGCTCTTTTTCAGCGTGTAGGGATCGTAGTAGATGATGGTGTGTGTCTTATGGAAAGTGACACTTTAAGTCTCTTTTTTCATGCAAGTGAGCAGGGTGTATTGACTTCTTTTATGTGCCAACTATTGAAATTAATTACTTTTTCAAAGAATTGTTGTGACTGCCAAACAAAAATCATTTCTACTGAAGGAAGGAATCGGGGCTCCTTGACCTGGTTGGGCGTCCTCTTAGTACATCTTCATTGTCACCAAGTTCCTGGGGTTGAGAAGCCATCTCCCCTCTAGATACCACGTCAGAAGGGGGTCTTCAGGGTATTGTACATTCTGTCTTGGTTGTAGTTCATTCTCATTTTTGAAAGAGACTTGTCTCTTTATGGAAAGGGTGGGTTTCTTTTTTAATTAATTGCCTTGCTCCGGCCACATTCAGTTTTCATCCTTGTTTTCAGGAGCTTATGTGAAAATTGGTGAAAATGCTGTACAGTCCCTGTGACAGCATCTAGAATCCATATATGCCGAATTCTTTGTTAAAGAGTTTTGTAAATGGCCTAAGACTCTATAGGTCCATTTAAAATCCATAGGCATTAAGGGAAAAACATTACTGCTACTGTCTTACATCATTCTGAGATATACATTTCCCTGCCCCCACATTTTAACATCGCTGAAATCAGGATGCATTTTACAGTTGCATCGTGTGATTAAGAATGGCACTTTTTTTCTTTGTTATTGGTACCAAAAACAGTGGTGCATCTTATAGTTGAATCCTAGTTTTAATGAAAAACGATGTATGTGTAGTCCTTAGATTTTTTGAGAAGCATGTTTGACAAAAAGTTCGTTGAATTCTTCCTCTATTTGAATGAGAGAAGTTTGAAGTCATTTTGTATTCCTTACAATTTGGGTTAGGAATTGAATTTAAAAACCAGTAATTTCTTTTTAAGTGCATCATTGTAGATTGTTTATAAAATTACAAAAATAATACTGTGCTTTAGAAATTTAGTTTTGTAGCTGAAAAAGTTCTGGAGGCAGAGGATGGTGATGTTGAAGTATGATGGGGATGTGTTTAATGCTCCACTGAACATTATTCTTAAAAAAATGGTTAGGATGGTAAATTTCAAATTACGTATATTTTATCACAGTTAAAAATTTTTCCAAAAAAGTAATATTATGCTTGTAAAAATTTTCTTCCATTTAGAGATATACAGAATTAAGAAAGTTCTCTTTATCCCTTCCCCCATCCGTCTCATTTCCCTACTTCTGTACCCCTTCACCAGAGGTTTGGTGTGTACCTTTTTCGACTATTTCTCTCCCTAAGACTTTCCATTTAAGGTATGTGTGGTTTTCATTGACCCGTCAAGTTCACTTTTCACCACCACAATACATATAAGTGGAACAGATAAGTAAAATAAAAACATATTGGGGAGACAGTCACCTGGGAGGGGTCCTTTTTTGATCTATTCGGGCTATATTGACTGCTTCATTCACATATTGTGATGTTTTTCCTAGAAGTGGTCTATGTAAGTGTATTTTGTAGCTAGACTGCTTCTAGTATAAAGAAGGCACAGGGACAGATGTAACATGGTAGCCTTAAATCAGTTGTTCAGCAGCAGGAGTCCTGACTTTCTCCTTCTGCAGTGGATGGAACAGTTAGCCCTGATGACACCATGTCTGGGTGGCTGTAGCAGTTCTCTCCTGGTGGCCTCAGCTGGCTCCTTCACCCCTGAGGACTGCGGGAAGCCCAGCTTTCATCCGTGTCTGGTCTGCCCCATTCTTTCGGTAGCTGGTACTGTTGAGGGGCCCCAGCTCTAGGGGCCCTGCTCCCCTTGCGGCAACCTGCCCTGTCCGCACGTGCCACTTTCTGGGCCTATTTCTCATCCTTGTTGTTCACTTGGGTCTTGGGGAAGCGATCTGTGCACTGTGTATCTACTTTGTGATCTTTTTGTATGCTCTTCATGGCTCTGCACCTTTCTTTCAGGGTGCTGGTTTTAATTCATGCCAGTAAGCACACTGGTGTGTGACTGCCTTGATGAACGTCTGTCTCTCCTGATGACAGCTCCGTGAGTTGGCCGTCAGTGTTTTGCTTGCTCTCTGTGCTTCACCCTGGCTTTGCACAGACTTGACACTTGATGTGCATTCAAAGAAGCTTTGTTGAATGAAGAATTTGATTTTTTTTTAATTTAATTTTACTTAAATTCAATTTAATTAACATGTGGTGTGTTATTAGTTTTGGAGGTAGAGTGTAGGGATTCATCCATTGTATATAACACCCAGTGCTCATTGCATCAAGTGCCCTCCTTAATGCCCATCACCCAGTTACCCCACCTCCCCTCCAGCAACTCTCAGTATGTTTTCTATAGTTAAGAGTCTCTTATGGTTTGTCTTCCTCTCTGATTTCTTCTTATTTTACTATGCTAAGTGAAAAAAAGTCAATTAGAGAAAGACGGTTATCAAATGATTTTATCATATGTGGAATTTAAGAAATAAAACCAGAGGATCATAGGGGAAGAGAGGAAAAAAAAAAGAATTTGATTTTTGATTATCTTACGGAGTGGAGAAGTTTGTGGGTAGGGACTTGATAAGTATCAGAAAATTAACAGGGAGATCTAGACCTCGGTGCCCTGCCAATTTGGTTTTCAGACACAGCTAAAACTTAGTTATCCTGGAAATATTTGAACACTTCATCATTATTTTTTGTTGGGATTCTTTTGAAAATGAATTTGGGCTTTGCAATACCCTGTAGCCTGGGTTTCCGTTAAGGGGAGGCAAACAGATCAAGTAGTTTTTTATCATTCCTTTTGAACACACGGTCATTCAGCATGAGTAGATATGTAAATTTCTGGAAATGAGAAGCTTGAAATAAACTGTTCTCTCACTGATACTTATTTTAATTCCAGAACATGGTCCAAGACAATTCCTGGGAAAGTCGAATTCTTCTCTAGTGAGGGTTCAGACACATCGATACCAATCCCGATAGTGCCACTACGGGGCGTGGACGACTCCTACCCACCCCAGAAGAAGTCTTTCATGATGCTCAAGTACATGCATGACCACTACTTGGACAAGTATGAATGGTTTATGAGAGCAGATGATGACGTGTATATCAAAGGAGACCGTCTGGAGAATTTTCTGAGGAGTTTGAATAGCAGTGAGCCCCTCTTTCTCGGGCAGACAGGACTGGGCACCACGGAAGAAATGGGGAAACTTGCCCTGGAACCCGGTGAGAACTTCTGCATGGGGGGGCCCGGTGTGATCATGAGCCGGGAGGTTCTCCGGAGAATGGTACCACACATTGGAAAGTGTCTCCGGGAAATGTACACTACTCACGAGGACGTGGAGGTGGGAAGATGTGTCCGGAGGTTTGCGGGGGTGCAGTGTGTCTGGTCTTATGAGGTAAGAACAGAAAAAAAAAAAAATCTGTTAATTTCATCATTAGTTCTGAACCAATCCTAGGAAACGAGTGATGATGTCTTCTTTAAGGCTCGAAGTTGGTATGAAGGTATTGTACATTTTTACCCAAGTTTTTAAAATTTGAATTCCTTCTTTGTATCTTTTATCCTTCATTTTTAGGACATACTTTCTATTCTTTGACCTGATACCTTAGTTAATAAATAATGGCATTTGGAGCCCAAAGAAATGATATGGTTTATTGTAGGTAACAGCAATATTGTCATGATTATCCAGAACATTCATCTAATCTGACTTCTGCTGATTCTGCCGGTGTGATTCTAAGTGTGTCAAGGTTTCCTTTCCCTCTTCTCCCGAAGGCCTGACTTTTCTGGTCATGTTGACCCACACAGTTTGAAACTCAGCATGTTTAGAATTCATAAAAATGAGTAATGATTTAAAAAAAAAAAAACCAATTGCATCTGACTTTGCATTTATTTAAAACCTTGACTTTTTAGACAGTTATTTGTGGCCTGGAAGTTTGCAATATGGTTGTTCTCTTCCGAATAGTTGGTAGGCAGTCTCGGAGTTATCTTGACACACAAGTGCAGTTTTTGGTAGGAAGTCTACTTGTAGAGGTTTTCTCTTTAAATGTTCTTGAGAACATGAGTTCACTTTTGACTTTTTTCTGCTTTTATTGGCAGATGTGCACCTCTTGCCTGCAGTTACAGGATCTGATATTAGTCAGAGTGGAAAAAATTATTTAGGTTGTGTTGTGTTTAGATTGATAAACTACCCATAGTTGTGAGGAACGGAGGGAACTTGTAGACCTTTGCCCAAGAAAAAGAAACACACTTTCTGATGTAAACTGTTAGCTTTTGCTATGAGTTAATTTTCTAAAGTGCTCGAGGGATGAAAGAGTACTCTTGCCCTTACTTGTCCCCCGCCCCGCAGACTTGCTGTTAAAGGTTTCCTAATAACTGTTTCTTTCGCTTGAACTCTTAGGGAAGTGGACATTTTCAAGAATACAGGAAGTAGTTTTCATGTTCATTTCTAATTATAAAAGATACATTTTAAATCTCAACTGTGATTGGAGTGAAACCTCTGATCTTTATGGTCTCCTCCCAACCTTGCATGCAGGGAGGATTGGTCACTGGATCTAGGGGGGAGGTCGCTGTGGTCATGAATTTTTGCAGCGAGGAAGCCTCTTTAGGGATGTCCTGCAGTTTCCAGCAGAATGCAGAAGGCAGTGTTTCTGCGTTTTCCCCATTCTTAATTTAGTAGTTACAACCTTAGCATGTTTCATTATGGTTAAAGCATGTAGTGCCTTGTATATTTTGGGATGTTTTATGCTATTCCTGATCTCTGAGAAGCTAGCCTTCCTGCTGGAATTGTGGAGGACAGGCCTACTTTTGAGAGAGAATTTAAAAAAATAACTGTCTTAGTGTTATAGTGCTGTTGTATCTTACATGCTGCTAGATAGACAGCCGCAGAGCCAGTACCTTGTTATCAAGAACTCTGACCTAGCGTTAGTGCCAAGACATTAGAAAGTATCGTCGTGGGGGGCTGCAGGGATTGGGAGATAGTTTCAGCACTTTTTTCCCCCGTTATCTTGTAAGAACCAAAATTCTCTCGAGCCCGAAGTTGGGATGCTGGAAATTGTCCCTTCTGGATGCTGGGAGCCACCTCTTCGACCAGAAGCACCTGCAGAGGGATCTGGTGGAGGAGGAAGCTCCCTCCCTGGGTGGTTACCCATCCCTGCCTAGGATCCCCTTGGAGTGGAATGTGGAGGCCTGTGGGCAGTGTGGGGGCGGTGTCCCTGCTGCTTTTCTTGTGTTTAAGTGTCTGATGATGACAGAGCTTTTCCTAGGTGCTGCCCTTCTGTGAGCTCCTTTTATGGGAGATTATCTTCTCCCGGAATGTGGCTTGTCTTTTCACCTTAAATGTGATACTCAGCATGCAAATTGTGAATTAATTTTAAGTGTAGTCTAGTTTCTTTCTTTTCCTGTATGGTTTGTGTTTTCTGTGCCTTGTGTAAGAAAGCCTTCTCTTCCTTGCGTGGCAGGAATTGTCTTCTACATATTTTTCTGCAGATCGAAAGTTTTGTGTTTTGTGTGCAGTTCTTCATTTTTTTCATTTTTAAGAATTATATTTGTGGGCACATGTACCATTTTTTTAGACCTTAAGTTTCTTTTTTTTTTTTTTTAAAGATTTTATTTATTTATTTGACAGAGAGAGATCACAAGCAGGCAGAGAGGCAGGCAGAGAGAGAGGAGGAAGCAGGCTCCCTGCTGAGCAGAGAGCCCGATGCGGGGCTCGATCCCAGGACCCTGAGATCATGACCTGAGCCGAAGGCAGCGGCCTTCCGCTCATTTCCCTCTGTTCCTGAGTGTATCTCCCCAATCCTGCGTACGGGAACATAGGGCTGTCCCTCATTTAAGAGTAACTAAACATTGTGGTTCTTTACTTGAACTAAGAATTTAGTTCATTTTAGTGAACTAATGCTTAATTAGTTCATTAAGCATTTTGACTAAGAATAGGGAAATGCTCTCATGTAACCATAGTACACATGGAAACTTTAACCTAGTGTTGATACTCTGATTTTATCTGCTGATGCGGTACAGTCCCAGACCCTTTGCACAGGTCTCTTTTTTTAATCTTTTGTGACTTTGGCATTTTAGATAAGTGGCTTTAAATACTTTATTTTCATAATAAAAATGTGTTACCGTATAGGAAGCCATAAGGAGGTCTTTAGTAATGCTCCTCACGCTTACTGTAACGTCCCGGCCCAGAATGAGTGCGGGCCGGGAGGCTGTTAACCGTATCGGCAAAGTGGAGCAGGCAAACCTGCTTCCCCCTTGGCTCATGCGGGCTCGGCCTTACAACTCAAGTTACATGGGACTTTTTGAAGAAGTGTTGTTATCATTCTTATTTTTCAAGATTTTATTTATTTGAGAGGGAGAATGAGTGAGATAAAGAAGGAGCGGAGGAAGGAGCAGGAGGAGAGGGAGAAGCAGACTCCTCGCTGAGCAGAGAAACAGGGATGTGGCGAGATTGCGGAACTCCAGGACCATGACCTGAGCTGAAGGCAGGTGCTTAACAACTGAGCCACCCAGGTGCCCTTTGAGGAATGTTACTGAAAAATTTGAAACAATTTATGTAGGCAAATAAATGAAATACCATACAACTCTTTTAATAAGGGAATAAAAAGACAATTGATCTAAGTAATCTTTTCATTTTGCTTTTAACTTTTTATTGAAGTGTATATTATACCTATGGAGAAGTGCACAGATCATCAGTAAGTGTAAAGCTCAGTGGATTTTCTTTTTTTTTTTTTTTTAAAGATTTTATTTATTTATCTGACAGAGAGAAATCACAAGTAGGCAGAGAGGCAGGCAGAGAGAGAGGAGGAAGCAGGCTCCCCGCTGAGCAGAGAGCCCGACGCGGGGCTCGATCCCAGGACCCTGAGATCACGACCGGAGCCGAAGGCAGCGGCCCAACCCACTGAGCCACCCAGGCGCCCCTCAGTGGATTTTCTTAAACAGAACATGGCTAGCTAACCAGCAACCAGATCTTGACTTTTTTTTATTTTAATTCAACATTTGACCAGTAATGAAGGTATTTCGAGTAGAAAATAATTGTTAGTAATGAAAGTGGGAGCTAGGCATAGTAAGATTTGGCAACTTTAAAAGATTTATTTCATGCCATCACAGGGCTGAAAATTCAGAAGCTGAAAGAGTTTATCAGGACAAGTTTTCTCATCTCTGTCTACCAGGTTCCCCTCGGAGTCCACCACGGTGGTGCAGCCTTAACAGGTGTGCCATGTGCACATAAAAGCCACAAAGTCTCTATATCCTCCCACATGTGTTGCTTACTATCCGTATCTTGCTGGTTTTCACTCCCAAGTCTTACGATTTTCCAGTTGCTACATAAGAATCTTCATCTTTTTTTTTTTTTTTTTTAATGGACATTCAAGCTCTTTCCAGTTCTTTTCAGCAGTGTTTCTAATCAGTCCCTTAACCCAGTGTTTTCCGGCCTTTTTCACATCATGATACACACACTGAGGTATGTGGGGCCCCACAGGGCTCCTGCTACCCCACCCTCTACCCATGGCACTCCTCGACCCAGACCTGAAGGGATTGTCATCTTGGCACAACTAGAGTGTCTGGGATACACCAGTATATACTGAGACACACCAGCGTGATGCTCTGAGTTAGCCAATATTCATTAAGCAAGCATTAGTGAGCCCAGTACTGGCTTTCTAAACAGGTTGGAAACTACAAAAGCACAAAACACAGATGGCTGTTTTTTTCCCTTAAGGGCTGTCATCTAATTGAGGAGACTAAAATATTTATGAAATGATTGAGAAAAATGTAAACGTGTAAAAACCCTGTGATAGTGATCTTAAGGATAAAACAGTACAGAGAAGGGGTAAGATCAGTGATGTTCTTTTTAAGGAAGGCATATCTTCAAGGGAAACTGGGAGTTTAGAGCAAAATACGTAAAAAGAGAAGGTTTTCCTTGTTAGTCTGACCGGCTTAGAAAGGAATGTTGAACATCTTTGTATCAGAAGCCTGGGAATTTTTTTCTTTAATGATGGAAGGGATAATGTTTCAGCTGCGGGTTGTCATGGAGCTGGTTTGTGTCTAGTGGTGCCTTCTTCACACCTTTAGGCTGCTTGTTACCCTTACCTGGCTGACAACCAGGCAGGGCCCTAAACAGCTAGAATAGATGCTCCACATACAGATCACTGTCCCTGGCTGTTCTTTGAGGCAAAGCTCCCGTGTGGTTTAATACAGAGCCTTTTGTTCTGGCTTGCTGGTTCAATCTCCAAGCTCTTAATAGATCCTAAGGGCAAATTGTCATCCAAAAAAGGGTGCTGCCATAAAAGGCTATATATCAGCAGTGAGTGGGAAGGACATGAAGAAGATGTGAAAAATAAGATGAAATGAGACTGTGAACAACACAGCAGTCTAAGACCCACCATTTGTGTTATTGATTTTTAATTTCATTCCATATGGTTGGAGAACATACGTTGTATTGTTTCAGTTCTTTTAAATTTATTGAGACTTTTTATGACCTACATATGGTTACCCTGGATAGTGTTGTGTGTGTACTTGAGAAGAGTGTGTTCTACTGTTGAGTGTTCTATGGATGTCTCTTTGGTCTAGTTGATTTGTATGTTGATTGTCCTTTTCTCTGGTCATCTCTTTGTCCTACCCATTACTGAAAGTGGGATAGTGAAGTCTCTGATACTTCTGGATTGTCAGTTTCTCCCTCTCAGTAGTGTTGTTTTTTGCTTCATGTATTTTGGGGCTCTGTCGTTAGGTGCATATGTGCTTTTATCATTATAAAATGCCTTCTTTGTCTTCAGTGACAATTTTTGTCTTGAAGTTTATTTGGTCTGATAGTATAACCGTTCCAGTACCTTGTAGTTACTATCGCGTGCTTTATCTTTTTCCGTACTTTTGCTTTTAGCCCATTTGTGTCTTTTTTTTTTTTTTTTTAAGATTTTATTTTGGTGTGAGAGAGAGAGTGGTGTGTGCATGGAAGGAGGGGCAGAGGGAGAGGAAGAGGGAGAAAGAGAATCCCCAGCAGACTCTGCGCTGAGCCCCGAACCCAATGTAGAGCTCTACCTCATGACCCTGAGCCTGAGCAGAAATCAAGAGTCAGATGCTTAACTGACTGAGCCACCCAGCCACCCCAATGTTTGTGTCTTTGTTTTTAAGATTTTATTTAATTATTAGAGAGAGAGAGAATGAATGAGATGGGGGGAGGAGCAGAGGAAGAAGCAGACTTCTCCACTGAGCTGGGAGCCAGACATGGGGCTCAATCTCAGGACCCTGGGATCATGACCTGAGCTGAAGGCAGTCACCTAACTGACTGAGCCATCCAGGCGCCCCGTTGGTGTCTGTGAATCTAAAGTGTGTCTCTTGTAGATAGCATGTAGTTGGATCAGTTTTAAATTGGGGTCTTTAATCCATTTACATTTAATGTCATTACTGATAGGGTAGGATTTGTGTCTGTCATTTTGCTCCTCCTTTCCTAGGTCATGTCTGTTTTGTTTCTCTGTTCCTGCAATGCTGCCTTCTTTTGTGTTAAGTGGTTTTTGTACATTTTCACTCTTTTGTCATTTCTTTTATTTTTTAAGAAGCTACCCTAAGTATTACAGTTAACATCTTAACTGATAAACAAGAAGTTTGGATTAATGCCAGCTTAATAACTATAGTAAACAAAATCTTAGGCTTTGATAAAGCTCCATTTTCTTCTTATTCCTTCCTATTATTGTCACACAAGTTATATCTTGTATGTGATAGGACAGTCAACACTGATTTGTAATTACTGCTTTGTGCCGTTGTCTTTTAAATCAGATTAGAGGAAAAAGTGTTAACAATATATTTATATTTTTATAAATTTTTTAAAGAGATTTATTTATTTGTCAGAGAGAGAGAGCGTGCACACACAAACAGGCAGAGTGGCAGGCAGAGGAAGAGAGAGAAGCAGGCTCCCTGCCGAGCAAGGAGCCCGATTCAGGACTCGATCCCAGGACCCTGGGATCATGACCTGAGCCGAAGGCAGCGGCTTAATCAACTGAGCCACCCAGGCGTCCCAATTTTTATGAATATTTTTATAAATTTTCTGTTTGCTTATGTAGTTTCCTTTATTGGGCTCTTTGTTCACATGTATTTGAGTTAATGTCATGTGTCCTTTCCTTTCAGTCTAAAAGGCCTCCTTTAATATTTCTCATAGGACAGGTTTGCTTATAACAGATTCTCTCAGTTTTTTTTTCTTTTTTAATCTGGGAATGCGCTAATTTCTCCTTCACTTTTGACATATGGTTTTGTTGGTAGAGAATTCTTGGTTGACAGTCTTTTCCTTTCAGTACTTTGGATGTAAGCTTTCTGGTTTCCATGGCTTCTGGTGAGAAATCAGTTGTTCATCTCACTGAGGATCTCTCATATGCGAAGTCTTTTCTCTTGTTGCTCTTGAGACTCTGGCTTTCAGTAGTTTGATTACGATGTGTCAAGGTGTGGCTCTCTGAGCTTAATGTACTTGCAGTTCATTGAGCTTCTTGGGTGTGTGGATTGTTTCTCATCAGATTTGGTCAGTTTTCAGCAGTTATTTCTTCAGAGGTTTTTGTCCTTTTCTCTTTATTGCTATTCTCATTATGCAACTGCCATATGCATATGCTTGGTTCTGTTTATTTTTCTTTTCTTTATTCTTTTTTCTTTCTCTCCGGCAGACTGCGTAATCTCAATTGACCTGTCTTCAAGTTTACTAATCCTTTGTTTTACCAGTTCAAATTTGTTGTGACTTTTTTGTTCCAGTTATTGTGACTTTCAACTCCAGAATTTCTACTTAGTTCTTTTTTTTACAATTTCTACTTCTTTACTGGCTGCTCCGCGCCCCCCACCTTTGTATGTCTCATAATATTTTGTTGGAAACAAGACATTTAAAATAATACAGCAACTCTGGAAATCAGATTCTGCCCCCTCCCCAGGGTTTGATGATGTGGCTGTTATTTTGTTAGTGATTTTGGGGGGCGGGAGTTTTGTAAAGTCTGTATTTTTTTGTGTGTGTAACTACTAAAATCTGCTTGGTTTGCTTTGTGGTCAGCTAATGATTGGGCAAAGATGTCCTTAGAGACCTGGAAATAAGAACTCTCCCTGTCTTTGGTTAAGGGCTTTGTGTACTTGTTGGTGCTTGCCTGCAGTGCTCACTGTGCAGTTTTCAACTCTCAGCCTCACTTCTCGCTTGTGCAGAGCCTCACAGTCAGCCAGACGTGAGAGCTTAGGGCCTTCTCTGATTTTCGCTGGGCATGTGCACAGGTTCCCACGAATATATTGAAACTCTTCAAAGCCCCTTATGGACATGTTATACCCCGACTTTTCTTTTTAAGCTTTTTGGTTAGCCTGTGTTTTACCCATACTGTTAGCCACCTCCTGAGGCAGCATGATATTCAACAATTGCCTATGATCCTTTTTCACAAATATTTCCTCCCTTCCCCACCAAGAGCTTTTTTGGAAAAGGAGGGCTCTGAGTCAGGACAAATAAAGACAGCCTTATAAGTAGGGTCTTCTAGGAAACCACTAGGCAGGTCAGATAATGACAGTTCTCTGGGAATGGGGCTTTGAAGGAGCTCCAGTCCTGCTCTGTCCCCTTCCAGTGGCTGTCAGGCTGCTGGCTTTCACCATGACTGTGGACTGTTGGTTTTCAAGGCTACCACATTGCTGGGCAACAGGGAAGAGGAATGGGCAAGTTAAAATGCCACAGGATTTGCTATTCCTACTAAAATTTCATTGTTTTTCTTGCATAAACACTTCCTGGGTTACTCTAAGCCTTTGGCTAATATCCAGGTCCTGAAAAGGTTGCCTGAAGCTGTTTTTTGCCCATGTTCTCTTTGCTTTAATGGGGGAGAGAATTTTTGGATGTCTGTACTTCATCATTTTCATTGATGTCACCTAAGACCATCAATAATGGAGCCTTAGCTTCACAGCTTAAAGTTTGCCTTTTCCAATTGTATAAATCACTCTGAATATCCTCATCTTCTGCTTATGAAGTCAGGGAATTGTGCTCTAAAAATTAGAAAAACTTTGAGCCAATCAGAATATTCATATATATTTATTTTTCAAATAAATTTTGAACATCCGGTTAAGATCAAGACACTGTTCTAGTTGAGGGCACAACAGTTCAGAAAGTGGAGGCCCTCTTCTCTCCTATTCTGTTGGGGCGGGGCCGGGCTGGGCTGGGCTGCAAAGAGACAGAGAGTAAAGTGGAATGTGTGAGATGTTTAAGACATAGCAAGGGGACAAGTGTTGGAATGGGGTGAGCAAGGGGCGAGAGGTGTTACGATGAGGCCAGGTGGCACACATGTCGAGGAAAATGGGAGTGAGTGGTGAGGACGTGCCCTAGGACACAGTAGGCCTGGGCATGAATCTCCACAAATCATTGATCATTCTTCACCAGCTGTGTGATCCCAGGCGACAAGCTGCCTAACTTCTCTGGACCCTTACCTCCTTACAAAAATGGCATAAGAAATTGCCTACCTTGTAGGAACGTTTCAAGGATAAATTGAGATGCTGCGTATTAATGTTAGCTAGTGCTTGGCACAGAATGAGGGCTTATGAAATACTTCAAGTATCTGAAAAACTAAGCCGTTCAGAGCCCATTCCCTGAGGACTTTGCATAGGTTTTGACCTGTATAAACAGGTACTTGAATATGACTTGTAGGAACACTGTGGTGTTGGACTCCTTGGTTTTTGCTTTTAAAATTTAGAGAAGACTGTTCTGACAGAACCAGTCAAGGTTGACCGAAAATGGAGAAGTTAGTTGCTTTGGACCTGTAATAACTGGCAAAAACATTACCCTCCGTAAGTACGTCAACATCTCTGAAATGGTTTCTCTGTTTGGGCTGTGAGTCTTGTGCTTGCAAGGGAGGAGGTGTGGATCTAAAGGCAAAGGGCTCGGTCTTCACCAAGTTCAAATTTGGAAGGAATGTGTTAAAGATGTGCAAGGTTTTCCATGTTAGTCACCTTTCTTGTGATAAGTCCGCAGCTAGGCACGTTTAACTTAGGTTGAGTTGACAGGAGAGGGCTCCTTAGTCACGTTATCAGGAGATGGGATCAGTATATCATTTTCTTTATCTTAAGCTAATAGCTGAATAGTATTTTCTGTACAGTTGGAAAGATTGAGATCACATATGTCATCAGCACATTTCCTGTGATAAACTGACAGTCTACTTTTTAAATCACATTAGTTTTCATAGTGCTGTATGAGCCATTTTGAGGTAATAAGAGTAAAATGAGCTTTAAGGACTTGCTATCAGTATGTGAAAATGGACAAATATATATGAAAAATACCATACTACCTCATAATAGTAAACCAGCAAACCAGGGCGGAATAGTGTGAGCAACACAGGACAGTGTGGAGGGCTGGGGAGCCACTGGGATGGGTGGGTAGGGAGGATAGTGGCTTGCATTATCTGGGTCACCCCTGTCTCTAAAAGTGACTGGATTTCTGGACTGTTCTACACAATGAGGATGGTATCCCTTCACATTTGTAAAGAGGTCGAGGGATGGCAACAACAAAGCTTTGTAAAATTTTTAATTCCAATAATTAGTCGTCCTTGTTGCACTGAACTGGTAAGACCATCTGGCACCCGTGGAGTGACCAGTGAGGGAACAAAGGCAAGAATGAACCCGACAGTAGCCGTGTGGTCTGGGTCAGGAAGAGACAGTCGGAGGTGAAACTCCTTTAGGCGTAAGAGGGTGTGTTGGACGTCAGTTTTCCAGACTCAGTGACGTGGGAATGTGTGTGTGTGTGTGTGTGTGTGTGTGTGTTTGTGTGTATACTCCAAGCATTAACATGGTCCATAGGTCTTCCACTAGGCTGCTCTTTCTCAAAGGGAAGCCGTTTATACGAGAATCACTTGAGGTGTTTGCTGCAGAGCAGGTTTCCAGGCCCAAACCGAGAACCAGACTCTTGGTGGGTAGATTTCAACGATCTGCACTGTATATAGGCTTCTCCGATAGTTCTTCCTGTTCGTCTGTGAGAACCATAGATGCCATGAATACTCAGCAACATTTCTTATGATCCAGTGACACTTTGGTACTAGGTAGAGACCGGAGTTATGTTTTGGTTAATTGGCATCTCATTTAGCTCCTGTCCTATGCGGAGCATTGCCCTGGTAGTGCAGAAGATAGAAAAGGGAGTTTGGACTGTGGTCTTTCCAATATGAGATTTAGTCCAGTGGGCAGGGAAGCAAACTTGGCATGTCCCTCCTCATATGTTTGACAGACTAATGCTTTATAATCTTTCTTCCTTTCTTCTCTTCTTTAAGCCATGTTAATTGCAGTGAGTTGTGTAGCCGGATGAAAGTCCATGAGGGTGAGTGCTGGTCAGCAGTAAATCTTGAGTAATGACAAGGGAAGAAGTTCTTTTTGATGTGATGACGAAAACAGAGAATTTTTGGCCAGAGATTAAACTGAAAAACACTTTAAAGCTAAAACCAAATGATATTTTTGAAGATCTTTTTTGTCTCTGATATTGATGATTTAACAAATGTCTGTTTATGTGGTCTGGTTATAAATCTTCCTTCAGCCTTAGCTTGCCTTTTTTCTTTATCCTCAGCTTTTGCCTTGAACCATAACTTGCGATTTGTTTAATCAAACAAATGTCAGTTAAAAAAAAAGAAAAGAGGGAGTTACAAAGTCTTTATTAATTACTATGGTGGTTTTAACATTCACAGGTTGTTTGGAATAACCTTCTCTCCTGGTGGTGGAGCTTAATTTCCCTCCCCTTGACTGTAGGCTGTACTCATTTTTAATGAATGGAGTAAGGAATAGAAAGAATAGTAACTTCTAGAAAACCTGGCAGACACCCACTTAATATCAGCAGTATTAAAGTAGTCATGTTTCTATCATGTACTCCCAAATGGGACGGGATGAGACAGCTCTTCACCTGTGCCTTAGTCCTCCCCAAGCCATAACTCCAGTCTGGTCATGAGAAAACGTCAGACATACCCAAGCTGAGGGACAGTCTACAAAATACCTGACCATTGCCCTTCCAAGTGCTGAGGTCATGAAAAGCGAGGAAAGACTGAGGGACTGTCACGGATGGACAGAGACCGAGGAGACAAGACAGCTGAAAGCATTACAGGGTCCTGAATTGGAAGAGAAGAGGCATTCATGGAAAAACTGGTGAAATCTGAATAAAGCCTATGGTTTAATTAATAGCACGTGAATGTCAGTTTCTTAGTTTTAATATGCACAGTGTAGAGTGTAGTTACATAAGATGTTGACATTAGAGGAAGTTGGGTCAAGAGATGGGATCTCTCTCTCTACAGCTCTGCTATTAACCTGAAATTATTTCAAAATAAAAAGTAGTTAGACCCCAGAGATGAACTAATCGGACACACAGAAGTGGAGTGTATGGTGTTGACCGCTTGGTGCCCTGGGGAACCGGGGTGAAGCCACGGAAGACTGGATCTTCTGTGAGTCTAAGTGGATATTGTGCAGGATGTGATTTTTAGCTTATTGACTTCTAGGAAATCCAAGACAGAAAGGTCTTTGTTTGAGAGGGTTTGCAGACTTCTAACCTCATAAAGAGCTTATCATTTGAGCAGGCTTATAATGTACCGTGTTATTACTGTAAGAAATTTGTAATGGTACCATGACAGCAAAACTTTTCCCCTGCTAAAAAGAATCTTTCAGCATTCACTCAGCAATTTAATGCTAGTGCTCTTACTAACGTCATCATGGTTAACCCTATCGTGTTTTGTTCCTGGGTTTTCTCTCAGTGAGCCCTTGTGAGGATAAAGAAATCGGTACAAGCTTGTTTTCTTTGCTGTCTGGCACTTATTTTCAAAGACTTTGCTTTTGAAAAATACTGTAGGTGCTACTTTTCCTTTTGTATACGTTAACCCCTGCGTTCCCCTTCAACAGAATATTTAATTTAAAAACTGAAGACTTTTATTTATAATTATGTGGTTTACTTAAGGCAGAAAGATGAGTTCATTCTTGTTTTTACCACCAAAGGAATGCCTGTTTACTTTTTATATTATGAATTGATTCTGCAATAATTTAGAATTCTGGTTGTTTTGTTATGGGTATGGAAATTGAAGTATCCCAAATGACATAAAAACACTTAAATTTTTAAAATGCTTAACTCCTTAAATGAGCCAACTGTATGCCTGCCCTCTGACGGGCCCCACTCTAGACACTGGGGCTACAGCAGTGAGCACAACAAAGCTTTCTTTTTTTTTTTTTTTTTTTTTTTTTTTTTAAGATTTATTTATTTGAGAGACAGAGACAGTGACAGAGAGCATTAGCGGGGAAGAGAGGTAGAAGCAGGCTCCCGCTGAGCAAGAAATCTGATGTGGGGCTCAGTCCCACAACCCTGGGATCATGACCTGAGCCGAAGCAGACGCTTCACTGACTGAGCCACCCAGGTGCCCCAAAGCTTGCTCCCTTGATGCATTTACTTCTTTATGGGGACGTGAGAAGAGATGAATGTATACTGGCAGGTGGTACTAAGCTCTCTGAAGAAATACAGCATGGTAAGGGGATAGAATGATACAGGGGTTGGGGAGTGCCAGCCCAGCTGGGAAAGTGTAAGTGAACCAGGGACGACCATCTCTAGCACAGGGAACTGGGCGTGCAAACGCCCGGAGGCAGGAAGTGTGTGGGTGTGTGTGATGAGGACAGCAAGGAATCTGGGTGGCTGGGGCACAGAAGTGGAAGGGGCCAGATCCTATAAGGCCTGTCCCCAGTGAAGGCTCTGGGTTCTGTGCTGAATAAGCTGGGCAGGCACCAGGGCATTAGGACAGTGGAGTCCAGGGAGCTGTTTCAAAAGGACCCTTTTTTTTGGTGTGTGGAGAAGACACTGTAGGGGAGCAGGAGTGGGGAGCAGGGAGATGGGCGAGCAACCACTTCTAGGAACTCAGAGAGAGAGGTAGCTTGGTGCGGGTGGCAGTAGTGGGAGTGATGAGAAGTGCTTAGCCTGTGGATGAGTTTTGAAGGTAGAGCTGATAGGACTTGTTGAGCAATGATATGTGGGAGATAGGAAGGCTGCCTGAGCAGTCAGAGGGATGGAGTTACAGGGATGGGGAAGACAAGGAAATTCAGGCTAGAGATACCAGTGTGAGTCAGCTGCATTTATTTCCACGGTATTTAAAGCCAGAGGAGCAATGACATCACTGAGGGAGTTAGTGGAGATAGAGGAAAAAGTCTAGGGCTGAGCCCAGGGGCTTGCAGGGACTAGAAGTCAGAGATGAAGAGGAATCCAGCAAAGGAGACTGAGCCAGGGAGGCCAGGAAATAGGAGGAAGGCCTTACCTTTGGTTGACATTAGCTTAGTTTGAACTTGGAAGTATTTGAACACTCACTATTTAGACTTTTAAATCTCCTGATGACTGATGCTTGGGAATACTTCTTAAAAGTGATAAAGCTCAGGGGGCAGCCAAGGAATGGTGGGCCACAGAAAACTGGTGGGCCACAGCTGGGCAGAGGCTGGAATATTGTTTGCTTGGAGTAAGAAGCAGTGGGGCTTGTGTCCCTGTGATACAGAGTCATATTTATCATGGAGTTTGACATTCCGGTACGCTCATTTAAATCTGCATGGTTTTGCTTATTTTGAAAAAAGATAAGCCAGTCACTCCGTAGAGATGCATGCATCGAGCAGCTGTTTCATGTCTGTAACTAACTGATAGAGAAAAGTACCAGAGATGTAGCCTTTCTTTTATAATCTTTGACGTGTGAAATTCCTAATAGACAAAGAGCTTGCTCATTACCAAGTGATCTAAGTCACTTTGTAATAGTTACAGTAGATTAATAAAGTTTCCAAGTGGGCACTTACCAGGAAGGCAGAAATCACTGTTAATTTCAGGAGAAAGTTATAATTGAACCATTGATTCAGTTAAGCCTTTGTAGGTAATAATTTGGTTTTGGAGAGGATGAGGGTTGAAGGACATCCTGCACTTTTGCTGTGGTGAGAAAATGTGAAAATGTGTCTAAACTGTGCTCTCCCAAGCCTTGGTTCCCTTTTCTCTGAAAACAGGTTGTTGGATGCATCCTGGATTGTACAGATGCTAATGTGCTCAATTCAGAATTTGAATCCAGGCGGTCTAACTGCAGAGCCTGCCATCTAACTCTAATGCAATTCTGTTTTCTTTTTCTGTATTAGACTGCGCTGTACTCTACCTTTTTATTGTTAAGTGTTGCCAGGAGTCGTTTGAAAAGAACCAGTAACGTTCAGTTGTTGACAGTTTTAGACAAAGGGAAAACTTCCATGCTTCATGCATTTCTTTGGTAGGATATTTTCAGTATACTCATCTGTTTAAGATGATTTTCAGCGGGTAGCAGTTAGACCCCATAGTACTCTATAAGTTTGATTTGTTAGACCCTTGCCAAGCTAGTGTAAATGTCTAGCTGGAAACCACTGGTTTAAGTGGGTTTGAAGTGGTGGACCTCAACCCAAGAACCAACAAAAGAAGTGCTTGCTCTCCAGTCCCTAGATTTAGGAAGTTTTTAATGCAAAAGACAGGAGCAGAGCAAACACTCGTGGATCAGTTTCTCGGATCTTTAAGATAGTCTTAAAATTTCTCAAAAGTTACTTTAAAGATGCTGGTTGATCAGTCTCCTGAAACAAGTCCTCTGAATTCTCTGGCCATGATGAAGGTGTTTGTTAATGGTATAATTGAATTTTTAGGTGGTATAGAAGATGCTAATATTCTGCATTCATAGTTGTTTTTATGTGGTATTCTGTGGCCATCCCTCTAGGAAGGAAAATAGTGCCAGATCTTTGGTCAGAAGTCTTCATTCTCGGCTATAATTTTGTAGGGGAAATCCACTGATGTCATCTTGACTTAGAGTATGTGTAGTAGGTTGAGTAATGGCCACCCAAAGATACCAAATCCTGATCCCTTTAATTAGTAAATACTATCTTATTTGGAAAAAGGGTCTTGGCAGATGGATTTAAACTAAGAATTTTAAGATGAGGAGATTACCCTCGGTTAACCATTTGGGTCCTAAATGCCATTGTTAGAGTCCATACAAGAGAGAAGCAAAGAAAAATAACATGGACACCAAGGAGAAGACAGGCGGAGACTAGAGTGTTGTGGCCATAGGCCCAGAAAGCCAGCAGCCATCAGAAGCTGGAAGAGGTGAGGGGCGCAGTCTTCCCTAGAGGGAGCACTGCCTCGTGGGATTTCACACTTGCAGCCTCCAGAAGGTTGAGACAGTGAATTTCTGTTGATCTAAGCCGCCTAGTTTTCGATGGTGTGTTCCAGCTGCTCAAATGAGTACAGTCTGTAACCCAGACATGTAGCCCCTGGAGAGAGCAGGACAGAGGCTCCACAGTCCCATCATGTCGCTGTGGCCTGAGGGAGACCCCTCTCTTTCTCTAGTGTGGGGGTGTTTCTTATGGTCATGTTGCGGTAAGTACTTCACAGATGGTAAGCATTCGCTAACGGCCATTCTTAGTGCTTGGTTTGTCCTACCTGGTTCTGAAGTCCCTCCCATCAGAAATCAGAACGTCTGTGCGGATAAACGTTAGCATGTAGCAGAGGCGCCTGAGGGGCTTCTAAAACACAGACTGTTGAGCCCCGGTCCCTGGACCGGATCCAGCCCGTCTGGGGCAGGGCCTGAAAACTGGCATTTCTAACAAGTTGCGAGGCGGTTCTGATGCTGCTGGTCCAGGAACCACACTTTGAGAATCACTGGGCTAAGGTTTGGTGTGATTTACAGAACAGTGAGGAGAGAGAGATTTTGGTTTGTTTTGTTTTAAAATAAACTTTGGCTTTAGGAGAGTTTTGGATTTATATATCTTTATCATGAAGATAAAAGCCATACTTTATTTAGATGTTTTTAGTCTATACCAGCTGTCCTTTTTTTTTTTTAAATCATTGCATCTCCTTAGACCCCTCTGGTCTGTGACCGTTTCTTCTGCTTTCTTTGTATTTGATGACCTTGACATTTTTGAGGAATACTGGGTAGGTATTTTGTAAAAAGTCCCTCTTTAGGATTTATCTGACGTTTCTCTTGTGATCAGACTGGGGTTATGGAGTTTGAGAGGAAGACCACAGAGGTGAAGTGTCATTCTCTGCACATCGTGTCAGGAATAATATCATCAAGGTGACAGCACTGCTGGCGTTAGGACAAGTGGTTGAGGGAGTGTTAGGTTTCTCCTCTGTAAAAACTCTCTCCTCCCCTTTCCTGAGTATGCTTTCTGGAAGGAAGGCATTAAGCACAGTCCACACGTAAGGAGTGAGGAGTTATGCTCCCACAACCCGAGGTTGGACTGACTACATGTATTATTTAGAATTCTGCACAGATTTGTCTGTTCTCGCCCATTTATCTATTCAGCTGTTCATTTGTATCAGCGAAGACTCATAGATGTTTATTTTACATTTCAGGTTACACACTACGTAATTTGGTTGCTAAAATGGTCCCAGCCTGGCCATTGGGAATTCTTTCTGTTGGACTCCCCCCCCCCCCCCCCCCCCCCGCCTTTCCCGCCCCTTCTCCCCCTCCCCACCTTCCCTTCCTCTCTCGAGCACTTCCTTAGTCTCTGGCACTAGAAGATACTGCAGGCTCATCTTGTAAATTTTTTGCTGAAGTCCTGGGATCAGCCCTTTTTTTCAAGGAGCCCACTCTCCTATTGGAAAATGGCACTAGAAGCCAAGATCTGGATGCTCGGTGTACTTGTGGCTGTTGGGGTGTCAGTTGCTTCTAGGTCCACTCGTATGACAGAGCCAGGAGACTTGTGTGTGTACTGGCCCATGTGTATGCACAATCTGTAACCATTTCTGAGTGTGACCTCCTGGATCTACAAACTAGGCATGCGACGTCTCTAGGTCAGATCGTCAGCACATGGGTTGTGCTGGCCCCCTCCTTTTGCTTTACTGTAATCTCCTGCTTGAGCAGTGAGAACCCTGTCTGTCTCCACCCACCATCTCTTTAGTTAATTGTTCAGTCCCAGTGTACATGTAGAGTGGTTTCTGAATCTAACATGTATCCCCCTAAGAAACCTTATCAGACAGTTTCATTTTCCCTTAGTCTTAGTTTCTACTCATTTCCAAACTTAGGTCAGCAACCTCCCCCCACCCCCTTGGTTGGTTGTCTCATACATTTGTAGAACAGTTTCTTTTGTCATTGGCTGCATTCCGTCCTGGAGTCCCCTCTCCTCTTAAATGACTTAAATAAATTTGTTTATGTTAAGGTTCACTTTGCTATAAAATTCTGTGGGTTTTGATCAATATGTATCCATCATTCTCGTGTACACTGTGTACATTATAACGTGTCCATCCCTGTGTCCACAGTGTCATGTGTCCCTCATGACAGTATCATACAGAACAGTTTCCCTGAACTATAAGATCCCAGGGTTCTCAGTGCTCCTCCCCTGCACCTTCCACCCTCCTAAGTCCTTGGCTGCCTCTGATCTTTTAACTGTCTCTGCAGCTTTGCTTTTTCCAGAATGTCCTAAAATTGGAATCATACAGTGTGCAGTTTTTTCGGACTGGCTTCTTTCATTAGGAGTATGCATTTCAGTTTCATCCACCTCTTTTGTGGCTTGATAACTCATTTCTTTTTATTACCCAGTAACACTCCATTGCCTGGATGTTCTACGGTCTGTTCATCTGTCGCGGGACATTTTGATTGCTTCTGGTTTTGGCAATTACGAATGAAGCTTCTATAAAACATTCGCGTGCGTGATTTTGTGTGGGCATACGTTGTTAGTCAGTTGAGTAAATATCTGGAATTGTGATTGCTGGACGGACGGTAATAGTGTGTTTAGCTTTGTGAGAAAGCTGCTGCCGTCTTCCAGAGTGGCTCTCCCGCACTGCCTTCCCTCCAGCAATGAATGGAAGTTTCTGCCGCTCTTAGGCTCTCAAGCACTTGGTGTCGTCAGTGTTCTGGATTTAGCCATTTTAATAGGTGTGTAGTGGTCAAGGAGGAGGTTTTCGTACCCTACTTAATAGTTAGTCCAGGCTGCTGTGCTTTTATTTGGTACTGTTCTAACCGTTTGTAATCTGGGCAAGGGGTTCTTTCCATTTTTGTATTTTAATAATATTAAACTTGGGCAGGTTTGTGCTTGACTATAATGAGGATATGGAAAATTGTTGAATTGATCTTCTCTGAGGTTGGGTTTGATTTTTTTTTTTCCCTCCATGTTCTTTTTTTGGTTGTTCATGTGCCTTGGGCATCTAGAATATTAACGCAGAGCACTTAACCTTAACGGTAATGGCAAGTTTTCAGAACAAGTCTGAACAGCTTAACAGAAGATGATCACATTCTTTGTTTCATACCGAGGTGAATATTAACAAAAGCTGAGAGTGATTTTGAAGAGATGTACGTGAATTGTTCATCATTTGTTCATTCAACAGTTAGTTAATAAATGCCTCCCAGGAGATGGTGGTGTGGTAGAGCAAGGGTACCAAGCTGAGTAAACCTGTACCCATCTTTGCCGTTGTGGAATTTTCTAAAGGGAGAGACAGAAAATATATAAACATCTGTGATTCATTCAACACTCAGCAAAATCAGCACTTAGCAAAAAGTTGTGTGCTTCCTGACACTGGGAAGTCAGGGGTGAGCAACGGGGAGGTCCCTGCACCCCAGAGCATACGTCTGTGCAAATGCACTATTGTATTCTTTACAGTGTGGGTTCTCTGTATTATGAAGACAAAGTACAGAGATCTCTTAGCAAGAAGAGCAGGAAGGTCTGACCTGGGCTGGTGGGGCAGGGCCGCCTCTGTGAGGGATTGTCTGAAGGATGAGTTACGAATTCAGTAGGTTCAGACTGGGAGGCGGAGGATGAGGAAAGTTAAGAAGTAGAAGGAGCCAAGTTTCGCGTATTCAGATAGTAGTGCCTGGGATGTTGTTAGAATCAGCTTGCTTTCATCCTGATGATTTTCTCCCAGCAAGCAGTGTTACAGTGCTCAAACCCCAACCCCTTCCTCTTCATAGGTAAATAGAGTGCCCAGTGGTGTAATTCAGAGTACTTCTCCCAGAGACTAGCTTTTTTTAGATGACATTTTTACCACCTGATAGAAACAGCACAGACTAATGCGCGAGTAAAAAGCATTCCCCTTCTTTTAGCCAGGCAGCGGATTAAAGATGAAAAAGACAAGAACCTTACTTTCAAGGGGCCTCTAGTCCTTCAGGGGAGAGATGGTGTATAATCTCACATCTCTCAGAGAGGTTGTACCAACAGAGCCAGGGACAGGGTGTTCTAGGAAACCAGTGACAGACTCTGGGGGTGGAGGAGTGGGTGCCGTGGAGAAGTCCACATAGGTGGGACTCTTACCCAAAGCCTTGTTGACTGACCCCAGAGGATGGCCAAGGTCATACAGCAGTCTCTTAGAAGCATGTAATAAAAATGCTGGCATTGGGGCGCCTGGGTGGCTCAGTGGGTTGAAGCCTCTACCTTCGGCTCAGGTCGTGATCCCGGGGTCCTGGGATCGAGCCCCGCATCGGGCTCTCTGCTCCACAGGGAGCCTGCTTCCTCCTCTCTCTCTGCCTGCCTCTCTGCCCACTTGTGATCGCTGTCTGTCAAATAAATGAATAAAATCTTTTTTTTTTTTTTAAAGATTTATTTATTTATTTGACAGATCACAAGCAGGCAGAGAGAGAGAGAGGGAAGCAGGCTCCCCGCTGAGCAGAGAGCCCGATGCGGGGCTTGATCCCAGGACCCCGAGACCACGACCCGAGCCGAAAGCAGAGGCTTCAACCCACTGAGCCACCCAGGCGCCCGAATAAAATCTTTAAAAAAAAAAAATGCTGGCATCAGAGAGGCACCTGGATAGTTCAGTTGGTTAAGCGCCTGCCTTCAGCTTAGGTCATGATTCTGGGATCCAGGGATCAAGCCCCACATTGGGCTTTTTACTCAATAGGGAGTCTGCTCTTCCCTCTGCCTCTGCCCCTTCCCCTGCTTATGCCCGCTCTCTCTCTCTCTCTGTCATGCTCTCTCTCAAATAAATAAAATCTTTATTAAAAAATGCTGGCACAAGGATACTCTAAATCTGTTTACAGTTGGAAATTATTTTGATTTGAGCAATTATTTTGAAAGAATTTACATTCCTCTATATTTTAAAATTATGTGAGAGTCTGTGCCCAGGCAGCCCCTTGAAATTCTTACTCAGTAGCCACTAAAGATTCTATACATACCCCTTCATTTTTTTAATGGCCTTTCAAACTTCAGTTTGCTCTGATTGTAGGCTTAGTATACTCCAAGAAAATCTTTTAAATCATTGGCTCCATGAGTGATGTTCTTCACCTAGTATTTTCAGCTCTTCGTACATCGTTTAATGTACCAAAGTACATAAAAATTTATTAAAATTTTAGAGGATGTACCGACTGAAAATAGTCTTTTTTTTTTTTTTTTAAAGATTTTATTTATTTATTTGACAGAGAGAGAGAGATCACAAGTAGGCAGAGAGGCAGGCAGAGAGAGAGAGGTAAGCAGGCTCCCCGCTGAGCAGAGAGCCCAATGCGGGGCTTGATCCCAGGACCCTGGGATCATGACCTGAGCTGAAGGCAGAGGCTTTAACCCACTGAGCCACCCAGGCGCCCCAGTCATTTTTTCTTTTTTTTTTAAGATGGTGGATAGAGACACAAGGAACTTGTGGGCTGAGGCTGATGCAGACCTTGCTATGGTCAGTGTCTCCCTGAAAAAGGGATGTAAAAATGATAGTGCTTTATGATACAAATAGGCCTGGTAAGTCTGTGTCCAGTACCTTTGGGAACAGGGGAAGTATGAGGTGCCTGGTGATGTGAAGTTGCCACTCTCCACCGCACCCCTGTGTCTGACATGAGGGACTCCTCCGTCCCTCCCCCGTCTTGCTGCTGCAGTCTTCCTCCTTACCGTGATATTTTATTACAACTTCGGCCTGAGTTTGTCGGTACTCACAGTAGCTACTTCTGATTTTTAAACTTAAGAGGATTTGAGAATCAAAGCAGTACTCTCCCAACACCCATGTAGGTATCTTGGTACCACTGCTAGATTGTTACATCAGAGTGCATTTTTCTGGCAACTGCAGTGTTTTTGCAGGGACGGGTACGGTCTCCAGAGGTTGGTGTCAGGTGTGGTAGAGCCTTCAGCCTCTTGGCCTCCTGAGCTTTCTGCCGTGCGATCTTACCATTCCAGTGTGCCTGTGGCCACATGTTTCAAAGCCCTGACCAATAAAAGGTACCGTCTAATCTCAAACTGTTTAATGAGTAATTATAGTCAAATCTTGCTCCAGCGTTAAAAACAGAGCTCGGTTTTGAGCCTCCCCTCCCCCCGCCCCTGCTCCAATCCTTTTTTTCCTTTGCATGGTTTTTACCAGAAGCATTCAGAGAGTTTTTCCAGGGCTAGTGGGTAGGTGGGGGAAGAGAAATACTAGACCAAGAGTTAAAGACAAGTACTTGGAGAAGCTTGATCGGCATTTTAACAGCACTAACCCGTAGGAATCTTAAAGAGTTGAAATTACAAAGTTGAAGGCACTTTTTATATTTTCTGTGTTGGTCTGGCCATTTAAGTTGTCTTTTAGTGCAGATCAGTCATGTGCCAGTAACCTTGTCTCTAACATAGCCCTGTATCTGCCCAGCCTTCCCATAAGCTAGAGCATGCTACTGTGTGCATCCTAAACAAACATGTCTGGTATTGGAGCAGTTTCTGATTTGTTTACAGCCAATCCTGGAAATTTAGCACAGAAAATACAGAAAGATTTCTTTGCACTGCGTTTTCTTCTCCTTTGTTGACTTCATGCAAACATATTTCATTATTGTTGCATAGCAACTGACTTTGTGTTTATGATTTTTGTTTAGCAGTTTTTTTCCTATGGAACGCTGAATTTGTATAACAGTTTCCAGGCTCGAAGCCTCAGTGATGAAGATTTTTAACTTAACCCTTTTTCCTTGAAACAGAAAAACCTACATGGCATTCTGGGTATATATCCCTTTGTCATGTCTCTAAAGTTTGTATGGATTGAGGTTCTGTTAAAATAAATCTTATTTTCAGTGTTCTGAATGTTCTCTTTAGTCACCTTCAATCTGAAATAGTTCTGCAGCCTTTCCTGCCTTGATGTTTAGACCTTGACACTCTGGGGGATTACAAGCCGGTGGAGTGTTTAGCCGTTTGGATTTGTTTATTATGTCCTCCTGATTAGATCCAAGTTGTGCATTTTGGGCAGGAATATTACCAAAGCAATGCTGTGCTCATCTTTTATTCCAGCAGATCATGATTTTGATGTGTTCTGTTATTGCTGGTATTAACACTGATCACTTGATTGAGGTGGTATCTGCCAGCTTTTTACTGTAAAGTAACTTTCTTTTTCTCATTAAGAAATGTCCTGTGGAGAGATACTTTAAGGCTGTGTAAATATCCTGTTCCTCATCAAAATCACAGCTGCTAGTTTTAGCAACCCTTGATGTCTCTTGGCTAAATACAATATTATTATAATGATTGCCAAATGGTGCTTTTCTATTTCCCTTCTTTCTGCTTTTATTAGTTGCAAGTAAGGAAAAGCTTGTTTTTCCCATATATCTATTCATGTGTGTGTTTGTGTGAGTATAGACTCATTTATTTCTCATTTATTCAGTGGGTTACAATGCTTTATTCATTTATTTATTTTTTACTATTTCACCCTGCCTCTTTACTTCTGGCAACCTCCCTTCTGGCAACCTCCAGTTTGTTCTCTGTATTTAAAAGTCTGATTTTTTGTGTGTCTTTTTTTTCCCTTTGTTTTCTTTCTTAAATTTCATATATGAGTGAAATCATAATGGTATTTGTCTTTCTCTGACTTATTTCACTTAGTACAATACTCTCTAGCTCCATCTGTGTTGTTGCAAATGTCAAGATTTCATCCTTTTTTATGGCTGAATAATCTTCCATTGGATTTATATACTACATCTTTGTCCACTCATCAAATCAGTGGACACTTGGGTTGCTTCCATATCTTGGCTGTTGGGTTATAATCTTTTACTATTAGTTTTCTGTGTTTAAATCATCCCAGATTCATTCAGTGACAGACAGCCCTTTCTTGACAGTTTGTGTCTTTCTGACGTGTCTCTGTCATTCTTGGGGCGATTTCTTGCTTCCTGGCACAGCAGAATATCTCAGGCTTTTATATTTTTCTCTGCCACAGCTTTGCAGTCTGCCATTTCTCTAAGAGACACTGGTTCCTCTTCATGAAAAATGTCTAGAAGCCTAGGCCTCTCGGCTCTAGGAGTGCTCAGTGCTGTTGGGGTATTGCTGCTCTCAGCGCTGTTCAGTGAACTAAACTGACAGAGTGTGTGTGTGTGTGTGTATGTGTGTATCTGTGAGTTCATACTGATACCTCAAATCCCATTTCAGCACTAAAGAATTTATTCCTGTTATCTCTCTTCTCATAGTTTTATCTGCTTTCTTTGACAGTTGAGTCATCTAAGTTCCATTATCCTCAGATATAGTTACTCATTGGATTAATTTGCATTGTACGTGGTCAGTCCACTATTTCTGTGACACTCGTGAACACATAGGTACCTTACCTTCAGGGCTCCAGCACCCGTTGCTGGGCCACTGTTCCTGGCAGCCCTCCCCACATATGGGACCCTGTCTTGCTCAGTTCCACTGATGGCTTTTACTTTTTACTTATACTCCAAGAAAAAGGGGGCGGGTGGGCAGGAAGCCTAAATCCATCTTGAGATAGCCTTGTATAATTGTAGTTCCTTTGGGTAATACCTGCCCATGTCACAGAGCAGCATAGTCCCCCTTTCAAGAGGATTTCTACTATTGGTAAATTTAGTAAAACAGTCTTCCTGTTTTGATAATATGGTCTTTGAAGATCAAATTTCTTTGAGTGTTTTTTTGCATCAATGTTTGACTTGTTTTTTTTTCCCTGGTAGATTGGGTCTTGTCTTAACCATTTCTGTATTCTTCTAAGGAGCTTCTGCATTAGGCACTTAGATGTTTGATAAATTAGCATGGATAGGGAATATGATAGAGGTACCTTGAGGTTTAAGAAAAGTTTTCTGTTAACATTGAAATTGAAATATTGTGTAAAGTACTAGAGTCTATCGCGCTTGGCAGCCAGCCAGCATCATGAGTTGTACTCTCAAAACTGGAATGAATAATTTTTAAAATACTGTTGTTAGTTGGCAAACTTGAGAAGCACTTGGTGATACTAATTCTTCCCATTCTGAAGTTTTATATGGGTGTAACTCTTTCCTCTTCTTTTAGCCAAAGATTCTTTTTTTGTTTCCAAAAAATGAGGTATAGAAGAAAAGCCTTTTATTCCCATTTTAGGTAGTGAGTGGTTTCTTTTTCTTTTTGACTCTAAATGCTTTGTTAATATGAAAAACAGTTGTCAGGAGTAGACTGTTTTTGAGAAATGGACTAGACAAATTTGTTTCAGATAGCCCATTTAAGACCTCACCGCTCCTCAAATTTTGTCTCTTTGTTTTTCTTTTTGTTTTGTTTTGTCTGGTCTTGTTGCTTTTGACATAAAATTTTAATTTTGGAATCAGGTTACTCCAAAATGGTATCCAGGTATGTGCTGATCTATGCCAGTAGCCAGAGGATAAATGTGGCCTAAGGCCCCAGAACACTGTGATGCGTCAGGATTGGGAAAGAGAGAGGCATTTCACAGTGACACAGACATGGGTATCAGAGAGTATAATGCAAACTTGTATGCTTTTTTTTGAGCAGTTACCTGTAGATTTTTTTTTTTTTTACTTAATTTTATCAACATATAATGTATCATTTGCTTCAGGGGTACAGGTCTGTGAATCATCAGTCTTAAACAATTCACAGCACTCACCATGGCATACACCCTCTCCAGTGTCCATCACCCAGCCACCCCATCCCTCCCCCACCGGCCCCCTAGCAACCCTTAATTTGTTTCCTGAGATTAAGAGTCCTTTATGGTTTGTCTCCCTCCCCGGTCCCGTCTTATTTTGTTCCCCCCCGCCCCTGCCTCTCAATTTACTCATATCGGAGAGATCATATGATAATTGTTTTTCTCTGATTGACTTATTTCGCTTAGCATAATACCCTCTCGTTCCATCCAGTCGTTGCAAATTGTAAGATTTTGGGCTTTTGATGGCTGCATAGTATTCCATGATATATGTATATACACCACATCTTCTTTATCCATTCATCTGTTGATGGACATCTAGGCTCTTTCCATGGTTTGACTATTGTGGACATTGCTGCTATAATCATTGGGGTGCACCTGCCCCTGCGGATCACTACGTTTGTATCTTTAGGGTAAATATCAGTAGTGCGATCGCTGGGTTGCAGGGTAGCTCTGTTTTCAACTTTTTGAGGCACCTCCATACTGTTTTCCAGAGTGGTTGCACCAGCTTGCCTTGTATGCATTTTTAAGAGTAAAAATGAACAAAGAAATTTAATATTTATCAGAGGACCATTTAGGCTATGCCTCTAAACTGTGGGAGTATGCATTCATTCTACCCCACCCTTGGGGTCCTTCTGTGTGCAAAAAAAAATGAAAAAACTACACTTGTTTTCTCATAGGTCGTATAGCACTATTTTAGTCCTTGCTTCTCTTCTGTAGCTGGTTTACTGATGTGGTCTAACACCACTTTCATTTATAGCTTCCATAGCACCTAACTTATGTAGGGTACCATACTCTGACAGTGAATACTGTGTTAACTTTATTTTCTGAAGTGTTACTTGTATGCAGTTGGCGCACAGAAGTGCTTTGTTCCAGACCATTTTTGTAGGAAACCAGTCTCAGCTGTGACCCAGCAGTTAGCTTAACTCCGTCTTCAGAGCTGGGGATGCGGAGCTGCTTACTCACTGCTCCATGTGTTGTGAGGTGTCCTCCACCCCACTCCTGTCCCCCACCCTGTCTCTGTGGCTTAGCTGCTTTCTTTCATGGACTATATGACTCTTTAAAGACAATCACCCGGGAATTGGTGCTCCTGCTGGTTTGAGGCCAGTTAAGTTTTCCATTTTCTGTCTATAAGCTCATGCCTGGCATGTGGGCCTGACCATGCCCCTGTGGCCTTGGTCTGTTTCCTGGATTGTACCTCTTTACCCAGAGACTACCTGTAGGACAGAAAGGAGGGCAGGCTTGGGTTTGGCTTTGAAATTAAACTTCTCATTTCATCATGCAAACACTTTGTCATAACCATCAAAAATGAAATGCCCTTAAACACTATTATTTTAGCAGTGGAACATATTACTAGCTATAGGTACTTGAAATAGAAAACAAAACCATGTCTCCGGACAGGGGAAACAAAAAATTATTATGAAACTGTCATCAAAATTAAAGTTCTTCACTTTGAGCAGAGTAAGTGTATATGGGTCTTTGAGCAGAGTAAGTGTATTTGGGTTTGTGTATCTGAATATTGGAGTGGCTGATACTAACAGACCTCAGTAGAAATGTCAGATTCCTAATGTTTTGTAGTCACAGGACCCTTTAGGTTTGAATATGTATCTTTCAGCAAGTAGCTAAAATAGGATCTGGTAGAGCTATATATACTTTTTTCTACTTATCAGGAAGCTTTGTAGAATGCATGTAGATTGATGGCTACTTTATATTAAGGGGAAATGTAAGAACCAGTCTTTTTCTTGAACAGCTGATGAATGTGCTGGTTCTAGTAGTACATTCTGGGTTTTTTTTACCCCCTCTGAATCATCAGTGTGTATGGTGGTAATTTAGTGACTAGGAGGTACTGTAAATTATTGGTTATAATAAATTGATGTCATGCTCACAACACAGCAGGCAAAAAAGGATGAATTAGAGACAGAAATAGTAAGAGGTTTTTGTCTAGGAAACCTCAAAGAATGTAATGAAGTATTGCCGTGTTGATTATTTAAAAAAAAAAGAAAAAGGGAAAAAAAGATCCAAGGTAAAATATTGAAACCTTTGGCTTACTAAAACAGATTATATAGATCAAAAGGTTCTTGCTTTAACTGCTAAAAATTTCTTTGAACTGCTAAGGAACGTTTAAGAAATCTTTTTCTGTAGTTCGTGATTTTTTGGGGGGGGTGGATAGAGTATGTAGAATTGCAGAAAACCATCACTATCGTTTTTACCTCTCTCCTTGGTAATTTTTTTTAGATTTTGAAATAATTTTAGCCTTAGAACAATTTCAAGAACAGTACAAAGAACTCTGATATGCCCGTCATCCAGATTCCCTGATTGTTAACATTCTCTGCACCAGCCTTACCGTTTTTCTCTATCTGTGTATATTCTTTCTTGAGCTGTTTGAAAGTAATTTGTAGACATAATACTCTTTTTTGTCCCTAAATACTTGTGTATATTTTCTAAGAAGGATACTGATTTATATAAACACAGTGTGATCATCAGAGCCAGGACATTAACATTGACATAATACTGTTATCTAATCCACAGACTATATCACTAGTGTCCTAATAACATCCTTGATAGCAAAAATAAAAACAAACTAAAAATAAACAAACAAAAAATACCATCCAGAGTGCAGTTCAGGGTCACATAAAGCATTCACTCAACATGTCTCTTAGGTGTCCTGTAATTTTGACCTTGCCTTTGACATTCATGACCTTGACATTGTCAAAAAGTACTGTCCAGTTATCTTGCAGCATCCCTCAGTTTGGGTTTATAGGCTAGGTCCCTGGCTGTGATGTGTGTTCTCCTTGGGGTGTCATATCAGGGTGCACACAATGTCATTATGACTCCAGTGGGCACAGTTAACTGGTCTTTCGCTAAGTCTCCACTGTAAGATTACTGTTTCCCCGTTTAATTAATACATATTTTATAGGGAGATCTTTTGAGAACCATCCTTTTCTTCCTCTAGTGGCCATCCACTAATTTTAGCATCCATTGATGATTCTTTTTTTTTTTTTTTTTTTAAAGATTTCATTTATTTGTCAGAGAGAGAGAGGAGAGCGAGCGAGCACAGGCAGACAGAATGGCAGGCAGAGGCAGAGGGAGAAGCAGGCTCCCCGCCAAGCAAGGAGCCCGATGTGGGACTCGATCCCAGGACGCTGGGATCATGACCTGAGCCGAAGGCAGCTGCTTAACCAACTGAGCCACCCAGGCGTCCCAATCCATTGATGATTCTTAACCTGAATTGATTACTCTGTTTGTCAAATGGTGGTATTCTTAACTTCATCAAACAGTAGTTTTCATGCCCAGCAGCTTTATAGAGGGGGCTTTTGGAAATTGTTTACTTTCTTAGAAGTAGTTTGAGTGACTCTAAATTTTGGAGGCCTTTGTATTAAGTGGTGTCTGTGTCTGTCCTGTCCTCTGTTGTTTTGTTCTCTTCGGTGTATGTCCTCCACCTGTAGAACTGGTGGACCTGGTGTGTGGCTGGGGAGACTGTGGACAGGATTTCCGAGTGCCCCCTGGGTGCCTGCTCTGCTGTTCCATATTCTGCCTCCCCCACCCCACCCTGCCACTTCCCTCTTTCAGGGGCTTATGGCTCTGGAACCCAGCACATTCAACTTTAAAGCTCGATTTTGGGAATACAGTTCTTACTACAGTTGATCTGTGGCTGTTTTCTTATTTCCTTTACCTGAAAATTAGCTGTTATTGAATCTTGTTATCACATATTTTTAAATTTTTATATGTTAAGTGGTGCTATTAATGTTTTCTTCTAGAAACAAGTGGCCAAGTGGCCTTTCTATGCAGTGCAAAATAGATTTGAAAAAAAAAAAAAAAAAAGGAATCTAGGTCTATGTATAATATAAACGCAGACCATGGCATTTCCTCCGTGAATTATAGCTGGTTTGTGCTTGTAGGAAAAAAAGCCATCTAAAACACAAAAACAACCTGTGCCACTTTTTTTTTTCCTTTTTTGATTTTTTAGCTTCTTCTTAATTACTGGTCCTCATTTTATAATCTTTATTGTTTAATCTTAACTACCTCTCCAAAATTCCCAAACATGCAAACTCTTTATAAATCAACCTTTTTAAAGTGTTAAAAAAAAAAAATTAAAAAAAAAAACCAACAGCCTAATTTGGGGTCACCTTGTCCCATCTGTACCAGTGAGTGCTGCCAGCAGTCCCCAATGCCCTGGTCCTTCACTGCAGACCATAACTGTAAGCCTCAGACCCCACTGCCCCCCTTCCAGACCTCTGCCTCCTTCTTCCCTGGCAGGCTGGGTAGGAGAACTTGTCAGAAGCAGTCTCTGGAGTTGCTAAAGCTCACGGAATGCCGTCTGACCCATTACATTGGCTCAGATGGAAAGCTCCAAGGCAAGTAGTCTCATCCTCTGCTGCGGTGGTGGGCCCGGCTGCCTTGATGCTGACTTGAGATCGCGGCCAACCCATCACGTCACTGCCAGAGAGGCATGAAGGCAACCTCCAGTTCTCTCTTGGGCTCAGCTCAGGAGAGGTGGAAGGTGACAGTCCTCCTTTCCTTCCTTTTCATCGGATTAGCCTGGTCTCCCTGAGAATACATACATCCCTCATATGAAAAAAAAGGGGTAGTTCCTCCCAGCCCAGGGCCACCAGAGCTGCCAGGGAACGCCCGTCTGCATTTCTTCCCCGCCGCTGATACTTCTGACCTCTTGTAATCTCTCCATCCCATGACTCACAGCTCTAACCTTGAGCTGAGATTTAGCTCCTTTGATTTGGTGCCTTCCTGCCAGCCCTCCCCACTTGCCCCGTGGTCTGCTGGAAAGGAGCCCCACTTCTCCACTCATTAAATGCAGCAGGTTGGCCCCAAAAGGACGCTAAGGATTGCAGCTGGGATTGCTAACCAACTGCGTCTTTCTTATGTAGTGCTTTCTACTCTGTTCCCCACGTTCTTCCATAGGACTCAAGAGATGGTCCTTCCTGCCAGAGTGCCTCCTTGTTGGTATTCATGGGAGGGGTGAGGGGAGGAATAGGCAGCTCTTCCCAAGGTCCCTTTGTCCAGACGCCAGCCTCATTATATCTTTGTGTGGTGGGTTTTGCCAGGGATGTGCATCGGAATTCCAGGTGGTGGAGAGTCATGCTATATGCTGTAAGACGCACACAGGAGACTGATCTTCTCTCTTTCCTCGTAAGCTCTCCTGACACACACAGCTCCCTTGTAGGCACACCTAGGAGATCCTGGGAGGGAATGGCATATTGTGTGACAGAAAGTGCGTAGGCCCTCTGGGGCCCACAGACCTGGGCTGAGGGAAGGGCTGAGTCCCAGGGAGGCTGACCATGCCTGGAAACTGACCTGTATGGACAGTAGGAACCCGCTTGGCCCAGTCACAGAGCTGCCACGGAATTGGGCCTGGCGGTGGTGGGGGCTAGAATGTGAGGAGACCTAGGGGCTACCCAGAGGAGCTCTTTTGGTGGATTGAATTATTCCCAGCAAGCCAGCAACATGACTGGGGTTCTATATTTGCTAGTGCACCCCAGCAGGCTTGGGGGACGCTAAGGCCGGGAGTGGGGAGGACAGGAGGTTTGTGCGGTAGCCAGGTGAGTGAAAAGGAGGGTCAGAATGAACTAAGAACCTTGCTGGTGGGCTGTGGGAGGATGGATTCTTTGGAAGGACTTGGGCTGCACTGCCCAGAGTCTGGTCACTGACTGATTTGGGGGTGAAGGTGGAGGCGGGGAGCAGCCAGTTGTCCTTATCAATGCCTGTTTTTATTTTACTAGAGAACAGTCTTCAAATGATCTTTCAAATCTTGTCCATACTGTTAATTTGCCTTAGATTGTAACCCTGAAAGGGATTTTCAGGTTTAGCCCCCTTATCTCCCAGTTAAACTGGGACTTGCTTAAGGTCAAACTGCCTGTGGCACAGAGCAAGCTCTGGTCTCAGTGCTCGCCACACATCATACTTACCCGTTGCATTCACCATTACAGCAGAGCAAACCCTAATAATCTTAATTTTGTGGCAGGGGTGGGGTCACAGGATTTTTTTTTTCCCATTGAACTCTACATAAAAAACTAATGTAGTATTCCTTTTTGGTTGAAATGTCTCTCTCTCTTTTTTTTTTTTTACCTTGAAACTCATAAAAATCAAAATCAAAAATGAATTCTGGAAGTAAGTTGGCTCATGAAATGACTCCAAGTAGTGAAAACACTGTATCTTATTCAACCTAGCTTGTCACCTGAGTGATGATGAGTATTTGGAATTCAAAATAGTTACTTCAGGCTACAGAGTGTTGGACGACTGTACAGCTCTGCCTGGTGTGTGGTGGGTAGACAGGAAAGACTTGTGTGAAATGAATTGTGTGTATGAAGTCAGTTTTTCTTGTACCTTATTCACAGTGATGCTTCCGAGAGCTTTTGTGACTCATATCCAGTTGCTGATGCAGCTGGAAAGCTGGTTAGAAATAGGGATAAAATGAACATACTCTGCTGGTTCGTGGTATTTGAGGGTTCTATTTTGGGGAGCGCTGTGTCTGTTTTTAGTCTCTTGAAACTGCCTTTTATGCGCAGAACTAAAGTAGAATGATTGTATACCACAAAGTATAAGGCATGCAGAATTTGATTCATTGTGTTTTCTGTTTCTGGTGTTATTACTTTCAGGTTTTTAATTTAGCTTGAGTCAAATATGTTGGTTTTTGAACAACTTACATAAAATTTTAAGTTTGAAATTACTTTTTTTTTTGGTCTTGTTAACACCAAAAAGGTAGGAAACCAGAGGTGTTGGGTTCCACAGACGTAACACGGTGTGCTGGGGAGACACAACCTAACGCTGGTCGAGAGTGGGAGGTCTGGGGTCAGGGAGCAGAGAGCAAGGACACGTCAGCTGTACGTGGGAAGGGGAACCACATGGGGAGAACACTGCATCTAGAAACGCGTTTTGTTTAGACAGTCCGCACGCGCCTGGACTTTATCCACTGGTGGGAGGTGCTGTCATGGTGAATAGGCCTGGGTCAGGGCTCAGTGGGCTTTTTCTGTCAAGGGCCAGGCAGTCAATATTTTAGGCTTTGGTGGGACATAAAGTCTCTGTCTCCACGAAAGCATCCAGAGACAAAAGCTAAGCAAAGGTACAGAGCCATGTTCCAGCAAAACTTTTAACAAGCAGCAGGCCAATTTCAGAGCTGGCCTGGGATGGGAGTTGCTGACCTTTGCTCTGGTTGCAGACCTGAGGGTTTTGGTGCCTGACTCTGCTCTTAACTCTGTTTCTTCGTCAGTTCAGCCACTTTCTCAAAGCCCCTTTTATGCTTTGTAAAACGGGAATAATACATTTGACCTTTAAACAATGCAGGCGGTTCAGGGCACCCTAGCTGTCCAAAATCCACGTGCCGTTGAAAAGACAACTTTTAACTCGCCCGGAACTTACCTGTTAGCACCCTGCTCTTGATCAGAAGTCTCACCTAAATAGTCGATTAGCACTTATTTTGTATGTTATGTGTTGTATGTTATATGTATTATTTACTGTAGTCTTAAAGTAGAGTAAGCTAGAGGGCAGAAAATGTTAAAAACCATCAGGAAGAGAAAATATACTTATAGGACTGTTCTCTGTTTATTGAAAAAATCTGCGTGTAAGTGGAGCCAGGCAGACCAGACCCATGTTGTTTGTAGGTCACCTGTACCCGGGCTGGTATGAGAGTATATGAGATAATATGTAAGCTCATACTCAGAGGATAGTAGCAGTTGCCCTGCGTCTTGTGTGAGATGTCATCCTGTCAAGTTGCATATAAATCATAGTTTATTCATTGGTTCATGCATTGACTCCAGAGGCAAATTTATAACTTTTGTGACTTGCAAAAGGGCCAGCCACTGTAACAGACACCTGAGGAATGCAGCAGAGCGAGACGATGATTTCTTTCTTGAGGAACAGTCGCTGTTCCAGGGGAGCAGGGACTCTGTTCTATGGTCATTTAGGGACCCGGGTTCTGCTGCTGCTTCTCTGCTGTCGCCCGTGGCATCATTCTCAACCGCATGATTATGGTGCTCTGGGGACCAGAGCCACAGGAGGAGGGGACGAGAGCCTGGGGGGACAGAGCCAGGCCTTGAGGAGGCGCAGGCTGGAAGGCGAGCCCATGGCTTCCATTCGCACTCGGCGGTAGAGGACTTGGATGTGTGGTCACGCCCAAGTAGCTGGTCTGGCGGCCGGACCCAGCCACAGCTTGTCACTACAGAGGAAGGGAGGACGGTCCCAGCAGTCAGGTCACAGTTGGTGCCACGGGACCCAAAGCAGACTTCCCATGTCGTCCCAAACCTCTACATCCAGGGTACACCCTTCTGCGGGTTTGGGGATGGAATTCATGTTTCTCAGGTTGTAGGCGCAAGGCGATGGAATATCGCTGGTGGAAACTGTGGCCATGGACAGAGGCCAGACGTTGAAGGGCTAGAGTTATGCAGCGCAGTTTAGTTTTTCACTTTTACATTAAAAAGCTCCTAATAGGAGATCCAAATAGGAAATAGGCTTCTCTTAGGCATTTCTATTGGCAAGAGTCGTTGCCTGTTACAAATTGGTCATCAGTAAATTTTGTCATTGTGGTTTTAAGTTTGTTGTATTGTGTGGTGCTCTTATAATTTAACTCTATATAAATGCCCTCTTTGGGGTGTCTGGATATTTCATCTAAATTTTTCTCTCCTGGAAAATCATTCTGGCTGTAATGGTAAGGCTAGAAGGATCTGGGAATATTCTCAAAATATAGTATGAAACCAGCAAATCAGTCCAAATGGGAAAGTTTCTCTTAAGGTGTCTCCTTTTAAATTTACAGTATGTTGCTTTTAGCTTTGGCCCTACCGTAACATGGAGACTGGGAATGTTTGTGATTAAATTTGCATTTGGGGAATGTGGAAATGCCTTGCTGATAGTTACCACAGCTTACCCTGATGTTTAAAGAAGGAATATAAGTAATGGGCTTGCAGTCAAATTGATCAATAAGTAAGGAAAATCTCTAATTGGATTAATGCCACCTTCTGTGGGAAGAAATAAAGTTTATGATTCTTCCGTATTTGTTTAGTTACATACTCGTGAGTAAGGTAAAACAGAGAGTAAAAGAATTAAAAGTAAACATGTATTGCTCTTTTGTATTCTAGGAATAGGCCTGTTGTTCCCTGGGAATTGCCAGGCTTACATACACCCAGTGCAACACTGTAGCACTAATAGACTAATGCATTTGAAAAGAAACCGGAGCATTCAAATTTTAAATTTATTTTGACATCAGTTGGAACCTAAGATAGGAATAGTGGTAGGGCTGGGGATCAAGAATAGAATTGTTGTTTCATTTTACCTCTCGGAGTTTTCCTGGTTTTGAGCAGTGAACACGGGCTGTGTAATAAACTTCACTCTTCTCCTTTTTTAATTTTTCATTTCATTTTTTTTTGTTGTTGCACTGGCGCAGTATACTGTATACTCTGATACCTAGCCTTAACATCAATATGGAATACTAGAAAATGCCTGACCGAGAGTCTGGGAAAGAAGGAGATTTTCATCTTCCAGTGCAATTTCGTATTTACGGAGTTTGACGAGGAATATATTGTTTAGTTTGGAGTATGATTATGTCACGTATGCATCTGTTTTGTATATTTCTAGGTAATTTATGTTGACTAACTTGGGTCAAGATAATATGCAACTTGAATTTGCTTCTATGTGAAATTCTCATTACCCACCCTCCCTTTAAGAAAAAATTTGTACGTCTACCCTTCAGTCGACATATGATTTATTCCTTTACATCAGCCTTCAAGCTTTCTCACTTTTGTGAAATGTTTGCTTTTCTTGTAGCTTGACTTTAGTGTCTCTTTCTCTTTGGTTAAAAAGTTCTGATTGACAAATAGTAGAATAGCTTGATTTTATTTTCTTTTTTATTAAAGATTTATTTATTTGAGAGGGGGCAAGAGCTTGAATGCGGGGTAAGGGGGTAGACTTCCAATAGACTCCCCGCTGAATGCAGAGCCTGATGTGGGGCTCGATCCCATGACCGTGAGATCATGACCTGAGTGGAAATAAAGAGTTTGAGGCTCAACCCACGGAGCCACACAGGCACCTCTTAATTTTAGTTAGCAGTTAGTGTTGTTAACTGTTTCAGGCAAATAAGATGTTCCCAAGTAGAATTATTACTCAGATAGGATATACTTTTAAATATATACATACTGTACAGTTTACAGAATGTTTGGTTCTGTTGCCTTATGTATGTGCATTGGAACAAATATTTTTCAAATATCCCCGAGTAGGTTTATAAGTAACTCTCCCTCCTTTCAGTATTTTATAATGAATGCATACTGCTTTATAATAGTAAAAAAAGGGGGGGGGAGGTGTAAAAGTAGTAATCATAGGATTTAAGCATTTCTTCAGGATGGCATTTTAAGAATCCCATGGCTCCTGGCGCAGACAGGAAATACTATACACACGACTGCGCTTCATTCGCGAAGTCCCCCTTTATTTCCTTGTACTTGTCTTTATTATAAGGTACATACTGTGGAATCTGATGGAAAGTTTGGACAAAGAAGTAGATGAGATCTTATCTTTCTGTCATCCATTTCAGAAGTGCACTTTTGAAAATAGAATTTTGGCCTTCAGAGCCCCCAGTGGTTATCCTCCCACCCCCCTCCCACCATGGCTTTCACTGCGTCTCCTTTCCCCAACTAAACACAGGTCCACACAGGGGCAGGGGTTGCGATTTGATTTAGAAGTAGAGGCAAGGTACGAAAGTGAGGGTGTGCATAGATAGACTTGGGGACTGGGCGTGTGCAGTGGGGTCTAGCAGGAGTCGATGTGACTGATTAATACCAGTGCCTTTGACCTGTAGAATTAGATCTCCCCTACTCTTTCTAGCACTGGATTGTTGGTTATTTAATAGTGCAGGATATTAGACAGGAAACAAGGACTCGAGGGGCAAGAATGACCGCTGGGTAGTTGTGTCGGCCGCGGAACTCAGAGCCAAGTTAACTTAGCCATTATCATTTAAAATGCAGTGGTAAAAATGTATCGTTTCGAAATACTTTAAAGTGTTATCTACTTGACAGTTTCTTGCTGAGGTACTCCCCAGAAAATGTGTTTGTCCATATGAACAGGGCAGGAAGGGGTAGCGGAGTAGGCCATTTAAATTAGTTGAGGTAGGGTTACCTTACATGAGCTTTTTCTTTCTTTTCTTTTCTTTTCAAGATTTTATTTATTTGACAGAGATCACAAGTAGGCAGAGAGGCAGGCAGAGAGTGAGGGGGAAGCAGGCTCCCCGCTGAGCAGAGAGCCCGATGCTGGGCTCAATCCCAGGACTCGATCATGACCTGAACTGAAGGCAGAGGCTTTAACCCACTGAGCCACCCAGGCGCCCCTACATGAGCTTCTTCATTCTGTTTCCTTTCAGCTTAGAGTGCTAGAGGCCCATGTGAAAATAAATGTCAATAATAAAACCGGTTAGCCATTCTTATGTTTAGGAGTGGTTTTTATTTTCATTTTTCCAAATTCCAGACCGCTTGAGGACATCACTAGTAATGGCTTTCCTGCTGGAAACACGATAGCTACATCCAGAGGGCCAAGTGGGCGTGGGCGTGGGGGTTGGGGGGGTGGCGGAAGCTGCTTAGTCCTTTCGAGGCACTTCCACTTTAAAAGACAGCTGGGCTGGCATTTGGAGTGGATCCCAGTTCGTTCTGGTGCTGGGCCAGGGCAGGGCGGTGAGCAGCTGCCGGTCTGTGAGGGAGGAAGTGGGTGGAGAGAGAGGTGTGGAAATCGTGCAGAGTGCGAGTGACCCTGCCCCTGGAAGGGTTGTCCCTCTCCTGGCGCCCCTCCCCCATTGCTGAGACTCAGTGCCTCCGTCCACTGACAGTGTGAAAACGATCGGGTTGTGCTCTGTTTCGCCAAGAGAGTGGGTTTTCTTAGAAAGCGAAGGTTCCTGAAGGTTCACGTCATCTTGGTGTGGGGGAGACTGGTGCTGTCACTGATAATCCCTAGCGCCAGGAATGTTGGCGTTGTTGCTTCTCCGCTCGTGTTTGCTCTTATGCTTCATCTGACCAAAATTCGATTCCATGGAGTTTACTTACGGGGTCAGAAAGTTTGGGATGGCTTTTAAGCCTTATTGATGATCCCGTTAAAATGCCTCCCCCTCCACACACACATTCCCTTTCCTAAACCCAGGCTTATGAGCCTCACTGCACACATGAACGAGTCTTGCCATGAGCCAGCATGGAAAGGCTGGTGTGGAATGAGTAGTTTGGGAGGGGACCTGCCATCCTGGCTCGAGAGCTCCAGGGTGGACGGTCAGGCCAGGTGGCCCTACCACGGTTCCTGCTATTTGCTCCCAGATGCGGCCCTTGCACAGAGTAGGTGAGTCCTATTTGCTGAAGAAATGGGCGTTCTAGAGGGAGTAGCGTGTATCCTGTAGTCTCTGACCCAAGGTGCCCTTTGGAGCACTTCCCTCCTCCTCGCTTCTGTCAGGTCTCTGCTTTGGATGATTTCCCCCTGCCAGAGAACTCTTCCCCTACCCAAGCCTCTGAGATCTCACCCCTCCTTCCTCCCCTGCCTCCCCCTCCCCACCCTGAGGGTTTCTTCAGGGCTCTTGTCCTAGGCTCCCATGTTCCCCTCCCTTCCTACCTCTGGAGCATGAGCTGCAGGAGAGGGGGCCCTCCGCCCCCTGACCTCTGCATGTGCCCTGTGCCCAGAGTGGTGCCTGCAGGAGGGCACTCTGCTTGTCAAGTACTAGCCCTCAGGCAGCTGTGACAGCAGGGCACCCGGCGAGCTGCTGCACACGAGTCTCCTGGTTGGCACACGCAGACACTAAGGGCACCACCTTGTAGGCTTCAGTGAGTGAGTGCGTGGGAAGTGCCCGCAGAGCTTCCGAGAGATGTCGCTCATCAGGGTCGTAAAATCAGAAACTATAACTTCCACTTGGGATTGATGGTAATAAGGATTAAAAAAAAAAATCAGGTACCTCTGAAGGATTAAAGGACAAGCTTTCCATTCAAACATGTTGCCTAACATTTAACCAACAGAAAGGTTATGTTGACGGTTGTGTAAGTTGGGTAGGTTATTTTGGAAATATAGGATGATTATCTTCTCAGTACACCAGAATGCTGTGTTACTAACATTTTATCCTTTGAGTAAATGTTTATTGAGCGAATTGGTTGTGTGCCAGGCTCTGCTCCACGCTGGAGCCGCAGGAACATGGGTGAGGTCTTCCTTCCAGGCAGGGCCCTTGGTCCAGTAGAGCCTGATAGTAAGTGAAGTTTTTGAGAATTCTAGATGATTCTCTTCTATGGATGCTTCTCCTCTTTTATGTCTCTGAGGATAGAATCTGTATTTTAGAGGCCTGTTTCGTGAGGTCTTGCTGCCATATCTGTTGGGAGTTGGGGAACCGGGTGGAAGCTGACAGGGTGTCAGCCTTGGGCTGGCCTGCCCTGGAGTATGAGCGGCAGGGTTGGGGTTGGGGGGGTGGGGGCAAGGGCTACCTTTACTTGGCAGACCGCTGTGGTACGCTGAATGTGTTCTCTTTTCTAAAGTGTTAGCTCTTCTGTGGAGTGTGGTGCTTCTCTTTCATTGTGATGTTTAAATATTGTTTGGAGCCACTTACAGTGTTAAGTGATTCATCTTTTAATCCTCGCTCTCAAAATGGGAGAAATAATATTCATTTGTTCAGCAAGTACTTATTGGGCAATTATTTATGTCAGGCTCCTAGAACAAAAGTAGGTTTTGCCCTTAAGGGGTTTAAAATTGTGAGGATTCAATGTGTGTGTGCTTGGGTCAGGGGAAGGAGGGAGGAGAGAGAAGGGGAGAAGGGCAAGAAAGGTCTCATGGTAGATGCTCAAAGACTCAAAAAATCTCTTCTCCTTTTTATCCCTTGGCTTTTTACTTTACTGTCTTAAAGACCAAAAAAATCTTACTCATTGTGAATTGTTAATCACTTCTGCTTTGTTTCTACCCATTTCTTTGCACAAAGGATCTGACGTTTAGAGTATTTTATATATTCCTCTAAAGATTTGGTTTTGCTTAGAGCAGGGAGTGGATAGATGAGTGAAGGGAAGAACAAAAGAACTGATCATAAATAACAAGTCAGAGAAAAAGGATTAATTAACTGTTTTCCTCTAGAATCTACTTTAACATAAATAATTTGAAGATTTTTATCCTAATAGGTTGCCTATGGGCTTTTAAAAATTAACTATTGGGGCGCCTGGGTGGCTCAGTGGGTTAAAGCCTCTGCCTTCGGCTCAGGTCATGATCCCAGGGTCCTGGGATCTAGCCCCACATCAGGCTCTCTGCTCAGCAGGGAGCCTGCTTCCTCCTCTCTCTCTGCCTTCCTCTCTGCCTACTTGTGATCTCTGTCTGTCAAATAAATAAATAAAATCTTTAAAAAAAATAAATAAAAATTAACTATTTTTTTTAAAGATTTTATTTATTTATTTGACAGACAGAGATCACAAGTATGCAGGGAGAGAGGAGGAAGCAGGCTCCCTGCTAAGCAGAGAGCCCGATGCGGGACTTGATCCCTAAGGCAGAGGCTTTAAACCACTGAGGCACCCAGGCGCCCCCACAATTAATTATTTTTTAGAGCAGTTTAGATTTAAAGTGAGATTGAGCGGATGGTACAGCGTTCCCGTGTACCCCTCCCCTCCCCTCCATCACCCATGCTACCAGCATCCCCACAGAGCAGTACTTTTGTTACAGTCTATGGACCCCCCACAGACACATTAGCATCACCCAAGTCCCGAACTTACATTGGCATTCCCTCTTGGCATTGCACGTTCTTTGGCTTGGACAGATTTCTAATATCTCGTATCCACCATTACAGTGTGTTGAGTAGTTGCACTGCCCTGAAAACTCTCTGTACTCCTCCCCTCATTCATCCACCTCCCTCCATTAGCCCCAGGCAACCACTGATCTTCTTATTGTCTCCCTGGTTTTGCCTTTTCCAGAATGTCCTATAGCTGGAGTCCTACAGTCTTGTAGCCCTTTCAGGTTGGCTTCTTTCACTCAGCAATATATATGTGAGGTTCCTCTGTGTCTTTGCTTGGCGTGATAGCTCCTTTCTTTTTAGTTCTGAACAATTTTCTACTGCCTGGATGTACTGCACTTTACGCATTCACCTACCAGAAGGACATACTGGTTAATTCTGAGTTTGGGAATTTATGAATAAAGCTGCTCTAAACATCTGTGTGCAGATTTTTGTGTAAACAGAAGTTTTCAGTTTAGTTGGATAAATACCAAGGAATACAGTTGCTACATCTTAATGTAGAAGTACATTTCGTTTTGTAGGAAACTGCCAACTGTCTTTAGAGGATGTGCCTTTTGCCTTCCCACCATGTCTGAGTGAGAGGTCCTCTTGATCCATATCCTCGCCAACAGTTGGTTTTGTCAGTATTTTAGATTTTGGCCATTTTAATAGTTGTGTAGTGGTGGCTGGTTTTAATTTGCACTTCTTGAATGTCATATCGATGTTGAACATCTTTTCACATGCTTATTGGACATGTGTGTATCTTCTCTGGTGAGCTCTCTGTGAAGGTCTTTTGTTCATGTTTGAAATCAGGTTGCTTATGTTATCGTTGTTGAGTAAGTTCTTAATCCATTTTGGACAACAGTCGTTTATCCAAGATGTCTTTTGCAAACATTTTTCTCCCAGTCTATGGATTTTCTTTTCATTCTCCTGACAGTGTCTTTTGCAGAGCAGAAGTTTTTGATTTTAATGAAGTTCAACTTCAGTTATTTCTTTCGTGGATCGTGCCTTTGGTGTTGTATCTAAAATGTCCTCTCCATACCCAGGGTGGTCTGGGTATCTCCTGTTATCTCCGAGGACTTTCATAGTTTTGTGTTTTACATTTAGATCTGTGATCCATCTTGAGTTAATTTTTGTGAAGGGTTCAAAGTTGAGGTCCAGATTGATTTTTGTGTGTTTTTGCATGTGACTGTTCAGTTGTTCTGCCAGCATTTGCTGAAAAGACTGTCTTTCCTTCATTGTATTTTCTCTTTTGTTGGTTGCCTGTGTTTAGACAATGTTTATTTCTATCACTTCTCTAGAAACAGATACTATAGAGGTTTTTTTTTTTTTAAGATTTTATTTATTTATTTTACTGAGAGAGAGATCACAAGTAGGCAGAGAGCAGGCAGAGAGAGAGTGGAAAGCAGGCTCCTTGCCGATCAAAGAGCCCGATGCGGGGCTCGATCCCAGGACCCTGAGATCATGACCTGAGCTGAAGGCAGAGGCTTAACCCACTGAGCCACCCAGGTGCCCCTAGAGGTTTTTTTTTTTTAAGATTTTATTTATTTGAGAGAGAGTGAGGAGAGCACATGGGGGAGGGGCAGAGGAAGAAGCAGATTCCCTGCTAAGCAGGGAGCCCCCTTCGCAAAGCTTGTTCCCAGGGACCTGAGATCATGACCTGAGCCAAAGGCAGAGGCTTAACCAACGGAGTCACCCAGGAGCCCCAGTACTCTAAAATTTAAAGTAATAAGAGCTACCCTTCCCCCCAAACATTCCCTTTTCTTCCATTTTTCCCTTTTCTTAAAGCTTTGAAGAACTCAAGCCTTTGTGTGATAATCGTGGAGTCAGAGTCACTTCTCGGACTTCCAAGGGGTGAACTGCAGGATTAGTAAACCAGGGTATCCAGAGCACACTCCGTCCTCATCCCCGCGCCAGACTCCCTCACCATCGTTGGGCTGGACGTTCAGAGGCTTCGGTGGGCGGGAGTTGGGCTGTGCTCTTGTTTTGCCTCATCGCTGGCCTTGCTGCCCTCCGCTGGTGGCCTTACCTTGTGACCACAGCTCCAGTGGGTTGCCCTAACTCAGTAGACCTTCATCATTCGAAGCCTGCTTGGATCTTTAGTAAGTATGTGGGTGTACGATATTACTAGATAGACATGGTAAGTTAAAATGGTTCAAAATGTGTTTATTTAGAAAGAGAGTCCACAACAAATCAGGAATCTTGACTAAAAAAACCCAGAAGAAAATGAGTTTATAGGCCATATTTGGCCCACAGATTTATTTTGGCCCATATTTCTCTGTCTCTCATTCTAAAATTTGGGTTAGTTTCTAACATTTAGAAATTAGGAGGCTCTATACAAAAATAGCCCTCTTCCTCACTTTTTTTAAAAATCAGAAGATCTGACCCCACTGGGCCTGGATTTCTGTGTCCCTTCCCAACCTGGTACACTTCCCCCATATTGCCCCCGTAAGTTTGTTTCTAGCTTTGTTTTTGTTTTGGTTTTTTCTTTGGTGATCCCTTAGACTGTGGCTCACGTCGGTTTTGCTGTGGATTGTAGCTCCAGTGTGAGAGCTGGATGTGTTCACATTGACTAGCATTAGTAAGGAGCGCTGTGAGGGGCCACGTCTGTGGTGGCCTGCGGTGACCATACCCGGGCACCTGCTACGAGACACCTTTAGAGAGAGCCCTTCCCATCCTTCACCCTCCGTTCCCCCACGAGCAGGCCCAGGACTGGGCCTTTCCGGCTGCCCACTCAGTGCTTTATCTTTGTGTGCAAGCTTATCTTCTCTTTGTACTTGACCTTTTAGATGTTCCCTTCCTGGTAGAGTGCCTTTAATGTGAGTGTTCATTAAGTATTTGGAGCCACATTTACGTAAGACTTTGTTCATTTGAAGATAGCTGTGCACACATTCATTCTTCCTAACCCTGCCACGTTTACTTCTTTATCTGTGGGAGCAGAAAGGGGATGTCTGGAAAGCTTAATTGACTCGTGCAAGGTCAAATGTTATTAAAGGGCAGCAAATGGGAGTTTAGATCATTTTCTGACTGCAGATAAGGGTGTTCTCTTTCCACGGTTGCTGTTGACCGTTCACACTGCCAGCTGTCCACCCGCAGACTCTTGATTTCAGTGTGATCACTTTGCTTAATAAGTCTTACATACAAGGATCAAATTACTACCAACAGGTTTTGCCATACTTTGCCAAGCTTAATTCCCAGTCTTTTGAAACGCGTCCGATTTCTCAAAAAAGTGTTTAGATTTCAGATTTCGACACTGCCGGTTTGAGACACAAACATACAGCTCTCATTTTTTACTACTAGAGGCCCAGTGTAATTCCCATGAAAAATCTGCTTTTTTGAATGGACTGTAAGATACAAAGCACCTAATCCTCGAACTTAATTGGATGAAAATCAGCAAAGCCTATACGAAACGAATTAGGAGAGAGACCTGATATGGATTGTAGTGGACCATATGTCCTGAGAGCCAGGGCCAGGCCAGTATATGCTGCCGATCTTGGCCTAATTATTAACAGATTTTCTCTTTCATCTCAAAAGGCCCTGCCCCAGACAATAAATTCTCTGGAAACCCTACTTCTAGGTATATGAGAATGTTAATTTAAATATTTAAAATTTGTGAATAAGATTATTTTGAAACTATTACCAGGTACGGTCTCTTGATATTTAGCAACCCATATTTCCTGTGAAGCATTTTTCAGCACAAAAGGATACAAAAAATCCTCTGCAGAGAATTGAAACACTGCACAAATCAGAATTAAGAGATAACTTTTGATCTGGAGCAGTGACTGTTGATGTGGCTGAAATACATATTTAATGATGGACATTAATGTGAACAGTTACTGGGAAGAACCATGACTTAATGAGAATGTTGGCCTTCATTGCAGAGGACGCCGAGGACATTTGCTAATGCAGATCGTAGACCGTAGACCGTGTTCGTTAACTGAGGATTAGATGTGGATAGTTGATGGTTATTCCCAGCTGGGCTGAAGGTTCCTGGGAATAGTGTGACCTTGATATTTATTAGCCCCTCTCAGATTTACCATGGAATGAGTCACGGTCCTGAAGCATGTCACAGTGCAGGAGATGGCTTTTCTGGAGCCCAGGATTATGGGGGTACTTGCTAGAACAAAAATTAGGGGCTGTTCTATGGACACTGGAAATTAAATGAAACCACGGGGGTACTGTATGCATCTTAAAAGGGCTTCCTTGTAGCCAAGGAATGACCTTGTAATTATAAAATTACCCGTATGCACATCAATTTCGTGTTTTCTTCTGCAGTACTTTTTTTTTTTTAAAGATTTTATTTATTTATTTATTTGACAGAGAGAGGGAGATCACAAGTAGACAGAGAGGCAGGCAGAGAGAGAGAGGGGGAGGAAGCAGGTTCCCTGTCGAGCAGAGAGCCTGATGTGGGGCTCGATCCCAGGACCCTGAGATCACGACCTGAGCCGAAGGCAGAGGCTTTAACCCACTGAGCCACCCAGGCGCCCCTTCTGCAGTACTTTTTAACTTCCCATTTTATAATATTCTTTAAGAGAATGTACCAAATTATAGATTATTGAAATACTTTAACGAAGTCCTTTTAAAATTCAAATTTGTTGACATTCGAAATATTCTTTATAACAAAAATACCTCCCTATTTGCCACTCATGGAATTACTAAAATGAACCATTACAAATCTCCTATCCTTAACTAATTTTTATTTATAGCAGAATTGGAAGTTTGTTTTTATAAGATGAAAAAAGTTAACTGGGTGCAATGTGGTGTTCTCTTCTAACGCTCCAAACACAGTTTGACTCAGTGAGGGTAGGAGCCTGTAACATTCGAATACTGTACCTTTGACCACATCAGAGCGAGTGGGTAGAAGAACATTAGGGCATGACTTTAGAATTGTATGTGACTGTTTTATAAAACTAGCATATAAAAATTTTTAAAACATAAGTTTTATAAAACTAGCATGTAAGATTACATAGTATCTTAGAATTCTTCACGTTGAAGGAACCTCTTGTACGATATAGTCATTTTATAAATGGGAAAAACTTGAGATCCAACAAATTCAAGTGACTCCCCCAAGACCTTACAACTTATTGGTAGCATAAAGTCAGTAAATGTCTCCATATAGTCTCATTTCTTAATGTTTATTTTACATTGTTACATTCTGTACTTTCTCCCAGGGAAATAGCATCTTTAATTTGCTAAACACTTACTTTAGACAAGCAATTATACCTCTTAAGGGTGTAGGGGACTTCATTCCTGTTGAATCTGGGAAATTGCCAGAGTCCAGAAATTAAATCTTATCTTTGTCTTACTTGCTTAATGGGGCACATTGTAGTGAATAGAAAATTGGCTATAATGTGGAGAAAAGAGGTATAATGGACAGAAGATGGAGACATTCAGCATAATGATCCAGCTGTTTCTCATTTAAGCGCCCAAGAGCAGAGTGGTCCAATTTCTTCTCACCTTCAGTGTACACACCTTCTTAAATGCAACAGGCATCTTTAAAGGGAAGAAAAGAAAAGGTAGGCAAAGTCTGAATAATAGCAAGGAAGCTAGGAACCAGTCAAGATAAAAACAAGGATGATTTGAGGAGAACTTTGCAAAGGATTTGAAAAACAAAAGCAAATGCCTACAATACTACAAAGGCAGAAATGAGATTCAGAAGCACTAAGATCACTTGATGTGAACAGGTAGAAAAGGTGATTTGGGGTAAAAGTAGAGGAGGGATAACTGGTGGCTGGGGAAGGTGTTGTGAGCTCTTACCCAGGACCTGGCCCGTTGGGATGTGGACACAGAAGTCTGATCAGTGGGACCAGCACCCAGCTTTCCCTTCTGGTGTTTCCCTCCCCATCTCTGTGGCAGGGACCGCAGATGATTTCTGGATCATTTGTGTCTAACTTGGCCTTATTGTCTGCTTCATTGAAATTTTTGCTTCGAATTACACTTTATATTCCCTGTTCTAAATTCTGAAGGTGCTTTGTAAGTCATATTCATATTTAAAAAAAAAAAAGTTTCCTTGAAATCTGCATTTCCCCCTTTCTCTCCCCGCGGCACTGAGGGTAAAAAGAAAAAGTTTCCTGACGTCTCCACCAAAACCATTTATAATAAGGCTTTGTATAGACGTTGATGGGGATTGGTTAATGTGCTGAATGACCGAAAAGGTACCACTAGAAACTGACCTGGGCAGGGTTTTGGTATCACCATTAATACCCTTATGTGGAGGTGCACGGCTTCCCCTCTATGGTACCTCTGTCCACATCTGCCCTTTCGTAAGAGGAGCTGTACTTTGGCATTTATTGAGATTTTTCTTAGGGTCATAGCAGGTGCGTGGCTTCTTTGTTGAAAATGTTTATTTTGTAGTGATATTATGGTGATGCAGGAGGGGAGGGCACCAGCTAGTCTGGACATAGACTTGGCCTTATTTTTAACAAAACAAGTGCTTTCCCCCGAACGCGCATGTGCTTGCACTCGCGTATGCCTGCATCCTCCCCACCCCTCTCTCTCATCTTGCAAAAGATTTCATTTAAAAAAAAAAAAAGGATATAATAACATTCATTCAGACTTGTGGAGGTTAGCCAGAAGGTGCCTACAACAACTTTACTACAGTTCACGTTCCTGGTCTCTAATGGCTCCAGGGGTTTTAAGGCCATAAAACCCGGTTAGTCATTGTCAGCAATTTTCTTTTCTTTGTGTTTATCCCTTTAGCACACACATGCTGTGTTTCCGGTAAGCTTACCTAGATGTCAGTCACTGTGAAAGTCGTGGCCACAGACAGCTTCTAAAAGATGTTGAGAGGGGCGCCTGTGTGGCTCAGTGGGTTAAAGCCTCTGCCTTCGGCTCAGGTCATGATCTCAGGGTCCTGGGATCGAGCCCCGAGTCGGGCTCTCTGCTCAGCAGCAGGCCTGCTTCCACCTCTCTCTCTGCCTGCCTCTCTGCCTACTTGTGATCTCTGCCTGTCAAATAAATAAATAAAATCTTTAAAAAAAAAAAAAAAAGATGTTGAAAAACATAGTCCTGAAAAATGCTTGGGGCTGTGGTGTCCTGGGGAGTGGGTAAGAAGAACCATTGACGCATGGCAGACCCTGTACTCCACACCAGACCTTGGAGCTCGCTTGCCGCGGGTGGGGTTTTGATAGCCGAGAGTAAGATGTGCAGTTATCTGTTTGGTTTTCTAGAGAGTAAAAGACAAATAACAACTACATCCTTTGTCTGGAAGGATATATATTTTTCCTCAATATACTGCTGATTTTTGCATTTTAAAAATATATTCTAGGGGCACCTGGGTGGCTCAGAGGGTTAAGCCTTTGCCTTCAGCTCAGGTCATCATCTCAGGGTCCTGGGATCGAGCCCCACGTTGGGTTCTCTGCTCAGCGGGGAGCCTGCTTCCCCATTTCTATCTGCCTACCTCTCTGCCTACTTGTGATCTCTCTGTCAAATAAATAAATCTTTTAAAATATATATATATATATACATATATATATTTTAGCCAGAGGACCCCAGCCCTGTCCCGGTATATTAGTTACCACTTAGTTATCCTATCTATCAGTCTTCATCAGCTGAGTTCTTCTGCATTGAAATCATGCAGCAATTTCTTGATGCCTGCTGTGCTAAAGACTTTACTGTTTGCCATAAGCTCACCAAATATCCCCCGAGCGTCTCGTGTCAGGCCTGAACTAGACTCTGAACATAAAGGTCGTGAGCGTGTGCGCGCGCGCTGGTTCCCTCAGCCCGCTCTGGAGCCCTCTGTCTCTCCTGTCTGTTCGGGCTGCCAGAACGAAAGTTCGGTGGACAGGGTGGCCGATGCAGCAGATGTGTGTTTCTCCCAGTGCTGGGGGCTGGAAGTCCGAGGTGGAGGTGTCCCTAGGGTCAGGGTCTGGTAAGGACCCTCTGCCTGGTTTACAGAGCTGCTTTCTTGCTGCGTCCTGCCATGATGGGGGGAGAGTGCTCTGGTCCCGTCTTCGAAACCCCTATCTGGCCCCCATCCCACCATGGGAGCCCCACCCTTACAGCCTCATCTCAACTCAGTTCCTTTCCAAAGGCCACCCCACACACCCTCACACTGAGAGCGCCTCAGCGTGTGAATCTGGGGCGTGCAGACATCCAGTCCACTATACTCTCCTTGTGGGACCTCCTTGCATTGTTGTTCTAGGCTCTCTTTCTTCTCTGTCGTATCCTTTGTTTCCAGGATGCTGTGTGATCATCCTTTCAGATATATTCCCTCATTCTAGAAGGGCATATCCTTTCAGAGCTGGGAAAGACTGAGTACAAGGTAGGACAGTCCTCCACTGCCTGAAAATCTCTCTTCTGCCCTCCTGCTTGATGGATCATTTGGTTAGGAGGAGAATTGTACGTTGGGAATAATATTCACTCCCTCTTATTTCTAGATGGCCTTTTTTTTTTTTTTTAAAGAGAGAGCTTTTTTTTTTTTTTTTAAGATTTTATTTATTTATTTGACAGAGAAAGAGATCACAGGTAGGCAGAGAGGCAGTCAGAGAGAGAGGAGGAAGCAGGCTCCCTGCTGAGCAGAGAGCCCAATGCGGGCCTCGATCCCAGGACCCTGGGACCATGACCTGAGCCGAAGGCAGAGGCTTTAACCCACTGAGCCACCCAGGTGCCCTGGCCTTCTTTTCTTATCTTGGGAAGTTTTCAGAGTGCTTTCTTTGTGGTGTTCTGAATTTGTATTCTTTCTACCAGGTGGTTGGGGTTTAAATCAGGCAACTAGTCCTTTTATTCTGAACCCATTTTCTGTATTGTTATTTTCTCCCCTTTCTGTGCTTTCTTGTGGTGGAATGAATACTTTTCTGTTTTCTGGTTTTGTTATCATTTCTGTTTTCTGGGATATTCTTCAACTTTATTTTCAAATTTTACTCTTCTTTTTTTGTGCTGCTAGTTTATGTTGATTTTCAAGAGCCTTTCGCTTTTCTGATTTTCTTATAGTATTCAGTTTTGGTTGCATGGGTGTATTATCTTCTGAGTGGATGCCTTCTAGGTTTGTCTTTTGTTTCTCTTGTTGAGTTTTCCTTCTGTTCACCACATTGTTTCTCTTCCCAGCAAGCTCTTGTTTCTCTGTTTCGTCTCCGTCTCTCCCACGGGACCAGGCTTTCAGCTGCCTGATGGTCCGTGGCTGTGGATGGTCCCGGGAAGACTGAGGCAGTGCGGAAGCCAGCTGGAAGCTCTGTAGGCGAGATTTCCTAAACTGCTCTCTCTTGTAGTGACCCGGCTGTTTGGATGGTGCTTTCTGTGGGAGGACTCTAGATGTGTATGGCCTTTTTAGTTGATCCAGTCCCCTGCTTGGGATGGACAGTGGAGGGTGAGTATTCTGGGACCCAGTTGGGAAAAGGGCTGGGAGCCCTTCTCTTTAGACTTTCCTTTTCCCTCCGGGTTGTCAGCCTTGATCACCCTGTCCAGGTTTCAGATTGCAGGAGAAATTGAAGTTCAGGTTTGCGTGCTTACCAGTGAACTAACCCAAGAAGAGTAGGGAAGGACCTGTAGACAGTTATGTTCAGGGATAACTGCTGTAAATGATATGATATTTGCTCCTTGCCTGTCCTGATTTAGTTACAACAATTGGGAGGCGGTCCTGCGTGAATTTTGGCAACACCCCCATCGTCTAAATGGCAGAGTAACTCGGAGCCTGTCTTTGAAGATGCCGGACATGTGCCCCCACCCTCCTTCCCCCACTCCTGTGGTAGGGAGAGGGGAGTGTCTCCCGGCCATGTTGGGAGGGGATGGGGGGTGTCATGGTTTCCATGTTTGTCCAGTCCCACTGGGTGCGGTACTGGGCTTCACCCCTGCCTTTCGCAGCATCTTTCCTGGGGTTTTAAAGGGAGAAAGATGTCCTCTTCCTTCACTCAAGCTCATTTCCTCTGAATCTGGGGTCATCTCTTACCCCCACCCCCCGTGTCTCCTCTCCCATTCTCTTGGTCCTTGTGAGTTTATTCCTTCCTTTTCTTTCTTCTCTCTGAAGGTATTTGGGAAGAGAGGATCGTGGGTTCTACCACTTCATTTTTAGCCATAGGCTCCTGATTCGTACTTTAAGAAGACCATTCTTGCTACTGTGTCGAAGGGCCCTGAGGGAAGGACAGAATTCTGCAGGGAGCCCCACAGGGAAGCCCTGCTGGGAAGAGCAGGACCTGGGACTCCCCTCCCCCGAGCCCAGCTGGGCTGGGTGGGCTGTTCTGACCTAATTTTGAAAAGCAACCTGTAAGGTTCAGTGTGTTCACATTCTTGGAAATGGAGGGACCTTTAAAACAAGTCATGGTTCTTCATGCTCACTGTTAGAAATTTGGAAATTATAAGCAGACAAAATGAAAATAATATGTAATTATAACAAATGTCTATAAAACTATTACGTAGCCCTCCATAATCTTGCATGCAGTAGGTATTTTATTGGTTCTAGTCGTGGAGCCTTGAGCTGGTGCTGATTTCTTGGCTGTGATGGAAGGTGGAAGGGCCTTGAGCTGGTGCTGATTTCTTGGCTGTGGCCTTTGCATAGTCTGTTTGCCGCACCCCCTCCCCCTGCACCCAGGCAGTGTCCTCAGGCGGGTTTGGGGATCAGATAGCACACCCTCTGTGGGATGCATGTCCTGAAGAAGGGCCTCCAGGCTCCTGTTGGGGCACGCAGGCGTGCAGGGGGTAAAGGGTGGGACCTTAGATCCTGCGGGCAGATTTCATTTCTCCTGGCTTGGCAACCTCACGGGACACTCACTTGTCCCCTTGCAGCCCTACAGTTGGCACCCAGGAGGCAGTCTGGCTGGAAGATGGATGTGAACTCCTGGGGCAGGAAGTTCCTGAAACCTCTTTTGTTGTCACCCATATAAAAAGAAAGGCAAATGATCAGGTTCTTGCCCAGCCCCTGTCATGGGGTGTTTACTTTACTGTAGTTTTTCTCCGTGCTCAAGTCTGTGGCCTTACAGCCAGGCCTTGGAGGAGCTCAGACCTCCCTTGCTTCACGCTTTCCCAACTAAGCAAACCCCGGACTGCTGCTTTGCTTCGGACTGTCCCGCAGCTTACCGTAGATCAGAGGTGTGGGGAGGCGCCACCTGTGTTGGCTGCCGAGAGCAGCCCCTGCACGTGGGTCGTGAGCATCCTGCGTTTGCCCATTGCCTCCTGGCACGCTGAGAGGCGGGGCTGCTCTCCAGAGCTGGATGTGCTGCGCTTCCGTTCTTCTTTTAAACTTTGACTGCCTTTTCTAATTAATTGTAAAATTTAGAAGTGATTTGAGTGGTTGATTCCATGTCTCCATGTCCTGTGTTGATCACAGACCATGTGGGAAGCAAAGTTGAAAAGAATGAGGGCCCTTCTGAGATGTTGGCATTCCATGCCAAGTCCTAGTCTGCGGACAGACCTCGCAGTTGTCCAGGAGAGGAGAGGGCTGACCTTGAGAAGGTCAGCGTTCACCAGACTCTCAGGTCACTGATAATTAAGCGAGCAAGTGGATGTGGCTGGAGGCCTCGCACAGAACCTGGCTTGCACTCCTCTGTCTCTCTCATTCTTTGAAGTGTTTCCCTTCTTTTTATTCTTACTGGCTTTATTTAGTGGTAGCCTGAGGTATTGCATAGAAGAAAATGGGATGTAAAAATGCTAACCTGCGCTTTTCTGTTACGGTGATTGCTGTGTGTCGGGAAAGAAAAAAGTAAAAAATACTTTGGAAAAAAGACGACTTTCCAAACATAAATAAGTAAACTGCCTGGTTCAAATACATATCACCCTATCAAGAGTTAGTATTTAGCAATGTGAACAAAACCCAACAATGAACCACAAATACAATGGGTCTCATTGTAATGATTTTTGTAGGTTTTTATTCTTTGTTCCAGAAGGTGTTGTAGACACTCACCAATCATCTTGTTGCTCGGTTGTACAAGGGAATTAAGTACATTCCCTGTCTAACTTGAGGGAACATGCCCCCGTTGGGGCTGATGGACCACCACCCTTTGTCCTCCCTGCCCCCAGACCTGTATCATAGGAGGGGGGCGAGTTGGTGGAATTGCCTGCCTCTTACCTCAACATTTCTGAGCCTGTCGCTGTGCTGGTGCTGAGCACAGAGGACACACCCCTCGCCCCCCACCCCAACCCTCCACCAATGCCTGCACAGAGGCTATGGGGGAGGGGCGCACTTGACACAGGAACTCGCAGGCATTTGAAAGGATTTTCAGCACGTGCACTTCCAGTGAGCAGCGTCTTGGTGTCACAGATGGCATCCCCCTCCCGATGGCTGGCCTCTTCTCTTTACTTCTCTTTAGCTCACTGACAGCGGCATTAATCCTGGGTCAGGTCATACTCCTGGAGCTTTCCTTTTCACTCTGTCAGTGCAGTTTATTCCTAGACCACGTCGCTGCAGGGTCTGCTGTTCCAGAAGGACGGCGGCTCTCGTTGGATGCCAGCCTTCAGTGAGGGGAGGGGGCCTTGGCGCTTGGGTTCCTTACAGGGGCTTGGTGGGGACGCAGAGGGCCTTTCCTCCAGGTGCGCGCACTCGGTGCCCTGCGGTCTCAGGATCACCCTTTTTTCTGTAAGAAAACTTTCTCACACTTCTGTTTGCCCGCAGAATTCTGTCGGCCAGCTCTGCTTATCGATGAGCCTTCTTTCTTGAAGCAGTTTGCATTTCTTCTTCTTCTCATCTCATTGGACTGCGGGAGACTGGGCTTTTACCTCAGGCCTCCGGTATGCTGTGGCTCATTTGCAAAGATTTCTGATATTTAGAGTTTTGGTTTTTTTTTTTTAAAGACCATGCAGGTGTGTAAGGAACAGCAGAAATAGGACAGAGTCACATAACACTAAAATAGCCATATTTCTGTGTTTATTCTCTTAACAGATGCAGCAGCTTTTTTATGAGAATTACGAACAGAACAAGAAGGGCTACATTCGGGATCTCCATAACAGTAAAATCCACCGAGCCATCACCCTGCACCCCAACAAAAGCCCACCCTACCAGTACCGGCTGCACAGTTACGTGCTGAGCCGCAGGATCGCCGAGCTGCGCCACCGCACGGTCCAGCTGCACCGGGAGGTCGTGCTCATGGGCCGGTACAGCAACACCCAGGTTCCCAAGGAGGACCTCCAGCTGGGGATCCCGCCTTCCTTCATGCGCTTCCAGCCCCGCCAGCGGGAGGAGATTCTGGAGTGGGAGTTTCTGACCGGCAAGTACTTGTACTCGGCGGCCGAGGGCCAGCCCCCTCGCAGAGGCATGGACTCCGCCCAGCGGGAGGCCCTGGATGACATCGTCATGCAGGTCATGGAGATGATCAACGCCAACGCCAAGACCAGAGGGCGCATCATCGACTTCAAGGAGATACAGTATGGCTACCGCCGGGTGAACCCCATGTATGGGGCCGAGTATGTCCTGGACCTGCTGCTCCTCTACAGGAAGCACAAGGGGAAGAAGATGACCGTGCCTGTGCGGAGACACGCGTACCTGCAGCAGACCTTCAGCAGGATCCAGTTCGTGGAGCACGAGGAGCTGGACGCCGCGGAGCTGGCCAGCAAGATCAATCAGGAGTCCGGGTCCTTGTCCTTTCTCTCCAATTCCCTCAAGAAGCTCGTGCCCTTTCAGCTCTCTGGGTCAAAGAATGAGCACAAAGAACCCAAAGAGAAAAAGATAAATATCTTGATTCCGTTGTCTGGGCGTTTCGACATGTTTGTGAGATTTATGGGGAACTTTGAGAAGACATGTCTCATTCCCAATCAGAACGTCAAGCTCGTGGTTCTGCTTTTCAATTCTGACTCCAACCCCGACAAGGCCAAACAAGTTGAACTCATGAGAGATTATCGCATCAAGTACCCCAAAGCGGACATGCAGATTCTGCCCGTGTCTGGAGAGTTTTCGAGAGCTCTGGCCCTTGAAGTGGGGTCTTCCCAGTTCAATAACGAATCTTTGCTGTTTTTCTGTGACGTTGACCTTGTGTTTACTACAGAGTTCCTTCAGCGGTGTCGAGCAAATACAGTTCTGGGCCAACAAATATATTTTCCAATCATCTTTAGCCAGTACGATCCAAAGATTGTTTATAGTGGGAAAGCTCCCAGCGATAACCATTTTGCCTTCACTCAGAAAACTGGCTTTTGGAGAAACTATGGGTTTGGCATTACTTGCATTTACAAGGGCGATCTTGTCCGAGTCGGTGGCTTTGACATTTCCATCCAGGGCTGGGGGCTCGAGGATGTGGACCTTTTCAACAAGGTTGTCCAGGCAGGTTTGAAGACGTTCAGAAGCCAAGAAGTAGGAGTGGTCCACGTCCACCATCCTGTCTTTTGTGATCCCAATCTCGATCCCAAACAGTACAAAATGTGCTTGGGGTCCAAAGCGTCCACATATGGGTCCACACAGCAGCTAGCTGAGATGTGGCTGGAAAAACATGACCCAAGTTACAGTAAAAACAGCAATAATGGCTCCATGAGGACAGCCTAACGTCTAGCTCTGCTGGAAGAGACATTTTTAATTATCTAATTTATTTTTCAAAAATTTTTTTGTATGATCAGTTTTTGAAGTCCATACAAGGATATATTTTACACATGATTTTCTTACAAAGGACTCCTTGATGATTGAGCTTTTTGAACAAAAATGTGATCATGTTTGCCTTTGAACACATTTTTTTGCTGAACATTGTGTAGCAGACCTGCTTAATGATGACTTGAAATGTACCTGATGAACAAAACTTATTTGGTTTTGTTCTTTTACGCATTTCCTTTTCAGACGACCCCCCTCCCACCAGTCCTCTGGCAGAAAACATGACCGTTCTGCAAAGTATTATTGTAACAGAACACTGTAACTCTGGTAAATGTTTTGTTGTAACTGTTAACATTGCACAGATTCTACCTTTTGTCTTTTTTTTTTTTTTACGACAATTTTTTTTTTCCCCAAGCCATTTTGTGTTCTAGTTGTAAAATAATGAAATGTGATTAATAGCCGTATCATCACTGTCGGGAGAGCGTTCCAAAATTGATTCTTTCCCCCAAACTTGTGCTCATCATGGTCACATATTGTTTTAAAAGCAGGGGGAGAAGGAGCGGCACAGTTAGATGTGTGGCTGTTCTTGTGGTCGTTCGTGTAGCCTAACGGATTTCAATTCCAAGAAGGATTTGTTGTCTTTTTGTTTTGTTTTTTTTTTTCTCCTCCTGACCCTTCTCTTTAAAGGGTAAACTATTATTAATATTTAGAATGACAAAGAATTATTGTAATAAATCTAACGTACACAAGCTAAAACAGAAACAAAAACCTGCCCTAATGGAAGCATTGGGGGGAAAATGTATTTTGGTTTTGTTCACTTCATCTTGTCTGTGTTACATTATTGGTGGAGATGGTTGTTTCATTCTTTAATTACTGTTTTGTTTTATTCTTTGTATCCGAAATACCTTTAATTTATTTAATATCCATTGTTTAGAGCTCTGTCATTTCTCCAGTATGTGTATCAGGAGTGTGTCTAGTGTTCATTTGCAGTAAACTGATCTCCAAAGATTTCCTTTCGAAAACGCTTTTTCCCTCCTCAATTTTTACATTCCTTCCTGTTTTACTAAATACTAAGTGTTCTTTGACAATTTTGGTGCTCGCATGTTTTGGGGACAAAAGTGAATGAAGTCTGTCATGACACCAGAACCTTTTGTTTGTTTTCAACTCACGGATCAAATGTGCCTTAATAAATTTTTTTTTTTTTTTCATTTAGATTTCAGTTAGTAATAGACTTGCCATTTTAATGCACATCGTTGGAGATCTGCTCATTTGTAAATAGTCTATTTCTCATTCGGGAAAATAAACCAGTGAACAGTATTTTTCTATTGTACTTTTCAGGACCATTTTGTCTCATTACTCCCGTTTTAGCTAAAGAATTGTATTACATTTGGAGAGTAAAAAACTGAAACACTGATTTCTAAAGGTTTCCAAGTTATTTGAGGGGAATATTTTGTGTAGACTGAAGCTTGGGCATGAAATGAAACTTCCAAGTGCCTCTTCCTCTGTTTTCCCGTGGAATGAATTTGTCCCATGTTCCTCCTCAGCTTGCCAAATCTGTGTACCCTAGAACAAGGGTCTTCAAACCCATTCTCAGCCTCATCTGGCTTCTTTGTACGCATGCACCTTCCTGCCCCCGGGGTGGGCCCGACTGGGCCCACTAGAGCCGGCATCGTAACAGCCGCCCACGTGAGGCTGTGTGCACGAACGCTCTCGGGGCTTTAGGGTAGATCTAACTACCGGATAAATTGTGTACAGTTGGTATATAATCCAAGAATCAAAAAAAGTTAAGACCTTTGATGTCAAGGTAGCAGGCTTTGTGGAAGCCAGTCCCCCTCCCAAGACAGCTACTTACTGTGTAATGACAGTTGAGACCCAGTATAATAACATCGTGCTCTCAGTAGGGATTGCTGTCATTCAGCCTAATTGTCATTTACTTGGTGGGAATGTTTAGTTTTTCTTTGTAAAGAAGCACATTTTTATTCCTCAGGAAGAGCACAGTATACACCTTGATGACAAAGTAATTTAAATTCTCTATCATAATAGCCAGCCGTCGGGATTTAGGACGGGGTGTGTATGTTCTGTGGCCTTGTCGAGCTTGAATGTCTGTCCAGCATCTTGGTGACACTATGTTAAAGTTCATCATTTCCTTCCTACTCCCACTCTTGCTCAAGTCCGTTCCTCTTCCTGATGCCATGTGGATATTTATGGAGGTGCTGCCCTCCCTTCCTCAAGATTCCGCTGAGGGGCACCGGGGTGGTTCATTCGGTTAAGCATCTGCCTTCAGCTAAGGTCGTGATCTCGGGGTTGAGCCCCACATTGGGCTCCCCGCTCAGTGGGCAGTCTGCTTGTTCTTCTCCCTCTACCTTTCACCCCTGCATGCTCCCCCTCTCTCTCCCCTCTCTCAAATAAATAAATGGAATCTTAAAAAAAAAAAAAATAGAAAGGCTGCTGAACCCTTTCCTTCTGGTCCCCTCTCCTGGTCCTGCCATACCTGGGCTCTGCGCCCACTGTTATCCTGGTTCCCTTTCCTCCTGGCCTGTCCTCGTTCAGCTGGGCCAGGGTCCCTGAATGCTTTCCTGCCCAGAGAGCGGGCCCTGGAGGCCCCCTCCTCAGGAACCCCCTCCAACCAAACCGGGCTCCCAAGTTCGTGGGGACATCAGGGTCTTTCCTACTCAGACCTCAGTCTGGAACTCTCCCTGCACACCACTCTGCTGGCCAACTGGACTGACACTCCAGGAGCCAAATGAAACTCTCCCATCATCCACGCTGGTGCCTCCCCGCACCCTTACAGTGCAGAGATGACACGGCAGGACTTAATTCTTTGGTCATGTGATCACCTCTTCATCATTGGACTCTTCCCCTGGTCCCCAGGCATGTCGAGCTCTCTTGTCTAGGATGACCGTGTCCTCCACTGTCCCCAGCCTTGCCATTCGCGCACACTTGTGTGTTCCTTGCAGTGGAAAGTCCACGTGGCCCACCTCCCGTCCACTGCATTCACTGTGGCCATGTGGCCCACGCACACTTGTGACCTGGAAATAATGGCTTCTTCTCCCAAAGCTCTGAAGGCTTTCCGGTTGTACTCTTTGTTTCACTTGTTACTTTATACTTCGTGCGCATTACTGTATTTTAAATACAGAAAAGTATTGAAAGGGCCCATAACCCCACAAACCAGATAACTTATTTTAACAGTCCTTAAAAAGGAAGACTCCTGGGGACATGGTTGGAAGGGGGAAGGCCACACGGGTGCAGAGGCGTGAAATGGAGCCTTCCTCCTCCCTCCAGCCATCCAGCCCCGGGGGCCCTCCCACAAAGAACTACCAGGTCTGTGTGGCCTGGTGGGGAAGGGGCAAGGTAAACCCTAGACGAGCTAGGTTGGTAGCACTTTAAACAATTCATTTATGCAAATGAGAACCACATGCTTGTTTGCTTGGACAGAAGGGCCCCAGTGAGCCTCTTGCTGCTGGACAGAGGGACCTGGAGCTCTGATGACCTGGCGGACATGTTTCTGGAGGGCAAGGTGGGGCCGATTGGGCTTCCCAAGCCTTGTGGGTGTGCGCGTGGCGTGGGAGCCCTGCCTGATGGGAGTAGGAGAGCCCTGTCTCGCAGAGTAGATAGATGTGGAGTGCACCTCTCCTCTGGGAGATGGGATTGTTTTTTTCCAGCACTGCTCTTCTGGGCCAACATGAGGCGACAATATGCACACGGACCCTAGCATTCCAGGACTTTGATGTTTGGAGACGGGGCTGCAGTCACAAAGTACATGTCATGGGACGGTCCCCCTTTGACTGCAAAGCTGGCAGCCTGGGAGTGAGGGAGGTGCGTTCCCTCTTGCCAAGTGCTGAGAGCAGAAGGGGCAGGTGCTGCTGGCGCACCACGGCTGGGACCCTTCCTGAGTTCAGGGCACAGAAGTAGCCCTGACCCTCCAAAACGGCTTTCTTTAGTCTCCCTGAGCTCCACCAGCCCAGTGGGTCAAGTTCTCCATCTCTGTGCCCCCTTCCTGCCCAGCCTTTTGACCTGTCCTCTCCACCAAGCTCAGCGCCGGCTCAGCGGGCTTGTGCTTTGTCTGCCACTCGGATCGCAGGTGCAGGGGACACGGCTAACATGAGTCTTCAGTCCCCACAGACTAGGGACGTGGACCCTTTGTTGTGTGTGATCGAGCACGATGACAGTCACAGTTTGCCTCAATCCTGTGCCCTTGAAGGGTCAGCTGGAGGAGGACAACAGGGAAGGGGAATGGTGGGTTTTCAGAGGCATTCTGATGCCAGCGTCTGTCCTCCAGGAAGGCGAACGCCTACGGGACTGCCTGCCCGCCGGACTCTCTCAGCTGCCCAGGGGCGCTGCGCTGGCCCCAGATTTCCGCCTCTCTCCTTGTGCTTTCTTGTCATGGAGGGAAATGAGGGCCAGCCCTCCTGCACCTGCACCAGCATCCGCCCTGGGGGATTAGGCTGTGTCACTGCGTACAAATTGCTGTAATCTCTGCTGCAAAGGAGCTTATGTGCCCCAGTGACTGGGGGCCTGCAGGGAGGGGATCTGTCTGCTAACGTGGCTGCACAGGGCTCTCTGCGTACCTCGGTGGGTCCCGCTATGCTTTCCCAAGCCCTCAAAGGATGGGCTTCTGTTCCATTTGAAGGAAAAGGCTGCTCCTACCAAACCTGCTTAGTCAAACTGGTTATAAATGCAGCGAAAGTGTAAATGTTGCAATGCATCAGATCAGATTACAACAACTCGTTGTCTATGACTTCCAGTAGGTGAAAACCTCCTGTTTTGCTGTGCTTCAGGGTTTGGAGCTTTTCGAAGGGATGCATGGGGCTGGTGGAGGGATAGGGAGGTGGGAGTGGAAACATCTCCAACCGGAAACCAAAAGGCCAGTGAGATTAGGGGCTGGTTTGTCATCAGGGCAGCAAAACCACTTAACGTGCCCGTCGTCAGATACTTTTTCAATGCATTAATTTGCCATTTATTATATTCCAGTTATGACGGTTTTCCTGTCTTACTACGACAATCAAAACCCAAATTTTGTCCTTTAAAGAACGTTCTAGCTGCATTTCCTTTAAAACGATAAGTAATGCCTGACTGATTTCTAATGAGAAAATGTAACAAGAAATCCATCAAGTCATTTAATAATGCAAATTAGACAAGCTCTGGAATCTGTTTAAAGGGGGCCGAGACATGTGTGATGAATTTCTCTCCATCCAGCAGTTTGTCACAATTAAGCCAGCGACACCTCTGGGCTACCACCTTTACTTTCCTCTTGCTGATTTACCGGGGATCACCACCCGAATTGGGCCACAGCCTACCTCGTGCCTACCTCGATGCGGCCCACACGTTCCCACTGGAGAAAGGAAAACACTTTTAGCCAAATCTCAAAGTGACCTTTCCGTTTATATAATTCGGAATGAAGTTCAGGTGTATAGGCAAAGGCTCACTTCCTGTTACAAAACTCAAGGGGAACTCTGACTCACAGTCTCCAAATGCCCTCTGAAAGCTAGACATTTCCTAAATTGCACATTCAAGGAGCTGGAAAGGAAGCATTTTGCATTTTTTAAGTCCATCTCCCTTTGTGAATAACCATGTCATTAATCACTGTATGAAAATATGCATACTGAGAAGTTGAGTCAAGAAGGAATGACCTTCCTCCTCCACCATCCTGTTCCCTGTTCGCCAAATTCCTCTGGGATTTTTGTAACATAGACTTTGAGGCCACAGTGTACATGCAGTGTAGCAACTTGCTCCCTGCTCCTCCACCGCACCCTTAAAACCCCTCTTTTGGTCCTTGGAAATCATCATTAATGGCTGCCGTCTCTGGTAGAGTTGAGAACTTTCCCAATGTCGACCACATCAAATGCCATGTATTCTTTTTTTTTAATTTTTTTTAAAGATTTTATTTATTTATTTGACAGAGATCGCAAGCAGGCAGAGAGAGAGGAGGAAGCAGGCTCCCTGCTGAGCTGAGAGCCCGATGCGGGGCTCGATCCCAGGACCCTGGGACCGTTACCTGAGCCGAAGGCAGAGGCTTTAACCCACTGAGCCACCCAGGCGCCCTGAGTGCCCCGTATTCTATCCCGAATAACAAACAATGCAGGCAGTGTTCCTGGCACACAGCCCGTTTTGTCCTTGGACCATCAGACTTGCAGATTTCCAGAAGTGGGCCATCTACCTGTAGGGGCGAGGGACCAGGTGTTTGGCTATTTCTGACTTAACACGAACCTATTTGGTATTGGACGTGGTCAACCTTGACATTTTGTGCCTACTAGCAATTCCAATAAAACCTTAAAAAAAAAAAAAAAAAAAACTTGAACTCAGCAAAATGACCTTCAGGAAAGACTAAGGGAACGTTGCACCCGGAATCTTGGTTACACCATCCTGTGAGAACAGCAGGACCACAAACCCAACTTGGTGACTGCCCCACTGAGTCACTCCAAAGTGAGAGAAAAGGCAGACGGATTTAGGGATGAATCAGCTGCTGAAGGGAGGCAAGCCCCAGACGGATGGCCTGTTTGGGAACAAGGTACATTTCTCTATCTCCCAGGCCACAGGCTTTCCTCCCAGGGGACCGGAGGGCAGGGGTCAGGAGGGGGCCTGGCTGGCTTGTGATAAGAGCGGCTCTTTGAAGACTTCACAAGCCGGTGGGCGTGCCGGGTGAGGTGTGGACGTGACCGGAGGCACCAAGCCTCCCTCTGCACGTGCAGCCAGAAGGGAGTCTGCATTTTGGGGAGGGGGGCAACGTGTACGTTTGAATCAGTTTCAGTGTTCAAAGATGAAGCCACCAAGCACTCTCCCATGTTCTGAGCAGGTTCGGAGCACTCGTTATGTATTGTCATAATTATAATTTATTGTCACTTGGCAACTAGGGTGCTTGGAAGCCAAAGTTCACGACTAGATTTGAAGGTGGTACTGGCCATGGGCTGGTTTAGGGCCTGGGCTTGGAGAGCTGGAGATGAAGGGAGTTGTGAATGTGGCGTCTCCTAGTTAGCAAAGGAGAGCAGGAGACCCCTTTCTGTGAGGGGTCCCAGTGAGCCAGAGATCTCTGAGAACCGGTCTTAGGCTCAAGGAAGGCTTGTCCCCGGGCTGGGGAGGACAGAGGGCTGAGGTGGCTCGCCATACAGTCATTGGCAATGAGCAGTTGAGGTCATGATTCATGGGCCTTCTTTAAAATTAGATTTGGGGATGGGCCTTTCCTGCTCCCCAAAGGTCATGCCTTTCGGCAAAAACTCGTCAGGTCCAGTTTCCCTGAGTGGGTGATCAGGGCTGTCCCTGGCGGGGCCACAGCCTCAAGAGGATGGGACATTTACGGCCCGCCCTCCGGGCAGGATGGGAAAGCCCTGTCCAGCCCCAGATGGTGTCCCATGGGCCTGTGGGGAGTTGCTGGGCCATCTTGGCCACTGGGACTGCCCAGGAGCTTGGTCTTAGCTGCCAGGTCTTCCCCGAGCTGGGAGGATGCTTGGCTTCCACTACCCACCCCACTGGGGACCCTCCAGTTAGCTCACTCCCTACAGGGTCATGTCACCCCTTCTCACCTCCTGGCTGAGGGCCCAACGATGCCCTCCCCGCCCAGTCATGGCTGCAGCAAACAGCTGCTCCCAGGTTGCTTTGGGAGGTGAGTTTATCACAGAATCACTGTGGCCTATCCCCTCATCACCCACAGAAGTACATGGTCAGGGTGGAGGGTGGGGGCTTTGCTTGCTCTATTTCTGGCTCCGTGCGTTTGCCTTTTTCTGCCTCCACACAGTCCCAAATTAGGAGAAGAATGGCCACAAACTGCAAGACTGGGGAGAACATGTGACACGTACCGATGTTCACAGGCTTGGCGCTCCGAGGCCACAGGCTGTCTTAGAATCACTTGTCGGAAAGGATACATAGTTGCCAGCTTTGGGGACAGGCGCTGTGCAAACCAAACCCACGTGTGACCTGGGACATTAGCAACGCTGTTCCTGCTGGGGACGAGAGGTCACCGTGGTAGCATTCCGAATGGCGAGCTGCCCCTCCGTCCTGTCAATGTAGATAGGGGTGCCCCGAGCAGGGCTCCTCAGGCAACACGGGAACCAGATTCGAGGGGTGCCCTGCACTATACCCTGGACTCGCTCAGCAAAATGTCTCTCTGCGGGAGCTAGATTCGCAGCTGGTGGTGGGGACAGATGTGGGACAGTGATGCCACCACACTGTTCCTTATAACCCAGCGGATGCCCCGCTCTAAACCTGGGAGAGTTCGGGATGAAGGGCAGGGCATAAAAATACAAAGAATTGGGCTCATGGTGAGGTGTTTGGTTTGGCACACTGTGGGGAGAGGCGCGGTCTCAGAACCAGGCAGAGCTGGGTTTGGGTCCACGGTGGGCTGGAGCGGGCAGCTCTCCCCAAGCCCACATTCGGTGACCCAACATGGGTCCAGGAGCCTGTGATCAATCCGAGGTGGGAGTATTTATATCCCCAGAGATGTGAAAGGTGCACGTCAGGACTTCTTTTCTTTCCATGTCTGTTTGGAGTTGGCCTTCCCAGCACAGCAACTGGTTTGCACTGGTTGGGGTAGGCCCACAGACGATGGGTGCCTCTGCCAGTCACCATGTGACCTCGGGCATGTCCCCAGGGCCAGGACCCAGCTTCCTGCTCTGAAGCGGGCACTTAGGATGACCTCTTGAGCCTGACGAGAGAATTCACAGAACCTGGTTCATTCAGCACCTGTCATTCTGTTTCAGTTAACATGTCCCCCCAACCACCCCAGTGCACACACACACTGTGTCCCCACCTAGATATTGCACTTGCTCCAAACTCCTTCCAGACCCGTATCCAGTGATTCATCAAAACCCACAGGAGCTAAGGTCACCAGGGTGGCCTCCCCAGCCCCATCGTCTCCCCACAAAGCTGCCGGGATCGGGCAGGTCCTACCCATTTCCTGCTCCTCCGGTCCGGCAGCTTCTCGGCTAGCAGACTCTTCTTAAAAAAAGACAAACCGGGGGCACTTGGGTGGCTCAGTGGGTTAAAGCCTCTGCCTTCGGCTCAGGTCCTGGGATCTAGCCCTGCATTGGGCTCCCTGATCAGTGGGGAGCCTACTTCCCCCCCCTCTCTCTGCCTGCCTCTCTGCCTATTTGTGATCTCTGTCTGTCAAATAAATAAATAAAATTAAAAAAAAAAAAAAAAAGACAAACCGTATTTGTCCTCTTCTGCTTGGAGGCGACCCCGGTTCCGGTCCAAACATCGAGGCCTGATTGCCCCATAGCAGCAGCTGTGCCTGGCTGACCTCTCCTCTGTCTTTCCAGCTTTTTCTGAGCCCAGCAACCCCTGCCCCCATCACCACGCCTCCCTACCCAAGAGGAGACAGGAAATTGCTCTTAAAAGGGCCAGTTGGCCCAAATGGCTTTCCGAGCTTAGAAGTCCTGCCCTGTCTCTGGCAAATGTGCGGGTTCTGTGATGGTGTGGCCCTGGGGCTCGGGCCTGTCTGGTCCCCTTAGGTGGAGCTCCCTCCTGCCCCTGCACCCATCCGAGGCCCCCTTTACCCACCTTTGTAGGCCCTGGCTCCTTGCTGGGGGCTTCTGGTCTGCCGCTGCCGGTTGTCTGGCTCCCGCAGCAGACTGGCCCAGACCGAGGCTCGCTCACCTTTGTGAGTCACCAGGGGTCTGGCCGGTCGTGTGGTGTAGCCAGCGACGGTTTCCCTTGACTTCTATTCTAGGCTCTTGGCTGGCTTATTGGCCAAAGGGAATTAACAACCAAGATGAAGTATTTCTATGCAGACAGCCTGGAACATTCAGTTTTTAGGTGAAAACAATCACACAGCTTTCAGTAAGAACTGTAAGAACAAGAACCTTACTTCAGAGATGTGGAATGCTTTCCCTCTTGAATCATGAAACGGACATTTATGGAAGAGTTACTAAGTGCCAGGCACTTTATATGTTACTTCCTTGGCTGTTCCCTCAATCCCTGTGATTCAGTATTCTGACCTCAGTTTATAGGGGAGGAATGGAAGCTCAGAGAGTTTAGGGGACATGCCCAAGGTCACCGAGCTAATAAATGGCAGATCCAAAATTCACACCAGATCAGCCTTTTTTTTTTTTTCCCCCCAAAAGCCACATCTCAGGGGGTGGGGAGGGAGGGGAAGGCAGTGTATCTCCTTGTCAAGAAATGTACGGTGCTCAATTTAGAGTACCAGGATGTGGGAACCCACTGAATAAGGGTGTTTTCAGAACCACAGAAAAGGACAGAATGCATAAATACTTTATCTTTTGCTTTTTCTCTACCTTTTTAAATGCTGAATTTTTTTTAAGATTCCCCAAATACACAATTCAACATAGATACAGTAAAAACTTCCCTCTCTCTCTCTCTCTCTTTTTTTTTTTTTTTTCAAAATACACAGTATTCAGAAGAATGAAAGGTCCAGTAATGCCCAGGGATAGTGATGATAAACTATGGACAAAGTAGCACACACACACACACACACACACACACACACACACACGTACACACACATGCACACACGCAGAAAAAATATCTAAAGATTTGAAGGCACTAGAGTGACAAAAGTCAGGCAGATACCAGAAGAGATTTGCCTCTTAAATGACGAGAACTACATATTGTTATAATTACATGTTATTTTATCCTGCTCTTTCCGGAGGGCATCCTCTGTCCATGGCCTGGGGGAAGGAAGAGGGGAGGTGGGATAGGGATTCAGAATGTTCAGCTGTTATTGGCTTGAGGTGTCAGAGGATGGAGTTTAGAGTTGACAGAACTGCTGGCATTGGAAGAAGGAAATCCCAGGAAGCAGGGAGATGTGGAGGAGGGAAGCCCCAAATCCACGCATTGACTCTGTTCCCAGAGTTAACTCCTCCTGGACTGTGCTTGCAGTGGAACACGGTGTAGGGCGACAGTTGTCAGGCAGGAAAAGCTAGTCGGAAAATTTCAGCTGCTTCTCACTGCAGTGGAGGCAGAGTTTGGAGTTAGAATCCCACTTATTGAAGGAGCCTCACAAACGCCTGGGTATTTTCATCAAACCCCCAAATGGGGCTGTGTATTCAGAGCAAAGACTGTCTCAGAGTTATCCCAAGACCAGTGGCAAAATCAAAACAGATTTCTCCCAATAAGTGTGAAAAACAAGCCTCTACAAAATCGAGATAATCAACGAGGAATGTAACAGTCAGGTATTCAAAAAGATCAACACTCTTCAGAGGAAGATAACAGACTCCAGAGTTTGTACAACGACATATATGAGGTCTAAAATTTCGCTCTCAGTCAAATCTTTCCTAGTGCCTTGGGCAGAGTTTTAGGTCTGGCTCCCCATTCCCATTCTGAACCCCCTTTGCACCACACCCTGCTGAGTTCTAATACTGAACTGGGAGCTTCTTATCAAGACCTAATGGTTGTCTGGCTGCCACACCAGACTGGTAACTTTTGATTAGGAGATATATGTGAACAAAACAGAGAAAAGTGACCTATGGTCAAGAGAAAATTCAGGCTGTACAAACAGCCCTGAGATAAGCCAGATATTTTATATCTGGCATATTATCAGATATGTCTTTAATACAGCAAGTATAAAATATTAAAGGAATGACTATATGGAGAATCTTAATTGAGAAATAGAAAATAGAAAAAAGAATTTCATGGGTATGCTGAAAAATACAACATCTGAAGGAAGAATTCACTGGATAGATGTTATAGCATATTGAAAATTACAAAAAGTTTTGGTGTTCGTTTTTTTTTAAGATTAAAGAAATTAACAAACCACTGCAAAACTGATCAAGAAAACAAGAGAACAAAACACAATTTACCAATATCAGAAATGAAACAGAGGCTGTCACTACAGATCCTACAGCTATTAAAAGAGGAATAAGAGAATAGTAACTTTATGCTAATAAATCCAATAACAAAGATGAAATGGACACATTTAAAAACACAACCAAAATTGATGTGAGATGAATAGTCTTTCATCCCATAGAAAATTTAGTTTGTAACTAAAAACCTGGCCAGAGGAAAAACTCCAGGCCAGATGGCTTCCCTGGTGAATTATATAAATATTTTATAAAGAAATGATAACCACGATGTGAATGGTGTAAGCCTGATGAATCACAGACCTGTTCCCCTAAGACAAATAATACATTATATATATTTTTTTAATTTTATTTATTTGACAGACAGAGATCACAAGTAGGCAGAGAGGCAGGCAGAGAGAGAGAGGAGGAAGCAGGCTCCCGACCGAGCAGAGAGCCCGATGCGGGGCTCGATCCCAGTGACCTGAGCCGAAGGCAGAGGCTTTAACCCACTGAGCCACCCAGGTGCCCCTACATTATATGTTTTAAAAAATAAAGAAAATAAAAAATAAAGAAAAATCTATAAAATTAAAAAAATAAAGCCTGTTGATAAGCATTAAAAAAAATGCAATGATAACCAATCTCACAGAAACTATTAGGAGAGAGGAGGAACCCAATTTCATTTCTAAGGCCAGCATAACCCCCATACCAAAACCTGACAAAGATATAGGAAGTTTTGTAGAGCAGAATGTCCCCTGAGGTGTCCCAGCCACTGGACTCTGGCTGTGGGCCCCTCTCTTGTGTCCTTCACTGTGAGGCCTCCCTTCATGGGACACCCTTTCTCAGTCTGATTGTGCCACTTGCCATATTCCGGAAACCATATTCAGGTCACATATTTGTGACCTTCTGGGCCTCTTCTTTTAAAAAATGTATTTATTCGGGGCACCTGGGTGGCTCAGTGGGTTAAAGCCTCTGCCTTCGGCTCAGGTCATGATCCCAGGGTCCTGGGATTGAGCCCCGTATTGGGCTCTCTGCTCAGCGGGGAGCCTGCTTCTCCCTCTCTCTCTGCCTGCCTCTCTGCCTACTTGTGATCTCTGTCTGTCAAATAAATAAAATCTTTAAAAAAATGTATTTATTCATTTTATTTACTTTTTTAAAGGTTTTGTTTTTGTTTTTGTTTTTTGTTTTTATTTATTTGACAGACAGAGATCACAAGCAGGCAGAGAGGCAGGCAGAGAGAGAGGAAAGGAAGCAGGCTCCCCGCTGAGCAGAGAGTCTGATGCGGAGCTTGATCCCAGGACCCAGGGATCATAACCTGAGCTGAAGGCAGAGGCTTTAACCCACTGAGCCACCCAGGCACCCCATATTTATTCATTTTGGAGAGAGAGTGTGTGTGGGGGGGATGGGGCAGAGGGAGAGGTAGAGCCTCAAGCAGACTCTGCACTCGGGGCATATCTCACAACCTCCCGATCATGACCTGAGCCAAAATCAAGAGTTGGACGCTGCTCAACCAACTGCACCACCCAGGCATCCCCGAGCCTCTCAGCTTCACTGTTCCAACATTGCCAGGTAGAAGGCTATTGCTAATATCTCTAGTCCTACTCGGGATGGGGGCATTTGTTCCCTCTGCTCTTAGAGTCCCAAGAAATTAAGGGTTCAAGAGAGATGGTGCTCAGGCAGGAAGCCCACTCCAATGTCTGCTCTGCCCCTTGCTTCTCCTCTTCCTCATCTAAGGCATCTTTATGTCATCCCATGGGCATGAGATACTGGCTCTGACTTATCTGCATCCTTTCCAAAACGAAAAGTCAAGAGCCTTGGCTGTTTATCATCTATGTTCTGCTGCAACAACCATCCTTTGAGGAAATGGATGTCTCATAGGCCTGCTGTTTGAATGAGGGAACAACTTGGGGTGACCAGAAATAGTGGTGTAGGAGGAAACCCTTGTCTTCAGAACATGATTCTGCCATACTTTTCTGCAATAGGGACTGTTTAAGTAAAGCCTGGGAAGACAGATAGATCATTGGGATGGACTAAACAGTTCAGAAGCAGGTCTCGCACATGGACACAGAAATTGTTACAGGGTGACCTGCGGATCTGCGGGAAAGGACTGATTTCACAACAAATGGTGCCAGGACAGTTGAGTAGAATGAGACCCCAAACTTATGCCCTAGGAAGAATGGATTAAAAACCTGAATGTGAAAAGTGAGACCATACAACTTTTAAAGAAAGTAACATGGGAGAATATCTTCTGGATCTTGGGGCTAAGAAGGGTTTCTTAAACAAGATCCTAAGAACGTACTTACCATAAAGGCAAAGCCTAATAAACTCATTCAAATCAAAAGGCATGATAAAAGGAACAAAAAGATAAGCCATAGACCAAGAGAGGATATTTGCAACATGTAAATAATAAAATACTTATATTAGAATACATAAAGCACTCCTATAAGCCAATAAGAACAAGACAGGCAACCCATAGCAAATGAGAGAAAGATCTCAAGAGGAATTCTACCACGAAGGGAATTCAAAGGGCCAATAAACATGAAAAGACACCCAGTTTGTCAGTAATCAGGAGCACCCAAACTAAAGCCACAATGAGATACTCTTACACACTGTTACAGGAAAAAAAACATTTTCCAAATCTAATGAATGATACCCAGTGTTGGTGAACACAGGGAGGAATGAGGGCTGAGCCACCGTCAACAGGAATGTATATTGGGACAAACACGTTGGAAACAAGTCTGGCATTATCTCATCAAGTTGATGACACACATATTGTCTTAGGAGCAACTCTTCTCATAGCTCCGTACCCAGAAGAAATGCGTGTGTGCACTAGGATTCATATACAAGAATGCTCGCTATAATGTTCATTGTTCACGGTAGTCAATACTGGAAATAACTCCAAGGTTTCCAAACAATAAACGTAGATGAAGAGAGTAGTATATATGGAGATAAGGAATACTATCCAGCAAGAAAAGCTAATAAACTATTGTCACGTGCAACCCTAGACAAATCCACCAAGGAATGAAAAGTCAGCACGAGGATATTACTGTATGTTTCCATTCACATAAAATTCAAAAAATGGCCAAATTAAACAATGTTGTCTGGAGATTAATCCAAACATGGTAAAACTACTAAGCATAAAAGGGAAAGAATTACCATAAAGATAGGCTGGTTGTTGAATCTGTTAAGGATCTCTGGGGTGCTGTACAGATTCTGATGCTTTATTCCGAGTATTCAAATTATAATTACTATTTAAATGTATATATGCTAATGGCCTCTTTTATATTTATTAACCATCTCACAAAAGAAATAGTGAAAAGAAGAAATGACCCATGGCCCTATATGTTGTATCCATTAAAACTCATCTTCTGAGGGGCTTGGGTGGCTCAGTCAGTGAAGCGGCTGCCTTTGGCTTGGGTCATGATCCGAGGGTCCTGGGATGGAGCCCCGCATTGGGCTCCCTGCTCAGCGGGGAGTCTGCTTCTCCTTCTCCCTCTGCCTGCTGCTCTGCCTACTTGTGCTCTCTCTCCCTCTTAAATAAATAAATAAAATCTTAAAAAAAAAAAAACCTCATCTTCCACAACACGGGACATGGTTCATATATTAATAAGAATAGGAAGCAAGTTACAAAACCATATGCACCACACGAGCACAGCTTAGAGGGGGAATGTATATATTCCCAGAGAAAAGATCTAATGGGAAAACCTCAAAGAAAACGAGATCAGCGATTCCTTTCCTTTGTATGCTCTTAGTGATACCCAAATTTTCACAATGAACAGGTGTTAATTTTCTAGTTTTAGAAAACCAATATATGTTGTGTAAATTCTCTGCAGAAGTGTCTGACATGTGACTGACCATGTTACTTCTATCAATCAGGATCTAGTGTGAGAAACGGAAGCCCTTCAAGGGACTTCCGGGAAAGGTATTGAATAGAGGGGATTAGGTGTCTGCTGTGTTCTGGGAAGGCAAGAGGAGCTGGAGGCTCACCCCAGACGGATTTGTGGGAGGGCACACCACTGTGGCTTGGATGCCAAACTCATGTCCAGGCCACCACAGCCACGTGCGTGTCCCACACGCATGAAGCATCTCGGGATACTGCCTTGGGTTGCCGGGGGCCACAGACAGCTACAGCCTCGTGTCTGCTAGTAGCAAGAGCAGCCCCATTCTGGCCTCCATCTCAGTCCCACCTCATAGATTGCATGTAGATGCTTCTCATCAGTGAGCCCAGGGGTAGGAATCTGGGGGTTCCGCTCAAGGGGGTTGGAATAGAGTTGGCTGAGAGAGCCAGCATTCCCTTTGTACTTTATACCCTGTGGATGTAAAGTCAGGGCTCCCTACTATATAGACTGGGCAGCTTAGCCAACAGAAATGTATCATTTCAGCCCTGGAAGCTTTAAGTCCAAGATCAAGGCATCTCAGCAGCTTTGGTCCTTTCTGAAGCCATAGGGAGACTCTGTTCTGAGCCTCTCTCATTGGATTATAGATGGCTGTGTCCTCTCAGGGTCTTTCTACTGTGCGTATATCTGTGTCCACACTTCCTGTTTTATAAGGACACTGGTCCTCTGAATCAGCGGCCACTCACTCTGGTGTGACCTCATCTTGACTAATGACACCTACAATGACCCTGTTTCCACATCAGCTCACACTCTGACATTCTGGGGATCAGGACACCGGAGTCGGGGAGGGGGACACAATTCAGCCCATAACCATACATTCAAGTTTCTTACAAAAAGCACATCTAATGGAGGGAAAAGGGAAACCCAGGATTCTCTGCAGATGGCTCGTGGAGACGTTGACAGTGCATTGCTCTGGGACTGGCCTTGTTGTGGCTGGGACGTTGGGGAAATGCGAGAGGCCAAAGGCCACAGATGTCAGCCTTCGGAGAATGTTCTTCCAGGTGATCACTTTGTCCGCAGCAGAAGGCAGGAACTGACCAAAAACCCCACCTGCCTTCTGCACCAGCGAGGGGGTTTATCTTGTGTGAAAGGACCCCTACACTGTCTGTCCCATCTCTTTTTACCTTCTCTGGTAGAATCCAGCTGTCATCTGGCTGGACTCACCTTGGAGGGGGAGGAAGGGGCCAGTCCCTGGGGCCCGGAGCTCCCACTCCCCTTTATTATTCTGGGTCTGGCGTTGAGCCTAGGAAAGCTTCGGGAGAGCAGGCAGAGGGCCTGTGAGAATCCTGCATCCTCCATCTGATCTGGCAGAGACCCGGCCTTGGAGTGGGGACACGGGTCTGCCTTCCTCACGGAGCTGCCGCAGTGTCGCTGCTGCTCCAGGGGCAGTGGAAATGGCTCCCGAGAGGCCAGCCTCGGAAGGGCCCGGGCTCCCTCCACCCAACTGGGATCATGCCCTTGAGTGATAAGCGGTCATCCCCGGCCAGCGGGTCGGAGCAGAGCCTTGTGGCTCCCAGCAAGAGTTTCGTGTTTCCCTTCCAGCGGGTGTTGGCCGGGACAGCACGAATGCCTTTGTCCCTGCTGGTTGCTCCAGAACTTGGATTCCATCCCTGGCCCGGCTCCAGAGACGCCGGCTGGTTTTCTCCAGCGGAAGAAGCTGTTCTTTCTGTGTCTGCAGAGGTCCTGTTGCAAGTACTGCGGTCGGGGTGGGTCTGGAAGGGCAAGCTGGAATGAGCGGACGTTCCCCTTCCTTGGAGAGGTGCTGCTGGCTGCAGTGGAAATGGCCTTGGGGTGAGTGGGGATCTGTTCGTCACCTCTCTGGGGATTGTACACCCTGTTCCCTCCATGCTTTGCTTCTCTCTCTTCCTGCCCCTTCCTCCTCCAAGCCATATGGACACAGCCACACAGCCTTCCACTTGCCTCCTGCGCAGCCCTGCTCCAAAACCTTCGATGGCTCCCTAGTGCCCGACTGTGTGCCTCAGATGTGTTTGTAGCTCCAAAAAGCTCAGCCCCTCCCAACTTCCCTCCCAGACCCAGCAGTCAGATCTCCAGTGGGGGAACCCAAGGACTTTAACTGCTTCTTGGGTGACTTTTTAAAAAAAATTATTTTTTTAAAATTTCTTTTCAGTGTTTCAAGAGTTCGTTGTTTATGCACCACACACAGTGCTCCGTGCACTATGTGCCCTCCATAATACCCACCACCAGGCTCACCCAATCTTCCATTGGGTGACTTTTGTCTTAAAGTTGTATATGTATATTTAAAAATATTGTGATAAAACACACATAATGTGAAATTTACCATTTTAGCCATTTTTTAAGAGTACAGTTCGGAGGACTTAAGTACAATTATGGACCGAATCCTCATATCCTCTCCGAATCGTTATGTTGGAGACCCAACCTCCGTTGTCATGGTATTTGGAGGTGGGGACCTTGGCAGGTGCTTAGGTTTAAATGAGGTCAGGAGGGTGGGGATCTCGTGATGAGATTAGTGTCCTTTAGAGAAGAAAAGAGTGGCTGTCACTCTGTGAGCGCCCACCAAAGAAAGGCCACGGGAACGCACAGCATGTGACCACTTTCACCCAACCCTGTCCGCTCTGACACGTGCTCTTGGATTTCCATCCTTTAGAGCTGAGAAAGTAAGGGTCTGGCAGCTGGGCCAGCCCATCGGTATTCTGGAACAGCAGCCCGAGGGCCTGAGACAGGCACGCCCACACTGTTGTGCCACCATTGTGACCAGCCATCTCCGGTTCCCGGAACTTTTCATCTCCCTCCATTGGAAACTCTGCGCCTAGCAAAGCCTCACTCCCCACACCTCCCTCTGCCCTTTTTCCTTTCTGTCTCTGAATTTGACAACTCGAGGGACCTCACATAAGTAGAACCATACAATATTTGTCCTCTGTGACTGGTTGCTTTCACATATCCTCGAGTTCTCCCGGTTCACCTGTGCTGTAGCCTGTGTCCCAATGATCTTTCTTTTTAAAACTGAGTAGCCTTCCATTGTTTGTAGAAACCACATTTTGTTTATCCAGTCATCAGACGATGATACTTGGGCTGCTTTTGGCTATTGGAAATAATGCTGCTGTAAACATGGGTGTACAAACGGTTCTTCTAGACCCTGCCTTCAGTTCTTCGGGTAGATATCAGACGTGGAATTGTTGGATCGTATGGTAATTCTGTTTTAATGTTTCCAACGAACTGTCATACCACAGTGGCTGGGCCATTTTGCATTCCCACTCACGGTGTGTGAGGTTCCAATGTCCCCACATCCTCACCGTTACTTGTTATTTTCTGTTTCAGTTTGTTTGGTTGGTTAGTTGGTTAATTTTTTGGGTTTTCTTTCTCTCTCTCTTTCTTTCTTTCTTTCTTTCCATTTTTTTTGGTAGTAGCCCTCCCAATGTATGAGGTGATACTTCACCATGGATTTGACTTACATTTTCCTGATGATGAGTGATCTTGAGAACTTTTTCATGGGTTTACTGTTCATTTGTGTATTTTCTTTTCTTTTTAAGATTTTAATTATTTATTTGAGAAAGAGAAAGAGAGAGAACATGAGAAAGGGGATTGACAGAGGGGGAGGGAGAAGCAGGCTCCCACAGAGCAAGGAGCCCGATGCAGGGCTCAAGCCCAGGACCCTGGGTCATGACCTGAGCCAAAGGCAGAGGCTTAACAGACCAAACTATACAGGAGCCCCCATTGTGTATTTTTTTTTCATTTTATTTTATTTATTTATTTGACAGACAGAGATCACAAGTAGGCAGAAAGGCAGGCAGAGAGAGAGGAAGGGAAGCAGGTTCCCTACTGAGCAGGGAGCCCGATGTGGGGCTCGATCCCAGGACCCTGGGATCATGACCTGAGCCGAAGGCAGAGGCTTTAACCCACTGAGCCACCCAGGTGCCCCCCGCATTGTGTATTTTCTTTGGAGAAATGTCTACTCAAGTTTCTTGCCCATTTTAAAAATCAGATTTTGTTGTTGAGTGGTATCTATAGCTGATTTTTAAAAACTATACTTATTTATTTATTTAGAGAGAGAGAGAGCAGGGGCAGAAGCAGAGTGGACAGGGAGAGAGAGAATCCCAAGAAGACTTCCACTGAGTATGGCCTGACATGGGGCTCAATCTCATGACCCCAAGATCATGACCAGAGTCAAAATCAAGAAGAGTTGGTCACTCAAGCGACTGAGCCCCCAGGTGCCCCCAAGTTGTATCTATTGGTGATTTTGATGGAGGGTAAAGTGAGAGACCATTGGAGAGCAAATGTACTAGTAGAGAAGTGTCTTTTTCTCCTTGGCTTGCCAAGCCGGGATGGTATAAGCCTGGGCCCCTAGTGGCTTCTCTGTAGGAAGAAAGAAAAAGTCAACACACAATGTAAAATGAGTCAAGACGAGGAAAGTGAAGAGAGAATGTGAATAAGAGAGAGAATAGTATTATTCGAGTCCCTGGATCCAGCCATACCTGAAACTTGCACCCTCTTGATATTTCAAATCCATAAGCCAATAGATTCCCTCTTTGCCTAAGCTGGTGTGAATGCAATTTTTGTCACTGGCAACAGCACATTCTGAGGAATACAGAGCCCCCTCTCCAGTTCTTCTGTCTGTCCCACAGTGTGCCCACCCACTAGTGTTCCCACCCAGCTCAGATCTGCATTCTTCTCCTTCGTGTCTGGGTTAAAGGCTGCTTCTTCTAGGATCTCCAGCAGTCAAGGGGTAAGGAGATGGCTTTGTAAGTGTTCGATTTTCAACTCTCTGCCTGCCCTATCCCTGAGAGACCTTCTGTATCATACACTTGCCATCTGTGCCTTGTGTCAGAGGGTGAGGCTTTACGAGAAAAGCAATCCTTTTGGTGGCTGGTGTGCACTTGGGAGGGAGACAACCTGCATCTCCACATTCCCCACCCACACCTTGGGGCAGCCTTGGGCAGGGTCCAGCCCCAGCCAAGGAACGTGTCCTCCACAGGGACTTACGGAGGGCGGGTGTGAAAAGGTGAGTAATTGCGGAAAACATGAGCTGGTGTCTCCTTATTGTGGGTTTCAAGTGTGTGGCTTTTTCTTTTTGCAGCTGTGCTCTCCCCAGAGGGTTTCCCACCTCCAGCCCAGGAAGGGGAAGCCACCCCCGGGTGTTAGAAAGGGCTGGGCTGCTCCCATGGGGAACCACTGGTCTTTATGGTTCGGTCCCGTGGAGGGTTGGAACGGCATGGAGGATGATGCTTTGGGTCAGAGGTTTTGGGGAATGTCCTGGCCACCCTGAGAGAGGGGAAGGAGACGGATATCGGAGTCTTATTTAAGGGTGAGTCCA